>NC_060067.1:167667500-168292500 GCF_922984935.1 Meles meles | reverse complement strand
CGTTACACATTGAAGGGAAGACTATCACAGAATTTACATGTATACTTTTCAGTGCATATTAAGACATACATGATATCATTTGTCCCTTTAAAGGTGATGTTGATTTTGATTGCTTATTCCTGTGCTGTCTACCAAGTTTCTCCATAGTAAAGTTACTATTTATTTTCATTTTGTGATTAATAAGTATCTTGTAGGGAGATATTTTGAGAACATATAAACACCAGGTTTTCATAACACTTTGTCAATTAAGTTTAGTCTATATTGATGATTCTTTCCTGTAACAGTAATCACTGTTATGTTTGCAAAATGGTGATGTTTTATTTCTATCAGTCCCTTAGCATTTATTAGCTGGAATCCTACACTAAGAAAGATATTTCTCTTCTCCTGCATTTATTTTATGATTCTTTATTTATATCAGTATGGACATAAGAATCCTTATTTTATTCTATATGTTCTATAATCATTTCAGATATGGCCACTGGGGGTTCTTTCATGTTGGTGCCAATAGGACTCATGCCCTCTTGAGGCTCTTTCCTTATGGAGGTCTGTGTCTGAGAAGCCACTTTTTGTGAAGGGTGCTGTGCCACCACTGCTATCTGAAAACACTGCTTCCCTAACTCTGTATCCTGCTGGGTGCTCCGGCCACCTGTTACTGTTCCTGCTTTGCTTCTCCTCTGAGGGCACTTGATGCACTGGGTTCCAGGGCAGGAAGGAGACATTCCAGCTCTATGTGCAGCTGTGTCCCTGGGCCTTGAGCAGCACTGCCCATATCCCTCAGTCACACATCAAATATGAGTGTTTTCAGGAAGTGACTTCCGCTTCTAAATTTTTTAACTAATGCAGAGACTTTCAGGAGTTCTAACGGGAAAAAAAATGTGGTGAGTCTAGACACTTTGGAACAACTGACTTCTACAGAAAAAAATTGGAAAGAGTCATGGAAAGTTGAACAATAAACTGTGAGATGGAAGGAGAGTCTCCAAAACCAAATGTATTAGAACCCCCCATTGGAACAATAATCAGTTTATCAATCTCTTTCTATCAGAGTAATAGTGAGCATTCCTCATACCACATGCAAATAGCTTTTGTTTACCCCTCAAATGGCCTTTATATCCATTATCTGTCTTGATCTTGATGCAAAACAAGGGTGTTGTTATTGTTTAAATCCATTTGGGGATGAGAAAACTGAGGCGCTTATAAGATCATATGGGCTAAAGTGAGTATCTATACCTGATATAAGTGTCTGATTCTCCAGTTCAGTTCTCCCTTAGGTCACACTGCTGACCAAGTCACTTTCCTTTTCCTGGCTGTATTACTCTATTATACAAAGCTGTGGTTGGATTCAGATTATTTTTATTCTGAGAGGCATATCAAAAACAGTTGGGGAGATGATACAAGATTTAAAAACAAAGCAGATTTTTGGTGAGAATGCAAATTGGTACAACCACTCTGGAGAACAGTATGAAGTTTCCTTGAAAATTTAGAAATAGAACTACCCTGTGATCCAACAACTGCACTACTAGGCATTTCCTAAAAGAGTACAAAAATACTAATTCAAAGGGATGCATGCATCCCAATGTTTATAGTAGCATTGTCAAGAACAGCCAAATTATAGAAACAGCCCAAGTGTCCATCAACAGATGACTGAAAAGAAGGTGTGGTGTATGTTGGTGGCAAACAAACTAGGGCAGCCACTCTGGAAAACAGTATGGAAATGTCTCAAAAAGTTAAAAATAGAGCTATCCTATGACCCAGCAATTGCACTACTATTTATCAAAAGAATGCAACCACAGTGATTTGAAGTGTCATGTGAATCCCAGTGTTTCCAGAAATGAATGTCCACAATAGCCAAACTATGGAAAGAGCCCAGATGTCCATCAACAGATGAATGGAAGGAACAGAAAGTCAGGTGTTTTGTTACTTTAATCATAAATGATGATTATCAACTGGTTAAAAATCAGGTCAAACATGTATTATAAATGACTATTATAACCACCATTTTTATAGCTCATTTACTCAGAGAAGAAAATAGGTTCACATTTTATAGGATCTTCCTGTTAGCATTCAGAAAGTACTGTAGACCAAAGTAAGGAGACCTGGATTTGCATTCTGACTCCACCATCTACTAGTAAAGTGACCTGGGCATGACAGTGAACCTCATGAAATGTTTGTGTTTCCATTTACATACTGGAGCAAATAATACCTGCCCTGTTCAATCTGGATCAAGTGAGAGGATTTCTATATGTTGTAAAGTACCATCAAAATTTAAGATGATATTATTATTATTTGCCATCAGGGGCTTTCACTTGAATATCCTATATTAAATTTCCATCTCTCCAAGACCAAAGAAGACCTTGTCTGTGTTTTTGTTTGTCTCAGACCCGCAAGGTGATAGAAGGTTGCCAAAAGTGCTGTTGTTCCCCTTCTCAGAACTGAATGTGCTGTGTGGCTCAAGACCCTTCAGCACAGACTTCCAGAAACAGAGCTCTCTGTCCTGATCTGAGCATAGCTTGACATATGACAAGACATGATACAATGTTATTGCTTCAACAGATGCAGTTTCAGGCCAAGCAGTTTTTCAGCCAACTTCCTGTCCTGGGGCTCTGCAGAGCAAGGGTGATTTGACCATGGCCCACACTCCAGAAACCATCGACTTTAGTGTCAGAAATGACAACATCTTTACCACATCTAGGGCACTGAAATAGCAGACTTTAGAAAAGATCATGGAAGATACTGCTTGCCATTTGTTTGGATTTTTTCTTGATTTGAGCTTGCAGAACTGTGTGGAGAATTTTATCAGGTCCTCTTTCACCTAAAAGGATGTGTCTCTAGCTTTCCTTGCCAAACACAATGAAATTTCTTTACCACAGCTCTCAGGGGAAAAAATGGTCATATATTTTAGGAGCATTTGGCTCAGCACTGTGAATTATGAAATGATTTTGAGAGAACTATCCAGTGATATCCTGTTTGGAGAGAAAGATATCCTGTTTGGATAGAATGTGGGTTTTTTGTTGTTGTTTTGTTTTATTTTTTTTTTTTTTAGTGAAAAGTGAATCTTACAAAGTTAAGCAATTCCCTCTGCTTTCTCTAGTTCTTATCCCCTGTATGTAGGGAGACAACATAGAAGTTGTCTTCTGTCCGTGCCTTTGTGCATCCTACTAGGCAGAGAAAACAGATTCCACCAGTGAGAACTTTAATTCCACAGTGATCTCTTAAATGCAGTGTATCTCCTCAAAATTTTATGTCTCTAGCACTTTGAGATATATGTTTATGGTCTCTCTAGGCTGTGAGATGGTTCTTGGCTCTCTTCATGCTGTTCTCTCATTTCCTTAGTCCAAACAAGAAAAAGATTTTGAAAGGGCCCTTGGATTTCTGCACTCTAAACAAGATTGTGCCATCTCCTCAATTCTGAGAGAAAACAAAGTCAGGAATTAACAGCTATCATATGGCAACTGCAATGCAAGACCTGAAGCAAGCCCTGGTTCAGGCTCTGCTTCTCCCAGGAGGGAACACTGCTGCAGCCTCCTCCCCAGTCAGCCCATCTCCTACTGCCCTCTCTCTGCCTTGCATAATCCTGTCAATATCATCTCCCTAGACCATCACTGTCATGGAGCTCCTTTCCTACCATGAGTAAGATAAAGGCCAACATTCCCCAACCTGGATTTTGAGGCTTCTTTTTTTTTTTTTTTTTAAAGATTTTATTTATTTATTTGACAGAGAGAGAGATCACAAGTAGGCAGAGAGGCAGGCAGAGAGAGAGGAGGAAGCAGGCTCCCCGCAGAGCAGAGAGCCCGATGCGGGGCTCGATCCCAGGATCCTGAGATCATGACCTGAGCCAAAGGCAGCGGCTTAATCCACTGAGCCACCCAGGCGCCCCGATTTTGAGGCTTCTTAAGAACCAGAGTCAGCACACCACTCCTTCTTTGACTTCTGTTTTGCTCAACATGAGACTTATTTCCTATCCCAGTGCCTCTCTCTTCCTATTGTCACTGGTGTTTTGCTCAAAGTATCTGTTCACTTTCCCAAGATATATTTATGAGCTTTTTTTGCCTAGCTGAAAATCAACTTCTTTTTTTTTCTTTTTTGGTGTCAAGTTTTTATTTAAATTCCAGTTAGTTATATAGAGAGTAATATTGGTTTCAGCAGTAGAACTTAGTGATTCATCACTTACATGGATGCTCATCATAACACATACTCACATATCACCCATTAGCCCATCATCCACTCACCTCCCTCATCAACAGTGAGTTTGTTCTCTATCATTAAAAGTCAAGAGTCGTGGGCACCTGAGTGGCTCAGTGGGTTAAGCCTCTGCCTTTGGCTCAGATCATGGTCTCAGGTTCCTGAGATTGAGCGTGATATCGGCAGAGAGCCTGCTTCCCCTCTCTCTCTGTGCCTGCCTCTCTGTTTACTTGTGATCTCTGTCTGTCAAATAAATAAATAAATCTTTAAAAAAAAGAGTTAAGAGTCTCTTTGGTTTGCTTCCTCCTCTTTTTATTTCCCTTCCCTTATTTTCATCTGTTTTGTTTCTTAAATTCCACAGGAGTGAAATCATATGGTATTTGTTTTTCTCTGACTAACTTATTTTGCATAGCATAAAATCAGCTTCTTGAGAGTGCAGTTCAAATCTTATAGCTTCAATAGTAACTGTCTCAGAAATTTTCTGTTTTTTACTTCAGTCAACCAATCAACCTCCCACAATTGTACTCTTCAATAATGCTATGGACTGAATGTCTGCTTTCCTCTAAAATTCATTTGTTGAAGCCCTACCCCTTAAGGTGATGGTATTTGGAGAGGGGCCTGGGGGAAATAATTAGGGTTATAAGAGGTCATGAAGGCAGGTGCCCTAGCCTAATAAGATTCGTGCTCTTATAAGATTATAAGATATGAGTTCTCTCTATTCTCTCTCCCACACCTTCCCTTCCTCTCTTCTTCCCTTTCCTCCATGTAGGCAGGCACTAAGGAAAGAGTATGTGAGAATAAGACAAGATGGTGGCAATCACTAAGCCAAAGAGAGGGCCTTACTAGAACCTAACCATGCTGGTCCCTAATCTCCAGGAAGACTTACAACCACCAAAACTGGAAGAAACAAATTTCTGTTGTTTAAACTAGCTAGTTCATAGTGTTTTGTTAAGGCAGCCTGAGCTGACTCCTACAAATATTTTAAGTCTTTTGTGGGTAACATTTTCTCTTACTTAACTTCCTACCTTCCCAACAGGATAACTTACTCTCTTGGAGAGCAAAGCCCTGAACATCTTGGCATCCCCCCACAAGACTTGATATTCAAGATATTAATTGTTCTTATTTGAATTCAACTTAGGCTTTCAGGCTAATTGAGGAAAGATATATCTATATTTATGAAAGTATGTTTTTTAACATAATTCAAGAGGTCCAGCTCTATATCCTTGCGATCATATCCTAAGTAGAATAATGTTTCCTAAAAGGACTGTTCAAGAAAACTCTTTTTGAGTCTATAATGTATAAATAGATATCATTTGCCAGTTCCCTTAGTAATTGGATAATCATATGTAGTCCTTTTTCTTGACAACATTTAAATTAGGTTTTCCCTCTTCTGACACAGTTTAAAACTACATCCTTCCATCTTGTTTACATGGAATTCTTCACAAAAGCCCTTTCTTCATAATCACAAAGGTTAATGTCAGTTTATCCTCAATCCTGAACCACTGTGACTTTGCAGGAAGCTGAGTCAGAATTGAGAGGTTTAACAACATAAGCATTTTATAAACTAACTTTTCTTTCTTAATCAGTCCACAATTTGCAAAAGCTTCATTTTTTCTTAGTATGTCCTCTATTATGTAAGAAAGGGGAAAAGGTGGGGGGGGGCTCTCCAAAACGACTAAGGGTTTGTTTCCCACTCTTCCCCTACATCTAAGGTGGGGTTCTGACTCTTTGAAATGTGTCCTGAAACAATTCCAAGAATAGCAGGAAGGAAGGGACTGACTTCTGGGAACACATTGCATTTCCACCTAGAAATTGAGGAAGACCAGGTAGCCCAGAGATGTCAGCAGCTGATGAAAATTAGTGTGTGAGTATTAGATAAGTGACCTAATTCAGTGGGGCTGTTCTTCCCATGGGGAAAAAATCCACAATGCATTTTCTGTCTTCAAGTGAATGTTAGTTTGTCAGGTGTTATCCATAGAAAGTGTATGATTAACAGCTCAGTCTATTAATCCTGAGGACCTAGGTCTGATTTGGAGTGTCCTCCCACTTCTCTACCGCAGTGGCTGCTTTCTGAAGATTCTGTCTCCTGCCTCTCTGACCACTCTTCTCTACTGCCCCTGCACTTACTGGCCCCAAGTGATTGCTCAGGATCCTTATTCAGAAATATTATATGGCCTTTAAGAATCTACAACATTAACTCCAATGTCTTCAGAACACTTTTGAAAGCCCTCCACAATGTCTCTTTTTTAACCTGTTCAAACTTCTCTCTTATTACATCTCATAGATGTTATCCATAACCCCAGTATATCTAGTCCTTCCTACACTTGCTCAAGCTGTTCTCCTTCCATGTGTCTTTTCCCTCTTTACCAGCCTGGCAATGTTGTTCCAGACTACAGTGGAGTTGAGGCAAAAGTAAAAATACACACCCCTATAGACACGTATCAAAGTATGCTCTGATCTTTGGAATCAAATGCAAAAGTTAATAAAAGTTCTACAATAAAAAAATATATGACTATCTATAAAGCTCTGCATTACCCATTCTGTTGGCAGGTCATTGTCAATCCCCATTGTTTATATGGTAAGGAACTAGGAACCCAGGAACTGATTGAAACTGACTGTTCCCATATATAAGAATATGGAACTACTGGGTGCCTGGGTGGCTCCAGTGGTTAAGCATGTACCTTTGGCTCAGGTCATGATCCCAGGGTCCTGGAATTGAGTCCCACATCAGGGTCCCTACTCAGTGGGAAGTCTGCTTTTCCCTCTCCCTCTGCCCCCTGCTTATGATCAATTTCTCTCTCATACTCTCTCTTTCTCAATAAATAAATAAATAAATCTTTTAGAAAAAAAATGCAGCATTATAAAACAAACAAACATCCTTTATTGAAATTTTGCTGTTCTGTTCATCATGGACTTTTTTGTGTTCGGTTTTTTAAAAATTTCATTAAAATATTATTTATCCTGACAACAGTTTTTCCTCTTTTTAATATTTCATTTCTTTTTCTGGGAGTATAGCTGACACACAATGTTACATTAGTTTCAGGTGTGCAACTTAGTGATTTGACAAGTTTATACATTATGCTATGTTCACCACAAGTGTATCTACCATCTGTCACTGTAAAATGCTATTACATCATCATTGACTCTATTCCTTATGCTGTTCCTTTTATTCCTATAATTTACTCATCCTATAACTGAAGGCCTCTCACCTTCACTTATTTTGCCCAACCACCCACCTCCCTACCCTCTGGCAACCATGCATGTGTTCTCTATATTTATAGGTCAATTTGGCTTTTTGTTTGTTTATTTATTTATATTTGTTTTAAATTACACTAGTGAGTGGAATCATATGGTATTTGTCTTTCTTTATCTGTTATTTCACTTGGTATAATACCCTCCAAGTCATCCACATTGTCTCAAATGGTACCTCATCCATTTTTATGGATGCATAATATCTTATTATATACAGATATGCATACATTTTCCTTATTCTTTCATCTGGTAACAGAGATTTTTAGTAGTACTCTTTTACATTTTGCACCCTAGTCAAAGTGTCTTACTCACCTTACCCAAATACCTGCCCTGAATCTGGCAAAGTAAGGCTCTCACAGCCCTGTTTAGATGCTATTTCCTTTAATGAGCCTTAGCAGATCAAATTTATTGGAATCAATATCTCCATCATCAAACTTCCAAGGCTGCTTGGGTCTGTATCTTGGTTCTAACTATGCTCTTTTCCAGGTTTTTGGCATGTGCATCTTGCTTACTTACCAGCTGAGGGCTCTTAGAGAAGTAGGTTCACACCCTTTTCATCTCTATATTCTTTGTCCTGCTTAACACAACACTCTGCATGTGTAACTAATTATTCAGTTAGTTTTGGTTTGATTAAATAACAAATTCTAATCCTGACCTTTAATCCCACTTAGATGCTATTTGTTGTAAAATATGACTTAGTATAAGTTCTCTTATAGCAGTTGAGGGGAATTTGGTTCCCAAAGTTCTGAGGATACTAGTTAAAAAGTAGACCCATTATATTTGGGCTGAAATGTAAATGTACAGCACAGAAATGCCTCACAATGGCCTCCTGCTCTTCTCTTTTAGTGTTTCTTTCCAATGAGCCTCTTTCCACTTCTCCCCATTTGATCAGTGAGAGATTACCCACAATGTAGGCTGCCCACATTCTTTATTCTCTTTGCTAAAGAACTAGACCTGGCGCCAAACTGTGGAAAGAACAAAGATGCCCTTCAACTGATAAATGGATAAGGAAGATGTGGTCCATATACATAATGGAGTATTATGCCTCCATCAGAAAGGATGAATACCCAACTTTTGTAGCAACATGGACGGGACTGGAAGAGATTATGCTGAGTGAAATAAATCAAGCAGAGAGAGTCAAGTATCATATGGCCTCACTTATTTGTGGACAAAGAACACAGAGGACATGGGGAGATGTAGAGGAGAATGGAGTTGAGGGAAACTGGAAGGGGAGATGAACCATGAGAGACTATGGACTCTGAAAAACAACCAGAGGGTTTTGAAGGGGCGGGGGGAGGGGGGGTGGGAGGTTGAGGAACCAGGTTGTGGGTAATAGGGAAGGCACTTACTGCATGGAGCACTGGGTGTGGTGCAAACACAATGAATACTGTTACGCTGAAAATTAAAAAAAAAAAAAAAAAAAGAACTAGACCTGGGGCTCAATGCTTTCAGGGTTTTTCATATTTGTGCTTGTTCCTAATACTCTCCACTGATCTCTCTTCCCAGCTAATGTCTCTCACATGGGATAGGCCACTTTTTTTTCCAGATTACTGGGGAAGAAAGGAGCTCCTGATCTTTCCTAGTGAGGCCCAAGGTACAACTATCCCTGATTTGAAAACCTTTGGGTTTACTGGTAATTCCCTAGGGAATTTGAAGACATTTCTCCATACATTTAATGGCATGCTTTTACATGCTTAAATTAAGATGCCATGTATAATAATTAAAGCAACTCATAGTAGTGTAAACAAATTTTTAAACCAAGATAATAAATTAACAGCTGAATAACTGTCTAAATAAAGTGGTCTCAGTGACCTCTCTACCACTCTAAAGATAAAATATTCTTAGACTCTGGGGAAGAAGGAAGAAGAAATGGGTCCTTTTATTTGTGGCAGGGTACTTCTGAAGAGTTTCAGTTCAGGTCACAGAGGACTGAATCTGAGGATAAATTCCCCTAAATCAAGGACTTTGACTGATGTGATGTTTCAAGGCCCAAGAAGCATTGAGACACCTTTTAGACTCTGTTACAGTTTGCTACTGCCTGCTGTGGACACATACTGCAGACTCTCTTGGCTGTGTGACATGGCTTCCTGGTGGCCACTGCTGATATAGCCCAAAGCATTCAGTCCAAGTCACTGAACTAAGCCCAGAAATTCCTCAAGAAAAGCAACCACAATGCCATTAACAAATTACAATAGTCTTTAACTTAGGTTAACACTGTACTTGCTCTATTCAAACTTTGCATCAGCCAATCTACAGATTCCCAGATAATATCACCAGGATGCTCTTGTTCTCAATCCCAATTTGACAAGCCTCATTTACATGTCCCAAGTGAGAAAGTATGATGGAATTATATTTTTTCATATATATAATTATGATAGAATAATTCCCTACAGGGCCTCTCCAAGCCAGAGATCAGCCCTAAGAAGTTTCTTTAGGAAAGATTTTCTCAATATTCTAAATCCCACTTTTCCTATATCATATCCGTGGTGAGAAATGCAAGTGACACAGACATTTGTGACTCTGTGAGACTGAACACACCAAATTAAAAGGCTGATGGGATTTAAGCACAAACTGAAACATACATGCTAGCCCATATATTCAACCTGATCTGTCCTGAGTACTATGATCTATCAGTGTATCTCTTTCCAAGCCCATTTTCATTGGTATTCCATGTTGGTCTTTGTCTCTGTAGTAAATGAGTCAAATTTAAATTCATGCATTCATGCCCTATGTATTCACTCCTCATCAACATGTTTTGAGTAACTTCTGTTGCTATGAGGGGCTCAGAGATGACTCCCAGACATCCTGAGAGCCATGTCAGCTGCCACTCTCTTCTCCCTGTCATCCCCTCTCACTGCTAGTGCCCTTTAGGTTCAAATTTCCTTTTACCCTTACCTCTATCTGTAATTCCCTAGATTAAGTTTAACTGTTTAGTAGGAGAAGTTTTGGAGATTTATCCTTATAGGAAAGGGAAAAACAAGATTCCTAAAACTAGCAGACAAGTTTGGACTAGCTAAATACTACTAGGCACCAGGAACTGTGTACAAGTAGAGAAATTGTCTGTAGGACCTGTGCCAGGAGAATCTCCCAGTTAGCTCCTGTGGGAATTCAATACAGGCCAATGTATTGACTCATCAGGGAGGGCTTTCTAAGAAAGACGGCAGGACCAGTATTTTTCTAATGGTAATCATGTTGTTTTTCTTGTAGCTGGTTCACACTACTCCCTCCCTAAGCTTACCAAATGAGACTGTTCATAGCTGGGTTTTGAGTGGTCAACCTGCCTAGCTCTCTAGTAAATATCAAGCACACTACTGTAACTAGAAGTTCCATTTCCTGGCTAGGAAGAGCCCAGACATTAATGTATGTAGAAAAGATCTACAGATACAGAAAAGGTACAGATAAACACAGAAATAAGCAAACACCATCAGGTCTTCAGACACCATTTGAGAAGGAAGAAATCTTATTGTCAGGAACTCCTTATTAAAAATAAGTATGAAACGGTCTTCCATCTTTTTGTGTCTTCCTCAATTTCTTCATGAGTGTTCTGTAGTTCCTTGAGTACAGGTCCTTTACCTCTTTGGTTAGGTTTATTCCCAGGTATCTTATGGTTCTTGGTGCTATAGTAAATGGAATCGATTCTCTAATTTCCCTTTCTGTATTTTCATTGTTAGTGTATAAGAAAGCCACTGATTTCTGTACATTGACTTTGTATCCTGCTACGTTACTGAATTGCTGTATGAGTTCTAGTCATTTGGGGGTGGATTCTTTGGGGTTTTCCATATAAAGAATCATGTCATCTGCGAGACTGTGGAAAGAACCAAGATGCCCTTCAACAGATGAATGGATAAGGAAGATGTGGTCCATAATATACATGATGGAGTATTATGCCTCCATCAGAAAGGATGAATACCCAACTTTTGTAGCAACATGGACGGGACTGGAAGAGATTATGCTGAGCAAAATAAGTCAAGCAGAGAGAGTCAAGTATCATATGGTCTCACTTATTTGTGGAGCATAACAAAGAACACGGAGGACATGGGGAGATGGAGAGGAGAGGGAGTTGAGGGAAACTGGAAGGGGAGATGAACCATGAGAGACTATGGACTCTGAAAAACAGCCAGAGGGTTTTGAAGGGGCGGGGTGGGGGGTGGGAGGTTGAGGAACCAGGTGGTGGGTAATAGGGAGGGCATGTACTGCATGGAACACTGGCTGTGGTGCAAAAACAATGAACACTGTTACGCTGAAAATAAACAAATAAAAAAAAAATCTTAAAAAAAAATAGGTATTTGCATCCTGAAACAGGATTACAGAGACTTAAATCACAGTAAAGCCTTGCAAAGATGAAGTCATCAAGCCAGGAGAAAAATGTTAGCTATGTCTAGGTCAGTAAATCTTCTTCAGTTCCTAAAAATACATCTGTAACATACACGGGGTATACATTCAGTAATGAAAGTCCTCACTACCTAAGTATCAACAGTGTTCAGGTGTCTGTAAGGTTGGAGAATGAAGAACAGAGGAGAGGGTAGGTAACACAATACACAGTGTAGGAACTCATTATTATTTGTTGAATAAATGTGAAGGAAGATATAGATTGGAGACATACCTATATTATTCAAATGTCAAAACATTATCAGAAAATAGATAAGGCACATAGGAAAAAATATAAATAAACTCCTGAAACCTAATGTGCTATCGGGGAGCTATATTTGAGCCATGATAGCCATCTAATCTATCATAAAATAAATAGATTATCACAGACAGTATAATTAAAAGTCAATTAGCTCTATTGCCTCCCTTCCTGGTATTTTAAAATTTTCTATTTTGGGAGGCATCTGGATGGCTCAGTCAGTTAAGCGAGCAACTCTTGATTTCAGCTCAGGTCATGATCTCTGGGTCATAGGATCCAGCCTGGCACTGGGCTTGGCACTCAGCACAGAGCCTCCTTATCCCTTTCCCTCTGCTCCTCCCCTGGTCACATGGGCTCACGGATGTGCACACTCTCCCTCCTTGAAATAAATAAATAAAATCTATTAAAAAAATAAAATTTTCAGGGTGCCTGGGTGGCTCAGTTGGTTGAGCGTCTGCCTTCAGTCATGATCCCAGGGTCCTAGGATGGAGCCCCGCATCAGGCTCCCTGCTCAGCGGGGAGCCTGCTTCTCCCTCTCCCACTCCCCTGCTTGTGTTTCCTCTCTTGCTGTCTCTTTCTGTCAAATGAATAAATAAAATCTTTAAATAAAAAAAAAGTATGAAAATAAGAAACTTAGAATTTACTCACCACATCTGAGGGCAACATTTCAGGTGCAATGCTGCTAAGCCTCACCACAGCCTCTGAAAAAAACAGAGTTTAATTTCATTTTCCCACAGGAGAAAATTGAGGCACAGAGGTGATCCGGCTTGCCTACTATTACTGTAGATAGGGACGGTGACCCAAGACTGTCTGGCTACACCTCTCTCTCAAATCTTTCTCAGAAATCAAAACCTTCATAAAATCTCTTCCCCTGGGACATGCAAGAGCCAGGGCTGCCCATTCAGGCAAGAAGGAGACCATAGCCAACTTGGTAGGATTTCAGGGGTGCTATGGTTGAAAACTTTCCTTCAACACCTTGCCAGCAGTGACTGCTGGTAATCATATCATAATTGTTTCTTTGGTCATTTACCTTGTATTAATCTCATTCACGCTCTTCCTATTTGTTGGCTTCTTCCCCTCAGCTCCCATGAAGATTCAACTCTCTCCATTCTAAACAAACAAACAAACAAACAAACAAAAACTTTCTGCACCTCTACCTGTCCCCATATTTACAGCCTCCTTTTTGGTGTTCCAATCTGGAAAAGTAGTATAACAGTGCTGCTGTATCTTTTTATCCTCCTATGTCCAGTTCCTATACCCACTAACTCAAGCCCTCCTAGGAGACTTAGTTGTCACCTATAATGGTATCTTTTCAGCCTCCTTCCTTCCTGGCCTTTACTTGGCATTCAGTGTTACTGATCACTACCTTGTTGCCCTTTTTCCCTCATCTATGGCAAACTCATTTTTTTACAGATTTGTTCATGCTGCTCTATTTCTCCCTGTTCTTTTCCTGTGTGTCTCACTGGCTCTAATTTCTGCTTCTTCATCTTTATTCAAGCTCTTGATATCACCGTAGATATCACCATAGAAATCATGCCAGAAACTGGAGTCAGGAGGCCATATTTTTTGACACCTCCTTCTATTCCTCAGTCTCCACATTCACCCACACAATGTCCTATAATTTCTACTTTCTTTTACTTATCCTTTGTCCTATGTTATCTCAGCTATTGCCCTTTTTGAGTTATTCCCTTTTTTTTCACTTTAATAAAGAGACATCCAGTGGATATTCCTGCTTATAATATATCCTTACCTCAGTGGAACTTTTACATGGCTGTCAAAGAGATCCTTCAACAGTGCAAGCACAGCCGTATCAGGACGTGAATGAAAGCCTTAAATAATCCTGATTCACTATAATGTAATGTCTGAATTCCATGGATTGGCCTTTAAGCCTCTTTACAGAGTCCTTTACTGGATGGCCTGCAACCACTCACACCATTGGCATAGCTCTTCAGGCCCTCAGAAAGACCTATCACTCCTGAAAACTATGCCTCCCCATCTGTGTTTCTCACCTCCCCTTTGTGAGAAGCACACTCCTATTTATCTTTCAAGGTCCAACCCAAATATCACCTCCTCTAGCCAAGTGCCTCTCCTCTTCTCCAAGTCCTTCCCCCAAAAATTGTTGAACTGAGGTGCCCATTGTGCATCTGCAACACTTTCATTTATGTGAATAAAGCCCCAGCCACAAGGCCTTCTTTAATGAGTTGTTGGATGGGTAAGAACCAGGTTTTGTCTAACTTTGTTTTTGTAGGACAGTCACTGATATAGGAGCCAAATAAATGATAATGATAATTATGAAAACACATGACTAAATGAATGAACTAATGTATTTAAATTCTTCTTTTAAGGGCTTTCAGGAAGGAGGGAAAAGAGACAGGGAGACAGAAAAAATGTGAAGCTGAAGAAATGGACTTAAGCATAACTTAGCTTATCAGATCACCACCTGTATTTAAGTGATAGGACTAGTTAAGTTTTATTTCATGGAAAACCAGTTGACAATTTAGTACTGAAGAGCTGCCTCAGGAACCCCAGGCCAGGTAAGAATCACCAGAGAGATACTTACCTGGCAGGGGAGACACCATGATCACGAAGGTGGTTTTCCCAGGGCAAGGCTTATCCATTGCACTCCGGATGTGCTGACCCCTGCAATTTCCCCAAATGTGGGAAACTCGACTGCATAATTTGTGGTAGTGGGGGACTGCGTTCGCGCTTTCCCCCCGGAAAAAAAAAAAAAAAAAAAAAGAATCACCAGAGAGCTGATCCTAGTCCTAAAAGTGGGACTGTATATACCCAGCCTCTGGATGCCTGTGCATTTTGAATTGAAAGGAGATAGAAAAATGATCAAAAAAACACTTCCAATTTTTCCCTTGAACATTTTTGTGGAGAAATGCTTTTCTATGCCTAAACAAAACTCCATAAAATTGAAAAAGCTGGAAGATTCCAAGGAGAGGAGCTAGGTTTCCAGTGTGGTCAGGGCTCCTCCTGGTGGATCTCTATAAAATGAATCTTTCCTAATCCTAACCTCTTACTCATTTACTAAACATTCTCTGTCTTCATCAACTATTGTATGTATATTAGTTTTATATTGCTATTGTAATAAGTTATCACAAATGCAGTGACTTAAAACAATATAAATATATTATCTTATGGTTCTATATTGCCCAAGGGCCCAAAGATGGGCCACTTTACAGGAAAATTATTTTAAGCTGAGACTCTACAGGTTTTTGGGAAGGAGAAATGCCTGTCTCCTCATCAAGTTGACATGAGACAGATTAACAGGAAAAAATCAAATTTAATAATTTAATAATGACCATCACCCAGTTACTGCATCCCCTCACTACCTTCCCTTCAGCAACACCATTTATTTCCCACAGTTAAGTCATTCATGGTTTGGAAAGACCACCAATTTAGATTCTTCTGTGTGGTTAAGGGAGGGACAGAAGTTTCTTTTGAGCCAGCAGGGTCTCAGGTGACTTGAGCTCAAAGCAATCCACATGCCAAAATGGCACATTCACAGTTGGGGAGGTGGTAGCTCTCCTGATCTCCTTCAGTTCCCCCATCTGAATCTTCCATGGGAGTATCACATATAAAAAGTTGAGTTGGAAGATTGTTTCATCTTATTGATCCAGTTGCTTTGTTCTGACAATAGGTCAGTTTAGTTAAACTGATATCAGAAAACAGTGATGCAGGTGTATTCTCAAAGCTAGGCCTATGGTTCAAGTAATCAGGTATTAAATAAAAAGCGTTTCTAAGGAAATAAAGGAAAAACAATAGTCAATTGTATCAAATATTAAGCCAGTATCTGAGTTCTAAGGATAGCCAGTTGAGGATATTTCTAGATGTCAGACTTTAAGCATCTTCACATAGAATGAGGGCAGATAGGTGCAATCTGACAGATGTTCCCAGTTTGATTCAAATGTCTCTGGTGATCTTGTCAGTAGCCCATAAAGCATAAAGCCCATAAAGCATAAAGCCCTATAAAACAGTTATTATGGTGATTTCTTTACATCAAGTTATTGATATTTAGTTTGCAGCTCCTCAGGAAAAAAAAAATGCAGTTTTAGTTCCCAAATGATTCCAAGTCAGAAAGTTGGGAGAAATATCAAAATGTTAGCTAGGCAGTGGAGGACACTATAAGAAACCAGAATCTAGTCAAGTTTATAACAAATAGTATTAAAATCTAATAACTACAAAGATGTGTTATTGAAACATATTTTCTCTCTATAACCACCCTTATTTTTACCAAAGATAATCTAATTGACACTAACCTGTTTGCAAAATAAGTCTAGTCTCAAAAAGATCTGGTTTGATTATTTACTTAAGTGTAGCAAGAATAGAGAACTGCCATATACACTTTTAAAACTTGTTTGCTGAGGGGAAAAAGAAACAAAAATAAACTGCTGGGAATTCATCAAGATAAAAAGCTTCTGGGAAACAAACTGAGTGTTGTGGAAAAGGAGGTTGGTTGGGGGGATGAGGTAACTGGGGTCATGGAGATTAAAGAGGGCATGTGATGTGATGACCACTTGGTGTTATACGCAACTAATAAATCATTGAGCATTATATAAAAAACTAATGATGTATTAAATTTTAAAAAAAAAGCTTCTACACAGTGAAAGAAAAAACTAACAAAATAAATGGCAACTTTGGAAATGGGAGAAAATATAAATGACGTATCTCATAAAGGGTTACTATCCAAAATCCACAAAGTATTTATCAAGTGCAACACCCAAAAAAACAAACAATCCAGTTAAAAAAATGTGCAGAAGACATAAATAAAATTTTTCCAAAGAAGACATCCAGATGGCTAACAGACACATGAAAAGATGCTCAACATGTATTCATCAACAAGGAAATACAAATCAAAACCATGATGAGGGGCGCCTGGGTGGCTCAGTGGGTTAAGCCGCTGCCTTCGGCTCAGGTCATGATCTCAGGGTCCTGGGATCGAGTCCCGCGTCGGGCTCTCTGCTCAGCAGCGAGCCTGCTTCCCTCTCTCTCTGCCTGCCTCTCTGTCTACTTGTGATCTCTCTCTGTCAAATAAAAAAAAAAAAAAAAAAAACCATGATGAGATACCCTCACATTGATTAGAATGGTAAAAATTAACAACTCAGGAAACAACAAACATCAGCAAGCATATGGAGAAAGGGGAACCCTTTTACATTGTTGGTGGGAATACAAACTGGTGCAGCCACTCTGGAAAATAGTATAGAGGTCCCTCAAAAAGTTAAAAATATGGCTACCCTATGATCCAGCAATCACACTGCTAGGTATTTAACCAAAGGATATAAAAATATGAATTCAAAGAGATACATGAACTCCAATGTTTATAGCAGCATTATCTGTAATAGCTCAATTATAGAAATAGTCCAAATGTGTCCATTGACTGATGGAAAAAAAAAAAGTGGTGTGCGCGCACATGTGCGCGTGCGTGCACGCACGCATGCACACACACACACACACACAATATTGGCAATTGACACAATTATTTGGCAATAAAAAATAAGTTTTGCCATTCCCAACAATATGAAATGATCTAGAGAGTATAATGCTAATAGAAATAAGCCAGTCAGAGAAAGACAAATACCATATGATCTCACTTATATTTAAAATTCTAGGGGGAAAAAAATGAACATAGTTGTGGTGGGGGGAGACGGTAAAACCAAAAAACAGACTCTCAACTGCAGAGAACAAACAGTATTGCTGGAGGGGAGGTGGGCAAGGGGATGGATTAAATAGGTGATGGGTATTAAGGCATGCACCTGTGATGAACAATGAGTGTTGTATGTAAGTGATGAATCACTAAACTCTACACTTGAAACTAATGTTACATTTTATGTTAAGTAACTAGAATTGAATAAAAACTTGGGAAGGAAAAAAAATAAAACTTGTTTGCTGGAACTTTTCATAAGGAATCTCTAGATTGAAATTTAATAGCCTCTGGAGGCCAGAAACCAAGCCAAATGCTTGCCATCAGACTTTGTCTATGATATCTAGAGATTTGGGTGAAATACTCTCTTCTCAATGTCCCCAAAATATCCGGAGGTTCCTATACCTGCCAAGAAATGACCTTCTTTACTCACCTGGTAAGTATGTTGGGAACTCTGCAAGCAAGGTATCGGGCTAATATTTCCAAGGCGGCTTTATTGGCTCCATAAGGTCAACCTTAGATCCTTAAAAGTTCCTGATCATATGTGAATCTATGCAGGTCTTTCTCAAATATGACATTCTGGACAAAGCCTTGGTAATATAACAAATTTCCAATAGTGTCTTGTCAGAAAGAGAACAGATTCTAATTGAACTTATGCAAATGAATATATTGCCATAAAAATATAAGAATATTTGTTGAGAGTTTCTGAGTTCTGGAGAATTCATGTAGGGAGAAAAAAAAAACAATTGATTTAATTTGTTCACAAAGGTGTATTTTGTCAAGTTGTTGTCAGTTCATTAAGGAAAAATGTTTTCTATTCCCCACAACAACCAAGGAAGAACTTTGTAGAAGAAGGACCAGTGGGAAAGCGCAGCCAAAATACAACAGCAGAGTATACACAGCATACACCACAAATACCTCCTGGAGTTTTTGTTGTTGATTGTTATTGTTATTTTTCTCATGTTTTTTTTTTTTTTTCTTTTCTTTTCCTTTCTTCCTTTCTTTTCTGGACACAATGACAAGACAGAGAAATTCATTCCAAAGGAAAGAACAATAGGTAGTCCTCAGTGTCAGAGATTTAATTAATATGGATATAGGTAAGATGTCTGAAATATAACTTAAAACAATGATTACATAGAAACTGGCTGGGCTTGAAAAAGTATAGAAGACACTAGAAAATCCTTTACTGAAGTCCAGCAGGAAAAGAGGAATAATAAAGATTAGAGCAGAAATCAATGACATAGAAATTAAAAAAGAAAAAAAAACTCAATAGAACAGATCAAGCAAACTTGAGGCTGGTTCTTTGAAAGAGTTAATAAGATTGATAAACCCCAGGCCAGACTTATCAAAAATAAAAGAGAAAGGACCCAAATTAATGAGATCATGAATGAAAGAGGAGAGATCACAATGGATACCACAGAAATACAAATAATTCTGAAAGAATATTGTGAGAAATTATAGGGGGGGAGGAGACAAGATGGCAGAGAAGTAGGAGGTGCTGTTTCAACTATCCCCTAAAGTGAGCGGATTACCTATCAAAAAACTCTGATCACCTATGAAATCAGCCTGAGATTATAATTATACACTTCTGGATCTCTATGGGGGCAGAAGACACCAGTGACAGGTAAAGTGGAGTGGGAACATCCGACTGACATTGGAAGATAAACAAAAGGAGGAGGGAGCCACCAGAAGCAACCCATTGGAAAATAATACCCCAATACGAGAGTACCCTGTGATTGGGGACCAGCATTAACTTGGAGTCTGGTTGAAAGCACTCAAAAAGAGCAAAGGATCTTTAAGGGAAAGTTGGTGGAATTGGGCGGTTAGGGACAGGGACTTAAGCCCATGGACCCAGGATGGCCACCGCAGGTGCGGAACCAGAGAGTGCAATGAAGAAGCCAGGTCTTGGTCCCTGAGCCACTGGCTCACCTAAGAGCATCTGAGTGGCGGCACCCATGAGGGAGTCTGGTGTGGATGCACCAGCCGGCGCTCTCTAGAACCACAGCCTTTTCTCTGCACATGCAGGGCAAGACCAGGGTCTGAGTCATGATCCATGCACTCCCCTGAGAGAAGTCCGTGCAGGTGCTAGCCGGCACTCTCTAGGACCCAGAGATTCTGAACACTCCCAGCCCAGGCCAGTGTGAAAATCTCAGTGGGCTCTCTCTGGTTGGGACCTCTCTGGACCTACCCAGACAGCCACAGCGAGTATTTCTCATGGTTTTGGGTACAAACGGGAGTTCCTGTGACCCCAGAAACTGTGACTGCGGATGTGCTCTGCCAGTGGCAGAGGGGGAATTTATGTGCTCTGGACCACCCATAGGGGAACAAACTGAGGCTTCTCTCTGAGACGGAGGTCTGGGTGCAGTTTGCTTTCCTCTAAACCTCCAAGGAACCACTGATAGCCACCAAGGGGAGAAAAAACAAACAAACAAGCAAAAACACCTCCAGAAAACAAAAGCCTGAAAAAATGGGTTACCTCAGAGCCCAGCCCCCTTGATGGAGTATGAGGACTCAACTCTAGCAAGACTGCCTGAAAATACACACAGCCAGGCCCCTACCCCAGAAAGCCAGCCAAGAAAAAAAGAAACAAAAAAACCCCCAAACAACAACAAAACAAGAAGACAACCACTGCTACTTCATAGATACAACTTTTATTTTTAATTCGTTCCCACTATTCTCATTCTTTTCATTTTTTTATATAATTTTTAATCTATTTACCATCACAATGAGATATTCACTACATCAAATTTCATAATAACCTTTTAATCTGAACTTTTTTGATACATATACCTGTGATTTTCTTTTGTTTTTCTATTTTTTGTTTTTTATTTTATTTTTTTAAATATTCATATAGAGATAAGCTTCAAGGTAATCCCCTTTCCCAATCAATGCTACCCCTATATATAAACCAGTTTTAATCCCACTTTATCTCAGGAAAGTGGAGTCCTTTAACAAAGATATCATGATACCTCAAAGAAGAATCAAAATAAACTTTCTCACCCACATGGTGAGATGTCAGTGTTTCTGTGTATTTGTTTTTGTTCCAATAGTATATAAAAAGTATATAAATCTTACACTGGGATTCATTTTGGCTGAGTTTTATTTATTTATTTATTTATTTATTGTCATCTACTTCTGTCCGTCTTTTGTTTTGTCTGTTTTTGTTTGTATACTTTATAAATCTTACCTTTGGGGTACATTCTGGCTGGAACTTCTCTTTTATTTGTTTCTTTCTTTCTTTCTTTTCCTGTATCTCTCTCTTTTTCTTTTTTTTTTTATTTTGGTAGGGACTTTTGATTGCTCAGAAGCGTTCCAAAGTGCACCTTGCCTGCAACACGGTTGATACATTCAGCTACACATCCATCCAGCCATCTCTTGCCAAAATGACTAAGAGGAGGAATGCCCAGCAGAGGAAAAATTCATAGAATGGGCCCTCTCCATCAGAGCTATTGGATATGGACATAAACAATATGTTGGAAAGGGAATTCAGGAAAACAATTATCCAGACAATAGCCAGGGTGTAGAAAGCCTTTGATGACAAAATGGAATTGATTAGGGCAGAAGTGAAAGCCACCAGGGATGATGTTAAAAATACTCTCAATGAGTTCCAATCTAAATTCTCAAAAAGCTAGGGTAAATGAGGCAGAAGATAGAATTAGTGATCTGGAGGAAAAACTGATAGAGAAAAAGGAGGAAGCCTGGAACAAACAGCTTAGAAGCCATGAAAACAGAATTAGGGAAATAAATGATGCCATGAGACATTCCAATGTCAAGAATTGTTGGAATTCCTGAGGGGGAGGAGAAAGAAAGAAGACTATATATAGTTGATATATATAGTCTTATATATAGATATAGTTGAACAAATTTTCCATGAAAATTTTCCCAATCTCATGAATGGAACCAGTGTTCCTGTCATGAAGGCAGAAAGGTCTCCCCCAAGATCATAGAATCTAGAAAAGCCTCGAGACCCATAATTGTGAAAATGATGAATCATAATTTTAGATGGAAGCTCTTGAAAGCAGCTGGGGGGAAGAGATTTTTTATGTACAGTGGAAGTCCCATCAAAATAACATCACACCTGCCCACAGAAAACTGTCACGCCGGAAAGGGCTGGCAAGATATATTCAGGGCACTAAATGAGAAGAAATATAGCCAAGAACACTTTATCCAGCAAGACTGACATTCAAAATGGATGGAGAGATAAAGAGCTTCCAAGACTGGCAAGGTTTAAAAGAGTATGTGAACACCAAGCCAGCACTACAAGAAATATTAAGGTGGGTTCTATAAAAGAAGAAGGAACCCAAAAGTGTCATTGAATAGAAATTTACAGAGAAAATCTATAGAAACAAGGACTTCACAGCCAACACAAAGTCAAAAAAAGCATATCTCTCAATAATCACTCTCAATGTGAATGGCCTAAAGGATCCCATAAAATGGCACAGGATTGCATATTGGATAAAACAACAGTACTCATCCATATATTGTCTACAAGAGACCCATTTTGAACCTAATGATACATCCAGACTGAAAGTGAAGGGATGGAGAGGCATCTTTCATGTCAATAGGATTCAAAAGAAGGTTGGGAAACCAATTCTTATATCAGATACATTAGATTTTGAACTAAAGATTGTAGTCAGAGATACAGAAGGACACTACATCATTCTTAAAGGCTGTACCCAGTAAGAAGATCAAACAATTGTAAATACTTATGTCGCCAGTATGGGAGCAGCCAATGACATAAGAAAACTGCTAATCAAGATAAAGAGTCATATGGAGTAAATAAACAAATAAAAATAAATAAATAAGAAAAAAAAGAGTCATATGGATATGAATACATTAATAGTAGGAGATCTTAACATGCCACTCTCAGTAATAGACAGATCATCCAAGCAGAAAATCAATAAAGAAACAAGAGCATTGAATGACACATTGGACCAGATGGACCTCACAGGTATATATAGAACATTCCACCCTAAAACAACAGACTATTCATTATTCTCAAGTGCACATGGAACTTTCTCCAGAATAGATCAAATACTGGGTCACAAATCAGGACTCAATCCATACCAAAAGACTGAGATTTTTCCCTGCTTATTCTCAGATCACAACACTTTGAAACTGGAGCTCAACCACAAGAAAAAGTTTGGAAGGAATTCAAACACCTGGAAGCTAAAGGCCACCTTGCTTAAGAATGCTTGGATCAACCAGGAAATCAAAGAAGAGCATAAACAAATGGAAACCAATGAGAATGAAGACACATTAGTCCAAAACCTATGGGATACAGCAAAGGCAGTCCTAAGGGGAAAATACATAGGCATCCAAGCCTCCCTCAAAAAAATGGAAAAATCCAGAATGCACCAACACTCTTTGCACCTTAAAGAACTAGAGAATCAACAACAAATTAAGGCAACCCCACACACAAGAAGGGAAATAATCAAAATTTGAGCAGAGAACAATGAGACAGATACTAAGGATACAGTAGAAAACATCAACGAAACTAGAAGCTGGTTTTTTGAAAGCATCAATAAAATCGATAAACCGGGTGCCTGGGTGGCTCAGTGGGTTAAAGCCTCTGCCTTCGGCTCAGGTCATGATCCCAGGGTTCTGGGATCAAGCCCTGCATCGGGTTCTCTGCTCCATGGAGAGCCTGCTTCCTCCTCTTCCTCTCTCTCTGCCTGCCTCTCTGCCTACTTGTGATCTCTGTCTGTCAAATAAATAAAATCTTAAAAAAAAATGGATAAACCACTGGCCACACTAATCAAAAAGAAAGAGAGGACTCAAATTAACAAAATTATGAGTGAAAAGGGAGAGATCAAGATTAACACCAAGGAAATAGAAACAATCATCAGAAATTATTATCAACAGTTATATGCCAAAAAGTTAAGCCAACTACATGAAATGGATGCATTCTTGGAAAACTATAAACTTCCAAAAGTGAATCAGTAAGAAATTGAGAACCTGAATAGACCAATATCTAGTAATGAGATTGAAGCACTGATCAAAAACCTCCCAAAAAACAAGAGCCCAGGACCTGATGGATTCCTTGGGGAATTCTACCAAACTTTCAAAGAAGAAATGATACCTATTCTATTGAAGCTGTTTCAAAAAATTGAAGTAGAAGGAAAACGTCCAGACTCTTTTTATGAAGCTAGCATTACTCTGATCCCCAAACGAGGCATGGACCCCACCAAAAAGGAAAATTTCATACCAATATCCCTGACAAATATAGATGCCAAGATTCTCAACAAGATCCTTACTAATAAGATTAACCATGATGACCAAGTGGGATTTATCCATTGGATGCAAGGGTGGTTCAACATTCGCAAATCAATCCATGTGATAAAACAAATCAATAAGAAAAGAGAAAAGAATCGCACGGTCCACTCAATTGATGCAGAAAAAGCATTTGACATAAACCAGCATCCGTTCCTGATTAAAACGCTTCAAAGTATAGGGGTAGAGGGAACGTTACTGAACTTCATCAAATCTATCTTTGAAAAATCCACAGTGAATGTCATCCTCAAGGGGAAAAAGCTGACAGCCTTCCCCTTGAGATCAGGAAAATGACAAGGATGCCACTCTCACCACTCTTGTTCAACATAGTATTAGAAGTCCTAGCAACAGCAATCAGACAACAAAGAGAAATAAAAGGTATTCAAATTGGAAATGAAGAAGTCAAACTCTCTCTTCGCAGATGACATGATATTTTATATTGAAAACCCAAAAGACTCCACCCCCAAACTACTAGAACTCATGCAACAATTCAGTATTGTGGCAGGATACAAAATCAATGTACAGAAATCAGGTGCTTTCTTATACCTAACAATGAAAACACAGAAAGGGAAATTAGAGAATCGATTCCATTTACTATAGCATCAAGAACCATAAGATACCTGGTTAGGTATCCTAACCAAAGAGGTAAAGGATCTGTACTCAAGGAGCTAGAGAACACTCATTAACAAAATTGAAGAAGACACAAAAAGATGGAAGACAATTCCATGCTCATGGATCGGAAATGTAAACATTGTTAAAATGTTTACTGCCTAGAGCAATTTATACTTTCAATGCCATTCCTTTTTTTTTAAATATTTTATTTATTTAATAGAGAGAGATCACAAGTAGGCAGAGAGGCAGGCAGAGAGAGAGGGAAGAAGCAGGCTCCCTGCTGAGCAGAGAGCCCAATGCGGGGCTCGATCCCAGGACACTGAGATCATGATCTGAGATGAAGGCAGAGGCTTTAACCTACTGAGCCACCCAGGCGCTCCCTTTCAATGCCATTCTGATTAAAATTCCATGGGCATATTTCAAAGAGCTGGAGCAAACAGTCCTAAAATTTGTATGGAATCAGAAGAGATCCCGAATTGCTAAGGAAATGTTGAAAAAGAAAAACAAAACTGGAAGCATAATGTTGCCTGATTTCAAGCTTTACTATAAAGCTGTGATCACCAAGACAGCATGGCCCTGGCAAAAAAAGAGACACATAGACCAGTGGAACAGAGTAAATATCCCAGATATGGACCCTCAACTCTATGGTTAAATTATCTTCAACAAAACAGGAGAAAATATCCAGTGGAAAAAAGACAGTCTCTTCAATAAATGGTTCTCTTACAACATACACAAGGATAAACTCAAATGGATAAAAGACCTCAATAGGAATCCATCTGAATCCTAGAGTCAGGAATCCATCAGAATCATATTGGAGAACATATGCAGTAACCTCTTTGGCATTGCGCATAGCAACTTCCATCAAGATATGTCTCCAAAGGTAAAGGAAACAAAAGTGAAAACAAACTTTTGGGACTTCATCAAGATCAAATAGCTTCTGCACAGCAAAGGAAACAGTCAATAAAACAAAGAGGTAACCCATGGAATGGGAGATGATATTCGCAAATGATAGTACAGACAAAGCACTGATATCCAAGATCTATAAAGAACTCCTCAAACTCGACACCCAAAAAACAGATAATCATGTCAGAAAATGGGCAGAAGACACGAACAGACAATTCTCCAATGAAGACATACAAATGGCTAACAGACACATGAAAAAATGTTCATCACCACTAGCCATCAGGGAAATTCAAACCAAAACCACAGGAAGAAACCACCTTATACCCGATGAATGGCCAAAATCAACAGGACAGGAAACAACAAGTGTTGGAGAGGATGTGGTGAAAGGGGAACCCTCTTACACTATTGGTGGGAAAGCAAGTTAGTGCAGCCACTTTGAAAAACAGTGTGGAGACTCCTTAAAAAAGTAAACATATCTGGGCTCTCTCTACTCCTCAAACTCAACACAAAACACATAATCATATCAAAAAAATGGGCAGAAGATATGAACAGACACTTCTCCAATGAAGACATACAAATAGCTATCAGACACATGAAAAAATGTCATCATCACTAGCCATCCGGGAGATTAAAATTAAAACCACATTGAGAGGAGTCAAGATGGTGGGGAAGTAGGAGGAGACACCATTTCAACCTGTACCCTAAAGTGAGCTGATTACCTACCAAAGAACTCTGACCACCCATGAAATCAGCCTGAGATCAGAATTATACACATCTGGATCTCTACAGGAGCAGAAGACACCAGTGGCAGGTAAAGCCAACTGGGAGCGTCAGACTGATATCGGAAGATAAACAAAAGGGGGAGGGAGCCACCAGAGGTGACCGATTGGAAAGTAATATCCCAATACGAGAGTGCCCTGCGTCTGGGGACCAGCATTAACTTGGAGTCTGGTTGAAAGCACTCAAAAAACAAAGATCAAAGGATCACGGGGGGAAATAGTGGGAATCTGGGCAGTTAGGGACAGGAACCTAAGTCCCCGGACCCAGGACAGCCTCCCTGGGCTGAGCCAAAGAGAGTGAGGTGGAGAAATCAGGTCTCCATCCCTGAGCCACCAGTACACCTGACCCGCCAGCGCACCGGAGAACGAGTGGGGTCCAGCTCTCATGAGGGGCTGGGAGCCTGGCAAGATGGCAATCCTGAAACAAGCGCGTCCCACACCCTCCCT
Organism: Meles meles; assembly: GCF_922984935.1. NCBI lineage: Eukaryota > Metazoa > Chordata > Mammalia > Carnivora > Mustelidae > Meles > Meles meles. The sequence goes on along the minus strand of NC_060067.1, from coordinate 168,265,781 downwards.
TGGGAGAGGTGCTCATAGGCGTTAGCGCGGAGCTCTGGCATCCAGAAAAACCAGACATTCCCAGCCCAGGACAGCGGGAAAATCTCAGTGTGCGATCTCTGCTCGGAACCTCTCTGGCGGTCTGGAGCTGCCTAGACAGCCACCGCTGCCCTGGTATTGGGTACAATGAGGAGCTCCTGCATCCCCAGGCACAGTGACTCAGAACGGACTCTGCCAGCAGCTCTGCAGAGCATTCTGAGGCTTCTCTCTGAGAGAGAGGTCGGGGTGCAGTTTGCTCTCCTCTAAAACTCCAAAAACCATCAAAAGCTGTCAAGGCGAGAGAAAACAGATGAAAGAACATAAAAACCCCCAGAGAACAAAAGCCTGAAAAAAACAGTTTCCTCAGAGCCCACCCCCTTGAGGGGAGCGGGAGGACCTAACTCAGGGAACATCATTGTCTGAAAACCCACGTGGCAGGCCCCTCCCCCAGAAAACCAACCAGGAAGGAAGAAAAAAAAAAAAGAAGACTACAAGAGAACAACCACAACTAATTCATAAATACAACTATTATTTTTAACTCTCTACCAATATTCTGGGTTTTTTTAATACATACAGATAATTTTTTAACCTATTTACCATCACACTGAGATGTCCAGTACATCAAGTTCTTTAATAACCTTCTAATCTGAACTTTTTGATACATACATCCATGTTTTTCTTTTGCTTTTCTATTTTTTTAATTCTTTTTTAATTTTAACTTAGCTTAGTCTAGTTTATTCTTTTTTTTTTAAATATGCTAACCATCATCTGAACTTTTGACAAGTCATAATCTTTTTTTTTTTTATTATTTGACAGAGAGAAATCACACTAGGCAGAGAGGCAGGCAGAGAGAGAGAGAGAGGAGGAAGCGGGCTCTCTGCTCTGATGTGGGGCTCGATCCCAGGACCCTGGGATCATGACCTGAGCTGAAGGCAGAGGCCTTAACCCACTGAGCCACCCAGGTGCCCCTAGTTTATTCTTTTTTAATTTTTATTTTCTACTATACATATAGAGTTAAACTTCAAGGTAATCCCCTTTCCCCAATCAGTGCTACCCCTATAGGCAAAACAGTTTCTAATCCCCCTGTAACTTAGGAAAGTTGAGTCCCTTAAAAAAAACATCAAGATACATTCAGGAAGAATCAAAATAACCTTCCTCGTCCACACTGAGAATTTATAACCACTCTCCCAATTTTTCCTTCTGTCAGTGTTTCTGTGAATTTGTGTTCGTCCTGACAATATATAAATCTTATACTTGGGCTTCGTTCTGATGAGGTTCTTCCCTTTTTTTGCTTATATACATTTTTATTTTCTCTTGTCATATACTTTTATCAGTCTTTTTGTTTGTCTGTTTTTGTTTGAATACTTCATAAATCTTACCTTGTGGCCCATTTGGGCTGAGCCTTCTCTTTTATCTTCCCTTTTTTTCCTATCTCTCTCTCTTTTTTTTTTCCTTTTTTCTTTCCCCTTTTTTCCCTTTCTTCTTCTCTATTTCTTTTTCTTTTCTTTTTTCTCTCAATTGGGTGGGGAACCCGGATTGCACAGGAGAATTCCAGGGTGCACCTTGACTGCACCACAATTGATAAACACAGATGCATTTGTTCAGTCATCTCTTACCAAAATGACTAGGAGGAGGAATACCCAACAGAAGAAAAATACAGAGGATGGGCCTTCAGCAAGAGAGCTAATGGCTATCGACATAGACAATATGTTGGAAAACGAATTCAAACTAACAATTATCCAGGCAATAGCTAGGTTGGAGAAAGCCATGTATGACCAAACAGAATTGATTAGGGCAGAACTGAAAGCCACCAGGGATGATGTTCACAATGTTAGGGAAGAACTGAAAGTCACCAGGGATGATGCTCAAAATGCTCTCAATGAGTTCCAGTCTAATCTAAATTCACTCAAAGCTAGGGTAACTGAGACAGAAGATAGAATTAGTGATCTGGAGGACAAACACATAGAGAGAAAGGATCAGGAGGAAGCCTGGAACAAACAGCTCAGAAGCCATGAAAACAGAATCAGGGAAATAAATGATGCCATGAAACATTCCAACATCAGAATTATTGGAATCCCTGAAGGGGAGGAAAAAGAAAGAAGTCTAGAAGATATAGTGGAAGAAGTTGTCTACGAAAATTTTCCCAATCTCACGAATGGAAACAACGTTCATGTACTAGAGGCAGAGAGATTTCCCCCCAAGTGTTTAGATTCTTGAAAGGTCTCATGACACCTTATAGTTAAAATGAGGAATTATGTTTCACGACAGACCCTCTTAAAAGTAGCTAGGACAAAGAAGCTCCTTACATACAGAGGAAAGCCCATTAGAATAACGTCAGACCTGTCCACAGAGACCTGGCAAGCCAGGAAGGGCTGGCAAAATATATTCAGAGTACTAAATGAGAAGAACATGCAACCAAGAATACTCTATCCAGCAAGACTGACATGTAACATGGAGGGAGAGATAAAGAGTTTCCAAGACCAGCAAGGCTTAAAAGACTATGCAACCACCAAGCTGACACTGCAGGAAATATTAAGGGGGGTCCTATAAAAGAGAAAAAATCCTAAGAATATCATTGAACAGAAATATAGAGACAATCTACAGACAGAAAGACTTCAAAGGTAACACGAGGTTAATAAAAACCTATTTCTCAATAATCACTCTCAATGTGAATGGCCTAAATGCACCCATAAAATGACACAGGGTTGCAGATTGGATAAAACGACAGGACCCATCCATATGTTGTCTACAAGAGACCCATTTTGAACCTAAGTATACACCCAGACTGAAAGTGAAGAGATGGAGAAGCATCTTTCATGCCAATGGGCCTGAAAAGAAGGACAGGGTAGCGATTCTCATATCAGATAAATTAGATTTTAAACTAAAGACTGTAGTCAGAGATACAGAAGGACACTCCATAATTCTTAAAGGGACTATCTGCCAAGATTTTCTAACAATTGTGAATATCTATGCCCCCAATATGAGAGCACCCAATTACATAAGAAAACTATTAATCAAGATAAAGAGTCATATTGCGAAGATGGCGGAGAAGTAGCAGCCTGAGACTACATCAGGTAGCAGGAGATCAGCTCGATAGCTTATCTAAACATTGCAAACACCTACAAATCCAACGGGAGAGCGAAGAGAAGAAGAACAGCAACTCTAGAAACAGAAAATCAACCACTTTCTGAAAGGTAGGACTGGCGGAGAAGTGAATCTAAAACGACGGGAAGATAGACCACGGGGGGAGGGGCTGGCTCCTGGCAAGCGGCGGAGGAACGGAGCACAAAATCAGGAGTTTTAAAAGTCTGTTCCACTGAGGGACATTGCTCCAGGGGCTAAACCGGGGTGAAGCCCACGCGGGGCCAGCGTGGCCCCAGGCCCCGCAGGGTCACAGAAGGATCGGGGGTGTCGGAGTGTCGGAGAGCTCCCAGGTATTAGAACAGAGAAGCCGGCTGGAGAGACAGAGCCGAGGACTAAACTCTCAGCTCGGGGTTACCTTGAACTGGTCGCGGGCTGGGTGAGCTCAGAGCGTGGCTAGAGGCTGGGGATACGGGAGTGATTGGGTGCTGTCCTCTGGGGGCGAACTGAGGAGTGGGGCCCCAGGCTCTCGGCTCCTCCGGGCTGGAGACTGGGAGGCCGCCATTTTCATTCCCGTCCTCCGGAACTCTACGGAAAGCGTTCAGGGAACAGAAGCTCCCAAAAGCGAACCCGAGCCGATTACTTAGTCCGGCCGCCGGTAAGGGCGGTGCAATCCCGCCTCGGGCAAAGACACTTGAGAGTCACTACAACATGCCCCTCCCCCAGAAGATCAACAAAATATCCAGCCAGGACGAAGTTCATCTATCAAGGAGAAAGCAGATTCAATTCCTAAGACAGCAGAGCAATTCCAGAGGAGAAGAAAGCAAAGCACAGAACTCATGGCTTTCTCCCCATGATTCTTTAGTCTTGCGGCTACTTCAATTTTTTTTTCTTTTTCAATTTTTTTTTCTTTTTTCTTTTTTCTTCTTCTGCTAAATTTTTTTAAACTTTTACCCTTTTCTTTTTTTAACATTTTTTGACTAGTTCATCTAAATATATATATTTTTTCTTTCTTTTTTATATTTTTTATTTGTTTTATTTTTTAAATTTTTTTCTTTCTTTTTTTTTCAGAACCTGTTTTTATCCCCTTTCTCCCCCCCACAATTTGGGGTCTCTTCTGATTTGGTTACAGCGCATTTTTCCGGGGTCTTTGCCACCCTTTTAGTAGTTTATTTGCTCCTTCATATCCTCTTATCTGGACAAAATGACAAGGCGGAAAAAATCAGCACAAACAAAAGAACAAGAGACAGTACCGACGGCTAGGGACCTAATCAACACAGACATGGGTAATATATCAGATCAAGAGTTCAGAATGACGATTCTGAACATTCTAGCCGGGCTCGAAAAAGGCATGGAAGATATTAGAGAAACCCTCTCTGGAGATATTAAAGCCCTTTCTGGAGAAATTAAAGAACTAAAATCTAACCAAGTTGAAATCAAAAAAGCTATTAATGAGGTGCAATCAAAAATGGAGGCTTTCACTGCTAGGATAAATGAGGCAGAAGAAAGAATTAGTGATATAGAAGACCAAATGACAGAGAATAAGGAAGCCGAGCAAAAGAGGGACAAACAGCTACTGGACCATGAGGGGAGAATTCGAGAGATAAGTGACACCATAAGACGAAACAACATTAGAATAATTGGGATTCCAGAAGAAGAAGAAACAGAGAGGGGAGCAGAAGGTCTATTGGAGAGAATCATTGGAGAGAATTTCCCTAATATGGCAAAGGGAACAAGCATCAAAATCCAGGAGATGCAGAGAATCCCCTCAAAGTCAACAAGAATAGGTCCACACCCCGTCACCTAATAGTAAAATTGACAAGTCTTAGTGACAAAGAGAAAATCCTGAAAGCAGCCCGAGAAAAGAAGTCTGTAGCATACAATGGTAAAAATATTAGATTGGCGGCAGACTTATCCACAGAGACCTGGCAGGCCAGAAAGAGCTGGCATGATATATTCAGAGCACTGAACGAGAAAAACATGCAGCCAAGAATACTCTATCCAGCTAGGCTATCATTGAAAATAGAAGGAGAGATCAAAAGCTTCCAGGACAAACAAAAACTGAAAGAATTTGCAAACACCAAACCAGCTCTACAGGAAATATTGAAAGGGGTCCTCTAAGCAAAGAGAGAGCCTAAAAGTAGTAGATCAGAAAGGTACAGAGACAATATACAGTACCAGTCACCTTACAGGCTAATAATGGCACTAAATTCATATCTCTCAATAGTTACCCTGAATGTTAATGGGCTAAATGCCCCAATCAAAAGACACAGGGTATCAGAATGGATAAAAAAACAAAACCCATCAGTATGTTGCCTACAAGAAACTCATTTTAGACGCGAAGACACCTCCACATTTAAAGTGAGGGGGTGGAAAACAATTTACCATGCTAATGGGCATCAGAAGAAAGCTGGGGTGGCAATCCTTATATCAGATCAATTAGATTTTAAGCCAAAGACTATAATAAGAGATGAGGAAGGACACTATATCATACTCAAAGGGTCTGTCCAACAAGAAGATCTAACAATTTTAAATATCTATGCCCCTAACGTGGGAGCAGCCAACTATATCAACCAATTAATAACAAAATCAAAGAAACACATCAATAATAATACAACAATAGTAGGGGATTTTAACACTCCCCTCACTGAAATGGACAGATCATCCAAGCAAAAGATCAACAAGGAAATAAAGGCCTTAAATGACACACTGGACCAGATGGACATCACAGATATATTCAGAACATTTCATCCCAAAGCAACAGAATACACATTCTTCTCTAGTGCACATGGAACCTTCTACAGAATAGATCACATCCTGGGTCACAAATCAGGTCTCAACCGGTATCAAAAGATTAGGATTATTCCCTGCATATTTTCAGACCACAATGCTCTGAAGCTAGAACTCAATCACAAGAGGAAAGCTGGAAAGAACCCAAATACATGGAGACTAAACAGCATCCTTCTAAAGAATGAATGGGTTAACCAGGAAATTAAAGAAGAATTGAAAAAATTCATGGAAACAAATGATAATGAAAACACAACAGTTCAAAATCTGTGGGACACAGCAAAGGCAGTCCTGAGAGGAAAATATATAGCGGTACAAGCCTTTCTCAAGAAACAAGAAAGGTCTCAAGTACACAACCTAACCCTACGTGTAAAGGAGCTGGAGAAAGAACAAGAAAGAAACCCTAAACCCAGCAGGAGAAGAGAAATCATAAAGATCAGAGCAGAAATCAATGAAATAGAAACCAAAAAAAACAATAGAAAAAATCAATGAAACTAGGAGCTGGTTCTTTGAAAGAATCAATAGGATTGATAAACCCCTGGCCAGACTCATCAAAAAGAAAAGAGAAAGGACCCAAATCAATAAAATCATGAATGAAAGAGGAGAGATCACAACTAACCCAAAGAAATACAGACAATTATAAGAACATACTATGAGCAACTCTACGCCAACAAATTGGCCAATCTGGAAGAAATGGATGCATTCCTAGAGACATATAAACTACCACAACTGAACCAGGAAGAAATAGAAAACCTGAACAGGCCCATAACCAGTAAGGAGATTGAAACAGTCATCAAAAATCTCCAAACAAACAAAAGCCCAGGGCCAGACGGCTTCCCAGGGGAATTCTACCAAACATTTAAAGAAGAACTCATTCCTATTCTCCTGAAACTGTTCCAAAAAATAGAAATGGAAGGAAAACTTCCAAACTCATTCTATGAGGCCAGCATCACCTTGATCCCAAAACCAGACAAGGATCCCACCAAAAAAGAGAACTACAGACCAATATCCTTGATGAACACAGACACAAAAATTCTCGCCAAAATACTAGCCAATAGGATTCAACAGTACATTAAAAGGATTATTCACCACGATCAAGTGGGATTTATTCCAGGCCTGCAGGGTTGGTTCAACATCCGCAAATCAATCAATGTGATAGAACACATTAATAAAAGAAAGAACAAGAACCATATGATACTCTCAATAGATGCTGAAAAAGCATTTGACAAAGTACAGCATCCCTTCCTGATCAAAACTCTTCAAAGTGTAGGGATAGAGGGCACATACCTCAATATTATCAAAGCCATCTATGAAAAACCCACCGCAAATATCATTCTCAATGGAGAAAAACTGAAAGCTTTTCCATTAAGGTCAGGAACACGGCAGGGATGTCCATTATCACCACTGCTATTCAACATAGTATTAGAAGTCCTAGCCTCAGCAATCAGACAACAAAAAGAAATTAAAGGCATCCAAATTGGTAAAGAAGAAGTCAAACTATCACTCTTCGCAGATGATATGATACTATATGTGGAAAACCCAAAAGACTCCACTCCAAAACTGCTAGAACTTGTCCAGGAATTCAGTAAAGTGTCAGGATATAAAATCAATGCACAGAAATCAGTTGCATTTCTGTACACCAACAACAAGACAGAAGAAAGAGAAATTAAGGAGTCAATCCCATTTACAACTGTACCCAAAACTATAAGATACCTAGGAATAAACCTAACCAAAGAGACTAAGAATCTATACACAGAAAATTATAAAGTACTCATGAAAGAAATTGAGGAAGACACAAAAAAATGGAAAAATGTTCCATGCTCCTGGATTGGAAGAATCAATATTGTGAAAATGTCTATGCTACCTAAAGCAATCTACACATTTAATGCAATCCCTATCAAAATACCATCCATTTTTTTCAAAGAAATGGAACAAATAATCCTCAAATTTATATGGAACCAGAAAAGACCTCGAATAGCCAAAGGAATATTGAAGAACAAAGCCAAAGTTGGTGGCATCACAATTCCGGACTTCAAGCTCTATTACAAAGCTGTCATCATCAAGACAGCATGGTACTGGCACAAAAACAGACACATAGACCAGTGGAACAGAATAGAGAGCCCAGAAATCGACCCTCAACTCTATGGTCAACTAATCTTCGACAAAGCAGGAAAGAATGTCCAATGGAAAAAAGACAGCCTCTTCAATAAATGGTGCTGGGAAAATTGGACAGCCACATGCAGAAAAATGAAATTGGACCACTTCCTTACACCACACACGAAAATAGACTCCAAATGGATGAAGGACCTCAATGTGAGAAAGGAATCCGTCAAAATCCTTGAGGAGAACGCAGGCAGCAACCTCTTCGACCTCAGCCGCAGCAACATCTTCCTAGGAACAACGGCAAAGGCAAGGGAAGCAAGGGCAAAAATGAACTATTGGGATTTCATCAAGATCAAAAGCTTTTGCACAGCAAAGGAAATAGTTCACAAAACCAAAAGACAACTGACAGAATGGGAGAAGATATTTGCAAACGACATATCAGATAAAGGGCTAGTATCCAAAATCTATAAGGAACTTAGCAAACTCAACACCCAAAGAACAAACAATCCAATCAAGAAATGGGCAGAGGACATGAACAGACATTTCTGCAAAGAAGACATCCAGATGGCCAACAGACACATGAAAAAGTGCTCCACGTCACTCGGCATCAGGGAAATACAAATCAAAACCACAATGAGATATCACCTCACACCAGTCAGAATGGCTAAAATTAACAAGTCAGGAAATGACAGATGCTGGAGAGGATGTGGAGAAAGGGGAACCCTCCTCCACTCTTGGTGGGAATGCAAGCTGGTCCAACCACTCTGGAAAACAGCATGGAGGTTCCTCAAAATGTTGAAAATAGAACTACCCTATGACCCAGCAATTGCACTACTGGGTATTTACCCTAAAGATACAAACATAGTGATCCGAAGGGGCACGTGTACCCGAATGTTTATAGCAGCAATGTCTACAATAGCCAGACTATGGAAAGAACCTAGATGTCCATCAACAGATGAATGGATCAAGAAGATGTGGTATATATACACAATGGAATACTATGCAGCCATCAAAAGAAATGAAATCATGCCATTTGCGACGACGTGGATGGAACTAGAGCGTATCATGCTTAGTGAAATAAGTCAATCGGAGAAAGACAACTATCATATGATCTCCCTGATATGAGGACATGGAGAAGCAACATGGGGGGGTAGGGGGATAGGAGAAGAATAAATGAAACAAGATGGGATTGGGAGGGAGACAAACCATAAATGACTCTTAATCTCACAAAACAAACTGGGGGTTGCTGGGGGGAGGTGGGATTGGGAGAGGGGGAGCGGGCTATGGACATTGGGGAGGGGAGGCGAACCATAAGAGACTATGTACTCTGAAAAACAACCTGAGGGTTTTGAAGGGTCAGGGGTGGGAGGTTGGGGGAACAGGTGGTGGGTAATGGGGACGGCACGTTTTGCATGGAGCACTGGGTGTTGTGCAAAAAGAATGAATACTGTTACACTGAAAAAATAAATAAAATGAAGAATGAAAAAAAAAAGAGTCATATTGCTATGAATACAATAATAGTAGGGGATCTTAATACGCCTCTCTCAGAAATAGACAGATCATCGAAGCAGAAAATTAATAAAGAAATAAGAGCATTGAATGAAACATTGGACCAGATGGACCTCATAGACATATACAGAACATTCCACCCTAAAACAACAGAATACTCATTTTCCTCAGGTGCACATGGAACCTTCTCCAGAATAGGTCACAAAGCAGGACTCAACTGATACCAAAAGAATGACATTATTCCCTGCAATATTCTCAGATCACAATGCTTTGAAACTGGAACTCAATCACAAGGAAAAGTTCGGATGGAACTCAAACACCTGGAAGCTAAAGACCACCTTGCTTAAGAATGCTTGGATCAACCGGGAGATCAAAGATGAACTAAAACAATTCATGGAAACCAATAAGAATGAAGACACTTCGGTCCAAAACCTATGGGATACAGCAAAGGTGGTTCAAAAGGGGAAATACATAGCCATCCAAACCTCCCTCAAAAAAACTGAAAAATCCAGAATACACCAGCTGTCTCTACACCTTAAAGAACTGGAGAACCAACAATAAATCAAACCAACTCCACATGCAAGAAGGGAAATAATCAAGATTAGAGCAGAGATCAAGGAGGTAGAAACCACAGATACAGTAGAACGTATCAATGAAACTAGAAGCTGGTTTTTTGAAAGAATCAATAAGATCAATAAACCATTGGCCACACTAATCCAAAAGAAAAGAGAGAAAGCCCAAATTTAAAAAATTATGAATGAAAAGGGAGAGATCACAACACACACCAAGGAAATAAAAACAAACATCAGAAATTATTACCAACAGTTATATGCCAATAAGCTAAGCAACCTGGATGAAATGGATGCACTCCTGGAAAATTATAAACTCCCAAAATTGAACCAGGAAGCAATTGACAATCTAAATAAACCGATATCTAGTAATGAGATTGAAGCAGTGATCAAAAACCTCCCAAAAAACAAGAGCCCAGGACCTGACGGATTCCCTGGGGAATTCTACCAAACTTTCAAAGAAGAAATAACACCAATTCTCCGGAAGCTGTTCCAAAAAATTGAAGCAGAAGGAAAAGTTCCAGACTCTTTTTATAAAGCCAGCATTACCCTGATCCCCAAACCAGGCAAAGACCCTAACAAAAAGGAGAATTTCAGACCAATATCACTGATGAATATGGATGCAAAGATTCTCAACAAGATCCTAGCAAACAGGATCCAGCAGCACATTAAAAAGATTATCCACCATGACCAGGTGGGATTCATCCCTGGGTTGCAAGGTTGGTTCAACATTCGCAGATCAATCAGTGTGATAGAACACATCAATAAGAGAAGAGAGAAGAACCACATGGTCCTCTCATGTGGAGCATGAGACAAAAGCATTGGACAAAATCCAACATCCGTTCCTGATGAAAATGCTTCAAAGTATAGGGATAGAGGGAACATTCCTCAACTTCATAAAATCTACCTATGAAAGACCCACAGCAAATATCATCCTCAATGGGAAAAAGCTTGCAGCCTTCCCGTTGAGATCAGGAACACAACAAGGATGCCCACTCTCACCAGTCTTGTTCAGCATAGTATTAGAAGTCCTAGCAACGGCAATCAGACAACAAAGAGAAATAAAAGGTATCCAAATTGGCAAGGAAGAAGTCAAACTCTCTCTCTTCGCAGATGACATGATTCTTTATATGGAAAACCCCAAAGACTCCACCCCCAAACGACTAGAACTCATACAGCAATTCAGTAACGTGGCAGGATACAAAGTCAATGTACAGAAATCAGTGGCTTTCTTATACACTAACAATGAAAATACAGAAAGGCAAATTAGAGAATTGATTCCATACTATAGCACAAAGAACCATAAGATACCTGGGAATAAACCTAACCAAAGAGGTAAAGGACCTGTACTTGAGGAACTACAGAACACTCATGAAAGAAATTGAAGAAGACACAAAAAGTTGGAAGACCATTCCATGCTCTTGGATTGGAAGAATAAACATTGTTAAAATGTCTATACTGCCTAGAGCAATCTATACTTTTAATGCCATTCCGATCAAAATTCCACCGGTATTTTTCAAAGAGCTGGAGCAAATAATCCTAAAATTTGTATGGAATCAGAAGAGACCCCGAATTGCTAAGGAAATGTGAAAAACAAAAACAAAACTGGCGGCATCACGTTACCCGATTTCAAGCTTTACTACAAAGCTCTGATCACCAAGACAGCGTGGTACTGGCATAAAAACAGACACATAGACCAGTGGAACAGAATGGAGAGCCCAGATATGGACCCTCAACTCTATGGTGACATAATCTTCGACAAAACAGGAAAAAATATACAATGGAAAAAAGACAGTCTCTTCAATAAATGGTGCTGGGAAAACTGGACAGTGATATGTAGAAGAATGAAACTCGACCATTCTCTTACACCGTACACAAAGGTAAACTCAAAATGGATAAAAGACCTCAACGTGAGACAGGAATCCTTCAGAATCCTAGAGGAGAACATAGGCAGTAACCTCTTCAATATCCGCCACAGCAACTTCTTTCAAGATATGTCTCCAAAGGCCAAGGAAACAAAAGCGAAAATGAACTTTTGGGACTTCATCAAGATCAAAAGCTTCTGCACAGCAAAGGAAACAGTCAACAAAACAAAGTGGCAACCCACGGAGTGGGAGAAGATATTTGCAAATGACAGTACAGACAAAAGGTTGATATCCAGGATCTATAAAGAACTTCTCAAACTCAACACACACAAAACAGATAATCATATCAAAAAATGGGCAGAAGATATGAACAGACACTTCTCCAACAAAGACATACAAATGGCTATCAGACTCATGAAAAAATGCTCATCATCACTAGCCATCAGGGAGATTCAAATTAAAACAACATTGAGATACCACCTGACACCAGTTAGAATGGGCAAAATGAGCAAGACAGGAAACAACATGTGTTGGAGAGGATGTGGAGAAAGGAGAACCCTCTTACACTGTTGGTGGGAATGCAAGTTAGTGCAGCCACTTTGGAGAACAGTGTGGAGATTCCTGAAGATATTAAGAATAGAGCTTCCCTATGACCCTGCAATTGCACTGCTGGGTATTTACCCCAAAGATACAGATGTAGTGAAAAGAAGGGCCATCGTTCTTTTCAATAAACACCCCAATGTTTATTGCAGCAATGGCCATGGTCGCCAAACTGTGGAAAGATCCAAGATGCCCTTCAACGGATGAATGGATAAGGAAGATGTGGTCCATATACACAATGGAGTATTATGCCTCCATCAGGAAGGATGAATACCCAACTTTTGTAGCAACATGGACGGGACTGTCAGAGATTATGCTGAACGAAATAAGTCAAGCAGAGAGAGTCAAGTATCATATGGTCTCACTTATTTGTGGAGTATAACAAAGAACACGGAGGATATGGGGAGATGGAGAGGAGAGGGAGTTGAGGGAAACTGGAGGGGGAGATGAACCATGAGACACTGTTCTCATGGTTCTCTGAAAAACAACCAGAGGGTTTTGAAGGGGTGGGGGGGTGGGAGGTTGTGGAACCAGGTGGTGGGTAATAGAGAGGGCGCATACTGCATGGAACACTGGATGTGGTGCAAAAACAATGAACATTGTTATGCTGAAAATAAACAAATAAAAACAAATATATATATATATAAAGAAAGAAACAAAAAAACCACATTGAGATTCCACCTTAGAACAGTTAGAATGGCCAACATTAGCAAGACAGGAAACAACATGTGTTGGAGAGGATGTGGAGAAAAGGGAACCCTCTTACACTTTTGGTAGGAATGCAAGTTAGTACAGCCACTTTGGAGAACAGTGTGGGGATTCCTCAAGAAATTAAAAATAGAGCTTCCCTATGACCCTGCAATTTCACTATTGGGCATTTATCCCAAACACACAGATGTAGTGAAAAGAAGGGTCATCTGTACCCCAATGTTTGTAGCAGCAATGGTCATGGTCGCCAAACGTGGAAAGAACCAAGATGCCCTTCAACAGACAAATGGATAAGGAAGATGTTGTCCATACATACAATGGAATATTACACAGCCATCAGAAAGGATGAATACCCAACTTTTGTAGCAGCATGGACGGGACTGGAAGAGATTATGCTGAGTGAAATAAGTCAAGCAGAGAGAGTCAATTATCATATGGTTTCACTTATTTGTGGAGCATAACAAATAACATGGAGGACATGGGGAGATAGAGAGAAGGGAATTGATGGAAACTAGAAGGGGAGATGAACCATGAGAGACTATGGACTGTGAAAAACAACCTGAGGGTTTTGAAAGGGTGGGCGTTGGGAGGTTGGGGGAACCAGGTGGTGGGTAATAGGGAGGGCACATATTACATGGAGCAATGGGTGTGGTGTAAAAACAATGAATACTGTTATGCTGAAAAGAAATTTTAAAAATTATTTAAAAAAAGAAATTAGGGTGCCTGGGTGGCTCGGTGGGTTAAAGCCTCTGCCTTTGGCCCAGGTCATGGTCCCGGGGTCCCGGGATCGAGCCCCACATTGGGCTCTCTGCTCAGCGGGGAGCCGGCTTCTTCCTCTCTCTCTGCCTGCTTCTCTGTGATCTCTGTCTGTCAAATAAAAATAAATAAGTAAATAAATAAATAAATAAATATTAAAAAAGAAATTAAACATAGAGCTTCCCTCTTACTCTACAATTGCACTACTGCAAAGATACAGATGTGGTGAAAAGAAGGCCATCTGTACCCCAATGTTCATAGCATCAATGGCCACAGTTGGCAAACCGTGGAAAGAACCAAGATGCCCTTAAACAGACAAATGGAAAGAAGATATGGTCCATATATACTATGGAGTATTATGCCTCCATCAGAAAACAGGAATACCCAACTTTTGTATCAACATGGACAGGACTGGAAGAGATTTTGCTGAGTAAAAGAAGTTAAGCAGAAAGAGTTAATTGTCATATGGTTTTGCTTACTTGTGGAGCATAAGCAAAAACATGGAAGACATAGGGAGATGGAGAGGAGAAGTGAGTTGGGGAAATTGGAGAGGGAGATGAACCATGAGAGACTGTGGATTCTGAGAAACAAATGGGGTTGGTTCTATTTTGGTTTTTTGTTTTTGTTTTTGTTTTGAGGGGAGGGGTTGGGAGGTTGGGTGAGCCTGGTGGTGGTTATTATAGAGGGCATGTATTGCCTGGATCACTGGTTGTGGTGCATAAACCATGAATTCTGGAACACTGAAAAGAAATTTAAAAAAAAAAAAGTAAAAATTGAAAAAAAATAGAAATGGAAGGCCAACTTCTAAACTCATTCTATGAGTCCAGTATTACCTTGATCTCAAAACAGACAACAACTCCACCAAAAAGGAGAATTACAGATCAATATCCCTGATAAATATGGATGCAAAAAGTCTCACCAAGATACTAGCCAATAGGATCAAACAGTACATTAAAAGAATTATTCACCATGACCAAGTGGGATTTTTTTCCTCCTGGGCCACCAGGTGATTCAACACACACAAATCAATGAATATGATACATGATATTAATGAAAGAAAGGACAAGAAGTACCATATGATCCTCTTAAGAGATGAGGAAAAATAATGTGAAAAACACAATATCTTGTCTTGATAAAAAATATATATCTGTAGTATAGGGATAAAAGGAACATACCTCAATATTATAAAAGCCATATATAAAAACTCTCAGTGGATATGCTAAACAGGGAAAATCTGATAACTTTTCCTCTAAGATCAGGAATATCCACTCACCACTGTTGTTCAACATGGTACTAGAATTATTAGCCTCACCAATCAGACAATAAGAAGAAATAAAAGGCATTCAAATTGGCAAAGAAGAAGCCAAACGCTTATTCTTCACAAATGATGTGATACTCTATGTAGAAAACTCAAAAGACAGTAGCAAAAAATTGCTAGAACTGATAGAAGAATTCAGCAAAGTGGCAGGATATATAATCAATGTACAGAAGTCAGTTGCATTTCTACACACTAACAATGAGGCAGACGAAAGAGAAATCAAGGAATTGATCCCATTTACAATTGCACCAAAAAACAGAAGATCCTGGAGAGTCAAGATGGCGGGGAAGTAGGAGGAGGCACCATTTCAACCTGTACCCTAAAGTGAGCTGATTACCTACCAAAGAACTCCGATCACCCATGAAATCAGCCTGAGATCAGAATTACACACGTCTGGATCTCTACAGGAGCAGAAGATGCCAGTGGCAGGTAAAGCAGAGTGGGAACTGATATCAGAAGATAAACAAAAGGGGGAGGGAGCCACCAGAGGCAACCGATTGGAACGTAATACCCCAATACGTGAGTTCCCTGCATCTGGGGACCAGCATTAGCTTGGAGTCTGGTTGAAAGCACTCAAAAAAAAAAAAAAAAAAAAAGAGAGCAAAGCATCAAGGGGGGAAATTGTGGGAATCAAGGTGGTTAGGGACAGGGGCTTGAGTCCCCCGACGCAGGACAGCCTGCCCTGGTGCTGAGCCAGAGGGAGTGCTGTGGAGAAATCAGGTCTTGGTCCTGAGCCCCCAGCATGCCTGAGCCACCAGCCCATCCAAGAACGCCTGGGGTCTGGCTGCCATGTGGGACTGGGAGCCTGGCTAGATGGCATTCCTGAAATGCGCACGTCCCACACCCTCCCCTGGGAGAGGTGCACACAGATGCTAGCCGGGAGCTCTGGCATCCTGAAAAACCAGGTATTCCCACCCTGGGCCAGTGGGAAAATCTCAGTGTGCGATCGATGCTTGGAACCTCTCTGGCGGTCTGGAGCTGCCCAGACAGCTGCTGCTACCATGGTATTGGGTACAAGGAGGAGATCCTGCATCCCCAGGGACCGTGACTCAGAACCTACTCTGCCAGCAGCTCTGCAGAGCATTCTGAGGCTTCTCTCTGAGAAAGAGGTCTGGGTGCATTTTGCTCTTTTTTAAACCTCTAAAAACCATCAAAAGCTGTCAGGGCAAAAAAAAAAAGGATAAAAGAGCATAAAAACCTCCAGAGAACAAAAGTCTGAAAAAAAAATGGTTTCCTCAGCGCCCACCCCCTTGAGGGGGGCAGGAGGACCTAACTCAGGGAACATCGTTGTCTGAAAACCCACGTGGCAGGCCCCTCCCACAGAAAACCAACCCAGAAGGAAGAAAAAAAAAGACAATAAGAGAACAAAAACCACTAATTCATAAATACAACTTGTATTTTTAACTCTTTAACACTATTCTGGTTTTTTTTTATACATATAGATAATTTTTTAACCTATTTACCATCACAGTAGTAAATAGGTTAAAAAATTATCTATATGTAGAAGATTATTAAGGGATTTGATGTCCAGGACATCAAATCCCTTAATAACCTTCTAACCTGAACTTTTTGATACATACACCTGTGTTTTTATTTTGCTTTTCTATTTTTTAAAAAATTTTTTTATTTTTAATTTGGTTTAGTCTAGTTTATTCTTTTTTAATTTTTATTTTCTAATATACATATAGAGTTAAACTTCAAGGTAATCCCCTTTCCCCAATCAATGCTACTCCTATAGGTAAACCAATTTTTAATCCACCTTTATCTTATAAAGTTGAGTCCCTTAGCAAAAACATCAAGATACGTACAGGAAGAATCAAAATAATCTTCCTGACCCACACTGAGAATTTATAACCACTCTCCCATCTTTTCCTTCTGCCAGTGTTTCTGTGTATTTGTGCTTGTCCTAATAGTATATAAAACTTATACTTGGGGTTCTTTCTATGAGGTTCTTCCTTTTTTTTTTTTTTTTTTTGCTTTTATATATATATATTTTTCTCTTGTCATATACTTTTATCAGTCTTTTTGTTTGTCTGTTTTTGTTTGTATACTTCATAAATCTTACTTTGGGGCACATTTGGACTGAGCCTTCTTTTTTTTTAAGATTTTTTTAAAATTTATTTATTTGACAGAGAGAGACCAGAAGTAGACAGAGAGGCAGGCAGAGAGGGAGAGAGGGAAGCAGGCTCCCCGCCGAGCAGAAAGCCCAATACGGGACTGGATCCTAGGACCCTAGGATCATGACCTGAGCCGAAGGCAGCGGCTTAACCCACTGAGCCACCCAGGTGCCTTGAGCCTTCTCTTTTATTTTCACTTTTTTTCCTGTCTCTCTCTCTCTCTTTTTCTTGTTTTTTTTTTTCCTTCTTCTCTATTTCTTTTTTTCTTTTTTCTCTCATTTGGGTGGGGAACCCGGATTGCACAGAAGTGTTCCAGGGTGCACCTTGACTGCACCACAATCAATACATCCAGCTGGATCCGTTCAGTCATAGCTTACCAAAATGACTAGGAGGAGGAATGCCCAACAGAAGAAAAATACAGAGGATGGACCTTCTGCAACAGAACTAATGGCTATCGACATAGACAATGTGTCGGAAAAGGAATTCAGACTAACCATTATCCAGGCAATAGCTAAGTTGGAGAAAGCCATGGATGACCAAATAGAATTGATTAGGGCAGAACTGAAAGCCACCAGGGATGATGTTCACAATATTAGGGCAGAACTGAAAGCCATCAGGGATGATGTTCAAAATGCTCTCAATGAGTTCCAGTCTAATCTAAATTCTCTCAAAGCTAGGGTAACTGAGACAGAAGATAGAATTAGTGATCTGGAGGACAAACACATAGAGAGAAAGGATCAGGAGGAAGCCTGGAACAAACAGCTCAGAAGCCACGAAAACAGAATCAGGGAAATAAATGATGCCATGAAACATTCCAACATCAGAATTATTGGAATCCCTGAAGGGGAGGAAAAAGAAAGAAGTCTAGAAGATATAGTGGAAGAAGTTGTCTATGAAAATTTTCCCAATCTCACGAATGGAAACAACATTCATGTACTAGAGGCAGAGAGATTTCCTCCCAAGTGTTTAGATTCTTGAAAGGTCTCATGACACCTTATAGTTAAAATGAGGAATTATGTTTCACGACAGACCCTCTTAAAAGTAGCTAGGACAAAGAAGCTCCTTACATACAGAGGAAAGCCCATTAGAATAACGTCAGACCTGTCCACAGAGACCTGGCAAGCCAGGAAGGGCTGGCAAAATATATTCAGAGTACTAAATGAGAAGAACATGCAACCAAGAATACTCTATCCAGCAAGACTGACATGTAACATGGATGGAGAGATAAAGAGTTTCCAAGACCAGCAAGGCTTAAAAGACTATACAACCACCAAGCCGACACTGCAGGAAATATTAAGGGGGGTCCTATAAAAGAGAAAAAATCCTAAGAATATCATTGAACAGAAATATAGAAACAATCTACAGACAGAAAGACTTCAAAGGTAACACGAGGTTAATAAAAACCTATTTCTCAATAATCACTCTCAATATGAATGGCCTAAATGCACCTATAAAATGACACAGGGTTGCAGATTGGATAAAACGACAGGACCCATCCATATGTTGTCTACAAGAGACCCATTTTAAACCTAAGGATACACCCAGACTGAAAGTGAAGGGATGGAGAAGCATCTTTCATGCCAATGGGCCTGAAAAGAAGGACAGGGTAGCGATTCTCATATCAGATAAATTAGATTTTAAACTAAAGACTGTAGTCAGAGATACAGAAGGACACTCCATAATTCTTTTTTTTTTTTTTAAAGATTTTATTTATTTATTTGACAGAGAGATCACAAGCAGACAGAGAGGCAGGCAGAGAGAGAGAGAGGGAAGCAGGCTCGCTGCCGAGCAGAGAGCCCGATGCGGGACTCGATCCCAGGACCCTGAGATCATGACCTGAGCCGAAGGCAGCGGCTTAACCCACTGAGCCAAAGGGACTATCTGCCAAGATGATCTAACAATTGTGAATATCTATGCCCCCAATATGGGAGCACCCAATTACATAAGAAAACTATTAATCAAGATAAAGAGTCATATTGCTATGAATACAATAATAGTAGGGGATCTTAATACGCCTCTCTCAGAAATAGACAGATCATCGAAGCAGAAAATTAATAAAGAAATAAGAGCATTGAATGAAACATTGGACCAGATGGACCTCATAGACATATACAGAACATTCCACCCTAAAACAACAGAATACTCATTCTTCTCAAGTGCACATGGAACCTTCTCCAGAAAAGACCACATACTGGGTCACAAAGCAGTACTCAACTGATACCAAAAGAATGACATTATTCTCTGCAATATTCTCAGATCATAATGCTTTGAAACTGGAGCTCAATCACAAGGAAAAGTTCAGAAGGAACTCAAACACCTGGAAGCTAAAGACCACCTTGCTTAAGAATGCTTGGATCAACCGGGAGATCAAAGAAGAACTTAACCAATTCATGGAAACCAATAAGAATGAAGACACTTCGGTCCAAAACCTATGGGATACAGCAAAGGCAGTTCTAAAGGGGAAATTCATAGCCATCCAAGCCTCCCTCAAAAAAACTGAAAAATCCAGAATACACCAGCTGTCTCTATGCCTTAAAGAACTGGAGAATCAACAATAAATCAAACCAACTCCACACGGAAGAAGGGAAATAGTCAAGATTAGAGCAGAGATCAATGAGGTAGAAACCACAGATACAATAGAACGTATCAATGAAACTAGAAGCTGGTGTTTTGTAAGAATCAATAAGATCAATAAACCATGGCCACACTAATCCAAAAGAAAAGAGAGAAAGCCCAAATTAAAAAAATTATGAATGAAAAGGGAGAGATCACAACTAACACCAAGGAAATAGAAACAATCATCAGAAATTATTACCAACAGTTATATGCCAATAAGCTAAGCAACCTAGATGAAATGGATGCATTCCTGGAAAACTATAAACTCCCAAATTGAACCAGGTGAAATTGAAAACCTGAATAGACTAATATCTAGTAACAGATTGAAGCAGTGATCAAAAACCTCCCAAATAACAAAGGCCAGGACCTGACGGATTCCCTGAGGATTTCTACCATACTTTCAAAGAAGAAATAATGTCGTGCCTGCACGACAACTGGCCAAGGAAAAGAAAGGGAGAGAAGAGTGGAGAAGGAGGGGGAGTCCCGGGAGGTAGGGGAATGCGAGAGGCACGCGAGGGACACCAGCCTGGTTGGCGCAAGTGACAAAGTTCTTTATTAAGTACATAGTCTTATATTCTCTGTTTCATAAGCGATTACTTCAGCATATTTGCACACAGATGAGACATGTCTCAAGTGCAGGATGTGCTAGTCATAATATAGATAATGCAGCTGCAGAGCAAACCATTAGATCCGCTTTCGGAATGGCATGGGTCGGAATGACATGGGAGAACAATCTCAAGGCAAACAACAAATAATCTCAAGGCAAACAACAGAGCTTCTACAAGCCCAGGGGGTTAGTCACCAGTTTTCTCTGACCAAGGAACAGGGAGCCTTTGCTACCACCTGCTCAACTGGCTCTAGGAGGACCGCTCACAACATCTCCCCCTTTTTGTTTTAATTGCCAAAAATGTAGGTGGGCATTAACACGTTGCAAGAAATGTTTCCATACATTGTAGAAACAACACCATATAGCAAATAAAATTCCTAGCAAGATTATTACTCCCAGAAGGTACCAAAAGCTGTGTCCTAGCATGTTACCTGGGTTAAAACCTTGCATGGTATGCAGTATAGAGCGAGCAAGGTCAGAGGGGTTAGCAATGTCGAGGTGGGCATGCCCAATGGCAGATATTCTCTTTTGGAGTTCAAGAAGGTCAAGGCTAACATTTGCATCATGCCATATGCCTTTAAGATGATTTTGGATTTGGGGCCAAGAATAATTTGTTGCTTGCAACGGTGTGACACAAATATGTTGAAATGCACCATGACATATTAAAGACATTTGCGTTTTTAATATTGACAGTTGCAAGCCTAAGAACTCCACTGCTTCCTCTAGACCATCCAAGCGGGCTAGGATTTTTTGGTCTATTTTTTGTTGTATATGTAGAGCGGCCGAGACATTTTTTGACAGTTGATTGACATGGGTAGCAGTATGAATGGTATTACTAAGAGCCACAGTGGAAACTGCGGCTGAAGCAATTAAAGATATCAGAGCAGTGACGCCAGATACAGCAAGCCCAATAAATCTTTTAGACCTGCGTAAGTGATTTTCTAACTCAACCGCGAATTGATAGCCATAGTTAGTGTACCAGGGACCCTCTATTTCAACAGGAAGGAGAACAAAAGGTGGCTGCATTACCAGGAACACATGTACGGGAGATCGAGGCCAGCTCATGGCGTCTATAGGAATACAATTGGTTAGTCTGCACCTAGGACAATGGATATCATACATGGTTGTATCATTAACCCTCACGGATACAACAACCCCTACCCCCACGACTAGCAGAAATGGACGCGGGACACAAGCACGTAGTGTTAGTTGGCCCGATACAAGATCTTGGTTTCGTATGGGCCCCATGGCAGCGACGAGTTTCCAAAGTTCAGGATGAAACATACCCTGGGGGGTGGACAGCATAGACCCAGGGAGCTGACCAAAATTTACTTCTCGAGGTCCAGTTGGACGCAAAGGAACATGGGGGATGCTCATTTCTTCTTCCTTCCTTTTCGACCAGTCTGTAAGAGGAAAGTCGATGCCAGTGGGAGCAAGGAGCAACGGTTCCTCCTGGACACACTCAGTCCACAAACTGTCGGATCTCTTCCAGGCATAGGTAGTTGCACAAGGGGGATGTCCCAGGGGACGCATTCCGAATTTCTGAGTGGTGACTGGGGTTGTGGGCACAACTTCGAGAATACTCCAGGGCGTGGTAGGTCCCTTCGGCATGCGGGGGACGTACCCGGTAGTGCCAGGATTCCTAAATAAAGCTCAAGAATATTTAGCAGTGGATACACATCCGTAAGTGGGGTTATCATCAGTAAAGAACTGGAAGCAAATGGGGGGGGGGTGGTGGCTCGAGCTTGCTAATCAAAAGGGCGAGCCACCGTGTCTCTGACATTATAATCACTAAGGCCTCCAAATCCCCAAGTGAAATTAGTATGCACTCGAGGTGTGGGATCATTCCAAGTAACAGGTTGAACAAGAGGGGGATCAGGAAGATAAGCCCAATAAGGGGCAGCTTCTGTGTTTGCGGTAATGAGCACTATAAAAGCCAGAAAGAGCATAGAAGGGGTTCTGTTCCTTTAAAAGGAATACTGCCTTTGCTGACATGGCCTTAATTTGGCCCCAAGATAACATAGACTGGGGGGGAGACCGTCGGCGCGGCGGCTCCCTCAGTGAGAGACATTGCATCTTCCTCCTCAAGTGGGATAAATCGGACCCATCTGTCTGGGATCCACCTCAGCGTTTCCTCATACTGTGGGAAAATACAGACATAACCTCGTCCCCGTCGAAGAACTGGATCCGGGCCTCTCCACACCTTAGACAAAGGGTCTCTCCATTTAGCCCAGGATAGAGGGGAGGAATCAGGATGCCAAAAGCGTTCAGCGGCAGTACGACCGACAGGATCGACATTTAGAAAATTGAGAACAAACAGTGTGAGTGATAAGTGCATGTGTGGAGAGTATTTAGTTCTACTGGACAGGAGATCCCCCTTTTTTAGTTTTATCAAAGTATTTTTTAGAGTGGCGTGTGCCCGTTCGACAATAGCCTGTCCAGTAGAATTATAAGGAATACCTGTAATATGTTGAATACGTAAAGCAGCACAGAAAGAAGCAAAAGCTTTTGAAGAATAAGCGGAACCATTATCGGTTTTGATTGATTTGGGTCGCCCTAGAAAAGAGAAGGCGGTAAATAAATGATTTTGAACATCAGTAAAAGAGTCTCCTGAATGCGCAGAAGCAATAATGTATCCCGAAAAGGTATCAACAGAAACATGAATATAAGAAAGCTTGCCAAATGATTTATATTGGGTAACATCCATTTGCCATAGAGAATTGGGTAGTAGACCTCTGGGGTTGATCCCATAGGACGGGACAGGAAAATGTTGGGGACAATGAGGACAGGATTTAACTATCTGCCGTGCTTGCTCGCGAGTGATCTTAAATTCCCTGCGAAGCGCGGCTGCATTCTGATGAAAATTATTATGGCTATCTTTTGCAAGTTCAAGATTAGAGTAGTAAAGGGATTGAGTTAAGGAATCAGCTATCGAATTGCCGGAGGCAAGGGGGCCTGGGAGATTTGTATGCGCGCGAATATGGGCAATGAAAACTGGTTCGTTCCTTTGGAGTAGGAGTCATTTAATAGCAGAAAATAAATGAAATATTTCCTCGTCTGAGGTTAAGATAAAGGAATGTTCAAGTTGAGGCACAGCTCTAGCTACATATTGACTGTCTGTAAATAGGTTAAAGGAAAAAGGATATAATTGAAGAGCATATTCACAGGCCTTGAGTTCTGCTCTCTGAACTGATGAGGTATTATAATGAAATCTGGTAGTTGCCCGATGTATAGTAGATTGAAGAAAGATCCCAATGTGTCCTGTTTTATTGGCATCTATAAAAACATTCGGGGCATCTAGAATAGGAGAAGGAGTCACAGCCTTGGGAAAAAATAATGCTTGATTATTTAGAAACTGAAGTAATTTGTCAGATGGAAGATGAAATCGAATTTGACCTGTAAAGGAAGAGAGGGCTATTTGCCAAGAAATATTATGTTGCAGGAGAGAAGAAAATTGTTCTTGTGTTAGCATAGGTAATAAAGTGAATTCTGGATCTTTTCCCAGTATTTGATGGCAGCGGGTTTTTCCTTTTAAGAACAATTGTGCCAAGATATCAACATGAGGGTTAATAACATGTAGGGAATGTAAGGGAGGATGTAACCATTCCAGGATGCCGTGTGTCTGCCAGAGCAGTCCTGTGGGAAGCTGTTGAGGAAGTAATAATATTAGATATAAAGATTCAGTTGGAGTAATGTATGTGGTAAATGTATTATTAATTGCTGTTTCAACAAGAGAAAGAGCTAAGCGGGCGTCTTCAGTTAGCTGACGGGGAGAGGAAGGATTAGAATCTCCTTTTAGAATGGAAAAAAGGGGTAAAAGTTGATCAGAAGTAATGGACAAGGAAGGTCTGAGCCAATTGATATCACCCATTAATTTCTGGAAATCATTCAGAGTTTTTAAATGTTGGGTCTTTAATTGTACTTTTGCAGGTCTTAAGGATCGACGTTGCAAGATGTACCCCAAGTATTCAAAAGGGGGGTAGGTATTTCTGATTTTTTTTTTTTTTGGTGCCACTTGTAAATTAAAATCACTTAAAAGACGTAAGAGGGCAGCAAAAGACCTCTGTTCTGACTCCTGATGTGGGTAGTCGTTTCCAGGCCTTCAGAGCACACTCATTTATTTGAGCGTATGCTAGTTCGGGGTAATCAATTTGAGTACCCACATCAAAATATTGGCCACCCCCCACCAACATATCGTAAGAAATAGGCACATTAGTGCGCCTATTATAGATGGCAAGCTCATTAGCTCTATCAGCATATTCAGCTTTCCAGAGTAAAAAATCTCCCCAGAGAGACAGGCTTGGGCTATAACTTTCCAGTCTCCAGGACAAAGTGCCTCTCTGCCCAAATTATCCAGCAAAGACAAGGTAAAGGGTGCTGTAGGCCCATATTGGGCAGTGGCAGACTTAATCTCCTTTAAAACCTTAAAGTTCAGAGAAGAATAGACCCTCTGTCCCTGGTTCCCTGCAGTAACAGGGTAAGCAGAAAAACCTGTAAGATCCTCACCATGTTGTTGGGCTTGATATAAGGCACATTGCAAGGGAGTGACACCTATAGCAGAAAAGGTCAGAGTTTGTTCGTCTTGAGCAGAACGAATAACTGGACATACCTTTTGGGGAGCAGGCAAGGGCGGCCTACTAGGAGGGGGCAATTTGAAACGTTGTTTCTTCCATTGGGCATTATGTTCGGGATCTGATGTGGGAGGTGTCCTTTTAGGAGGGGAAAGGGTTAATCCCTCCAAGGGAATATTATCAAAGTCGTCCTCTCCCTTATCCAAAAAGGAACGTAAGGGCTGAGGAGATGAGGAAAGGTTAAAAACATCATTATTATTATCATCATCTAGATACACATCATCATCCCCGAACTCATTTACTCCGGACACTACATCTGGAGGAGGAGGGGGGAAGTCATCCGTAGGATGTCCCAGATGGGACCCAGACCGAGACGAATCAGAAGATAATGACATTGGGGACCTCCGATATAAAGGAGGAGTAGGCTCCACATAATCAGGTTTCTCAGATAAATATTCATCAGCCTGGGTAGGGGCCAGACTACCTGCAATCGAGCCAGGTTTAGGAGAGACCAGAACAATACTATGAGAAGGGTTCAATAAATCACGAATAATAGACCAAGTAGTCATAGTTCGAGGAGGCACCGCGTCAGCGCCCCTAGCAAAAATTTGGTTCTTTATTTCCTGTCCGATGCAGCGCCAATGTTCAAGGTCCATACTCCCTTCTTTAGGGAACCAAGGACAGAAGTCATGTATTACCTTAAAAAGTCCCTCAAGTTCCTTCTTAGAAATTTTTGACCCCCTTTCTCTGAGGAGAGTCTGCAAAGTCTGCATGAAGTAGGAGGACTCAGCTGATTGCGAGAGCCCCATTTTACTCGCGGCATCCCGGGCCGACCGGGTTCCCTTACCTGAATCGAAAGCAACACCACGTTCCCGAGAAGCCCCACGTTGGGCGCCACTTGTCGTGCCCACACGACAACTGGCCAAGGAAAAGAAAGGGAGAGAAGAGTGGAGAAGGAGGGGGAGTCCCGGGAGGTAGGGGAATGCGAGAGGCACGCGAGGGACACCAGCCTGGTTGGCGCAAGTGACAAAGTTCTTTATTAAGTACATAGTCTTATATTCTCTGTTTCATAAGCGATTACCTCAGCATATTTGCACACAGATGAGACATGTCTCAAGTGCAGGATGTGCTAGTCATAATATAGATAATGCAGCTGCAGAGCAAACCATTAGATCCGCTTTCGGAATGGCATGGGTCAGAATGACATGGGAGAACAATCTCAAGGCAAACAACAAATAATCTCAAGGCAAACAACAGAGCTTCTACAAGCCCAGGGGGTTAGTCACCAGTTTTCTCTGACCGAGGAACAGGGAGCCTTTGCTACCACCTGCTCAACTCGCTCTAGGAGGACCGCTCACAACAAAATAACACCAGTTCTTCTGAAGCTGTTCCAAAAAAATTGAAGCAGAAGGAAAACTTCCAGACTCTTTTTATGAAGCCAGCATTACCCTGATCCCCAAACCAGGCAAAGACCCTACGAAAAAGGAGAATTTCAGACCAATATCGTTGATTAATATGGATGCTAAGATTCTCAACAAGGTCCTAGCAAACAGGATCCAGCAACACATTAAAAAGATTATCCACCATGACCAGGTGGGATTCATCCCTGTGTTACAAGGATGGTTCAACATTCGCAAATCAATCAATGTGATAGAACAAATCAATAAGAGAAGAGAGAAGAACCACATGGTCCTCTCAATTGATGCAGAAAAAGCATTGGACAAAATGCGTTCCTGATGAAAATGCTTCAAAGTATAGGGATAGAGGGAATATTCCTCAACTTCATACAATCTACCTATGAAAGACCCACAGCAAATATCATCCTCAATGGGAAAAAGCTTGCAGCCTTCCCATTGAGATCAGGAACACGACAAGGATGCCCACTCTCACCAGTCTTGTTCAACAAAGTATTAGAAGTCCTAGCAACGGCAATCAGACAACAAAGAGAAATAAAAGGTATCCAAATTGGCAAGGAAGAAGTCAAACTCTCTCTCTTCACAGATGACATGATGCTTTATATGGAAAACCCCAAAGACTCCACCCCCAAACGACTAGAACTCATACAGCAATTCAGTAATGTGGCAGGATACAAAGTCAATGTACAGAAATCAGTGGCTTTCTTATACACTAACAATGAAAACACAGAAAGGGAAATTAGAGAATCAATTCCATTTACTATAGCACCAAGAACCATAAGATACCTGGGAATAAACCTAACCAAAGAGGTAAAGGACCTGTACTCAAGGAACTACAGAACACTCAGGAAATAAATTGAAGAAGACACAAAAAAGATGGAAGACTGTTCCATGCTCTTGGATTGGAAAAATAAACATTGTTAAAATGTCTATACTGCCTAGAGCAATCTATACTTTAATGCCATTCTGATGAAAATTCCACCGGTATTTTTCAAAGAGCTGGAGCAAATAATCCTAAGAATTGTATGGAATCAGAAGAGACCCTGAATTGCTAAGGAAATGTTGAAAAACAAAAACAAAACTGGTTGCATCACATTACCCGATTTCAAGCTTTACTACAAAGCTGTGATCACCAAGACAGAGTGGTACTGGCATAAAAACAGACACATAGACCAGTGGAACAGAATGGAGAGCCCAGATATGGACCCTCAACTCTTTGGTCAAATAATCTTCGACAAAACAGGAGAATATATACAATGGAAAAAAGACAGTCTCTCCAATCAATGGTGCTGGGAAAACTGGACAGCTGTATGTAGAAGAATGAAACTCAACCATTATCTTACACCGTACACAAAGATAAACTTGAAATGGAAAAAAGACCTCAACGTGAGACAGAAATCCATCAGAATCCTAGAGGAGAACATAGGCAGTAACCTCTTCGATATCAGCCACAGCAACTTCTTTCAAGATATGTCTCCAAAGGCCAAGGAAACAAAAGAGAATGAACTTTTGGGACTTCATCAAGATCAAAAGCTTCTGCACAGCAAAGGAAACAGTCAACAAAACAAAGTGGCAACCCACGGAGTGGGAGAAGATATTTGCAAATGACAGTACAGACAAAAGGTTGACATCCAGAATCTATAAAGAACTTCTCAAACTCAACACACACAAAACAGATAATCATATCAAAAAATGGGCAGAAGATATGAACAGACACTTCTCCAACGAAGACATACAAATGGCTATCAGACACATGAAAAAATGTTCATCATCACTAGCCATCAGGGAGATTCAAATTAAAACCACATTGAGATACCACCTGACACCAGTTAGAATGGCCAAAATTAGCAAGACAGGAAACAACGTGTGTTGGAGAGGATGTGGAGAAAGGGGAACCCTCTTACACTCTTGGTGGGAATGCAAGTTAGTGCAGCCACTTTGGAGAACAGTGTGGAGATTCCTGAAGATATTAAGAATAGAGCTTCCCTATGACCCTGCCATTGCACTGCTGGTTATTTACCCCAAAGATACAGATGTAGTGAAAAGAAGGGCCATCTGTACCCCAATGTTTATTGCAGCAATGGCTACAGTCGCCAAACTGTGGAAAGAACCAAGATGCCCTTCAACGGATGAATGGATAAGGAAGATGTGGTCCATATACACAATGGAGTATTATGCCTCCATCAGAAAGGATGAATACCCAACTTTTGTAGCAACATGGACGGGACTGGAAGAAATTATGCTGAGCGAAATAAGTCAAGCAGAGAGAATCAAGTATCACATGGTCTCACTTATTTGTGGAGCATAACAAATAACATGGAGAACATGGGGAGATGGAGAGGAGAGGGAGTTGAGGGAAACTGGAAGGGGAGATGAACCATGAGAGACTATGGACTCTGAGAAACAACCAGAGGGTTTTGAAGGGGCGGGGGTGGGGGTGGGAGGTTGAGGAACCAGGTGGTGGGTAATAGGGAGGGCACGTACTGCATGGAGCACTGGGTGTGATGCCAAAAGAATGAACACTGTTATGCTCTAAATAAACAAATAAAAAATTTTTTAAAAAAAGACATACAAATGGCTATCAGACACATGAAAAAATGTTCATCATCACTGGCCATCAGGGAGATTCAAATTAAAACAATATTGAGATACCACCTGACACCAGTTAGAATGGCCGAAATTATCAAGACAGGAAACAATGTGTGTTGGAGAGGATGTGGAGAAAGGGGAACCCTCTTACACTTCCACTTCCACATGGAAGATGTGGTCCATATACACAATGGAGTAACATCAGAAAGGATGATAACTCAACTTTTGGAGCAACATGGACGGGACTGGAAGAGATTATGCTGAGCGAAATAAATCAAGCAGAGAGAGTCAAGTATCATATGGTCTCACTTATTTGTGGAGCATAACAAAGAACACGGTGGACATGGGGAGATGGAGAGGAGAGAGAGTTGAGGGAAACTGGAAGGGGATATGAACCATGAGAGACTATGGACTCTGAAAAACAACCAGAGGGTTTTGAAGGGGCGGGGGTAGGGGGTGAGAGGTTGAGGAACCAGGTGGTGGGTAATGGGGAGGGCAGGTACTGCATGGAGCACTGGTGTGGTGCAAAAACAATGAATACTGTTATTCTGAAAATAAATAAATTAAAAAAATAAAAACTAAAAAATAAATAAGGTGGAAAACAACAACAACAACAACAAAAACTACATTGAGATACCACCTGACACCAGTTAGAATGGCCAAAATTAGCAAGACAGGAAACAATGTGTGTTGGAGAGGTTGTGGAGAAAGGGGAACCCTCTTACACTGTTGGTGGGAATGCAAGTTGGTGCATACACTTTCGAGAGCAGTGTGAAGATTCCTCAAGAAATTAAGAATAGAGCTTCCCTATGACCCTGCAATTGCACTGCTGGGTATTTACCCCAAAGATACAGATGTAGTGAAAAGAAGGGCCATCTGTACCCCAATGTTTATTGCAGCAATGGCCACAGTCGCCAAACAAACTGTGGAAAGAACCAAGATGCCCTTCAACGGATAAATGGGTAAGGAAGAGGTGGTCCATATACACGATGGATTATTATGCCTCCATCAGAAAGGATGAATACCCAACTTTTGTAGCAACATGGACGGGACTGGAAGAGATTATGCTGATCGAAATAAGCAGAGAGAGTCAAGTATCTTGGTTTCACTCGTTTGTGGAGCATAACAAAAAACATGGAGGACATGGGGAGATGGAGAGGATAAGGGAATGCGAGAAATTGGAAGGGGAGATGAACCATGAGAGACTGTGGATTCTGAACAACAACCAGAGGGTTTGAAGGGGCGGGAGGTGGGAGGTCGGGGAAGAAGGTGGTGGGAAATAGAAAGGGCACATATTGCATGAAGCACTGGGTGTGTTGCAAAAACAATGAATACTGTTATGCTGAGAATAAACAAAACAAAAACAAAAACAAAAACAGATGATCCCTTGAAGTAAACTGAATCAAAGAGGTAAAGGGTCTCTGCTCTGAAAACTAGAGAACACTTATGAAGGAAATTGAGAAAGACACAAAGAACTGGAAAAACATTCCATACTCATGGGATTAGAAGAACAAATATTGTTAAAAGTAATCTACACATTCAGTGCAATTCATATCAAAATACCATCAGCGTTTTGCATAAAGCTGTAACAAACAATCCTAAAATTTGGATAGAACCACAAAAGACACTGAATAACCAAAAGAATGTTGAAAAAGAAAAGCAAACTGGAGGCATCACAATTCTGGACTTCAAGCTATATTGCAAAGCTGCAAGCTTCAAGACACATAATAATGGCACAAAAACAGACACACAGATCGGTACAAGAGATTAGAGAGCCCAGAAATGGACCCTCAGCACTATGGTCAACTAATCTGACAAAGCAGGAAAGTCAATGGAACAAAGGCAGTCTCTTCTAAAACTGGTGTTGGGAAAATTGGACAGCCACATGCAGAACAATGAAACTGGACCACTTTCTTACACCATACACAAAAATAAACTCAAAATGGATGAATGACCTAAATGTGAGATAGGAACCCATCAAAATCCTAGAGGAGAACACAAGTAGCAACCTCTTTGACCCTGGCCACAGAAACTTCTTGATAGATACCTCCCCTGAGGCAAGGGTAACAAAAGCAAAAATGAACTCTTGGGACTTCATCAAGATAAAAAGCTGTAGCACAGCAAAGGAAATAGTCACCAAGACTAAAAGGCAACCTATGGAATGGAAGAAGACATTTACAAATGACTTATCAGATAAAGGGCAAGTATCTAAGATTTATAAACAACTTATCAAAGTCAACACCCCAAAACCAAAAAAAAATCCAGTCAAGGAATGGGCAGAAGATATGAACAGACATTTCCCCAAAGAAGATATACAAATGGCCAACAGACACAGGGAAAAATGTTCACCATCACTGGGCATCAGAGAAATCCAAATCAAAACTACAGTTAGATCCCACATCACACTGGTCAGGATGGCTAAAATTAACAACTCAGGAAACAACAGATATTGGTGAGGATGTAGAGAAACCCTCTTACACTGTTGGTGGGAATAAACACTCGTGCAGTTGCTCTTGAAAAGAGTTTCCTCAGGGCACCTGGGTGGGTCAGTGGGTTAAGCCTTTGGCTCAGGTCATGATCTTAGAGTCCTGGGATCGAGACCCACACCAGGCTCTCTGCTCAGCAGGGAGACTGTTTCCCCCTCTCTCTGTGCCTGCCTCTCTGCCTATTTGTGAGCTCTCTGTCTCTCTCTCTGTCAAATAAATAAATAAAAATAAAATCTTAAGAAGAAAACAGTTCCTCAAAAAAATTAAAGAGAACTACCCATGACCCAGCAATTACACTGCCAAGTTTTATCCAAAAGATAAAAACACACTGATTTGAAAGGGCCATGTACCCCAATGTTTGTAGCAGTCATGCCCACAATAGCCAAAATACAGAAAGAACACAGATGTCTATCAACAGATAAATGTATAAAGAAGAAGTTGTATATATATGAGATGGAATATTACTCAGTCATCAAAAAGAATGAAATCTTGCCATTTTCAATGACATCGCTGGAACAAGACGGTATCATGCTAAGTGAAATAAGCCAGTCAGAGAAAGACAAACATCATATGACTTCAATAATATGTGGAATTTAAGAAACAAAACAAATGAACATAGGGGAAGGACAGGAAAAATAAAAGAAGGCAAAATCAGAGAGGGAAAAAACTATAAGAGATCTTAACTCTAAGAAACAAACTAAGTGTTGCTGGAGATGAGGTGGGTAGGGGGATGGGGTAATTGGCCATTGGGCATTAAGGAGGACACTGAATGTAAAGGAGCACTAGGTGTATATGAAATTGATGAATCACTAAACTCTACCTCTGAAACTAATAATACACTATATATTAATTGATTTTAAATAAAAAAGATGTAGTATACACACACATAGAGACAGACAGACAAACAGTGGAATATTTTTTAGCCATAAAAAGGCACTCAGTACTGTGTACAATTTTATCACTATATTGTACACACAAAATATTAGTTAACTATACTGCAAGTAAACTATACCAGAATTCAAATTTAAAAGATCAATTAAAAATAATTTTAGAAAGATACTAAATCAAGAAAGAGCTGGCTGGGTAAGAAAGTTTCTTAGATATAAAGAAAAAAGAAGGAAAAATAAATAAATAAATAAATACATAAATAAATACATAAATAAATACATAAATAAATAAATAACCTAAAATCTGAAACTGAATATTTCAAGGGGTAAGGAAGCGGGAAGCAGAAGACTTCTGTTTTTTATTACTATTATTTTTATTAAAATTTTTTATTTATTTTTTTAAATTTCTTTTCAGTGTTCCAGAATTCATTGTTTATGTACCAAACACAGTGTTCCATGCAATACATGCCCTCCATAATACCCACCACCAGGCTCACCCAACCTCCCACCGCCCAGCCCCTCTAAAATCCTCAAATTGTTTTTCAGAGTCCATAGTCTCTCATGGTTTGTTTCCCCCTTCAATTTCCCCCAACTCCCTTCTCATCTCTATCTCCCCATATCCTCCATGTTATTCCTTATGCTCCACAAATAAATGAAACCACATGATTATTGACTCTCTCTGCTTGATTTATTTCACTCAGCATAATCTCTTCCAGTCCCGTCCATGTTGCTACAAAAGTTGGGTATTCATCCTTTCTGATGGTGGCATAACACTCCATAGTGTATATGGACCACATCTTCCTTATCCATTTGTCCATTAAAGGGCACCTTGGTTCTTTCCACAGTTTGCCAACTGGGGCCATTGGTGCTATGAACATTGGGGTAGAGATGGCTCTTCTTTTCGCTACATCTGTATCTCTGGGGAAAATACCCAGGAGTGCAATTGAAGGGTCATAGGGAAGATCTACTTTTAATTTCTTAAGGAATCTCCACACTGTTTTCAAAGTGGCTGCACCAAGTCGCATTCCCACCAACAGTGGAAAGGTTTCCCCTTCCTCCACATCCCTCTCCAACACACATTGCTTCCTGTCTTGCTAATTTTGGCCATTCTAACTGGTGAAAGGTGGTATCTCAATGTGGTTTTGATTTGAATCTCCCTGATGTCTAGTTATGATGAACATTTTTTTATGTGTCTTTTACTCGTTTGTATGTCTTCATTGAGAATTGTCTGTTCATGTCTTCTGCCCATTTTTTTTTGTTTATTTTCAGCGTAACAGTATTCTTTTTTTTTTTTTTTTTTTTTTTTTTTTTTGCACAACACCCAGTGCTCCATGCAATACGTGCCCTCCCTATTACCCACGACCTGGTTTCTCAACCTCCCACCCCCCCCCCGCCCCTTCAAAACCCTCTGGTTGTTTTTCAGAATCCATAGTCTCTCATGGTTCATCTCCCCTTCCAGTTTCCCTCAACTCCCTCTCCTCTCCATCTACCCATGTCCTCCATGTTCTTTGTTATGCTCCACAAATAAGTGAAACCATATGATAATTGACTCTCTCTGCTTGACTTATTTCACTCAGCATAATCTCTTCCAGTCCCATCCATGTTGCTACAAAAGTTGGGTATTCATCCTTTCTGATGGAGACATAATACTCCATTGTGTATATGGACCACATCTTCCTTATCCATTCGTCTGTTGAACGGCATCTTGGATCTTTCCACAGTTTGGCGACCGTGGCCATTGCTGCAATAAACATTGGGGTACAGATGGCCCTTCTTTTCACTACATCTGTATATTTGGGATAAATACCCAGCAGTGCAATTGCAGGGTCATAGGGAAGCTCTATTCTTAATTTCTTGAGGAATCTCCACACTGTTCTCCAAAGTGGCTGCACCAACTTGCATTCACACCAACAATGTAAGAGGATTCCCCTTTCTCCACATCCTCTCCAACACACGTTGTTTCCTGTCTTGCTAATTTTGGCCATTCTAACTGGTGTCAGGTGGTATCTCAATGTGGTTTTAATTTGAATCTCCCTGATGGCTAGTGATGATGAACATTTTTTCATCTGTCTGATATCCATTTGTATGTCTTCGTTGGAGAGGTGTCTGTTCATATCTTCTGCCCATTTTTTGATATGATTATCTGTTTTGTGTGTGTTGAGTTTGAGAAGTTCTTTATAGATCCTGGATATCAACCTTTTGTCTGTACTGTCATTTGCAAATATCTTCTCCCATTCCGTGGGTTGCCACTTTGTTTTGTTGACTGTTTCCTTTGCTGTGCAGAAGCTTTTGATCTTGATGAAGTCCCAAAAGTTCATTTTCTCTTTTGTTTCCTTGGCCTTTGGAGACATATCTTGAAAGAAGTTGCTGTGGCTGATATCGAAGAGGTTACTGCCTATGTTCTCCTCTAGGATTCTGATAGATTCCTGTCTCACATTGAGGTCTTTTTTTCCATTTCGAGTTTATCTTTGTGTACGGTGTAAGAGAATGGTCGAATTTCATTCTTCTACATACAGCTGTCCAGTTTTCCCAGCACCATTGATTGAAGAGACTGTCTTTTTTCCATTGTATATATTTTCCTGTTTTGTCAAAGATTATTTGACCAAAGAGTTGAGGGTCCATATCTGGGCTCTCCACTCTGTTCCACTGCTCTATGTGTCTGTTTTTATGCCAGTACCACGCTGTCTTGGTGATCACAGCTTTGTAGTAAAGCTTGAAATCGGGTAATGTGATGCCACCAGTTTTGTTTTTGTTTTTCAACATTTCCTTAGCAATTCGGGGTCTCTTCTTTTTCCATACAAATTTTAGGACTGTTTGCTCCAGCTCTTTGAAATCAGCCCTTTGTCTGTATTGTCATTTGTGAACATATTCTCCCATCCCGTGGGTTGCCTCTTTGTTTTGTTGACTGTTTCCTTTGCCATGCAGAAGCTTTTTAATCTTGATGAGGTCCCAAAAATTCATTTTCACTTTTGTTTCCTTTGCCTTTGGAGGCAATCCTAAAAGAAGTTGCTGTGGCCGATGTCAAAGATGTTACTGCCTATGTTCTCCTCTAGGATTCTGATTGATTACTGCCTCATATTGAGGTCCTTTATCCATTTAGAGTTTATCTTTGTGTATGGCATAAGAGAATGGTCAAGTTTCATTCATCTACACATAGCTATCTTATTTTCTAAGGACCACTGATTGAAGAGATTGTATTATTTCCACTGGATACTTTTTTCTGCACTTTTGAAGATTATTTGACCATAGAATTGATGGTCCATATCTGGGCTATTTACTCTGTTCCACTGGTATATGTGTCTGTTTTTATGCCAGGACCATACTGACTTGGTGATCTCAGGTTTATAGTAAAGCTTGAAATCAGGGAACGTGATGCTTCCAGTTTTGTTTTTCTTTTTCAACATTTCCTTAGCAATTCGGGATCTCTTCTGATTCCATACAAATTTTAGGACTGTTTGCTCCAGCTCTTTGAAATATGTCCATGGAATTTTAATCAGAATGGCATTGAAAGTGTAAATCGCTCTAGGCAGTATAGACATTTTAACAATGTTTATATTTCCTATCCATGAGCATGGAATGGTACTCCATCTTTTTGTGTCTTCCTCAATATCATTCATGAGTGTTCTGTAGTTCCTCAAATACAGATCCTTTACCTCTTTGGTTAGGTTTATTCCCAGGTATCTTATGGTTTTGGTGCTATAGTAAATGGAATCAATTCTCTAATTTCCCTTTCTGTGTTTTCATTGTTAGTGTATAAGAAAGCCACTGATTTCTGTACATTGATTTTGTATCCTGCTGCATTACTGAATTGCTGTATGAATTCTAGTAGTTTGGGGGTGCAGTCTTTTGGGTTTTCTATACAAAGTATCATGTCATCTGCAAATCAAAAAAAGTTTGACTTCTTCATTTCCAATTTGAATATCTTTTATTTCTCTTCGTTGTCTGATTTCTAGGACTTCTAATATTATGTTGAACAAGAGTGGTGAGAGTGGGCATCCTTGTCGTGTTCCTGATCTCAATGGAAAGGCTGCAAGCTTTTTCCCATTGAGGATGACATTTGCTGTCGGTCTTTCATAGATAGATTTTATGAAGTTGAGGAATGTTCCCTCTATCCCTATATCTTGAAGCATTTTAATCAGGAACGGAGGCTGGTTTCTGTCCAATGCTTTTTCTGCATCAATTGAGAGGACCATGTGGTTCTTCTCTCTTCTCTTATTGATTCATTTTATCACACTGAAAGATTTGCTAATGTTGAACCACCATTGCAACCCAGGGATGAATCCCACCTGGTCATGGTGGGTAATCTTTTTAAAATATTGTTGGATCGTATTAGCAAGGATCTTGTTGAGAATCATGACATCTATATTTCTCAGAGATATTGGTGTGAAATTCTCCTTTTTGGTGGAGTCCATGCCTGGTTTGGGGATCAGGGTAATGCTAGCTTCATAAAAAGAGTCTGGACGTTTTCCTTCTGCTTCTATTTTTTTTCCATTTTCTTTATTTTTTCAGCGTAACAGTATTCATTGTTTTTGCACAACACCCAGTGCTCCATGAAAAACGTGCCCTCCCCATTACCCACCATCTGTTCCCCCAACCTCCCACCCCTGACCCTTCAAAACCCTCAGGTTGTTTTTCAGAGTCCATAGTCTCTTATGGTTCGCCTCCCCTTCCAAATTTTTTTTTAAATAAACATATAATGTATTTTTATCCCCAGGGGTACAGGTCTGTGAATCGCCAGGTTTACACACTTCACAGCACTCACAATAGCACATACCCTCCCCAATGTCCATAGCCCCCTCCCCCCTCCCAATCCCACCTCCCCCCAGCAACCCCCAGTTTGTTTTGTGAGATTAAGAGTCATTTATGGTTTGTCTCCCTCCCAATCCCATCTTGTTTCATTTATTCTTCTCCTATCCCCCTAACTCCCCATGTTGCTTCTCCATGTCCTCATATCAGGGAGATCATATGATAGTTGTCTTTCTCCGATTGACTTATTTCACTAAGCATGATACGCTCTAGTTCCATCCACGTCGTCGCAAATGGCATGATTTCATTTCTTTTGATGGCTGCATAGTATTCCATTGTGTATATATACCACCTCTTCTTTATCCATTCATCTGTTGATGGACATCTAGGTTCTTTCCATAGTTTGGCTATTGTAGACATTGCTGCTATAAACATTCGGGTACACGTGCCCCTTCGGATCACTATGTTTGTATCTTTAGGGTAAATACCCAGTAGTGCAATTGCTGGGTCATAGGGTAGTTCTATTTTCAACATTTTGAGGAACCTCCATGCTGTTTTCCAGAGTGGTTGCACCAGCTTGCATTCCCACCAACAGTGGAGGAGGGTTCCCCTTTCTCCACATCCTCACCAGCATCTGTCATTTCCTGACTTGTTCATTTTAGCCATTCTGACTGGTGTGAGGTGATATCTCATTGTGGTTTTGATTTGTATTTCCCTGATGCCGAGTGACGTGGAGCACTTTTTCATGTGTCTGTTGGCCATCTGGATGTCTTCTTTGCAGAAATGTCTGTTCATGTCCTCTGCCCATTTCTTGATTGGATTGTTTGTTCTTTGGGTGTTGAGTTTGCTAATCTCCTTATAGATTTTGGATACTAGCCCTTTATCTGATATGTCATTTGCAAATATCTTCTCCCATTCTGTCAGTTGTCTTTTGGTTTTGTGAACTATTTCCTTTGCTGTGCAAAAGCATTTGATCTTGATGAAATCCCAATAGTTCATTTTTGCCCTTGCTTCCCTTGCCTTTGCCGTTGTTCCTAGGAA
This sequence comes from Meles meles, assembly GCF_922984935.1. Taxonomy (NCBI): domain Eukaryota; kingdom Metazoa; phylum Chordata; class Mammalia; order Carnivora; family Mustelidae; genus Meles; species Meles meles. The sequence continues at coordinate 168,227,392 of NC_060067.1, read as the reverse complement.
GATGTTGCTACGGCTGAGGTCGAAGAGGTTGCTGCCTGCATTCTCCTCAAGGATTTTGATGGATTCCTTTCTCACGTTGAGGTCCTTCATCCATTTGGAGTCTATTTTCGTGTGTGGTGTAAGGAAGTGGTCCAATTTCATTTTTCTGCATGTGGCTGTCCAATTTTCCCAGCACCATTTATTGAAGAGGCTGTCTTTTTTCCATTGGACATTCTTTCCTGCGTTGTCGAAGATTAGTTGACCATAGAGTTGAGGGTCGATTTCTGGGCTCTCTATTCTGTTCCACTGATCTATGTGTCTGTTTTTGTGCCAGTACCATGCTGTCTTGATGATGACAGCTTTGTAATAGAGCTTGAAGTCCGGAATTGTGATGCCACCAACTTTGGCTTTCTTTTTCAATATTCCTTTGGCTATTCGAGGTCTTTTCTGGTTCCATATAAATTTGAGGATTATTTGTTCCATTTCTTTGAAAAAAATGGATGGTATTTTGATAGGGATTGCATTAAATGTGTAGATTGCTTTAGGTAGCATAGACATTTTCACAATATTTATTCTTCCAATCCAGGAGCATGGAACATTTTTCCATTTTTTTGTGTCTTCCTCAATTTCTTTCATGAGTACTTTATAATTTTCTGTGTATAGATTCTTAGTCTCTTTGGTTAGGTTTATTCCTAGGTATCTTATAGTTTTGGGTACAATTGTGAATGGGATTGACTCCTTAATTTCTCTTTCTTCTGTCTTGTTGTTGGTGTACAGAAATGCAACTGATTTCTGTGCATTGATTTTATATCCTGACACTTTACTGAATTCCTGGACAAGTTCTAGCAGTTTTGGAGTGGAATCTTTTGGGTTTTCCACATATAGTATCATATCATCTGCGAAGAGTGATAGTTTGACTTCTTCTTTACCAATTTGGATGCCTTTAATTTCTTTTTGTTGTCTGATTGCTGAGGCTAGGACTTCTAGTACTATGTTGAATAGCAGTGGTGATAATGGACATCCCTGCCGTGTTCCTGACCTTAACGGAAAAGCTTTCAGTTTTTCTCCATTGAGAATGATATTTGAGGTGGGTTTTTCATAGATGGCTTTGATAATATTGAGGTATGTGCCTTCTATCCCTACACTTTGAAGAGTTTTGATCAGGAAGGGATGCTGTACTTTGTCAAATGCTTTTTCAGCATCTATTGAGAGTGTCATATGGTTCTTGTTCTTTCTTTTATTAATGTGTTGTATCACATTGATTGATTTGCAGATGTTGAACCAACCCTGCAGCCCTGGAATAAATCCCACTTGATCGTGGTGAATAATCCTTTTAATGTACTGTTGAATCCTATTGGCTAGTATTTTGGCGAGAATTTTTGCGTCTGTGTTCATCAAGGATATTGGTCTGTAGTTCTCTTTTTTGGTGGGATCCTTGTCTGGTTTTGGGATCAAGGTGATGCTGGCCTCATAAAATGAGTTTGGAAGTTTTCCTTCCATTTCTATTTTTCTTAATATTTTATTTATTTATTTGACAGAGAGAGAGAAGTCACAAGTAGTCAGAGAGGCAGGCAGAGAGAGAGAGAGAAACACGCTCCTCACTGAACCGAGAGCCCGATGCGGGGCTCGATCCCAGGACCCTGAGATCATGACCGTAGCCGAAGGCAGAGGCTTAAACCACTGAGCCACCCAGGCGCCCCCCATTTCTATTTTTTGGAACAGTTTCAGGAGAATAGGAATTAGTTCTTCTTTATTTATTTTTTTATTTTTTTTTATTTTTTTGGAATTAGTTCTTCTTTAAATGTTTGGTAGAATTCCTCTGGGAAGCCGTCTGGCCCTGGGCTTTTGTTTGTTTGGAGATTTTGGATGACTGTTTCAATCTCCTTACTGGTTATGGGCCTGTTCAGGTTTTCTATTTCTTCCTGGTTCAGTTGTGGTAGTTTATATGTCTCTAGGAATGCATCCATTTCTTCCAGATTGGCCAATTTGTTGGCGTAGAGTTGCTCATAGTATGTTCTTATAATTGTCTGTATTTCTTTGGTGTTAGTTGTGATCTCTCCTCTTTCATTCATGATTTTATTGATTTGGGTCCTTTCTCTTTTCTTTTTGATGAGTCTGGCCAGGGGTTTATCAATCCTATTGATTCTTTCAAAGAACCAGCTCCTAGTTTCATTGATTTTTTCTATTGTTTTTTTGGTTTCTATTTCATTGATTTCTGCTCTGATCTTTATGATTTCTCTTCTCCTGCTGGGTTTAGGGTTTCTTTCTTGTTCTTTCTCCAGCTCCTTTACATGTAGGGTTAGGTTGTGTACTTGAGACCTTTCTTGTTTCTTGAGAAAGGCTTGTACCGCTATATATTTTCCTCTCAGGACTGCCTTTGCTGTGTCCCACAGATTTTGAACTGTTGTGTTTTCATTATCATTTGTTTCCATGAATTTTTTCAATTCTTCTTTAATTTCCTGGTTAACCCATTCATTCTTTAGAAGGATGCTGTTTAGTCTCCATGTATTTGGGTTCTTTCCAGCTTTCCTCTTGTGATTGAGTTCTAGCTTCAGAGCATTGTGGTCTGAAAATATGCAGGGAATAATCCTAATCTTTTGATACCGGTTGAGACCTGATTTGTGACCCAGGATGTGATCTATTCTGTAGAAGGTTCCATGTGCACTAGAGAAGAATGTGTATTCTGTTGCTTTGGGATGAAATGTTCTGAATATATCTGTGATGTCCATCTGGTCCAGTGTGTCATTTAAGGCCTTTATTTCCTTGTTGATCTTTTGCTTGAATGATCTGTCCATTTCAGTGAGGGGAGTGTTAAAATCCCCTACTATTATTGTATTATTATTGATGTGTTTCTTTGATTTTGTTATTAATTGGTTGATATAGTTGGCTGCTCCCACGTTAGGGGCATAGATATTTAAAATTGTTAGATCTTCTTGTTGGACAGACCCTTTGAGTATGATATAGTGTCCTTCCTCATCTCTTATTATAGTCTTTGGCTTAAAATCTAATTGATCTGATATAAGGATTGCCACCCCAGCTTTCTTCTGATGCCCATTAGCATGGTAAATTGTTTTCCACCCCCTCACTTTAAATGTGGAGGTGTCTTCGCGTCTAAAATGAGTTTCTTGTAGGCAACATACTGATGGGTTTTGTTTTTTTATCCATTCTGATACCCTGTGTCTTTTGATTGGGGCATTTAGCCCATTAACATTCAGGGTAACTATTGAGAGATATGAATTTAGTGCCATTATTAGCCTGTAAGGTGACTGGTACTGTATATTGTCTCTGTACCTTTCTGATCTACTACTTTTAGGCTCTCTCTTTGCTTAGAGGACCCCTTTCAATATTTCCTGTAGAGCTGGTTTGGTGTTTGCAAATTCTTTCAGTTTTTGTTTGTCCTGGAAGCTTTTGATCTCTCCTTCTATTTTCAATGATAGCCTAGCTGGATAGAGTATTCTTGGCTGCATGTTTTTCTCGTTCAGTGCTCTGAATATATCATGCCAGCTCTTTCTGGCCTGCCAGGTCTCTGTGGAAAAGTCTGCCGCCAATCTAATATTTTTACCATTGTATGCTACAGACTTCTTTTCTCGGGCTGCTTTCAGGATTTTCTCTTTGTCACTAAGACTTGTCAATTTTACTATTAGGTGACGGGGTGTGGACCTATTCTTGTTGACTTTGAGGGGAGTTCTCTGCATCTCCTGGATTTTGATGCTTGTTCCCTTTGCCATATTAGGGAAATTCTCTCCAATGATTCTCTCCAATAGACCTTCTGCTCCCCTCTCTGTTTCTTCTTCTTCTGGAATCCCAATTATTCTAATGTTGTTTCGTCTTATGGTGTCACTTATCTCTCGAATTCCCCCCTCATGGTCCAGTAGCTGTTTGTCCCTCTTTTGCTCTGCTTCTTTATTCTCTGTCATTTGGTCTTCTATATCACGAATTCTTTCTTCTGCCTCATTTATCCTAGCAGTGAGTGCCTCCATTTTTGATTGCACCTCATTAATAGCTTTTTTGATTTCAACTTGGTTAGATTTTAGTTCTTTAATTTCTCCAGAAAGGGCTTTAATATCTCCAGAGAGGGTTTCTCTAATATCTTCCATGCCTTTTTCGAGCCCAGCTAGAACGTTCAGAATCGTCATTCTGAACTCTTGATCTGACATAGTACCAATGTCTGTGTTGATTAGGTCCCTAGCCTTCGGTACTGTCTCTTGTTCTTTTGTTTGTGCTGATTTTTTCCGCCTTGTCATTTTGTCCAGATAAGAGGATATGAAGGAGCAAATAAACTACTAAAACGGTGGCAAAGACCCCAGAAAAATGCGCTGTAACCAAATGAGAAGAGACCCCAAATTGTGGGGGGGGGAGAAAGGGGATAAAAAGAGGTTCAGAAAAAAAAAAGAAAAAAATTTAAAAAATAAAGCAAATAAAGAAAAAATATAAAAAAGAAAGAAAAAAATATATATTTAGATAAGCTAGTCAAAAAACGTTAAAAAAGAAAAGGGTAAAAGCTTTAAAAAATTTTGCAGAAGAAGAAAAAAGAAAAAAGAAAAAAAATTGAAAAAAGAAAAAAAAATTGAAGTAGCCGCGAGACTAAAGAATCATGGGGAGAAAGCCATGAGTTCCGTGCTTTGCTTTCTCCTCCTCTGGAATTGCGCTGCTGTCTTAGGAATTGAACCTACTTTCCTTGATAGATGAACTTCGTCCTGGCTGGATATTTTGTTGATCTTCTGGGGGAGGGGCCTGTTGTAGTGACTCTCAAGTGTCTTTGCCCAAGGCGGGATTGCACCGCCCTTACCGGCGGCCGGACTAAGTAATCGGCTCAGGTTCGCTTTTGGGAGCTTCTGTTCCCTGAACGCTTTCCGTAGAGTTCCGGAGGACAGGAATGAAAATGGCGGCCTCCTAGTCTCTGGCCCAGAGGAGCTGTGAGCCTGGGGCCCCACTCCTCAGTGCGCCCCCAGAGGACAGCACCCAATCACTCCCGTATCCCCAGCCTCTAGCTGCGCTCCGAGCTCACCCAGCCCGCGACCAGTTCAAGGTAACCCTGAGCTGAAAGTTCAGTCCTCCGCTCTGTCTCTGCAGCCGGCTTCTCCGTTGTAATACCTGTGAGCTCTCTGACACTCCGACACCCCCGATCCTTCTGTGACCCTGTGGGACCTGGGGCCACGCTGACCCCGTGTGGGCTTCACCCTGGTTTAGCCTCTGGAGCAATGTCCCTCAGTGGAACAGACTTTTAAAAGTCCTGATTTTGTGCTCTGTTCCTTCACCGCTTGCCAGGAGCCGGCCCCTCCCCCCACGGTCTATCTTCCCGTCATTTTAGATTCACTTCTCCGCCAGTCCTACCTTTCAGAAAGTGGTTGATTTTCTGTTTCTAGAGTTGCTGTTCTTCTTCTCTTCGATCTCCCGTTGGATTTGTATGTGTTTGCAATGTTTAGATAAGCTATCGAGCTGATCTCCTGCTACCTGATGTAGTCTCAGCCTGCTACTTCTCCGCCATCTTGACTCCTCCGCCTGCTTCTATTTTTTGAAACAGCTTCAGGATAATAGATATCATTTCTTCTTTGAATGTTTGGTAGAATTCCCCAGGGAATCCATCAGGTCCTGGGCTCTTGTTTTTGGGGAGGTTTTTGATCAGTGCTTCAATCTCATTACTAGATATTGGTCTATTCAGGTTCTCAATTTCTTCCTGATTCACTTTTGGAAGTTTATAATTTTCCAAGAATGCATCCATTTCATCTAGGTAGCTTATCTTATTGGCATATAACTGTTGATAATAACTTGTGATGATTGTTTCTACTTCCTTGGTGTTAGTTGTGATCTCTCCCTTTTCATTCATCATTTTATTAATTTGGGCCTTCACTCTTTTCTTTTGGATTAGTTTGCCCAGTGGTCTATTGATCTTATTGATTCTTTCAAAAACTAGCTTCTATTTCCATTGATGTGTTCTACTGTATCTCTAGTTTCTATCTCATTGAATCTGCTCTAATATTGACTATTTCCCTTCTTGTGTGTGCAGTTGGCTTAATTTGTTGTTGATTCTCCAGTTCTTTAAGGTGTAGAGATAGCTGGTGTATTCTGGATTTTTCCGTTTTTTTGAGGGAGGCTTAGATGGCTATGTATTTCTCCCTTAGGACCGCCTTTGCTGTATCCCATTGGTTTTGGACCGAAGTGTCTTCATTCTCATTGGTTTCCATGAATTGTTTAAGTTCTTCTTTGATTTCCTGGTCGATCCAAGCATTCTTAAACAATATGGTCTTTAGCTTCCAGGTGTTTGAATTCCTTCCAGACTTTTTCTTTTGGTTGAGCTCCAGTTTCAAAGATTTGTGATCTGAGAATATGCAGGGAATAATCTCAGTCTTTTGGTTTCAGTTGAGCCCTTATTTGTGACAGAGTATGCGGTCTATTCTGGAGAAGGTTCCATGTGCACTCGAGAAGAATGAGTATTCTGTTGTTTTAGGGTGTAATGTTCTGTATATATCTATGAGGTCCATCTGGTCCAATGTGTCATTCAATGTTCTTGTTTCTTTATTGATTTTCTGTTTGGATGATCTAGTACTGAGAGTTGCATGTTAAGATCTCCTACTATTAATTATTCATGTCAATATGACTCCTTATCTTGATTAGCAGTTTTCTTATGTCATTGGCTACTCCCATACTGGTGACATAAATATTTACAATTGTTAGATCCTCTTGGTGGTTAGTCCCTTTAAGAATGATGTAGTGTCCTTCTGTATCTCTGACTACAGTCTTTAGTTTAAAATCTAATATATCTGATATGAGAAGGGTTGCCCCAGCCTTCTTTTGAGGCCCATTGTCATGAAAGTTGCTTCTCCATCCCTTCACTTTCAGTCTGAATGTATCCTTAGGTTCGAAATTGGTGTCTTATAGACAACATATGGATGGGTCCCATAATTTTATCCAATCTGGATCCCTGTGTTGTTTTATGGGTACATTTAGACCATTCACATTGAGAGTGATTATTGAGAGATACGTTTTTATTGACATTGTGTTACCTGTGAAGTCTATGATTCTGTAGATTGTCTCCATTTATTTCTGTTCAATGATATTCTTGGGATTTTTCCTCTTTTATAGGACTCCCCCTTAATATTTCCTGCAGTGTTGGCTTGATGGTCACATACTCTTTTAAACTTTGCCAGTCTTGGAAGCTCTTTATCTTTCCATCCATTTCGAATGTCAGTCTTGCTGGATAAAGTATTCTTGGCTGCATGTTCTTTTCATTTAGTGCCCTGAATATGTCTTGCCAGCCCTTTCTGGCTTGTGAGATCTCTGTGGACAAGGCTGACATTATTCTGATGGGCTTTCCTCTGTACGTAAGGAATTTCTTTGCCCTAGCTGCTTTCGAGGGCTCCTGTCTACAATTATGATTAATCATTTTCACTATCACAGGCCTTGAGGTCTTTGTAGATTCTATAATCTTGGGGGGGAGACCATTCTGCCTATAGTACATGAACACTGGCTCCATTCACGAGATTTGGAAAATTTTCATGGAGAATTTGTTCAACCAACTATATCTTCTAATCTTCTTTCTTTCTCCTCCCCCTCACAAATTCCAATAATTCTGACATTGGAATGTTTCATGGAATCATTTATTTCCCTAATTCTGTTTTCATGGCTTGTAAGCTGTTAGTTCCAGGCTTCCTCCTGACCATTTTTCTCTATGTGCTTGTCCTCTGGATCACTAATTCTATCTTCTGCCTCAGTTACCCCAGCTGTTAGAGAATTTAGATTAGATTGGTACTCATTGAGAGCATTGTTAACATCATCCCTGGTGGCTTTCACTTCTGCCCTAATCAATTCCATTTTGTCATCAAGTGCTTTCTCCAACCTAGCTATTGCCTGGATAATTGTTAGCCTGAATTCCCTTTCCCACATACTGTCTATGTCCATATCCAATAGCTCTGATGCAGAAGGCCGAGTCTCTGAATTTTTCTTCTGTTGGGCATTCCTGATTCTAGTCATTTTGGTGAGAGATGGCTGAACAGATATGTAGCTAAATGTATCAACCATGGTGCAGGTAATGTGCACCTTGGAACATTTCTGAACAAACAAGAGTCCCCACCCAAAAGAAATAAAAGAGAGAGAGAGAGAGAGAGAGATAGGAAAAAAAAGAAAGATAAAATAAAAGAGAAGGCCCATCCCAAATGTTCCCCAAGGTAAGATGTATGAAGTATACAAACAAAAACAGACAAACAAAAAGACTGACAAACGTAGATGACAAGAGAAAAATAAATAAATAAATAAATAAATAAATAAATAAGAACCTCATCAAAAAGAACCCCAAGTATAAGATTTATATACTACCAGGACAAAAACAAAGACACAGAGACACTGACAGAAGAAAAAGGTGGGATAGTAGTTATAAATTCTCAGTCGGGGCAAGGAAGGTTTTTTGATTCTTCCTCGATATATCTTGATATCTTTGTTAAATGACTCAACTTTCCTAAGACAAAGGGGGATTAAAAATGGAAAACAATGTGAGGGTTTTGAAGGGGGTGGGGATGGGAATTTGGGTCAGCCTGGTGGTGGATATTATGCAGGGCACATAGTGCATGGAGTACTGGGTGTGGTGCATAAACAATGAATTCTGGTACACTGAAAAGAAATTTAAGTAAATAAATAAATAAATAAGAAGTGATTGACACTATAGACAAAGGGCTAATATCCAAGATCTATAAAGAACTCCTCAAACTCAATACCCAAAAAACAGGTAATCATGTCAAAAAATGGGCAGAAGACATGAACAGACACTTCTCCAAAAAAGACATACAAATGGCTAACAGACGCATGAAAAAATGTTCATCATCACTAGCCATCAGGGAAATTAAAATCAAAACCACATTGAGATACCACCTTAAACTGGTTAGAATGGCCCAAATCAACAGGATAGTAAACAATGTGTGTTGGAGAGGATGTGGAGAAAGGGGAACTCTCTTACACTGTTGGTGGGAATGCAAGTTGTTATAGCCACTTTGGAAAACAGTGTGGTGGGTCCTCAAAAAATTAAAAATAGAGCTTCCTTATGACCCTGCAATTGCACTCCTGGGTATTTTCCCTGAAGATACAGATGTAGTAAAAAGAAGGGCCATCTCTACCCCAATGTTCATAGCAGCAGTGGCCACAATCATCAAACTGTGGAAAGAGCTGAGATGCCCTTCAACAGATGAATGAATAAAGAAGATGTGGTCCATATATACAATGGAATATTACACAGCCATCAGAAAGGATGAATACCCCCAACTTTTGTATCAACATGTACCGGACTGGAGGAGATTGTGCTAAGTGAAATAAATCAAGCAGAAAGAGTCAATTATTATATGGTTTCACTAACTTGTGGAGTATAAAGAATAACATGGAGGATTTTAGGAGACAGAAAGAAAAAATGAATTGGGATAAATTGGAGAGGGAGATGAACCATGAGAGACTGTAGACTCTGAGAAACAAACTGAGGGTTTTGGAAAGGAGGAGGTGGGAGGATGGGTGAGCCTTGTGGCGGGTATTAAAGAGAGCACATAATTCATGGATCACTGGGTGTGGTGCATAAACAATGGATCTTGGAACATTGAAAAAAATAAAATTAAATTAAGATGTTAAAAAAAAGAAGTGAGAATAATTCCTCATTATAATCCTTGTATTAGGAAATCCATTGTGGGAAGACATTTCAGGGCAGTTTCTTTTTAATTCCTCCAATAATATCTTGGAGATATATATATTTTTTTTCTGTCCTCCTGTTGTTATTTCTAACAGTCAAAGAGATTTAGGAAAGATGTAAACCCAGCTCTCCATTTGCTGAGGACAAAATCACTTTAACAGCTACAGATTTAGCCACAGAAGAACCACTCAGCTTCTAAAAACCAGGAAAACAATTTAAGTTGGCAATCTGACAGCAGTATAACATTGAGGACACATTCCCAACTTAATGGAGAAAACTCAGGAAAGACCACATGGAGGAACATAGGATAAAAGTTTTATGGTTTGCTCAGAATGTGCCAAAGAAAATCAGGTAACAGATGAAATGAGGTTTGTCAGTCATCCTACTGGTTTCAAGGGCATGGTGTGGTCACTGCTGTTCCCGTGGAATAAGTCACTCCTTGCAGAATGCACCAGCTCAAGTTTAATCAGCCTCACAATAGCTGAGGAGAAAGCATTTCTATGTTTTCCCATAAAAAATGGGCACCTGAAGCAACAAAGCTTAGAGGAAGAACTATGTGTTACACAGATAAGGAGAGAACCAAGGAATTGCACCCATGGGAGGGGAGGAAAGGAGATATCAAGGGGAAAGGGAAATGAAGCCTATTGAGCAGCCCATGGTGATCTGGTGATCAGGAAAGGAGGTGGTCACTTTGGTCACTGAAGTCCAAGGCTGATGTGTCCGCATGTGACAAGGTTCAGAGACCACCTTCTCCTACTACTCTTCACTGCCAGCCTCCTCATCGCTGTCCTCCCCCAGAGGAAATTCCCTAGTGGGCTTCTGAGTTGCACATATCCGAGTCTCCATGGCACAGTCCTGGCTCAGAATTGCCTGAAGAAAGACACAGGAGGAGAAATTACTGCACATCTTTCATCAGTCTCCCTGTTCCCTTCCCTCATTAGCTCATCCAAGTCTAGTGTTGCTCAGGAAATACTCAAGAAACAAGTGTAGGACTCTTCTTCTGCTTCATTTACAAGCACAAGGCCACCCAAGGCACCTCAGTGTAGCCACCCTGGTCAAGACAAATATCTGTTATGTTTTTGATTGAATCCTAATAGTGGTAGTACAAGCTATAGTAGAGAGCCAGCCGAAACCAGTACTATCCCCTATCTGACCTCCCTGTCTTCTTTCATCCCTGTGACCAGCCCCTACATCCATCATTGAGCCACCTAAACCTTTAGGGTCCTCATGCTGCACTAAAATAAAGTACCTTAGTAACTAAAATTAAAAGTTATGTCTCTCTTCCCCGTGGTTTTGTGCTTTAAATCATGACCTGGTAAGAACAATGGCAGACATGAATGAATGATCCCATTGGAATTTTGACCAACTTGAGGAGATAATGTGTTAACTCACATTTTTCTGGTAACTGAAGTATGGGATGCCTTTGATGGACTCTGGTCCCAACTCTTTATAACCTCCTCAGTTTTGTTCTTTACTTAGGGCCCTTCTTAACCACCCAGTATAAGAGGGAAAGTGTTTAGTAAACAAGGGAAAATAAAGAAGAGCACAAAGGAAAAATAAAGGTGAAAATGGGATCAGAAAATATGACAAAGCAAAAAAGACTTCCAAAGATGGAGGAAACAGCATAGGATGAAAAACAATGAGAGAAAGGGAGATCAAAAACAAACAGAAGATTATTCATTTCTCAGGTCCACAGACTATATAAACAATGAATCTTGGAACACTACATCAAAAACTAATGATGTATTTTATGGTGACTAACATAACACAATAAAAATTTTTTTAAAAAAATTATTATTCTTTTAGCAACAGTCAGTCTCTTACAAGATTTTCCTCCTTGGCTGGGGGGCTTCTCAGGTAGTAGCAGAGAGGAGCATAAATGATGTTGATGACCCCAATAATGACCATAAGCCAGGGGAAGCCTATGGCATGCACAATGGCACCCCCAGTGGATGGGCCTGTGAGGAATAAATCAAATTCACAAGTGTTTATTGGTCCTTGATCATACAGAAAACACTATGCAAGGAGCAATGGGTGACCAAGAGGATGTCCCAAAGTCAAATATTTCCAGAACCCTAGGAGAATCAGCCCTCTGGTTTTACTCTCAGCTGGTAAACAGTAGATAAGAGAAAATGGGACACCAAGTCCTGTGTGCTCCCCTCTCCCCTGCCAACATACCTATAGCAAAGCCCATACAGAAAGCCACATCAGCTATGGCATAGACACTCCCATACACAGAGGTGTGACGCAGGTCCACCAAGTGTCCCATGATGGGCATCATAGAGGAATCAACCATGCCTGTGGCCAAAGGAAACAGGACACTGTCAGCTCTACCCACAGTCCCTTCCCTTTTTTGTGGCACCATTCTTTCTTCTCCTCCCTTTAGTCTATTTCATTTGTCTGCTATCCTCCCTCTCAGCACTAACGCCTATCCCTGGTAGGAGTTAGGAGCCCACAACTTTGCTAGCCACCCTCCTGCTCCTTCTCTCTTTCCATATACCTCCTCTGATCTGGCCCAAAGCCAAAATTCAGGGGCCTTTGGCTCCTTTGAAAGTACTCTTACCTATGGAAAAGCCAAGCCCTGCATTGGGGCCAATGAGACCAAAAATATTGTGAGCCAGAGGAACCTGCAGCAGGGAAGGAGGAAGGATTTATCAGGAGTCCAATCAGTCACCACAAAACAAAGGGTTTTCACATGATATGCATTTATTAGCCATATGCTATGTACCACATATGTTAGTTATCTGGATTATCACTTCTCTTTATGAAGAAGAATCTTTACCTTTATTTTAAAGATATGAAAGCTAGATTGGCATCATTTGGGTTAAATGCCCTATCCAAAGTTAAAAAGCTAGTAAGTGGCAAGATTAAGTCTAAATCTCAGATTTGACTCCATTTTACATAATAATGGACCTCTTCTATTGCAAGAATTCTTCCTCAGCTTGCTTTCACCACCCTCCCAGACATACACTTCTGTCCTCACTCTTCACTGAATGGAGTTTCCTCTCTTTTCTATTAACAACATTCAAAGGTATTAATTAAATCCTAATTGGGTAGTTACTGGGGAAAGAAGAGAAAGGAAACATACCAACAACTAGTTACCCATAGTCTAGAGGGGTGGGTGGCATGTTTGGGGGTGTTGCATCAGTAAGCTTATAAAACTCATTCTTTTGCCTTCCCAATCCTCCACTGAAAGACTTCCTTTCCTCTTTCACTGCTTCCTTAGGTCCCTCACTGAACACGTGTTACCTAAACCTGCTACCCCATCATATTTAGCTCTCAGAGGTTTAACATACCATCTAGATGTTAGTGGCCAATAACAACTTTACGGATTATTCCTCAATCAATAGCTTGGGTTAAGATTTACTGTGGGCCCACTGTGGTGTAGTTTATATTGACAGTCCTAAGACAGGCTAACAGATCCCTTTCTACACTGATGAGGATACTAAACAAAAAGAGGTGACATATCTAGCTCAAAATCACACAAGAAGGAAGTAGCAAAGCTGGGAATGATGTGGAATGCATGCTCCTGATCAAGACCTCCAGCCTTTCTAGAACACTGTACTCAGTGCTTTACAGCTCTAGGAGGCAAGTGTATGTATAATCCCCATTATGAGGAGAAAATGAAGGCTTAGAGAGCTTGAGGGGGCTCTTAAAATTAGGAAAGCTCTTCTTTTTTTTTCTTTTTCTACCAAACATTCTGGCACCAACAACTGTCACTCATGTGATGGTTCCCCTGGTGGCTTATGAGGTCTTGTTAGGTTGAGATAAGTAAATTAAATCATAAAATGAACCACTTTAATGGCTCCAGAAATAGGTATCAACATGAATTGTTTCATGTGTCCATACATAGGGTCTCAGGCCTCTGGCTACAGCTGCTCCATTGCCCTTTTTCCCTTCTTCCCCACATCCTTTAATGGGATGACTGGTGGCATTTCTCCCAGAGCTAAATTCTTACCCATGAAGAAACAGTCTTTCCAACAGTCATTGACAAGTTAACCCTTTGTTCATTTCTTTTTTTTTCAATATTTTTTAAAATTTCTTTTCAGTGTAACAGAATTCATTGTTTTTGTTTTTTTATTTTTTTTCAAAGGAAAATTGTCTTTTTTTAATTTATTTATTTATTTTTATTTTTTTATTTACAGCATAACAGTGTTCATTGTTTTGGCATCACACCCAGTGCTCCATGAAGTACGTGCCCTCCCTATTACCCACCACCTGGTTCCTCAACCTCCCACCCCACCCCACCCACCCCGCCTCCTGCCGCCCCTTCATAACCCTCGGAAAATTGTCTTTTAATGTCTGGAGGCCTCTCTCTCTCTCCTAGACTTCATCATACTTACACAAAGCAAGCTGGTGCCTACTACCATCATCCCAATCAGGGAGCACAGCCACCTGGAAGAAAAGAGCCATCACAGCTTTAATACAATGTGCTAAAGGGAGAAATCCCTTCCACCTATCATCTTATCTCCACTACACCAGCCAGTCCTACACTCCTAATTCCATCAACCCTTTAGGATGTGATAAAATGAAGATATCTCTACATGATCCATTTGTAACCAGGTGAACCCTTTCCCTGACCTCCCCCTTGCCTGGTTCCATATCTTTTTCCATAGTAGAAGCAGAGGAGGTTCAATGCAACATATTCTTTCTTCCACTAGCAGAGGAATCAGTTTACTCAGAAGATACTTGCCCCTTGAAAGTAACCCTCAAACTTAATTCATGCTCTTTCCCAATTCAGACTACCTCTTACCTACTCATATTTTAGCTGGTCTTCAAAGCCCACCACAAAATGCACAAAAAAATACCAAACTTCTTTCCTTTTCTGATTTCCTATAGCAGGGGTTTTTAATCTTATCTTAAAATCTGTATGCTGAGCTTCAAAGATAAAATTGAAGCTGTTCTCACTGTAGTAGAACAAAATCCAAACTTACTTTTTAGCCTCAAACCCTTTCCATTTGGTGGAAGTACCTTTTTAGAACTCTCTAGGGCTCCAGGGAACACAGTTTCACAACCACTGCCTCCAAAGTAATGAGCTTTTTCATAGCTGTTCTCTGTGGGGTTATTTTAGGTCTTCAACTAGACAACAAACATCTGGTAAGTAAAGGTTATTCATCATATATTCACAACCAACTCAGGGCCATCCTTTATCCATATCCCCCTCACCACCTATCTACTCCTATCCTCTCTGTAGGTGGCTTTTATCCATGCATGCTTGTCCTAAACTTCCAACCTTAGAGAAGCTGTTCATTATCCTAGGTGCAGGGACAACCTCAAAAATCTCTCACATCTTACATTCCTATTATACTTTCCACGTATTTCCAGGCTACATACCGACCCATCTTGTTGGCCAACACACCAAAGAGGTTGGTGCCAATGAGGTAGGACACACTGGCAGGCAAGAAAGCGAGACCTGTAGAAAGACACAATTCTAAGATGAGGATATGCCCAATTTACTACAAAATACTATATTTACTACAAGACAATGAAGTTTCTCTGTTACCTTCAAGGATTCCAAACCACTTTGTTTTGTGTGTTGGAGATCCCTGTGCCAACCCAGAACAGCTGACATGAGGCTCTACACTTCCACTTTCCTCAGGAGCCAGGCTTTGTTTAGCTTTAATACAATGTCCTTCCAGCTCCCCCACATAGATTTCCTAAGAAATAGCCCTAATGAGAAATTTATATGTAAAAATCCTTCTGATTATCAACATAAGAATATCAGCAGCCTTAGAAAAAGAAATACATATTACCTGGGAAGTGAAATTCCTGCCTTGCTATTCACCTTTCTTTCTTTTTTTTTGGGGGGGGGGGGGATTTTGCATTTTCTTTTTTTTTTATTCATTTATTTGTTTATTTACAGCATAACAGTGTTCATTGTTTTGGCATCACACCCAGTGCTCTATGCAGTACGTGCCCTCCCTATTACCCACCACCTGGTTCCTCAACCTCACCCCCCCCCCCGCCCCTTCAAAACCCTCTGGTTGTTTTTCAGAGTCCATAGTCTCTCATGGTTCATCTCCCTTTCCAGTTTCCCTCAACTCCCTCTCCTCTCCATCTCCCCATGTCCTCCATGTTATTTGTTATGCTCCACAAATAAGTGAGACCATATGATACTTGACTCTCTCTGCTTGACTTATTTCACTCAGCATAATTTCTTCCAGTCCCGTCCATGTTGCTACAAAGGTTGGGTATTCAGCCTTTCTGATGGAGGCATAATACTCCATTGTGTATATGGGCCACATCTTCCTTATCCATTCATCTGTTGAAGGGCATCTTGGCTCTTTCCACAGTTTGGTGACCGTAGCCATTGCTGCAATAAACATTGGGGTACAGATGGCCCTTCTTTTCACTACATCTGTATCTTTGGGGTAAATAACCAGCAGTGCAATTGCAGGGTCATAAGGAAGCTCTATTCTTAATATCTTCAGGAGTCTCCACACTGTTCTCCAAAGTGGCTGCACTAACTTGCATTCCCACCAACAGTGTAAGAGGGTTCCCCTTTCTCCACATCCTCTCCAACACCTGTTGTTTCCTGTCTTGCTAATTTTGGCCATTCTAACTGGTGTTAGGTGGTATCTCAATGTGGTTTTAATTTGAATCTCCCTGATGGCTGTGATGATGAACATTTTTTCATGTGTCTGATAGCCATTTGTATGTCTTTGTTGGAAAAGTGTCTGTTCATATCTTCTGCCCATTTTTTGATATGATTATCTGTTTTGTGTGTGTTGAGTTTGAGAAGTTCTTTATAGATCCTGGATCTATCAACCTTTTGTCTGTACTGTCATTTGCAAATATCTTCTCCCATTCCGTCGGTTGCCTTTTTGTTTTGTTGACTGTTTCCTTTGCTGTGCAGAAGCTTTTGATCTTGATGAAGTCCCAAAAGTTCATTTTCGCTTTTGTTTCCTTGGCCTTTGGAGACATATCTTGAAAGAAGTTGCTGTGGCTGATATCGAAGAGGTTACTGCCGATGTTCTCCTCTAGGATTCTGATAGATTCCTGTCTCACATTGAGGTCTTTTATCCATTTTGAGTTTATCTTTTTGTACTTCACCTTTCTTTCTATTGCTCTAGTGGTGATCTTGGAAAAGTTACTAAGTATTTCAGAGCTTTACCATCCACATCTGGCAAAAACAAAGTTATGATTCTATCATACCAATTTACACTGAGGAGCAAATTGGATAGCATATTTAAAAGTATTTTGTAAACTGAAGCACTGGTCACATTTCTTTCTCTGATGGTAGAGTCATGTGCTCTAAAGCATGGTCTTTGAAGTCATACAGTTCTGAGTTGAAACTGTGGCTTGGCTACTTTTTATCTCTGTGACTTTAAGCACTTTACCCTCCCTGAGTCTTATTCATTCATCCATTCAGTCATTCATTCAGTACATTTAATGAGATTTTACTATGTGTCTGGTGATCTAAGATTAGAACATGATGGTGTAAATAAGATGGTGTAAATAAGCTAGAAAAAATCTTAGCTTTTAGGGCATTTACATTTCAAGGGAGGGAACCAGACAATAAACAAGTGAACAAATGAAAGAAAAGATAATTTTGAAAATAATAAGTTGTATGAAAAACATTTTATATGGCATGGAAGTGTGACCAGGAATAGAGCTAACTTCAGTTTGGGGGCTGGTAAGACCTTTTTGAGGAGATGACATTTAAACTGAGATCTGAATGACCAAAACAGAGTATTTCAAGCAGAACAAACAAGTAAGCAAATAAAAACATCTCATGCAAATACAGAGATGTTAAAGAAACTATTTGTCTCTTTTAGGAATAGAAAGGAGGTCTGTGTGACTGAAGCACAGTGAGCAAAGGGAAGAGTAATAGAAAATGTAGGCCTAGAATTTGGAATTTATTCCAAGCGCAATGGGAAACTTTGGAGGGGAATGACATATTTTAATTTACATTTTTTCAAGTCTTTTGGTTGTGGTTAGAAGAATGGGTTCACAGGACAAGAGGAAAAGCCAGAAAACTATTTGCAGAACCCAGGGAGAAAGTGACAATGTTTCAGCCTGGATGTCATGATGGAAAGAAGTGACCAAAATATTATTATGGTGGTAGAGTCAGTGGAATTTTCTGTTGAGTTGGGTGTGGCCATAGTTGGAGTGAGAGAAGGAGAGAAATCAAAAATCATTCATTTTGTCTTACTCAGTTGGGTAACTGGAGATGGAGGAAGAACCTGGGGAAACATATTAGATATACAACTGGAGATGTAAGGCATTGGTGTACAAGATTAGATTTCCAAGATCCTAAGCACAGATATAAATATTCATTTATTCATTTATTCAAGTTCAAAATATTCATTTATACATGGTTCTTAAGAACATAGGAAAGACTGGGATAACCTCTGAAACATTAGATAGAGAAGAATAGTGATCCAAGGTCTGAGCTTTCAGGGACTCCTACATTTAAAAGTTAGCAGGGAATTGCACTACTGGGTATTTACCCCAAAGATACAGATGTAGTGAAAAGAAGGACCATCTGTACCCCATTGTTCATAGCAGCAACAGCCACAGTCACCAAACTGTGGGAAGAACCAAGATGCCCTTCAATGGATGAGTGGAAAAGGAAGATGTGGTCCATATACACTATGGAGTATTATGCCTCCATCAGAAAAGATGAATATCCAACTTTTGTATCAACATGGACGGGACTGGAAGAGATTATGCTGAGTGAAATAAGTCAAGCAGAGTCAATTGTCATATGGTTTCACTTATTTGTGGAGCATAAGAAAGAACATGGAGGACATGGGGAGATGGAGAGGAGAAGGGAGTTGGGGGAAATTGGAAGGAGAGATGAACCATGAGAGACTACGGACTCTGAAAAACAATCTGAGGGTTTTGAAGGGGTGGGGGATGGGAGGGTGGGGGAGCCAGGTGGTGGGTATTATGGAGGGCACCTATTGCATGGAGTCCTGGGTGTGATGCATAAACAATAAATTCTGTTACACTGAAAAGAAATCAAATAAAAAAAGTTAGCAGGGAAGAGGAGATAACAAGGGTGATAAGAAGAAGCTAGTGAAATAGTTCAGAGGGGATGGAATGAAGGAGGAGGAGGAAGAAGAAGAGAAGGAGGAGGAGAAGAAGATGAAGATGAAGAAGAAGAAGTCAGAGAAGAAGAAGGAGAGGGAGGGGGAGGAGGAGAGCACAACAACAACAACAAGAGGAATAAGTGGTGGAGGAGGAGGGGGAAGAGGAGGAGGGAGAAGAAAAGGAGGAGAAGTAATGGTGGTAGTGGTGGTAGTAGTAGTTTGGCCTCTGAAGGAGTTAGGATGCTTCGACCACAAAAAGAAGGCAGTGAATATGCATACAAATGCAGGAAAATTAGTATACTTAGTGATGAGAACATGTGAGTTCCCATCTCATTGCTTCTGATTTCTCAATGACTAGGAGCTAAGAATGATGAAAGGTTGAGGGTGTGGAAGAGGTTTGAATGGATAAGTATTAAAATAGTCATTTCAGAAAGTGGGAAGGAGTACATAACTGGGGATCTAGAGAAAGATTGTTGGGCAATGTGAAAACCTACTTTATTTTTTTAGCCATAAATGTAAGGTGAGACCAATAGTCTTGCTGTGTGTTTTCCCACAGCCCCAATGTGCCACTCATGCATAGGCAAGGAGTAGGCAAAGTGGCTTAACCAGAATCAGTGCTGTGTCAGCTGACAACCCCAGAAGGAAAGCAGGGCAAAGGAATTAATACTTTCAAAGGAGTAACATCATGATGTAATTCAAGCTGAATAAATAAAAAGTGAGGACATGAGAAGTGATAGAAAATAGAAAATGACTTGAGGCCAATGGATTGATGATCTCCATGTGGCCAAAATTGTTGATATGGGATATTAGAATACCTGAGTAGGGAATATGTGAATTGATAACTGGACTGAATTATCTGAAATTAAATTTCAGAGATGATAAAATTAATGTCAAGGTCAAAAAGGTTTGATTGGTTAAGGTGGAATGGAGAAAAAGATCATTGCAAAAGATTATTGCAAGAAAGTAGATTAAAGAATAGACCAAGATGCTGGTAGAATTATCTACCTGGATATTGAAGCCATCAAGAATTGTGAAAGGTGGGAGCCTGGGTGGCTGAGTTGTTAAGCATCTCCCTTAGGGTCCTGAGATTAAGCCCCTCTTCAGGGGTCCTTGCTCAGTGGGAAGCCTGCTTCTCCCTCTCCTACTCCCCCTACTTATTTTCCCTCTCTCATTGTGTCTCTTTCTGTCAAATAAATAAATGAAATCTTGGAAGAAAAAAAAAGAATGATGGAAGGAATAAAGGAGAAAAGAATATGAGCCAGGTGTTGACAACTTTAACAAACGAAAAGGGGTACCTAAGGGGGCTACAGGTGATTGCAGTGAAGAGAGGTGGAGGGGGGTATCATGACATGACCTTCAAGGGAGTTGGGAGTCTTTGAAGGAGAATAAAGAAGGAATAATTCTGGGGTGCCTGAGTGGCTGTCAGTTAAGTGTCTGTCTTTGGCTTAAGTCATGATCCCAGCATCCTTGGATCGAGCCCCTAGTCAGGGTCCCTTGCTCAGAGGGGAGTCTGCTTCTCCCTCTCCCTCTGCCCCTCCTCCTGTTCGTGCTCTCTCTCCTCTCTCTCTCTCTCTCTCTCCTCTCTCTCTCTCAAATAAACAAATATAATCTTTAAAAAGGAATAAGAAGGAGAAATGATTCAGAAGTAACAAAGGTGAGTGAAGTCTAGAGGAACATGGATTTCCATCAAGAAAGCTGGGAAACAGTGCTCTCAGGAAACATTCAGCTCTCAGGGCAAGAAGATGATGAAAATGTTTAGAGAAGAGTTTGAAGACATGGGACACTTGTCAATGACAGGAGGTTCTAAAAGCTCCAGGAATTTTTGGAGGGGGAGATAGGAAATTGGATCAGATTAAGAAATTTATGAAATATGGTGGGGATAATAATAATTCCTACCAGATAGGCTGCTTATGAGCCTTGAATGAGATACTGTGTGCCAACCATTTTGCATAGTGTCTGGCACAGAGTAAGTGTCCTCTGAGCATCAGCCTTAACTGTTATTGTCCTAACCCGTTAGTAATAGTGTCATGACTTGAACCCAGGCCTTCACCTTCCAACTTCATATGTTTCCACTATCCACACCAAAGCATGACAGCACAGATGTCTTTGACATAAGGTACTGCACAAAATGAGCAGTGAGAGTTTTTTCAGGTCTCACCAGCCTCTCTATGCCTTTCTGTACCTACAGGAAACAGCGGTGCCTAATAGAAACTGTCATGATGATTACAATTGAACCTAAAGTCAACAATTCACCAATTACTGGTTGATAGCTTGTTTGATTTTAATATTCTCTTTCATGGGGTGGAAGTGAAGCGTATCTTAGTGTATTTGTCTATTTGCACAGGGCTACAATGTTTCCAACTGTACCCATTTGTTTATGTTTAATTGCTTTTAAAAATTTAGAACCATAACTATTCCACTGTTTACCAGAGATCTGGAGATAGGCACCTCTAGGAAGCTTAATATCCTCCTAGATATATCTTCTTACTGTTGTTTTAAATGATATGGAATTTCCTAAATAAAATTTCCTCAACCAATGTGACTTGCTCTTTAAGACTGGGTATAGCTTGCATTTCAGTAGCATTTTTTTGCAAAATATATTCCAAACTATATGTTTATAGACAAACATATATTTTTCACAGCATATCTTCCAAGGAGCAGGGAATTACACATAGCTGTGACTGGCAAAATAATTTCAACAAAAACAATGGTGAAAATAGTTATTTTTATTTACATAGTATATCTATCCTGTATTCCAACCAATTGTGCTCATCCCTTTACCTATTTATTTTCAAAGATTTTATTTATTTATTTGTGAGAGAAGGAGAGAGAGGTGGGGGAAGGAGAAGAGGGAAGGGACAAAGAGACTCCATGCTGAGCACAGAGGCCCACACAGGGCTTGATTTCAAGACCCTGACATCATGGCCTGAGCTGAAATCAAGAGTTGGATACTCAACTAACTGAGCCACCAGGTGCCCCTGTGTTAATCCCTTTAGAATACATAGATGTATTTAATCCTGAAAACAACTCTGAAAGCGTCTCCATTTACTCAAATGAAAAAAGGTGGTGTTCGAAGAGGTTAAATAACTCACCCAAGGTCACAACTAGTAAGTGGTCAGGAGTCAAACCCAGGTCAGCCTGTTTCCTCCCCACAGGGAGAGTACTGGTCACAAAATGCGTCACTTAGGAAGTACTCAGTCGCAGACTACCAATCACCCTCAAAAGTGCTGTCTCCTCCAAACAACTTTGACAGGTGGTCTGCATTTAGTGTAATATTTTTCAGTGTGGTCCCTGATACTGTATCAGCATCACCAGGAAACTTAAGAAAATGCAAATTTGATTCTATTGAATTTCTGGGTGGTGCCCAACAATCAGAGGTTTTTTTTGTTTGTTTGTTTGCTTTTTTAAGACTTTATTTATTTATTTGACAGACAGAGATCACAAGTAGGCAGAGAGGCAGGCAGAGAGAGGGGGAAGCAGGCTCGCCGCTGAGCAGAGAGCCTCATGTGGGCCTTGATCTCAGGACCCTGAGATCATGACCTGAGCTGAAGGCAGAGGCTTTAACGCACTGAGCCACCCAGGCGCCCCCAACACTTAGAGTTTTAACAAGCTCTCCAGGTGGTGTGAGAGCTTTTGAAGCCAGACTTAGAGATGCAGATAGCATTGAGGAAAGTTGTAAAGGAGTGTGGGAGACAAAGCTCTCTCAGGATCCTGACCTTCTTTCCTGAGAGCTTTCAACTGCAGCCTTGCCTGCATAAGGGGCTATATAGAATCAGTCCAGTGAGTTTCACTGGGTTTTACTAGCCTCTCAATGCCTTTCTGTGTGTAGAGGAAACAGTGTTGCCGACTAGGAATTGTCATGATAATTGTAATTAAACTCAAAGTCAACAATTCACCAGTTACTGAAGGCTGGTTTGCTTTTCATATTCTCTCCTATGTGGTGAAGAAGAGCTGGGGAGGAGCTACCCTGAGCTGTGTTCGCCCACCTGCACAGGAGCCTGAGCTGTCGTAGCCTTGGGGCAGAGCACCAACTAACTCAATTAATTGTTATGGTCCAAGACATTTGCAGCCCAGAAAAATCCAATTTGAAGCTAAGAGTGCAGCTTGGAGCCCTGCTTAGAATAGTCCCCTACAAAAATTAGATTTAGTGCTTTTTGTTGCATGCTGAGCTATATCAGGTCCTTATCAACTTCCCCTCTGGCCCCATAAGACTCTTCCCCACAGGGGCTGAATGGCACATAGCCTTCTCTATTCCTTGTCCTCAGGCTTCCTGGGAAGGGCCAGAACCTCCTCTCTAAACTCAGATGAATCACAGGGACATCTCTCCATGAAGAAGAGGAAGATCTTCCAGCCGGAAGCCTCCATAAACACCTTGTTATAGGCAAAAGAACAGCAAAAACTAATATAGGGGAAGGGGAGTTGAAGAGAGAAAAGTGTGGATGGTAGTGGTACGTATTAATATTCTGCAGGTGCAAAGCTTTTCCACATATTATGCCATTTATTTCTCAAATGACCCTTTGAACTAGACAGTATTCCAATGCCCATTTCAGAGATGAGAGAGTTGGTGCCCAGAAAATTGATGTGGTTTGCATAAGTTTACATAGCCAATCAATGGAACTGAAATGAAAATGCGGACTTTTGACTAAAAATCATTGATCATTCTACCACATAGCTAGGTATGTAGCCCCTCTCAACCCCTCCCACCTTGCCTTTCTTGGGCCGCTTCTTGGAGGTGCTGCCTGCCCACTCAGGTTTGATTTACAGATATGGACAGAGAAGATAACTCTGCAAAGGAAGCATATTGTGCCTCTGTGACTCTGAAGACCTGGGCCTGATAGTGCATCTCAATTACCTGAAAAAAGTTGCATGGCACACACCTCTGCCTAAGCCCAAGTTGAGGAACAAGGTTACTTACCTAACTGCCACTCAGGTGAGCACATGGTCTGCATCATCCAGATGGGCAGTGTGGGCTCCAGCATGGCCACTCCCATGTTAGCAAAACAGAGGGAGCCTGGAGAGACAGTTCTGTGAACACCAGGGCTACCCAGAAGCCCAGACCCTCCCATTGCAAAGAGAGGCATTTTCAGCTTACCTGCAGCCACCAGGATATAAGGGTCTTTGAGAAGTGTAAGGAGAGGAGTCCCCCTGGCACTCTGAAAACATGGACAACAAAAAACTTCCATTTATACAGTGTACATCTCTCCTATTGTCATAGAATCTGAGAATATGCAGACAGGACCTTAGAGATCATCTATGTCAGCTCCTTTAATGAAGAGACCAGACACCCAAATCAAAGGAGATAAAGTGACTTCCCCAATGTCACAGAGTCAGCTGGCAGTATACCTCTTGTGTGCAAGGCAAACACAGGGGTATTCACAAAGAGTAAGACAACATATTCCAGACACAATTCTTGCTTTCAAATGACCGTCAACTAGATGAAAGTGGATTGTCAGCAAGGCCAGCAATGGGCAATGGGTGTCTGGACTCCTGGTCTTGGGCCTCACCACGAGATCTAGCTGGTGCTAATGTTTGCACACAGGTAGTGTACTGAATCCCAAAGGTGAGCCCAGAGGTGATAACTCAGAAAGATCTTCAAGCATTCTGGAGGCTTCATCCTGACCATTTTGAGCCATATTGGCAAGTCAAGCTGAAGGTATTTGAAAATACAGATTAAAATGCAAGCCTAAATGCTCAGTTCTAATTTCCCCTTTCCCTCAGAAAATCTTTATTCCAATTAAACTCAATCACTCCACTTTCCTCCCATGCATTCCAGCAGATTATTTTTGCCTAAACTATGTTCATGATTTTTTGTTTTGTTTTGTTTTGTTTTGTTTTTGTTTTTGCCTAAACTACCTTCTTTCTCTCTTCAGGTCCAGATCCTACCCATTCTCAAAGTCAGTCTTAAATGGCTCCTTCTTTTCCACTGTATTTCCTGACTTAGTAGCAGAAACTTCTCCCTCTAACAAACTTCCTGAGCATTGTGCCCTAATCTGTGATACTAACTACATTCTATCTGATAATAATTTAATGGTTTTGATATAATAACCCTCCCTGCATACTTAACAGGGGTACGTAAAATATTCAGAGATACTAAAACTAAATATATAATTCAAAATAAAGAGACAAAAGCTAAATCAAAAAATACACATAAAGAAGTCCAATAAGGCCTTTAGCCTAACAATTCCACTTCTAGAAATTTATTCTATAGATTACTTCCAATTTTATAAAAATGCATATTCATAAGGTTATTAATTGTAGCATTCTTTATAAAATACTGGCAATTACCTAAATGTTTAAACATAGGGGATTAAATAAAATATGGCATGCATACAGTGGTATTTCCTACAGGCAGAAAAATAATAATTGAATTTTTGAATATGTAGAATATTATCATCTAAGTCAAAACCATGCAGAAAGATATTAAAGGAAAATAACTTCTCCTCTTACAACACTTTTGGTACCATATGTGGGGGCTTTCCCACCAAACAATTCTTCGGATCTCTAAGGGTACCAGCTGGGTGTCTTATAATATAGTTCAGTTCTACATTGACTTCTTAAGGTTAGCACAGACCCCACAGGTAAAGGGCTCAGTCCCACAAGACTGACCCTTTCAGATCCCAATTGAAAATAATGGGTTCCGAGGTTATTCACACTTTTGTCTGTGTTGGCTATAAAATCAAGGTTTTTAGTTCAAACTTCCCCATACTTTCTGTATTTCCTTATCTTTCATTCTTTGTGGTTTGATATGGATCTCCCAGAGACATCTGTGCCTTGGAGTCAGACAAATACCAACTCTGATATTTAACCCTGATATAATGGTAGTCTATAAAGATGCTCTTTGGGGAGAGATTATCTAAACAGCCTCTAAGATCTTTGCTAGCTCTGAGGTATTGTAACTATGAACATACAGGTCCCAATGTCATTGTCTTTTGGTTCTGAGTTTATATACATATAAATTTTGTAATATTTCCTTGATCCTTCATAAGGCCCTTCCTCCATCTTTGTCCAATATCAGACCAGACTGCCCCTCCCCGCCACCATCTCCAATGCTACCCTAAATATGACACTACCCAAGTATAGTTCTCACTTTCTTTGATTCCACTCCTCTTCATCTTTCTTCTTTTGTTTTGACAGGGATGATCTGGGGGGGAGGGGTCTTTGTAAATATTCATTCTCTATATCCTTTGGCAATGGAGCTTAGTGTCAACTTACCTCAGGAGAGAATTTGGAAGGCTGTAGGATACACAGCTGGAGTGCTAAGAAAGAAAGTGGGAGAGAAAGAAACAGTTTATTTTGTCCACTGATTAGTTGAAGGCTTTAATAACAGCCACATTGATATCACCCTATCATGTACAGATCTAACTCCCTGAGTTTCTTCCTTTTTCCTAAAATAGGGAAGTCCTTGATCTTTAAAGCATGTCAAAACTGAAACCACAGCATAGTGCATTCCCAATCTGACTTAAGCTATCATCTGTCTGGTGACCTCTTATGGTGACTTACCTCCATCCAGTAGTGCCAGGAAGGCCAATATGAGGAAGGGTGAAGACTGCCCAACAAATGAATCCATCACACTTCCAAAAGGAGCTCCCACTGGAAAGGCAAAGCAGGCACAGATTTCAGAAGTATGGACAAATTCCTAGTTGGTGTGACTTGTCCACATTTACTCAATGAACCTCCATGTAAGGTTCGAAGAAGACCTGGCTCTCAGGAGCTCACTTTCTACTAGAGAAAATGCATGTTGTGGGGGTGGGGAAGGGGAACCCAAATAATTAGAACATGGTGAAGAGTAGAGTTCAACAGTAAAGGTTCAATCTACAAGGTGCTGTGCAAGCACGATTCATTGTGTTCAGGTGAACACAGGGCTTTGTCAAGTGGGTAATATAGGTAGGGAAGAAGCATAAGTGAAGAGCACTGAGGTATCATAAAAGAGAGTGTGGTTGCAGTATAGAGGTTCCTCAAAAAGCTAAAAACACAGCTACCCTACAACACAGCAATTGTACTACTAGGTATGTATCCAAGGATATAAACATAGAGATTCAAAGGAGCACATGCACCTCAATGTTTACAGCAGCAATGTCCACAAACGCCAAAATATGGAAGGAGCCCAAATGTCCAACAGCTGCATGGATAAAGAAAATGTAGTATATATGATGGAATATTAGGCATTAGAAAATGAAAGCTTACCATTTGCAATGACATGGATGGAACTAGAGTGTATTATGCTAAGTGAAATAAGTCAGCCAAAGAAAAACAAATGCCACATGATTTCACTCATATGTGGAATTTAAGAAACAAAACAAATAAACATGGAGGAAGGGAAGGAAAAATAAATTAAGAGGAAAACAGAGAGGGAGGCAAACCATTAAAAACTCTTAGCTATAGGGAACAAACTCAGGGTTGCTGTAGGGGAGGTGGGAGGGGAGGTGGGGTAAGTGGGTGAAGGTATTAAGGAAGGCACTTGACATAATGAGCACCGGGTGCTACATGCAACTGATGAATCACTGAATTCTACCTCTAAAACTAATAAAACACTATATGTTAATTAAATTGAATTTAAATAAAAAATTTTTTTAAAGAGCGTGGTTGGATAACAAATAGAAGAATATCAATTTTCAGTGTGCAGTCACTAGAATATGAGTATTTGGGAGAGGAAAAGTAGAGGTGGGGAATGTCGAGACCGAATAATCAAGGGCCCTGTATATCCAGATAAAGCATCTACTTGGTCTTGTGGACAGTGAAGAAACGTGTTTTAGCAGGGGAGAAATACCACCATCTCTGGTCATAGCAAGTTTCTGGTGGCACCTTTGTGGAAGGAGGAAAGGTACAAGAAATCAGGTAGTAGGCTGGTTCCAACTGAGATGTGATGAGGAACTGACCTTGAGGAAGTGGTTGTAGAGAATATTAATGGGTTTATCCATTTGAGAGTGAGAAGTGATAAAGGAGACCAGGATGTACCAAAGTTTTAGCTTGGATGTTTGGGAAAATGGATATTGACAGAGAGCAGGATTTTTGTTCCCCTTTCTCCCATGGTTTTGGGGGAGGTGGGTGGACATGTACCAGGAAGAGACCTTTGGTGTTTTCTCTTCAACTAGCTTGTGATCTCCTCTAGGGAAGAAACCATTTTTGAGGCTTCTTACCTAAATCCCCTGTGTGCTAGCATTGACCTTAGCATATAGTAAGTGTTCCATAAAATATGTGACTTGGAATAGTCAATCAATCTATATGAGAAATGAACCTCAACGAAAATATGTTATGGTTTAGAGTTTGGGGTTTGAGTCCAGAATTTGAGTCTATATCCTGGCTCTGGCATTTTCTATCTATGTAAACTTGGATGGCTATTTAACATTTTTTTATTCCTCGTTTCTGTAGTGGAGAAAATCATTCCCTCTTGGCAATGGTGTGAGGATTAAAAGAGATTATGTTTACAATGTATTTTGCACAAAATCCAACAAAGATCTCCTCTCATTTTGAAAGTACTGGTGAGGCAGCAGCTGCTAATATATGGGATATTGCTCACTGGAATAGACTAGGTTTCTTCCATTTCCAGGATGTGATGGACTATTAAGCTTCTTTTTTTTTTCTTTTTTCCATTTTATTTATTTTTTCAGCGTAACAGTATTCATTGTTTTTGCACAACACCCAGTGCTCCATGCAAAATGTGCCCTCCCCATTACCCACCACCTGTTCCCCCAACCTCCCAACCCTGACCCTTCAAAACCCTCAGGTTGTTTTTCAGAGTCCATAGTCTCTTATGGTTTGCCTCCCCTTCCAAAATTTTTTTTTAAATAAACATATAATGTATTTTTATCCCCAGGGGTACAGGTCTGTGAATCGCCAGGTTTACACACTTCACAGCACTCACAATAGCACATACCCTCCCCAATGTCCATAGCCCCCTCCCCCTCTCCCAATCCCACCTCCCCCCAGCAACCCCCAGTTTGTTTTGTGAGATTAAGAGTCATTTATGGTTTGTCTCCCTCCCAATCCCATCTTGTTTCATTTATTCTTCTCCTATCCCCCTAACCCCCCATGTTGCTTCTCCATGTCCTCATATCAGGGATCATATGATAGTTGTCTTTCTCCGATTGACTTATTTCACTAAGTATGATACGCTCTAGTTCCATCCACGTCGTCGCAAATGGCAAGATTTCATTTCTTTTGATGGCTGCATAGTATTCCATTGTGTATATATACCACCTCTTCTTTATCCATTCATCTGTTGATGGACATCTAGGTTCTTTCCATAGTTTGGCTATTGTAGACATTGCTGCTATAAACATTCGGGTACACGTGCCCCTTCGGATCACTATGTTTGTATCTTTAGGGTAAATACCCAGTAGTGCAATTGCTGGGTCATAGGGTAGTTCTATTTTCAACATTTTGAGGAACCTCCATGCTGTTTTCCAGAGTGGTTGCACCAGCTTGCATTCCCACCAACAGTGGAGGAGGGTTCCCCTTTCTCCGCATCCTCACCAGCATCTGTCATTTCCTGACTTGTTCATTTTAGCCATTCTGACTGGTGTGAGGTGATATCTCATTGTGGTTTTGATTTGTATTTCCCTGATGCCGAGTGACGTGGAGCACTTTTTCATGTGTCTGTTGGCCACCTGGATGTCTTCTTTGCAGAAATGTCTGTTCATGTCCTCTGCCCATTTCTTGATTGGATTGTTTGTTCTTTGGGTGTTGAGTTTGCTATGTTCCTTATAGATTTTGGACACTAGCCCTTTATCTGATACGTCATTTGCAAATATCTTCTCCCATTCTGTCAGTTGTCTTTTGGTTTTGTGAACTGTTTCCTTTGCTGTGCAAAAGCTTTTGATCTTGATGAAATCCCAATAGTTCATTTTTGCCCTTGCTTCCCTTGCCTTTGCCGTTGTTCCTAGGAAGATGTTGTTACGGCTGAGGTCGAAGAGGTTGCTGCCTGCATTCTCCTCAAGGATTTTGATGGATTCCTTTCTCACGTTGAGGTCCTTCATCCATTTGGAGTCTATTTTCGTGTGTGGTGTAAGGAAGTGGTCCAATTTCATTTTTCTGCATGTGGCTGTCCAATTTTCCCAGCACCATTTATTGAAGAGGCTGTCTTTTTTCCATTGGACATTCTTTCCTGCGTTGTTGAAGATTAGTTGACCATAGAGTTGAGGGTCGATTTCTGGGCTCTCTATTCTGTTCCACTGATCTATGTGTCTGTTTTTGTGCCAGTACCATGCTGTCTTGATGATGACAGCTTTGTAATAGAGCTTGAAGTCCGGAATTGTGATGCCACCAACTTTGGCTTTCTTTTTCAATATTCCTTTGGCTATTCGAGGTCTTTTCTGGTTCCATATAAATTTGAGGATTATTTGTTCCATTTCTTTGAAAAAAATGGATGGTATTTTGATAGGGATTGCATTAAATGTGTAGATTGCTTTAGGTAGCATAGACATTTTCACAATATTTATTCTTCCAATCCAGGAGCATGGAACATTTTTCCATTTTTTTGTGTCTTCCTCAATTTCTTTCATGAGTACTTTATAATTTTCTGTGTATAGATTCTTAGTCTCTTTGGTTAGGTTTATTCCTAGGTATCTTATAGTTTTGGGTACAATTGTAAATGGGATTGACTCCTTAATTTCTCTTTCTTCTGTCTTGTTGTTGGTGTACAGAAATGCAACTGATTTCTGTGCATTGATTTTATATCCTGACACTTTACTGAATTCCTGGACAAGTTCTAGCAGTTTTGCAGTGGAGTCTTTTGGGTTTTCCACATATAGTATCATATCATCTGCGAAGAGTGATAGTTTGACTTCTTCTTTGCCGATTTGGATGCCTTTAATTTCTTTTTGTTGTCTGATTGCTGAGGCTAGGACTTCTAGTACTATGTTGAATAGCAGTGGTGATAATGGACATCCCTGCTGTGTTCCTGACCTTAACGGAAAAGCTTTCAGTTTTTCTCCATTGAGAATGATATTTGCGGTGGGTTTTTCATAGATGGCTTTGATAATATTGAGGTATGTGCCCTCTATCCCTACACTTTATAGAGTTTTGATCAGGAAGGGATGCTGTACTTTGTCAAATGCTTTTTCAGCATCTATTGAGAGTGTCATATGGTTCTTGTTCTTTCTTTTATTAATGTGTTGTATCACATTGATTGATTTGCGGATGTTGAACCAACCCTGCAGCCCTGGAATAAACCCCACTTGATCGTGGTGAATAATCCTTTTAATGTACTGTTGAATCCTATTGGCTAGTATTTTGGCGAGAATTTTTGCGTCTGTGTTCATCAAGGATATTGGTCTGTAGTTCTCTTTTTTGGTGGGATCCTTGTCTGGTTTTGGGATCAAGGTGATGCTGGCCTCATAAAATGAGTTTGGAAGTTTTCCTTCCATTTCTATTTTTCTTAATATTTTATTTATTTATTTGACAGAGAGAGAGAAGTCACAAGTAGTCAGAGAGGCAGGCAGAGAGAGAGAGAGAAACACACTCCTCACTGAACCGAGAGCCCGATGCGGGGCTCGATCCCAGGACCCTGAGATCATGACCTGAGCCGAAGGCAGAGGCTTAAACCACTGAGCCACCCAGGCGCCCCCCATTTCTATTTTTTGGAACAGTTTCAGGAGAATAGGAATTAGTTCTTCTTTAAATGTTTGGTAGAATTCCCCTGGGAAGCCGTCTGGCCCTGGGCTTTTGTTTGTTTGGAGATTTTTGATGACTGTTTCAATCTCCTTACTGGTTATGGGCCTGTTCAGGTTTTCTGTTTCTTCCTGGTTCAGTTGTGGTAGTTTATATGTCTCTAGGAATGCATCCATTTCTTCCAGATTGTCCAATTTGTTGGCGTAGAGTTGCTCATAGTATGTTCTTATAATTGTCTGTATTTCTTTGGTGTTAGTTGTGATCTCTCCTCTTTCATTCATGATTTTATTGATTTGGGTCCTTTCTCTTTTCTTTTTGATGAGTCTGGCCAGGGGCTTATCAATCTTTTTTTTTTTTTTTAAGAATTTATTTTATTTATTTGACAGAGAGAGAGATCACAAGTAGGCAGAGAGGCAGGCAGAGAGAGAGAGAGAGAGAGAGGGAAGCAGGCTCCCCGCTGAGCAGCGAGCCTGATGCGGGGCTCGATCCCAGGACCCTGAGATCATGACCTGAGCCGAAGGCAGAGGCTTAAACCACTGAGCCACTCAGGCGCCCCGGGGTTTATCAATCTTACTGATTCTTTCAAAGAACCAGCTCCTAGTTTCATTGATTTTTTTTCTATTGTTTATTTGGTTTCTATTTCATTGATTTCTGCTCTGATCTTTATGATTTCTCTTCTCCTGCTGGGTTTAGGGTTTCTTTCTTGTTCTTTCTCCAGCTCCTTTACACGTAGGGTTAGGTTGTGTACTTGAGACCTTTCTTGTTTCTTGAGAAAGGCTTGTACCGCTATATATTTTCCTCTCAGGACTGCCTTTGCTGTGTCCCACAGATTTTGAACTGTTGTGTTTTCATTATCATTTGTTTCCATGAATTTTTTCAATTCTTCTTTAATTTCCTGGTTGACCCATTCATTCTTTAGAAGGATGCTGTTTAGTCTCCATGTATTTGGGTTCTTTCCAGCTTTCCTCTTGTGATTGAGTTCTAGCTTCAGAACATTGTGGTCTGAAAATATGCAGGGAATGACCCTAATCTTTTGATACCGGTTGAGACCTGATTTGTGACCCAGGATGTGATCTATTCTGGAGAAGGTTCCATGTGCACTAGGACTATTAAGCTTCTTAACAGAAAAGGGATTTTGCCTTTCCTTGGAAAAACTTCAGGACTCAAAACATGATTGGATAGAAAAAGAAAGAAAATCCTATCTTCCATGACCCTTGGGAACACTTGCCTCATGGAGCATCTTCGAAGACGATGCAGTATCTTACCCTTTGAACCTAGATTTGAGACCAAGTGCCACTTACCCAGCACTCCCAAAGCCAGGCCTCCCAAGGCAATTCCCATGGCATGCCCTCTCTCATTGTCATCAGTGTAGACACTTGCCAGCATCCCAAGACCTGAAAGGAGAGGGAGATAAGGAGCTGGCATACTGGAGCCCTCTGTCTGCCTCTCTCACAGAATCCCTGTTCTATACTTAGTGTACAGTTTGAGGGGTCTTATAAAAATTAGCCCATGCTATTTTACAAATACTGTCTCCACTGATCCCCCAAAATTCCCACATTGCTTACTCCTTCTGTTCACAATATCATTAGAAATACAAAAGTCTCTGGGAAGGGTAATACAGAATACCACTGTCCATTAATACAGCATTTCATTGCATTTTATTATTTCCTAGCACATTTCTCTGAATGAATGGTCATGGAGTAAGTCAAAGGAAAATCTATAAGCACAGAACACTATTCTGTTCAGTGGAAGTGCCCAAGGAAGAGGGAAGTGCAGAAGACATGTGGAAGATAGCATGGTCTGGGATCTCTTATCATTTACTCATGTGTAAAATGGCATAAAATAGCTACTCATAGGATTACGTTAAATATTGTATTTGATGATACTTTGAAAAGTGATAGTGTTACTGGTAGTATTAGCGTTATTTTATTATAAAATGATGGGGGTGTGCAAAGAAAAGACCATAGAGGGCCATTAAATAAAAGTCTGGTTTACTTCATGGTTTTACATTGGGCTTGCTTTGCCCTGAGCTGTCTGTATCTAAATATTATCAGAGAAAGTTATGTCAGGCTTAGGAATTTATAACACTGATAATAACTCTACAATTACCTTGTTTTGAATCATAATTTCTG
The DNA here is from genome assembly GCF_922984935.1 of Meles meles. Taxonomy (NCBI): domain Eukaryota; kingdom Metazoa; phylum Chordata; class Mammalia; order Carnivora; family Mustelidae; genus Meles; species Meles meles. The sequence continues at coordinate 168,193,973 of NC_060067.1, read as the reverse complement.
CCCACTAGGATACTTTCCTACCTATTCATAAATCTTACAGGGTCTGAAGGTAGTAAGAGATGTGTGTGTGTGTGTGTGTGTGTGTGTGTGTGTGTGTGAGCATTACCTGCAACAGATGAAAATGAAGATCCAATGCCTTGAAGGGTTCGGGCCACAAACAGTAGGGTATAGGTACCAGAAAAAGCAAACACTGTGTATAGAGAATAGCAAGAATGCTCCAGTAAGCAAATTGTCTTTGTTCCCTCACCACAAGAAAATGTGCCCATGATATTATAGATATGAACCACTATGTATATGTTTTAATAAAGGATGATCATTGCTCCCCTGTTCTTGGAGTTGTCTTTATAATCTCCCACACCTTAATCAGGATTGTATTTTAATTGACATGAAGACTAAGAAGCCACAGAAACACAAACCAATTTACCACACAGTGGATGGAAGCCTGGATTTTCACATTTCTGGCCCAAAGCTCAATATCTTGTCCACTGGAATCAAGCTGTCCAATAAGTATAATGCCCTTAGACCCTACTTCTCAATCCTTCATATTCAATACCCATATTTTACCTTTGACATTGTTGGGCTCCATTGGGTCATCAACAGTGAGGGAATAAAAGCTATGTGTAGCAACATGGACAGGAATGGAAGAAATTATGCTGAGCGAAATAAGTCAAGCAGAGAGAGTCAAGTATCATATGGTCTCACTTATTTGTGGAGCATAACAAATAACATGGAGGACATGGGGAGATGGAGAGGAGAGGGAGTTGAGGGAATCTGGAAGGGGAGATGAACCATGAGAGACTATGGACTCTGAAAAACAACCAGAGGGTTATGAAGGGGCGGCGGGGGGGGGTGGGGTGGGAGGTTGAGGAACCAGGTGGTGGGTAATAGGGAGGGCACGTACTGCATGGAGCACTGGGTGTGATGCCAAAACAATGAACACTGTTATGCTGTAAATAAACAAATAAAAATAAATAAATAAATAAAATTTAAAAAAAAAAAGCTATGTGTAATTGAAGGACCACAGGCATTGGGTAGAAAATAGTATCTTATGATCCAATCAGATATTTCCTCTTATCTTATAGTGAAACCTATTTTAGCCAAATCAAATCAGTGAGTATGTATTAAGTAATATTAGATATAAAACTATACTACATCATGTGAAATAAAGAAAACGTCCAGTTCATGTCCTTTAAGAGGTTCCATCTACGTGAGACTAGCATACACAAAACTGACTACCAAACAGGAATATGTTATCAAAAACTAAATTATATGGTGTTGGAGATAAGCTTGGTAAATCCAGACATGTCTCACCTCTTTTCCAAGACAATGCCCTTGAAAGAAAAAATTCCCCCAAAGTATCTGAATCATCAGAGTCTGAATCCCTTTACCCTTTCATTACAGATATATTGGGTTGTTTGATGTCTTGTAATCTTCTCCCATTACTGCTTCATGTGATCACACTGTCTCCCAAACACGCACGTGTTTGGTCTCTCTTCGCTGGGCTTCCAATACTTTCTCCTAGGCCTTCTGATTTCCAGTCTGTTCAAGGTTAGTTATTCCTATTTCCTTTTTTAGAAATATTTTTAAAAGATTTTATTTATTTACTTATTTGACAGAGAAAAGAGCACAAGTAGGGAGAGTGATGGGCAGAGGGAGAAGCAGGCTTCTGGAGGAGCAGGGACCCCAAAGACAGACTCAATTTCAGGACTCTGGGATCATGACTTGAGCTGAAGGCAGATGCTTAACTGACTGAGCCACCCAGGTACCTCTATTCCTATGTCCTTTGAGAATAGAATGGCCAACTTTTCCCAGTTTGCCAAGGACTTTGTATATTCTGGGAGGCCCCTGAATCCAAGACAAAGTAGAAAGGTTGGTCACCCTATGTAGGAAAACCAAAATAATTTCTTTCTCACTTTACCCCCAACATGGGTTACCATGTCGCTCCAAATTAGATTAAGCATGTGTCTCAGTTAGGGGTCCTTAATGGTGGTAAGGGACATCAGCAACCTCTTTAATATTTAAAAAACTCTAAAGAGATGCCCCCATAAGATTCCCTAAAGACCAAATATTTGCTAGAATTCGGCCAGCTTAGTTTAGCAACACTGGTTATGACATGGAAACAATAATTATTTAATTGAAGAGAATCCAGCAATGTTCTTATGCTAAAGAGTTCACAATAGTCTAGCATTATCCTATTTTGCAGGGTGTTTTTTGTATCTCCCCAACTCCTAGGCTGGAACCATGTCATTTCATTCTTTATCTTTCCCCAGTGACTTCTGCCATCAAGACACATGTGTGCTACATAAAGGTTTTTGGAGAAAATTATGAGTCTCATTTGAGGAAACAAAGAATCCTATTAGGTTTTTTTTTTAATTTTTTTTTAAGAATCCTATTAGTTTTTAATTTATTATTTGGCATAGCCTGAGATTCTAGAAGTTCAATAAACATTTCTAACTTGAATTCCCTCATTTTCTTTGATTTACTAGAATTTACACAAGTAAGCTCCAGTTCTCAGAACTTTACACATCAAGTTCCTGCTCTTTGCAACCTCCAGCATTGACTCTAACAAATTCCTGTTAAGTATTGGTTGAGAAGAGTCAAGCCATATGCTGAAAGGGAAGAAAACTTGAGGAGGAGCAACAGAAAAGGCAGAAAAGTAACTAAAAGTTGATAAGAAAACAGAAAGAAGGAGATCTGTTATTGGGAGCAGAATCAGCAGAGGTATCAGGGAGCCACCAAAGGAGAGGCTGCCTTCTCCAGTTAACCTCCCACCACACACCACCCCCCATCATTTCTCCTTATTTTAATTCTCAGGGTAAATTTCCAGACAAAATTTGTTTACTTCCTGTTCTTACCCCATCTCTATTTTATTAGAACATTTATCTGATAGTGGGTAGACTATTTGTCTTTCTCTTTCTTGTTTTTTTAGCTAATTTATTTCTCTAAGCTATAACCTTTAACATCCTTACCTAAAGGCAGTATACTTTTTGGTATTATCTAGTTGCTATTGTCCAATTTAGATCCTTTGCTGGCGGTCCTTTACCTTTGTGTATCAAAATAATACAACCTCTTCCCAAAGTTGGGATATTTGGACTAACCTCATTCAAGGGACTACTGACACACACACACATAACAGGGTATCTATTAAAACAAACTTTACAATTTTCCCCAGCTGAAGGAAGTAAAGTATCTGTTCTTCTATAGCAGAATATACAAATTTCAACTAGACTGATTTGCCACTACTGGTCTAATAGCCATATTCAAAATTGCAAAGGATTTAAAGCAGTGTCATAGACCATTTAGTCAGATGCCTAATTAGCTAACTTGACCCTACTCTCTGCATTGTAGTGCATGTGATAAAATCAAAGGTAATCAATGAAAGAAATAGAAGAGGAAGCAATTTACTTACTAACTGTGGAGAGAAACAGGATAACAAAGCCAGCAAACATGGGGATGTGATATCCAATCCTAAAAGAGAATTACGAAGAATAAAGATACAGTCCAATAGGCATCCATATACTTGGGCTGTATTTTTTTTTTTCATGTGATTGGGAAGAGAAATGCAGTTATTTGAGTACATGGAAAAAGTGTCTCTGAGTGCAGGTGTACAGATAGGACGTGATATACTAACTTGTATAAGTAAATGAACAAACATGCAAATTTACCCATAGAACAGGGCCCAAATCCTTTTTTCCAGAAAGGATGACCTAGTTAGAGTGTATATCCCTTTGAAACATCAGGATAACCCCAAACATTGCTAACAAGCCAGCGCTCCAGATTGCAGTAGTCCTGCCTTGGAACCATGTTTCAAGGCACTGAAATAACATCAGCAGTATACTTCTGATCACTGGTTGTTTTTTATGTTGTTGTTTGTTTTTGTTTGTTTTGTTTTTTGGTGCTCAATAGTCATTACATCACTAAGAAAATTTGAAGCCTATGGCATGTCATCAATATCATGTTATCCTTTGGGTAACCAGTTTTCCAAACAGTTGATTGCCCTGGAGATGGACAAGTGAGTTTTCCTTCTTTTTCCATTCTAATTACCTTTATGATACCTCAGCCTATCATCCTCTTACTCCTGAGCCAGTGAGTACCATGTAGAGCACTGTACCCATTGAAATACCTGTTGGTGAGAGGTCCCACAAATGGGTTGACCAGAAGTTGCATCAGAGCCTTTGAAGCAAACAGAAACCCAACCCGTATGTTCTCTTCCTCCAGAAACTCTGTGCCTTGCAAGCAGTTGTTTTGTTGTGTTAGGATGGCCCCAGTGACTGGAGGGGGGATGGTGCCAGTATTGTCAACTGTCCATGCTGTGCCATTGGGTGCACTTTCTTCGATAGCCACGGTGTTGTTATCAAAGAAGGAGAAGATGGTGGAGTAGGTAGGAGAAGTAAGGACATGTTGAGAAATTGTGGTGGAACCAAGGTAGAGAGGACTGTTGATTTCTTTGAATTCTGTGGCATACAAGAAGTTCGGTATAATGGGCACTGAAAATCGAGAAGGACAAACAATGAGAGCCAAGGACACTTTTTAACACTAACTTGTTCAGGGGCATTATTATGAGCTTTATATTCATGTTTAAGGAAGCTGTCTAAGTGACATAATTTGAAGCCTACTTAAAGAACTGTACATGCCAAATTATCCTATTAGATTAAGTACCTAAATTCCAACCCACATACAACTGGTCCTCATTATTCCTGAATTCTGTATTGGCCAATCACCTACTTGCTAACATTTAGTTGTAAGCACAAAATCAATACCTATGGAGTTTTCAAAATTTTTCTTGGACATGCAGGCAGAGAGTGGAGAAAATTTCAAGTTACCGATGGTTACTTTCACAACTGAGATGGAAGAAGGTAGTCTCTGTCTTATTGTTTCAGCTCTCATATAAAGATGGCAGAGCATAGAAATGGTAGGGGCAGGGAAGTATAGTGTAAGAAACTCCAGCTCTGGAGTCAGTTGGTTATAGCTTGAACCCCAACTGGGCACCTAAGGCAAGTCACATGATACTTCTGAATCTTGTTTTCTATTTTGTGTTTTCTAAGCAAAAAAGAAAAATTCTCAAGTCCACTCACTGCTGAATTTTATCAGGGTGTATGCTGCCTGCTGGGGCCCAGAGCAAATTAACCCCCAGCATAAAGACCCAAACATACCCACTACAGTAAGCAGCATGTTGTCCAGAAGCAGAGCAACAAATACCACCACAAGTACCAGCTTCCGTGACTCTCTCCCCTCCTTTAGCAACTGCTGAGGAGTGTCCAAAAACACCCTGGGCATGGTGATGGCTGGGCTGGGAGCGTCTTCTCCAGTTTCTTATGAAAGGTCCCGTTGCAGCTATAGGTCTTCTGCAGCCTTTATAGAAGAGGGGAGAAATTCTGCCCAGACAAGTGAAACTCACTAATAAAATGAAAAGTGCAAGTAGTTGCAAATACTAGGATGTATTGGAACCATTTCTTTGCTTGTGTCTCTGCTTACTTCCTATACATCTCAATAATTCCACCTGGTTCTCAGATTGCCTTCTAAGAAAGCACTGCTTACTGGCTTTTTATATCTGGAATTCTACCTAGCACATTAAGCAGATTCTAGCTCTGTTCACTTAGCTCTGTGTCTAAAATGCCTATGACTTTGATAGTTTATGCCAATATTTGAAGCCTACTTGTATTATTACTTGTTCAATCTTTTCCTCTAAATCCACTCTTTATAAAAACTAAACCATTATTGTTTTAAAAATGTGCCATACAAAACAAATTATGGTTCATGTGTGTACATTAATTCAAAATTATAGCCTATGGTCTCTACCACCCCAAAATATGTCATGTGCTACAAGTGTTACTTGTGGTGCCCAGAGAAACACTGACCTAGACCAACACTGTCAGTTCACGGATGAGAAATATGAGACTCGGAAGGCTAAGAGATCCGTTTCACATAGTTCATGTCAAACCGGAATGAAACTCCAAGCATTTTTAACTTGCAGTATTATAGTCCACCATCTTCCCTCATTCTGTGGTATTTGAAGCACTTCTATGTTATTTGAGCTATAAATCTCTGCTCAGTAAGGTGTGTTAAACTGTGTGTAAATAAAATACTATCATAATTAGTTCTCTACTTAGGATTTCATGTCATTAGTCAGCATTAAGTCACAATATTTTGTTAAACTTCAGGTAATAGCAGTTTCAGAGAATTTTTTGCATGTGTGTATGACTTCAATTATGATATCAGCAATATCAGTCATATACATTTTAATATATATTACTGTCATGAAATGCATCAGGCTCTAAAATTAATGTAACCTTTGATTCAGTAATTCTACTTTTAAGTAACTCTACTTTTCAGAACATATCTTAAGGAAAAAATCAGAAGTGTGGCCAAAGATTTATGTTTAAAATTACTAATTGTTGAATTATTTACATTAGTGAAAAAATCAAACATTTTAATCATGGAATATAAACAGCTCTTAAAAATCATTTTTTAATAATTTCAGTGACTTAGAAATACCCAATATATTAAGTTAAAAAAGATAGTAAATATATTTGCAGCTTGACTTCAATTGTATAAAAAATTATGTGTGATATTTTTAAAAATTAGAAAAATACATACTCAAGTGTCAGCTATTATAATTACTAATTTAATTTTAGTTTCTTTTTCCTTTTCTGTAGTTCCTAAATATTTTTTAATTGACTACTTTCATAATTAACATACTTTACAAGAAGCAAATAATTTTAAGTGATTATCACTGGAGTTCAATGGTGAGTTTTAAATGTTCGGAGTATCCCAAGCACTGAGCTACTCTGTTCTGCTAAGACCAGAGCCGGGAGATCATCCATTCTATAGTTCTAAGTGACCAAGAGATCCCCATGGAACAAAATCCCCAGATAAGTTTTAACCAGAAAATACATGCAATCATTTAAGATCTTTCATTTCTCTACATAAAGATAGTGTTTCTAAATACAAATTTACCTGGGATACGTAAGGAAAAAATTAAAAGACAAAAAAAAAAAAAAAAGCAATAGAAACCTGAAGATGTAAAATGGAATAAGTACTGTAAAGACAGATCAAAAAAACACAACCAAACCAAACAAAACCAAACCAAGAATTTGCCAAGCAATCAGTAGTAAACTTTACCTTAGAGTCAAAATTCTCTGTTAAGAGACAAATTATAAGAAAAGATTAAATGTGTCCATGGAAAGAAGCACCTTACCTTAGAGCCCATCTCGTGTGAGGTACTCAGTGAGGTATTGGCAGCTGTTAGCAGTTCAGAAGGGACTCTGTTCTCTGAGTGGATGTTCTGATAGATTTATTGCCACCTGTTATCTGAGGATGTCATGTGTGCCCTTTGTCCACAAAGATTTAATTGGAACTTCCAACAGGTTTCATTCAGAGCCTTAGTTCCCTGCGTCAGAGACAGGAAAGCAGAACTGGAGAGGATAAAGCGAGGGGGAAATTATCCTAAGCAAAGATGGACTGGGCTGTGCTGTTTTTCATCTGTGCTTATCTATCATTGAATTCATTAACTCTTGCCTAGGTCTGAATATAAATTGGAAGATTGGATGAAGCCAGAGTACAGTTCCTGTCCCTTGTTACTTAGTGAAAGAGACTCCATGTACCCCAATTGCTTTCCAGAAAGAAACAAATCTTGGAACATCCACCAGACTGAAACAAACAAAAATTTATGCATATTGTTCTCAAATCATAAAAATCCAACCTCTATTTCCTCTAAAGCATAGATAGTACTGCCGTCTTTGCATCTCAATGTTAGCAGATTGCCGGGCATACAGTGGCTTCCAACAACTATTTCTTGTATGGATGACTGAATTAATGGCTACAGAAGAGAGTGTTGCTCATTGTGGGGTCTTGGAGTACAACTACAGATCTATATTTTTCTGAACTTAAGAGTCACCAGTGGGGCAAAGAACATAAACAATTCACAAAAGAACAAAAGCAGCAGCAGATATTTCTAATTCATGTTCCCTCCTGTTTTAAGTAACTTGAGGATTTTCAATTTAGGGTCAAAAAAGAAGGAAAGAGTTTTAGAGGAAACGTGAAAAGAGAAATAAGGGCAAGGGGCAAGGACATTAAGGGAGCATATGAGTTTCCTGTTGCTGCTTTAACAAATTACCACAAATTTCGTGGCTTAAAACAGCACAAATTTATTATCTTAGAGATCTGGAGGTCAGAACTCCAAAATAGGTTGTATTGAACTAAAAATCAAGGTGTTTACAGAACTGCAATTTTTCTGGAGGTTCCAGGAAAAAATCTGTTTCCTTGCCCATTTTTAGCTTCTAGAAGTGGCCTGTGTTTCTTGGCTTGCAGCTCCCTTCCACCTTCAAGGCAGCAGCAAAGCACTAACTCATTTCACTCACACACACACACACACACACACACACACACACACACACACACACACACTTTCTCTCTCTCTCTCTCTCTCTCTCTCTCTGTCTCCCTAATTCTTAGTTTCCTATCTACTCCCTTTACTTATAAGGATTCATGTATAATTGCATTGAGCCAATCCACATAATCTGAAATAATCTACATCTCAAAATTCTGAACTTAATCATGTTAACAAAGGTTCTTTACCATTGAAGGTAACATATTCACAGGTTCTGGGATTTGAAGGTGGACATCTCTGGGGCCATTGTTCTTCCTACTGTGGGGAACATGACATACTATCCCCTTGCATACTCTGTGGACTGAGCCTTTATGACGAGAGGGGGTTGTGACTAAAAGATGGAGGGGCAATATTAATAAAGGTATTTACAAGACTCTAAGCATAAGGTGGTGTCCTATGTGAAGCCCAGGTGACACTTCTGCCACTGTGCTACCCACCCTAAGTGCAGTTTTGGAACACTGAGGGCTTAGGAAAGCAAAGCTGTGACTAAGAGAGAACACCAGCAGCAGAGGACTTGGGTGGAGCACCTCCACAGTGAAGAAAAAAACCTTCTGAGATACCACCAAACTAGGGATGACCCACATAACTGGAAAGTCATGGTTTATGGGAGCTGAGGGCTTGAAAGAGCAGGTACAGATTAAAAATAATCATACTTTATGCATTAATAGAAGCAATGGCAACACTAATAATAGCTATCATTTATTGAGTACCCACTATGTAAGGTATGTTTTTAATATGTATATATAATTATACTTATATAGGTTGACTGTGACCATGTTAGTACTCACAGGTTAGCCAAGCCTGGGGTGTTCTTACAAATGTTCATCACTGGGACGCCTGGGTGGCTCATTTGGTTAAGCGGCTACCTTCGGCTCTGGTCATGATCTCACGGTACTGGGATCGGTCCCGCATCGGGCTCCCTGCTAAGTGGGGAGTCTGCTTCTCCCTCTGCCTACTGCTCTGTCTACTTGTACTCTATCTGTCAAAATAAAATAAATAAAATCTTAAAAAAAAAACAAATGTTCATCACTGTTAATAATCAGTGTTGTTTATTAAATAGGAATGAGTTTTTATCTTCCCATTTAATTTTTTAAATTTTAATTCAAGTATAGATAAGATATAGCATTACATTAGTTTCAAGTATACAATATAGTGATTCACAAAACTACATTGAGATACCACCTTACACCAGTTAGAATGGCATAAATTAACAAGGCACAAAACAACAAATGTTGGTAAAGCCACTTTGGAAAACACTGTGGAGGTTCCTCAAAAAATTAAAAATAGAGGTACCCAGCAATTAGACTACAGGGTATTTACCCCAAAGATACAGATGTAGTGAAAAGAAGGGCCACATGCACCCCAATTTTCATAACAGCAATGTCCACAATAGCCAAACTGTGGAAAGAGCAGAGATGCCCTTCGACAGAAAAATGGATAAAGAAGACATGGTCCATATATACAATGGAATATTACTGAGCCATCAGAAATGATGAATACCAAACTTTTGCATCAACATGGATGAGACTGGAGGAGATTATGCTGAGTGAAATAAGTCAAGCAGAGAAAGTCAATTATCATACGATTTCATTACTTACTTACTTGTGAAACATAAGGAATAGCACGGATGACATTAGGAAAAGGAAGGGAAAAATAAATGGGGGGGAGGGGGGAGGGCGGAATGGGAGATGAACCAGGAGACTGTGGACTCTAAGAAACAAACTGAAGGTTTTAGAGAGGAGGGGTGAGTGGATGGGTTGACCCAGTGATGGATATTAAGGAGGGCACATATTGCATGGAACACTGGGTGTTATACATAGACAATCAATCTTGGAACACCACATCAAAAACTAATGATGTAGTATATGGTGACTAATAAAACATAATAAAAATAATTAAAAATATAGTGATTCAGCAGTTTCATATATTACATTATATCAGAGTTCATCAAGATAAGTATACTCTAATCCCCTTCATCTATTTCACCCATTTCCTTACCCTTCTACCCTTTTGCAGCCATCAGTTTGTTTTCTTTTTTTTTTTTTTTTTTTTTTTTTTTTTTTTTTTTTTTTTTTTTTTAGATTTTATTTATTTATTTGACAGATAGAGATCACAAGTAGGGAGAGAGGCAGGCAGAGAGAGAGAGAGAGGAGGAAGCAGGCTCCCTGCCAAGCAGAGAGCCCGATGCGGGACTCGATCCCAGGACCCTGAGATCATGACCTGAGCTGAAGGCAGCGGCTTAAACCACTGAGCCACCCAGGCGCCCCCATCAGTTTGTTTTCTGTAGTTAAGAGTCTATGTCTTTGTTTCTTTTCCTCCCCTTTGTTTCCCTTTGTTCATTTGTTTTACTTCTTAAATTCCACATATGAGTAAAATCATATGGCATTTATGTTTCTCTGACTGGCTTATTTCTCTTAGCACTGTACTCTTTAGATCCATCCATATTGTTGCAAAGGGTAAGATATTTTTTCATGGCTGAATATTATATATATATACATATATGTGTATATATATATATATATATATATATCACATTTTCTTTATTCATCTGTCAGTGGACACTTGGGCTGCTTCCATGCTTTGGCTACTGTAAATAATGTTGCAATAAACATATGGATGTATATATCCTTTTGAATTAGTGTTTTCATATTCTTTGGGTAAATGCCCAGTAGTGCAATTACTGAACAGTAGGGTAGTTCATTTTTAACTTTTGGAGGAAACTCCATACCGTTTGCCACAGACGCTGCATCAGGTTGCATTCCCACCAACAATGCACAAGGGTTCATTTTTCTCTACATCCACACCACTATTTGTTCTTTCTTAAGTTTTTGATTTTAGCCATTCTGACAAGAGTAAGATGATATCTTTGTGGTTTTGATTTGCATTTCCCTGATAATCAGTGGTGCTGGGCAGCTTTTAATATGTCTATTGGCCATCCTGATGCCTTTTTTGGAGAAATGTCTGTTCATGTCTTCTGTCCATTTTTTAATTGAATTATTTAGTTTTTGTATAAGTTCTTTCTATATTTTGAATACTAGCCCTCTATTGGATATGTCATTTATAAATATCTTCCCTCATTCAGTATGTTGCCTTTTAGTCTTGTCGGTTATTTTCCTCTTTTTTAAATTGTGTTGTGTTCGTCGCCATATAGTACATCATTAGCTTTTGATGTAGTGTTCCAAAATTCATTGTTTATGCACCACACCCAGTGCTCCATGCAATACATGCCCTCCTTAATACCCACCACCAGGCTATTTTCTTTTACTGTGTGGAAGTTTTTTATTTTTATGTAATCCCAGTATTGTATTTTTGCTTTTGTTTCCCTTACCTCAAGAGACATATCTAGAAGGATATTGCTATGACCAATGTCGGAGAATTTACTGTCTGGGCTCTCTTCTAAGATTTTTATGGTTTCAGGTCTCACATTTATGTCCTTAGCCCATTTTGAGTTTATTTTTCTGTATGGTATAAGAAAGTGGTCCTGTTTCTTTCTTTTGGCATGTAGTTGTCCATTTACCCCACCATCATGTATTTTTTATTTATTTATTTTTATTTGTTTATTTACAGTATAACAGTGTTCATTGTTTTGGCATCACACCCAGTGCTCCATGCAGTACGTGCCCTCCCTATTACCCACCACCTGGTTCCTCAACCTCCCACCCCCCCACACCCCCCCCCCCGCCACCCCTTCATAACCCTCTGGTTGTTTTTCAGAGTCCATAGTCTCTCATGGTTCATCTCCACTTCCAGATTCCCTCAACTCCCTCTCCTCTCCATCTCCCCATGTCCTCCATGTTATTTGTTATGCTCCACAAATAAGTGAGACCATATGATACTTGACTCTCTCTGCTTGACTTATTTCGTTCAGCATAATTTCTTCCAGTCCCGTCCATGTTGCTACAAAAGTTGGGTATTCGTCCTTTCTGATGGAGGCATAATACTCCATTGTGTATATGGACCACATCTTCCTTATCCATTCATCCGTTGAAGGGCATCTTGGTTCTTTCCACAGTTTGGCGACTGTAGCCATTGCTGCAATAAACATTGGGGTACAGATGGCCCTTCTTTTCACTACATCTGTATCTTTGGGGTAAATACCCAGCAGTGCAATTGCAGGGTCATAGGGAAGCTCTATTCTTAATTTCTTCAGGAATCTCCACACTGTTCTCCAAAGTGGCTGCACTAACTTGCATTCCCACCAACAGTGTAAGAGGGTTCCCCTTTCTCCACATCCTCTCCAACACATGTTGTTTCCTGTCTTGCTAATTTTGGCCATTCTAACTGGTGTTAGGTGGTATCTCAATGTTGTTTTAATTTGAATCTCCCTGATGGCTACTGATGATGAACATTCTTTCATGTGTCTGATAGCCATTTGTATGTCTTCGTTGGAGAAGTGTCTGTTCATATCTTCTGCCCATTTTTTTATATGATTATCTGTTTTGTGTGTGTTGAGTTTGAGAAGTTCTTTATAGATCCTGGATATCAACCTTTTGTCTGTACTGTCATTTGCAAATATCTTCTCCCACTCCGTGGGTTGCCACTTTGTTTTGTTGACTGTTTCCTTTGCTGTGCAGAAGCTTTTGATCTTGATGAAGTCCCAAAAGTTCATTTTTGCTTTTGTTTCCTTGGCCTTTGGAGACATATCTTGAAAGAAGTTGCTGTGGCTGATATCGAAGAGGTTACTGCCGATGTTCTCCTCTAGGATTCTGATAGATTCCTGTCTCACATTGAGGTCTTTTTTCCATTTTGAGTTTATCTTTGTGTATGGTGTAAGAGAATGGTCGAGTTTCATTCTTCTACATATCGCTGTCCAGTATTCCCAGCACCATTTATTGAAGAGACTGTCTTTTTTCCATTGAATATTTTTTCCTGTTTTGTCGAAGATTATTTGACCATAGAGTTGAGGGTCCATATCTGGGCTCTCCACTCTGTTCCACTGGTCTATGTGTCTGTTTTTATGCCAGTACCACGCTGTCTTGGTGATCACAGCTTTGTAGTAAAGCTTGAAATCGGGTAACGTGATGCCACCAGTTTTGTTTTTGTTTTTCAGCATTTCCTTAGCAATTCGGGGTCTCTTCTGATTCCATACAAATTTTAGGATTATTTGCTCCAGCTCTTTGAAAAATATCGGTGGAATTTTTATCAGAATGGCATTAAAAGTATAGATTGCTCTAGGCAGTATAGACATTTTAACAATGTTTATTCTTCCAATCCAAGAGCATGGAACAGTCTTCCAACTTTTTGTGTCTTCTTCAATTTCTTTCATGAGTGTTCTGTAGTTCCTTGAGTACAGGTCCTTTACTTCTTTGGTTAGGTTTATGCCCAGGTATCTTATGGTTCTTGGTGCTATAGTAAATGGAATCGATTCTCTAATTTCCCTTTCTGTATTTTCATTGTTAGTGTATAAGAAAGCCACTGATTTCTGTACATTGACTTTGTATCCCGCCGCGTTACTGAATTGCTGTATGAGTTCTAGTAGTTTGGGGGTGGAGTCATGATATAAAGAATCATGTCATCTGCGAAGAGAGAGAGTTTGACTTCTTCCTTGCCAATTTGGATACCTTTTATTTCTCTTTGTTGTCTGATTGCCATTGCTAGAACTTCTAAAACTATGCTGAACAAGACTGGTGAGAGTGGGCATCCTTGTCGTGTTCCTGATCTCAACGGGAAGGCTTCAAGCTTTTTCCCATTGAGGATGATATTTGCTGTGGGTCTTTCATAGATAGATTTTATGAAGTTCAGGAATGTTCCCTCTATCCCTATACTTTGAAGCGTTTTCATCAGGAATGGATGCTGGATTTTGTCAAATGCTTTTTCTGCATCCATTGAGAGGACCATGTGGTTCTTCTCTCTTCTCTTATTGATGTGTTCTTTCACACTGATTGATTTGCGAATGTTGAACCAACCTTGCAACCCAGGGATGAATCCCACCTGGTCATGGTGGATAATCTTTTTAATGTGCTGCTGGATCCTGTTTGCTAGGATCTTGTTGAGAATCTTTGCATCCATATTCATCAGTGATATTGGTCTGAAATTCTCCTTTTTGGTAGGGTCTTTGCCTGGTTTGGGGATCAGGCTAATGCTGGCTTCATCAAAAGAGTCTGGAAGTTTTCCTTCTGCTTCAATTTTTTGGAACAGCTTCCGGAGAATTGGTGTTATTTCTTCTTTGAAAGTTTGGTAGAATTCCCCAGGGAATCCGTCCGGTCCTGGGCTCTTGTTTTTTGGGAGGTTTTTGATCACTGCTTCAATCTCATTACTAGATATCGGTCTACTCAGGATGTCAATTTCTTCCTGGTTCAATTTTGGGAGTTTGTAGTTTTCCAGGAATGCATCCATTTCATCTAGGTTGCTTAGCTTATTGGCATATAGCTGTTGGTAATAATTTCTGATGATTGTTTCTATTTCCTTGGTGTTAGTTGTGATCTCTCCCTTTTCATTCATAATTTTATTAATTTGGGCTTTCTCTCTTTTCTTTTGGATTAGTGTGGCCAATGGTTTAACGATCTTTTTGATTCTTTCAAAAAACCAGCTTCTAGTTTCATTGATACGTTCTACTGTATCTCTCGTTTCTACCTCATTGATCTCTGCTCTAATCTTATTTCCCTTCTTGCATGTGGAGTTGATTTGTTGTTGATTCTCCAGTTCTTTAAGGTGTAGAGACAGCTGGTGTATTCTGGATTTTTCAATGTTTTTAAGGGAGGCTTGGATGGCTATGTATTTCCCCCTTTGAACCGCCTTTGCTGTATCCCATAGGTTTTGGACCGAAGTGTCTTCATTCTCATTGGTTTCCATGAATTGTTTAAGTTCATCTTTGATCTCCTGGTTGATCCAAGCATTCTTAAGCAAGGTGGTCTTTAGCTTCCAGGTGTTGGAGTTCCTTCTGAAACTTTCCTTGTGATTGAGCTCCAGTTTCAAAGCATTGTGATCTGAGAATATGCAGGGAATAATGTCAGTCTTTTGGTATCGGTTAAGTCCTGCTTTGTGACCCAGTATGTGGTCTATTCTGGAGAAGGTTCCATGTGCACTTGAGAAGAATGAGTATTCTGTTGTTTTAGGGTGGAATGTTCTGTATACGTCGATGAGGTCCATCTGGTCCAATGTTTCATTCAATGCTCTTATTTCTTTATTAATTTTCTGCTTCGATGATCTGTCTATTTCTGAGAGAGGCGTATTAATATCTCCTACTATTATTGTATTCATATCAATATGACTCTTTATCTTGATTAATAGTTTTCTTATGTAATTGGGTGCTCCCATATTGGGGGCATAGATATTCACAATTGTTAGATCGTCTTGGTGGATAGTCCCTTTAAGAATTATGGAGTGTCCTTCTGTATCTCTGACTACAGTCTTTAGTTTAAAATCTAATTTATCTGATATGAGAATCGCTACCCCGGCCTTCTTCTGAGGCCCATTGGCATGAAAGATGCTTCTCCATCCCTTCACTTTCAGTCTGGGTGTATCCTTAGGTTCAAAATGGGTCTCTTGTAGACAACATATGGATGGGTCCTGTCGTTTTATCCAATCTGCAACCCTGTGTCATTTTATGGGTGCATTTAGGCCATTCACATTGAGAGTGATTATTGAGAGATAGGTTTTTATTGACATCGTGTTGCCTTTGAAGTCTTTCTGTCTATAGATTGTTTCTATATTTCTGTTCAATGATATTCTTAGGATTTTTTCTCTTTTATAGGACCCCCCTTAATATTTCCTGCAGTGTCGGCTTGGTGGTTGCATAGTCTTTTAAGCCTTGCTGGTCTTGGAAATTCTTTATCTCTCCATCCATTTTAAATGTCAGTCTTGCTGGATAGAGTATTCTTGGTTGCAGGTTCTTCCCATTTAGTACTCTGAATATATTTTGCCAGCCCTTCCTGGCTTGCCAGGTCTCTGTGGACAGGTCTGACGTTATTCTAAGGGGCTTTCCTCTGTATGTAAGAAGCTTCTTTGTCCTAGCTGCTTTTAAGAGGGTCTCTCTTGAAACATAATTCCCCATTCTAACTATAAGGTGCCGTGAGGACTTTCAAGAATCTAAAATCTTGGGAGGAAATCTCTCTGCCTCTAGTACATGAACGTTGTTTCCATTCGTGAGATTGGGAAAATTTTCATAGACAACTTCTTCCACTATATCTTCTAGACTTCTTTCTTTTTCCTCCCCTTCGGGGATTCCAATAATTCTGACATTGGAACATTTCATGGCATCGTTTATTTCCCTGATTCTGTTTTCATGGCTTCTGAGCTGTTTGTTCCAGGCTTCCTCCTGATCCTTTCTCTCTATCTGTTTGTCCTCCAGATCACTAATTCTATCTTCTGTCTCAGTTACCCTAGCTTTTAGAGAATTTAGATTGGATTGGAACTCATTGAGAGCATTATGAACATCATCCCTGGTGGCTTTCAGTTCTGCCCTAACATTGTGAACATCATCCCTGGTGGCTTTCAGTTCTGCCCTAATCAATTCTGTTTGGTCATCCATGGCTTTCTCCAACCTAGCTATTGCCTGGATAATTGTTAGTCTGAATTCCTTTTCTGACATATTGTCTATGTCGATAGCCATTAGCTCTGTTGCAGAAGGCCCATCCTCTGTATTTTTCTTCTGTTGGGTATTCCTCCTCCTAGTCATTTTGGTAAGAGATGACTAAACAGATGCAGCTGGACTTATCGATTGTGGTGCAGTCAATGTGCACCCTGGAATGCTTCTGTGCAATCAGGATTCCCCACCCAAATGAGAGAAAAAAGAAAAGAAAAAGAAATAGAGAAGAAGAAAGAAAAAAAGTGGGAAAGAAAAAAGGGAAAAAAAAGAGAGAGAGAGATAGGAAAAAAAGGGAAGATACAAGAGAAGGCTCAGCCCAAATGGGCCACAAGGTAAGATTTGTGGAGTATACAAACAAAAACAGAGAGACAAAAAGAGTGATAAAAGTATATGACAAGAGGAAAAAATATGTATATATAAGCAAAAAAAAGGGAAGAACCTCATCAGAAAGAACCCCAAGTATAAGATTTATATATTATCAGGACAAACACAAATTCACAGAAACACTGACAGAAGGAAAAATTGGGAGAGTGGTTATAGATTCTCAGTGTGGGTGAGGAAGGTTATTTTGATTCTTCCTGAAGGTATCTTGATGTTTTTGTTAAGGGACTCAACTTTCCTAAGTTACAGGAGGATTAGAAACTGGTTTGCCTATAGGGGTAGCATTGATTGGGGAAAGGGGATTACCTTGAAGTTTAACTCTATATGTATAGTAGAAAATAAAAATTAAAAAAGAATAAACTAGACTAAACTGAGTTAAAATTAAAAAAGAATTAAAAAAATAGAAAAACAAAAGGAAAACACGGGTGTATATATCAAAAAGTTCAGGTTAGAAGGTTATTAAAGAATTTGATGTACTGGACATCTCATGTGATGGTAAATAGGTTAAAAAATTATCTGTATGTATAAAAAAAAAAGAACCAGAATATTGGTAAAGAGTTAAAAATAAAAGTTGTATTTATGAAGTAGTGGTGGTTGTTCTCTTGTAGTCTTTTTTTTTTTTTTTCTTCCTTCCTGGTTGGTTTTCTGGGGGAGGGGCCTGCCACGTGGGTTTTCAGACAATGATGTTCCCTGAGTTAGGTCCTCCCACTCCCCTCAAGGGGGTGAGCTCTTTTTTTTTTCAGGAAACTGTTTTTTTTTCAGCCTTTTGTTCTCTGGGGGTTTTTATGTTCTTTCATCTGCTTTCTCTCACCTTGACAGCTTTTGATGGTTTTTGGAGGTTTAGAGGAGAGCAAACAGCACCCCAACCTCCCTCTCAGAGAGAAGCCTCAGACTGTTTTGCAAAAGCTGCTGGCAGAGTCGGTTCTGAGTCACTGTCCCTGGGGATGCAGGAGCTCCTCATTGTACCCAAAACCAGGGCAGTGGTGGCTGTTTAGGCAGCTCCAGACCGCCAGAGAGATTCCGAGCAGAGATCGCCGCACACTGAGATTTTCCCCCTGTCCCGGGCTGGGAATGTCTGGTTTTTCTGGCTGCCAGAGCTCCAGGCTAGCGCCTATGAGCACCTATCCCAAGGGAGGGTGTGGGACGCGTGTGTTTCAGGATTGCCGTCTGGCCAGGCTCCCAGCCCCTCATGGGAGCCAGACCCCACTCGTTCTCGGGCGCGCTGGCATTCAGGTGCACTGGCGGCTCAGGGACAGAGACCTGATTTCTCCGCCGCACTCTCTCTGGCTCCGCGCCAGGGGAGGCTGTCCTGGGTCCGGGGACTTAGGTCCCTGACCCTAACCGCCCAGGTTCCCAGTATTACCCCCCGCGATCCTTTGCTGTTTGTTTTTTGAGTGCTTTCAACCAGACTCCAAGTTAATGCTGGTCCCCAGACACAGAGCACTCTCGTGTTGGGGTATTACTTTCCAATCGGTCACCTCTGGTTGCTCCCTCCCCCTTTTGTTTATCTTCCGATATCAGTCCGATGCTCCCAGTCTGCTTTACCTGCCACTGGCGTCTTCTGCTCCAGTAGAGATCCAGACGTGTATAATTCTGATCTCAGGCTGATTTCATGGGTGGTTGGAGTTCTTTGGTAGGTAATCAGCTCACTTTAGGGTACAGGTCCTCCTACTTCCCCGCCATCTTGACTCCCCCCCCCACCATCATGTATTGAAGAGACTGTCTTTTTCCCATTGCATATTCTTGCATTCTTTTTTAGAGATTAATTGACCATATAATTATGGGCTTATTCCTGGGCTTCCTGTTCTATGTTCTATGTGTCTACTTTTGTGCCAGTACCATATTGTTTTGATTACTACAGCTTTGAAATATGAATTGAAGTCTGGAATTGTGATTCTTCCAGTTTTGCATTTCTGTTCCAATGTTACCTTGGTTATTCAGGGTCTTTTGTAGTTTCATACAAATTTTAGGATTGTTCTAGTACTATGAAAAATGCTGTGGGTATTTTGATAGGGATTGCATTAAATGTGTAGATTGCTTTGTGTAGTATAGACATTTCAACAATATTTATTTTTCTAATCCAGAAGCATGGAATGACTTTCCATTTTTTGTGTTGTTTTCAATTTCTTTTATCAGTGTTTAATAGTTTTCAAAATACAGGTCTTTCACATTTTCATAAGTTTATTCCCAGACATATTAGTTTATTCCTAGACATATTATTATTTTTATTTTATTTATTTTATTATTTTATTTTATTATTTTTAACTTATCATTTATTTTATTTTATTTTTATTATTTTTGGTTCAATTGTAAATGGAACTGATTTTTTAATTTCTCTTTCTGCTGCTTCATTATTAGCATACAGAAATGCAATGGATTTCTGTACATTGACTTTGTATCCTAACTTTACCAAATCACTTGTCAGTTTTTTCATCTCCGATTTAATTTCCTAATGTAAAAAAAATGAAGCAGATATGTATATAATGAAATGCAAATTCATATGCTACTAATTCACTATTAGTAGCTATGCAAACAGACACAATTCTTTTAGAAAGCAATTTGGCTTTCTACTGTTTGTCTTTTAAGTCATAAAATGTTCATACATTTTGACCTAGTAAGTTCACTTCTTAGGAATCTATTCTAAGAAAATAATCTAAAATATGTGAGGAACATGATAAATACAAGATTTTTATCATAGTGATTAAGGAAAAATTGAAAATATCAAACATCAAATATCCAATTATTAAGAAATGTGTAAGTACATGGGATTAAGAACTATCTGTTGTTAAAACAGAGAAAAAAAGATTATTATGAAGACCACATATCTGGGGTGCTTGTGTGGCTCCGTCATTAAGTATCTGCTTTCAGCTCAGGTCATGATCCCAGGGTCCTGGGATCAAGCCCTGAATTGGGCTCCCTGCTCACTGCTTCTCCCTATCCCTCTCCCACTCCCTCTGCTTATATTCCCTCTCTCTCCTTGTCAAACAAATAAATAAATAATAAATCAAATAAGTAAAATCTTTTTTAAAAAGACTACATATGAACCTGAAAAAAATTACCTATGCATATACATAGTTATTATAATGTGAAGTGAAATGTAGGACATGACAGTTTATGTATATTCATGGTAGAATTATGCACAATTGCCAAAAGGTAGAGATAACCCCAAATATTCATTGATGTATGAATGGATAAACAAAATGTGGTGGGGTATATCCATACAGTGATTTCTTTAAAAAGAAGGCAATTCTGGGGCACCTGGGTGGTGCAGTTTGTTGAGTGACTGAGTCTTGGTTTCATCTCGGGTCAAGATCTCCAGTCACTGGGGAGATTGAGCCCTGAGTCATTCTCTGTCCTCCATGACAATTCCGTTTAAGACTTTCCAGGGCAGAGTCTGCCTGAGACTTTTTGTCCCTCTCCCTCTGCCCCTCTCCTCCAAATAAATAAATGAATCTTAAAAAAAAAAAAAAGCAATTCTGACAAATGTTAATCTTGAAGATGAATCTTGAAGACATTATGCTAAGTACAATAAGCTGGTCACAAAAATACAAATGCTGTGTGATTCCACTTATAGGAGGTATCTGGAGTAGTGAAATTCATAGAAACAGAAAGCATAATGGTGGTTTCCAGGGTCTGGAGGGAGAGGAGGAAGTAAGGAATTGTTGTTTAACTAATAGACTAAACTAATAGAGTTACAATTTGCAAGACAAAAAACTAGAGACAGGTTACACAACAATGTGAATATACCTAATACTACTGAACTGGAGACCCAAACATTTTTAAGATAATAAATTTTGTGGATATTTGACCACAACTAAAAAATGTTATAATTACATATATTGTAATTATATGCCTATGAAAACTCCATGTAAATAGGATAAATATATGTAAATTATATTAGTGGTTATGCTAAATGGCAAATTATGGGAGATTCTTCATTTATTATCTAAATTACAGTGGAAAATGTAAAAATAAAGAGTCACCAGTAAAAAAAAAAATAATAGCTCATTCTTTACGTTTTTGGACTAGCGAACTCTGAGTCCTTGATATAGACTAGTGATTTCTAGCCAGAGCAGCTTATTGAGAGCAATTTGGGACTGAAATGGAAGTTTGAGGGCCTTTGGTAGTGGTTTTGTCATCATTCAGTTAAAGTGGCTGGCACACAGCATCATCAGACAGATAGATTTTTCTCCAGACCAAATAATACGCATAACCTAATTACTCTTTTGCCTGTGACTGACATAGCCTGCCAGAGCAGATGGTCTGATAGCTCAGACCTAGAGGGTGCTTTTTTTTCTCATTGCTTCCTGGTATTCTTGCTGTTGAAATATTGAGCAATCGGTTCAGACTTCCTCTTATATCAAGTGTGTTTGTCAGCGTTCCATCCTCAGAATGGAGGGGTTTGGTTCCTGTCACAAGCTTCTGAAAAGAATCCCAGGAAGATGTTACTGTATGGCAACGATTTATATGGTATTGTAGACCCTGCAGGAATGGGTTTGTGTCCAAAAGGCATGGAAGTGCTATGCCCAGTAAACAGAGGGAAGAGTTCATTTCATACCAAGGGAAATGAAGTAGTTTAAAACCAAACTCAAAATAAGCTGGAACTTCATAGAATAATTGTATTGTAGAGACCCTGGAAATAAGCTGGATAAAATGATTAAGTAGACTGGAGATTAGGGAAATTCAGCATTCCTCCATTTCCAACCAACACCTCTTGATCCCCAGTGCTCTTGAGGAGATAGCCCTGCCTATAGAGATAGCAGACTCAGGAATGTCTAAAGCCAAAGAAGATAGAAAATTTGGCCCTATGATAACCAGCTTCTTTATCCCTAGAGCCAGGCCCTTTCAAATTCAGTCTGGATTTCCTTTAGCCAGGCCTACCAAGAGGAGACTGCAGCTCTTCCATGACAGTAGTAGGGTGCCTTTGTAGAATGAGGAGGATTTTCTAGCTGTTGCTTCTCACCTGCTATCTCAGTCATTTCCTTTGTTTCCTCAGTATAAACCTAAGACTCATATCCACATGCCTGCCTATCTTGTACTTTCTACCTGTTTTTAACCTAACCTGATAAAGCCCCTCCCTTCTTTATAGTTTCTTATTGCCTCTCAGTATGTCACTTCAGAAATTCTCCCCCTTGCTATCAATTTTCCGCCTGCTGTCTTTCCCTGATTATCAGGGTGCATCATTTCTGCCTAGTGTGACTCAAGCCCACTGTGCTTAGAAAATGCTGTCCCAACTACATTTACCAGTCAGTGCTTCCATCTCCTTTCTTTAGTGCCCACCTTGGAGCTATGCAGGAGAACAAGACTGGCCAAAAGCCAGAAGCAGAAATATGATACTTTATTACACTTGTGGCATTTTTCTTTGAATTGCCATTATCTGCTTCTAGACTGCACACCACTTAAGGGCAGGGTTTTATCTTCCCCATCTTTGCATTCCACATAGCACCTGGCATCCTACTCAATAAAAGTATTTGATAACTAGTAGTTGTTGTTGTTGTTATTGTTGTTGGTAATGATGATGACAATGATGATGAACTTTCTTTCCTCTTTGAGCACTGCATAAAACTAGTGAAGTATTAGTTGCCTTGAAAGAGACTTGCACTTTTCAGACCCTCACTGGTTAGGAATGGGAATAAGGAAAATCCCCTTCCATATGGATTTCAGCTCCCACTCACATCCATTTTGACTGTGTGAGCAGAATTCCACAAGCAGAATTGAGAGTTTTGAAATTCACCACTGGCCCTTGGGATCTCAGCCTCAGTCATTGTTCCTTACAAACTTCAAAGACCAGGGATGGAAAATCTACCATCTCATGCATCACTGCCCTGGATCAGAGGGTGTATAGAAATATCCATGACTTCAGTAGGCTATTAGAGGCTACTGGTATTGTCTCTTAAAAACAAGGGCCATGTTTTCTATAAGCATTTTTATAAGCACCAAGAAACAGAAAAGATACACTTGAATTAGCAAGGTTTGGGTCCTGGTTCCTCTCTTCCCTAGCTAAGAAACTTTGGATAAACTACCTGACTTCTTTGTGTCTCAGTTTGCTAACTTCTAGAGTTTGTGTGGAGTAAATTAACCTACTACAATGAGTAGATTAACAATGAGTACCTGTAAGTGTGTGGCACATAGACAACATATAATATTAGATTCTATGAACTTATTTACCAGAAAAACAGTAAAACATTGACTGTGCTCTAACTGAGCTCTATTTTGGAGTGGAATTTACAAATACTAAGTTCCTTAAAATAAATTCCTCTTCTAAATGGATCATCCACCATGAACTGCTTTAGAGCTATTACTTCTTGTTTACTATGATAATTTACATGCCTCTTCAACTCACATCAGACACCCAATTAATGGCCCTCTAATCCAAATTCTTTCCAGATTCTAACTGAAAAGATCTGCATTTCCATGGATAATAACTTAACCTAAGTAAATCTTAGCTGAATTTTCCATTACCAGTGAGACAATCAGCATGTCATTTCATGCTGTTTTTCCTGTTGATTTTTGTCAAATCAAGTGTGTTAAACTTGTCACCACAATTTAACCTTTAGCTTCTTAGAAATAACACTTTACAGATATGTCACCTTTACTTTAACGATGTGACACAGGCCCAAAGAAACTGTCTGCCTGAAAGGACAAAGCTCAGTCCAATGTAGTCCACTCTGCTTACCACTTAGGAGCAGAAACATGTACTCTAGTTCTTCCAAGGCTTTCCAATGCCTAGCACCATATTGAGTTTATTACCGGTATTCATTCAATATGCACTTGTTGATAGAAAATGTCATTTAAGTGCTAACTGTACTTCTTTAATGAATACATGACGCATTCCCTAGTGATGATCAGATTGAGACATTGAGATCATACAGGCATGTTGCCATGACAACTAGTGGCACCACAGAGATGATCCAGATCAGAATAAATCCCTCGATTTTTTCCTGAGAATCCCAAATATTCTAAGACTAGCTTGTTCCCATGTCATCTTTGCAACCAAAGTAGAAGCTTCAGGCAAACACCAGGTCAGTGTCTGGGTCTCAAATTCTCATTTCAGAGAATCAGAATCCCCCACCTTAATGAAAATTAATTTAGTCTTCCAAAGGACCCCTAAATAAAGATAGAGTAGACCATCTATAATTACTCTGCATCAGAGGGAATCTCCCAGACTTAAAGAAATGTATACACAGGTGACAGAGAAAAAACTGGGCAGTTGAAGATCAAAAAGCAAAAACAAAACAAAAAGAAACCATGGACAGGACTAGAAGAGATTATGCTGAGCGAAATAAGTCAAGCAGAGAGAGTCAAGTATCATATGGTCTCGCTTATTTGTGGAGCATAACAAAGAACATGGTGGACATGGGGAGATGGAGAGGAGAGGGAGTTGAGGGAAACTGGAAGGGGAGATGAACCATGAGAGACTATGGACTCTGAAAAACAACCAGAGGGTTTTGAAGCGGCGGGGGGGGGGTGGGTGGGAGGGTGAGGAACCAGGTGGTGGGTAATGGGGAGGGCACGTACTGCATGGAGCACTGTGTGTGGTGCAAAAACAATGGACACTGTTCACTGAAAATAAACAAATTAAAAAAAAAAGAAACCATGGTCTAATGTCTAGGAAAGTTCGATTATTTTCTTAGCTCTGCTACTATATTGCTTCTGAAATTTGGGAAAATCACTTTATTTCCCTGAGCTGCAGGTTCCTCATCTGCAAATTATCCACTTATATCTAGTTGGTTCTTATTGTCTATTCCAAGTCAAATAATCATAAACTAGTCTGAAAGGTAAAAACAATGAGTTCTTATCAAATGCTAACTCTGTGTCATCTGTCACTACTTTCTTTGACCCAAATTCCTTCCAGGTCTCTGTAATACAGAACTTTCCATGTGCCTGATTGTATACCTATTTTACCACTAGTCAAAACTTCTACCTATTAAAATAAAAACTATACATTTTATTTTATTTTATTTTAAGATTTTATTTATTTATTTGACAGAGAGAGAGATCACAAGTAGGCAGAGAGTCAGGCAGAGAGAGAGGGGGAAGCAGGCTCCCCGCTGAGCAGAAAGCCTGATGCAGGGCTTGATCCCCGAACCCTGGGACCATGAACTGAGCTGAAGGCAGAGGCTTAAGCCACTGAGCCACCCAGTGCCCCCCAAAACTGCACATTTTAAACAGAAACATCTTAACATTCTTAATTTTGTTGCTGATTAAAAAGTGTAATGGAGGCTAAAGCAAAAAAAAAAAATTGGCAGATAGAATACAAAACTTCCCATAACTCAGAGATCATCACTGATAACATGTATTCCTTCTCAATATTTTCTCTGAGGATATATGACACATATAGATAATAGAGATTATACCGTGTATGCCATTTTATATAGAATTTCAACTTAATGCAGTATTATAAAAGGTATTTTTTTCTGTCTTAATGTCTGAATAATATTCCATAAAAAAAAACACATCAGCATTTATCCAACTGATTTACTTTTGTTTGGAATATTTAGGATGAGAAAAGTCTATTTAGATCTGAGGGGGAAAAAAGAAAGGCTTTGACAAAGGGTACCTGGAGTTTCAAATTTTTTCCCACTTTACACTACTAGGCATGATACAATCAGCACCTGGTAAAGGAAATTCCAACCATTGTCTTTTTCTTGGATTTACATGTTTAAACGTTTGTACCACTTGCTCAGTAGCCATTGCTCTGAGTATAGGGGGCCCTCTATTGTTCCCTTCCTTTCCACAACACACCAGTGACCCTAGTGACATTGAAATAACACAGAATAAAACCAAGGATCAGTTTTCAGGAAGTCAATACAGTTTTCAACCTATAAAGCTCACTTTCCATCTGATGGTCAGAAATACAAGATAACCAACACAAAAACAACGAGAAAGTACACACACACACATACACACAAATACACCCACACCCATATGCAGGAATTAATTAGGTTCCTTTCCCATATGATGCAAAAAATTTTACATTGATGATTTCACACTGGTTTTGCGTTCTTACACGGAAATTTACAGCTCTGTTTATTCAATCGACTGTGGTTTGTCTTCACAATGCTTTCCTTGATCAAAATTTTCCAGCAAGTGAGGAGAGATACACTGTATATGGGGAAAATTAGATCACTGGTATGAGCTTTTCTTTCACTTCCCTTCTCTGATTTTCTTCCCCAATAATAATTTGTAAAAAAAAGAATAAGCTTTTTCATTTCTTACTGAGATGCCTTCTTTTAATTCCTTGAGAACTATCACATAAAATCTTTCTCACTGACATATGGATGCTCACTGACGGAAGGAATTGAGAATCAGCCCAAAGTCGCACTGTGCAATAAGAGATAGTCCTCACTGAGACTGGAGCTGCTGACTCTGAGTCTCATGTTCTGATCATGTTCCCTACTGCTGGGGCCAGCTGTCTTGTACTCCTTTGGGGTTAAGTAAGGACAGGATTTCAGCAAATAATAAAAGGACAATAACCAGCATATGGGATGAGTATTCCTTAGGGAAAAATTAAAAAAAAAAAAACCTCTCTGTATGGAAGTATAAGATTGGTGAAGAGCTGCTCATCTTTAGAAAAAGAGCAACATATTTTGACTCATCTAATAGGTATGTATCAAATATTATGTGCAAGTTGCCTTGCTAGGTACTATATATATATAAGACACAAGAAAATTACAACATATAAAGTTAAAGGACACAGAACTAAGATACAAAAATCTGTTGCATTTCTATACACTAATCATGAAGTAGCAGAAAAAGAAATTAAGAAAACAATTCCACTTATAATTGCATCCAAGAATAAACTTAAACACAGAGGTCAAAGGCCTACATTGTAAAACTATAAGACACTGATTAAAGAAATTGAAAATAACACAAACAAATGAAAATATATCTCATTCTCATAGATTGGAAGAATTAATATTGTTAAAATGTCCATACCACCGAAAACAATCTACAAATTCAATGCAATCCCTATTAAAATACCAGTAGCATTTTTCACAGAACTAGGACAAGTAATATAAATTTGTAAGGAACCAGAAAAGCCCAAATAGCCAAAGCAATTGGGAAAAAGAAGAACAAAGATGGCAGCATCATAATCCCAGATTTTGAGATATCTTACTAAGCTAAAATAATCAAATTAGTATGATGTTGGCACAAAACAGGCACAACAAGGAAAGAAATAGTATACAATGGGGGAAAGACAGTCTCTTCAATAAATAGTGCTGGGAAAATCAGACAGCTACATGCAAAAGAATGAAACTGGATCATTTTCTTACACCATACAGAAAAATAAACTCAAAATGGATTCAAGATGTAAATGTGAGACTTGAAACCATTAAAATCCTAGAAGAAAACATAGGGAGTAGGGGCGCCTGGGTGGCTCAGTGGTTTAAGCCTCTGCCTTCAGTTCAGGTCATGATCTCAGGGTCCTGGGATTGAGCCCCGCATTGGGCTCCCTGCTCAGTGGGGAGCCTGTTTCTCCCTCTCTCTCTGCCTGCCTCTCTGCCTACTTGTGACCTCTCTCTCCCTGTCAAATAAATAAATAAATAAATAGGGAGTAATCTCTCTGACATCAGCCTTAGCAACATATTCATGAATTTGTCTCTTGAGGAAAAGGAAACAAAAGTATAACTAAACTATTGGGATTACATCAAAATAAAAAAAAAAAAAAACTTTTGCATAGCAAAGGAAGCCATCAACAGAGGAAAAAGACAACCTACTAAATTGGGAGAAGATATTTGCAAATGACATAACCAGTAAAGTGTTACTATCCAAAATATATAAAGAACTTATAAAACTCAATACTAAAAAAACTGATAATCCAATAAAAATGGCAGATGACCTGAATAAATATTTTTCCAAGAATATATGTAGTTGGCCAAAAGACACACAAAAAGATACTTAACATTATTAATCATCAGAGAAATGCAAATTAGAAATGTATATGTATATAATGGAATATTACTCAGTCATCAAAAAGAACGAAATCTTGCCATTTACAATGGTATGGATGGAACTAGAGGGTATTATGCTAAGTAGAAATAAGTCAGCCAGAAAAAAACAAATACCATACGATTTCGCTCATATGTGGAATTTAAAAAACAAAACATGAACATAGGGGAAGGGAAGGAAAAATAAAATAAAAGGAAAACAGAGAAGAAGACAAAGCATAAGAGACTCTTAGCTACAGGAAACAAACTGAGGGTTGCTGGAGGGGAGGCGGGTGGTGTGATGGGGTAAATGTGTGATGGGCATTAAGAAGGCACTTGATATGATGAGCACTGGGTATTGTAAACAACTGATGAATCACTGAAACTAGTAGTATATATGTTAATTAAATTGAATTTATTTATTTTTTTTTAAAGATTTTTTTTTATTTATTTATTTGACAGAGAGAGAGATCACAAGTACGCAGAGAGGCAGGCAGAGAGAGAGGAGGAAGCAGGCTCCCTGCGGAGCAGAGAACCCGATGCGGGGCTCGATCCCAGGACCCTGAGATCATGACCTGAGCCGAAGGCAGCGGCTTAATCCACTGAGCCACCCAGGCGCCCCTTGAATTTATTTTTTAAAAGATTTTATTTATTTATTTGACAAGAGAGATTGAGGTCACAAGTAGGCAGAGAGACAGGGCAGGGAGGGAGAGTAGGCTCCCTGCTGAGCAGGGATCCCAGGAACCTGAGATCATGACCTGAGCTGAAGGCAGAGGCTTAACCCACTGAGCCACCCAGGCGCCCCTGAAATTGAATTTAAATTGAACATTAAAAAAATAAATTTTGGGGTTAATACTTTGCTTATGTACTGTAGACCAAAACTGATTCCTGCTTACAAAATAACAATTAGACAAAACTTTTTAAAAATTAAGAATTTCGAACTATTCCTAAGATAAAAAGATAAAAGGTGTAATTATATTAATTCACATTTTTTTTTGGTTATTCAAAATGTAGAGTCAACCTAAATGTTCATAAAAAGGAGATGTTAAATCAACTACAGTAGCTTATACTATGGAATATTGAGTAAAGTTTCAAAACAATGAAGTAAATTTTTAGGCATTGATATGAAATGAGTCCTAGGATTTATTATTAAATGAAAAGAGCAAGTTATAGAACACAGAATGGTATGTACAACATTATCTTATTTATATTAAATACCTACACGTACCTCAAATCTGTATAGATAACCTATCAAATTGACAAGACTGGTTCCCTCTGGATGGAACTGGATGGAAATCAAGAGAAACTTTTGACTTATTTGTGTTATGCACATTTAAAAAAGAAAAAGAATAAATTACTGTATTACTTGTTTGAAAAAAAATTTAAGAAAGCAATAAAAACAGGCATAAAAATAGTTGATAGTTTGATATTCATATTTGAAACGTACCTACTATCATGAAAAATTAACATGAGAATACCAGATTGTATTTTTATAAGAAAAAAAAAGAAGCTATTGTATATATGGGAAAAAAAACTCAGCGCAAAAATCTATTAAATGATTGAAACTACACAGACAGGTTATTAAATTAAAAGAATTCTCTTGGGGTGCCTGGGTGGTTCAGTTGGTTAAGCATCTGCCTTTGGATCACGTCATGATCTCAGGATTTGGAATCGAGCCCCATGTCGGGCTCCCTGTTCAACAGGGAGTCTACTTCTCCCTCTCCCTCTGCTCCTCTCCCCTACTTGTACTCTGTCTCTCTAATAAATAAAATCTTTTTTTAAAAAAGTAGAATTCTCTCACATATATGCATATATCTACATATATACTTTATACATATAACTAACTACATTTATACTTATATAAACTTTTACATATATACTCATAATACTACATATTTATATACTACTTAAAATGTATACAAATTAATCCACTTTGCAATTGTTTTTTTTAAAAACTTAATAATTTATTTTGAAGGATTTTTTTATTTTTAATTCCAACACTTATGGCTATGAATTCTTCAAAGATTAAGGAATACCTTTGACTGGATAGGCCATAATTTATAAATGGGTTTTTGGCATTTCAAAATGTTTCAATGAATATGACTGTATATGTCCATGTATATGTATATAAATTAATATAGATCACATATCATATAATAATATATGTATCTAATTAATGTGTAATTGAAAATATTTATCATATATACTGACATAGATAAATACATGATAGATAGATGAATATGACACCACCAAATTGCTTTTCTAGATAATATACCGATTATATTTTTAACAATAAAATATGAAAATTCTTGTTTCCTTATGTTCTTGCCAACTTAATTATTGCTATTCTCACAAAACAAAATGGTGTCTCATTGTTTTCCCTTTCTTTTCAATAATTATTAAGATATACTAAATGATGCTCATATCACTCAAAATTAAGGAATGTTTGCTTCAGTGATATGGCTCAAAAGAGCTGTGAGCATTTATACCAAAGGGATAATGAGATTCACCTAGAATGAGATGAGATTCACCTAGAATAGACTTGAAATAACCAAGTAATGTTCACTTAATTTGTAATATACCGTCCAGACATACAGTTCAAACCCTAAAAATTTCACATATGTACAAAAGGTTATTGTTCTCTATTAAGCATCTATCTCCCCATCATATCACAATGATTTTCTAATGGCCAAATACAATGAGTATTTCTAATACTTCGATCACTTGCCTTCTCTTCTGTTTTCGGCATTATACAATAATCTTTCCTAAAGATTTTCTTTTCCTTTTGCATCTAGGACATGTGTTCTAGGTTTTCACAATTCTAATATCGTTCCAAATTTGATTGCAGTATACTCTTCATTTATTCATCCCCTGATCTTAGTGATCCCTTAGAGATGATCTTTAGCATCTCCCCACAGTACACACATTCTCTGACCCACATATTTTATTTCTGTGTGAGGTACCTGGTGATAAGTCAGAAATTTTGATCTCGATTTAGTCTAGATACCTTCTTGTGAGGCACTGACCTGTATAATTCACTAGAAATCTCCTTCAGAATGAGATTTCTGGAAACTTAACACATCCCCAATTAGCTTTTCTCTTTTTCTCCACCACCACTGACGAGGTTTTTTACTTCCTTCTCTATGCTGTACCTATAAACAGACCCACAATCAATTCGATCACTCAGGCCCTACGCCTGGACTGTCACCTCCTACAACCACCTAGTCATTTTTGTATGAGTTCTCTCTTTAAAATAATATTGAAAGATATTACACTTTGTGTTTCACACCGTCCTAAATAGTCCACTATATGGTTTTTGAATGGATGTATCAGTGAATAAATCGGATAGGAAGACAGTAAAGTGCAAGAAATGATAGCACTTACTAGCCTATGTTAATCACTAGAATAGGTTTAACGTTTTTTTGTTTTTCAAAGTGGTTTTTCAGCACTTTCAGTGTCATGAAAATGGACACCAGTTGACCTTTCCTTGTACGTGCTTACCTTTCTTCCCCCTCCCTCCCTTCATGCGCACCCTTTTTTCCTTGTTTCTTCCTTTCTCTCTTAAGTCGTGCCTTTTTTTCTATCTGGGACCCTCTCAACGCTTCTCTTCTGTCCCTGGCCTAACGCCCTCGCTCGCAGCACGCTGGTCAGCTCCTCTGGCCAGTGCGCCGGCTCAGCCCCGCCCACGCGGAACTCGAGTCACGAGGCTGCGGGAGGCGCGCTGCGAAGGGGGCGGGGTGAGGCCGGCGCTCCGCAGCGGGCGTGGGCGGATCCGGGAGCGCAGCCCCCCCCCCGCTATATCTGCGCCTGCGCGGGGCGGCTGCGGAGCCAGTCGGGACGGAGGAGACAAGATGGCGCTGCGGGCGATGCGGGGGATCGTGAACGGGGCCGCACCCGAGCTTCCCGTGCCCACCATTGGGCCTGTGGCGGGATCTCGGGAGCAAGCGCTGGCAGTTAGCCGGAACTACCTTTCCCAGCCTCGCCTGAGTGAGTATCAGAGAAAGAGACGAATCCTGTCTTGCTCCTTAGCTCAGCCTCTTGCTTCCATTCACCTGCTTAGCGAGGGAGGGGGGTTTATTTTTCCCTTTCTCATCCCACCTGTTCTGACTCATTCGTCTGTCTCTAGGAGATTTGAGTGTACCTGATGTTCTCGTAACATAGGTGGGCGGAGGGCAAGAGCAGCGACGAGAACTCTTTCCTGGGGTTGGTGGGCTCCTGGCTATTGACCCGCCCTCTCCAACTTCCTTGACTGGAGCACCGTCGGGCTCTTGCTTCTAGTCGCTAAAGCAGCTTCTTCTTCTTTTTTTTTTTTTTTTAAGATTTTATTTATTTATTTGACAGAGATCACAAGTAGGCAGAGAGGCAGGCAGAGAGAGAGAGAGGAAGGGAAGCAGGCTCTTCACTGAGCAGAGAGCCCGATGCGGGGCTCGATCCCAGGACCCTGGGATCATGACCTGAGCCGAAGGCAGAGGCTTTAACCCACTGAGCCACCCAGGTGCCCCAGAAAGCAGCTTCTTGTCACTTCAATCTTAATCATCCCCTGACCTCAGCTGGATATGGAGGGGTCGAGGGAACGCCCTTTCCCATCTCCTCCCGCCGGTGTAGATCTTCAGGGCTGATCAGGGGTTCTTCCGAGGGAGACCAAGTAGTGCTGTCGCTGACGTGGTCTGGCCCTTCGTTGATGAAGGTCAGGCCCGCAGCCAGAGGGAGACGTTCTGTGGAGGGACTGCTCCACAGGAGCACACGTTGGTATCAGAGACGCTACTGCTGAAAAGTACCCTGTAGGTCATCTAGTCTAACGCTCTCGTTTTACAGTAGGAAGCCTAAGGTTCTGGCAGGAGCAGGACTTGCCAGATTTTAAACAGTTATTGGCAGAACAGAAACTAAAATTCTGTTTCTTTCTTTCTTTTTTTTAAAGTAGGCTCCATGCCCAACGTGGAGCCCAGCACTGAGTTTGAACTCGGGACCCTGAGATCAAGAGTCGCCTGCTCAACTGACTTGAGGCAGCAGGCGCCTCTGAATTTCCGTTTGATTCTCGTTGGTGGTCCTCTTGTTTTTTTTTGTTTGTTTGTTTGTTTTGTTTTGTTTTTTTTAAACCATTGTTTCTTCATTTACTGACAAGTTAAACCTAACACAATTAAGTGGAAGGCTATCTTGGGGAAGCCAAGCAGCTTTGGCCATATTACATAGTATTTTTTAAAATATTTTATTTATTTATTTGACAGATCACAAGTAGGCAGAAAGCTAGGCAGAGAAGGGGCGGGGGGGGGGGGGGGGGGGGGGGGGGGGGGGTGGTGCAGGCTCCCTGCTAAGCAGAGAGCTGGTTGTGGGGCTCCATCCCAGACCCGAAACCATGACCTGAGCCGAAGGCACAGGCTTAACCCACTGAGCCACCCATAATACCCATATTATATAGTATTATGTGCAGAATATGTCATATGCGTGTTTAAGTGCTGTGATTATTAAAAAAAAAAAAAAAAAAAAAAGGAAACAAACCTGCTTTAATAAATGCGGTTTTAAGTGGACTACCCAGTAGTTCCAAAAGAAAATTTTTTTTTTAATTACTAACCAGTACAGTTGTGCAGTAGCAGGTCTCTTCACAGCTTCCTTCAGAATTCGGGATGAGCCTTGGAAATAGACTCTTTAAAACTTGGGAAGCTGATGTTTCCCCAGGTGGTGAGACTATGTTTGCACTGGTTAGTTGCCAGAATGCTTGTTTGTGGGTGGCTCATTGGTTTAAAAGAATTTCAGATGAAGGGTTTCAGTCTAGCCGCCCTCCAGTCTGACTAATCCTATCCTGATCTGTCACTAGGTCATATGACAGCACTGCAGTATGAGGAAGAAGAAAAACACAGTTGATTCCATGGTTTGCTGAGATGTGCTTTTTACAGTGGGAATTAATCTGAATTATCTGAGAACGCTTACTGGAGGTTTATATAAGCTGAAGTGAATGTTCCAAGAAATTAACTGATGTTGCATTCTTCTTCTATCTTCTATAGATTCTGACAATAAATTCATATCTAATAATTCATATTCTTTTATGAACTGCATTTGCATGTTTTACTTTTCTTTGGGTAGACAGATATTAGTGGTGCTTCTAGGAAAAGATTATAGGGGTGCGTTAGTCAGTTACCATATAATTATTCATTCTGTGTCAGTTCGAAGAGTATCAACAGAAATAATAAAATTGTTTCAAGAGTACTCCATGATTGTTAACCCTTAGGGGAGATGAGTAGGCTTTTTCAGTATTCTTTGTGTGCTTAGCCAGTGGCTAAAGAATTCCAGATGAGGAGCTCCTGGGTGGCTCAGTGGTTTGGAGCCTCTGCCTTTGGCTCAGTCATGATCTCGGAGTCCTGGGATGGAGCCCCACATCGGGCTCTCTACTCAGTGGGGAGCCTGCTTTCCCCCCACTCTCTCTCTGCCTGCCTCTCTGCCTACTTGTGATCTCTGTCAAATAAATAAAATCTTAAAAAAAAAAAAAAAAACAATTTCAGATGAGATTCCTCCTGACAAAATTGTTATAATGGTTAAAACTGAACCTCAGGGGGTGCCTGGGTGGCTCAGTGGGTTAAAGCCTCTGCGTTCGGCCCAGGTCATGATCTCAGGGTCCTGGGATCGAGTCCCGCGTCAGGCTCTCTGCTTGGCAGGGAGCCTGCTTCCTCCTCTCTCTCTGCCTGCCTCTCTGCCTACTTGTAATTTCTCTCTGTCAAATAAATAAATTAATAAAAAAAACCTGAACCTCAGGAACCCTTTTTTGTATCCTCACTGCCTTTCACAGTACTTGACACATTGAAGGTGTCTTGTAATTGTTTTATAACTTGCATTTAAACCTTGTTCTAATAGTTTAGTAGATTTTCAGTGTGGCTGGAATCAGAGTAGGGAATTGGGACACTTAGTTGAGTTGCTTTTCTGTATCTGTGTTATTCTGAATAGCATAAATGATTCCAGACTTAGGCTAACAGCTAACTACATTTGAATATCATCCTTAAATTGCCACATTCTTTATTCTAGCCCAACAGTTTTAATTCCTTCTGAATAAATACTGATTAACCTCTTAATTTTTCTAAAGATTGATTAGACCGTCTTAGGTGGTATATTAATGTAGTTACTTAATGTGTGCTTTTGAATGAAGGAATGGGACTAATAATATTGGCAGTACCACTGTACAAATTGGATCCTGTTTTAAAACAACTTCATGATATTGGATCTGTTAACAAGAAATGGGAAATGAGATGCACAGCCTTAGAATAATCTTGAGCACTTTAGTTGAGTCTCTAAATTCACAAGGAAAGAAAACTTAATTATTTAAACTTTGAGCACAGTTCAATAATACATACTGAACTTTTAGATACTGAACATTTTGAATTAGATAATCTCCATTGTTCTTGAGACCTTAGATCAGAACTAACCTTGTTTCTTATTTCATAAAACAGAGGTATCCTCAATGAAAAAGTCAAGTAAAGGAATCATAGGTCTACTTTTTCTAGAACCTCTTTTTCTAGAACCTCTCCCTTTTTGTCCACCTGTCAGGGTGTGCATCTCTACTGTTCTTGCACAATAGAAGATAATTGCCGGGGATTTTTGTTTTGCTAATAAGAGACTAGAGTACTGGATCTCTTGTGCAATGACTGTCCAATTTTCTCGTCGAAAATTTCACAATCATTAAGTGGCGTTACTAGTGTTAAACAATCTCATATCCTGCAGGAGGAAGAGGATGTCATCTTACAGAACATATACTTCTACAAAAACCTTTGTAGATTTTGGTTTTGAAATATTACTCCATAAATATTTATTGCCTGCTTGATAGTTCAGGATCAAAGATGTAACTTTTTGGTCTTAAAATGTGCTCACCATGTAATGTAACTTGTGTCAGTGTTGTCAGAAATTCTGAATATCCTCTGCAGACCTAACTTCTTATTCATTTGGAAATTCTCATAAGAAGAGTGTTCATTATTTTGGTAAACAGAAATGTTTATATAACTTGTGAATAGGTTTTGACTTTTTAGAAGAGCAGCTATAATATCTTTGGCAGCTTTACTTGAAACTTCTCTCTGCCTTGGGCTGTTAATGATAATAGTGAGGAAGGCTGGATAAATACTGTTTAGAGTTAAATAGAGTTTGATATCATTTTTTCTGCTTGTATTTTTTTAAACATTTTATTATTATGGAAAAAAGCTATAGTTGCTATATAAACTGTCTTCTAGTACCTGTTTGTAATCCAAATGTAGGAACTGTGTCATCTATATTTTTTAATTATATTGGAGACTAAGTTCAGAAATACTGTAAAGTCATAGAATGCCAACCTTAGAATTGGGGTGGGGGGTGGGGGAAGCCAAACAAACAAAAAACCAGTTCTAAGTCTGGTTCTCCCTTTTAATAACACATTTCTCAGAGCCTTAGTTTCTTTAAATGTAGAGTGGGTATATCAGCCTTGCCTACCTCCCAGCATTTTGTGAGCCTGAAATGGGGTAACCTATCTGAAGATATTCTGTGTAAGTACAAAGCACTCTCCAAATGTAGTTTGGTGATATTTTTGGTTGGGTTTGGGTTATTGTTAGTGTTCAATTTGTATATGTCAGTTTAATTTAAATCATGCATGCTCCTGGGGTTCCTGGGTGGCTCAGTGTGTTAGGCCTCTGCCTTTGACTCAGATCAGGATCCCAGGGTCCTGGGCTCAAGCCACACATCAGGATCTCTGCTCAGCGGGGAGCCTGCTTCCCTCTCTCGCTGTCTGCCTCTCTGCCTACTAGTGATCTCTGTCTGTCAAAGAAATAAATTAAAAAAAAAAAGTCCATGTTCCTTAAGCTCTGATTTGTATCCGAAGTAGTTTCCTTGCTTTGTGTGTGTGTGTGTGTGTTTTGCAGTGAGGGGAAACTGCTGAAGTAAGCATCTCATTATTAGATTCTCCCTTTTCTGCTTAAAAACTCCTCCAGTGGCTATACTCCCATTAGAGAAAGATTGTTTAGCAATAGTGACAGAATGTAGACACAAGAAAAATACTGTCCAGTGCATTACATAGTAAAAATAGCTTACTTTTTCATAGCTAACTTGCAGCCTCCTGGAATTATTTTGAGTTAGCATAGCCACATAAGTCTTGCAAATAATTACAAGAGTGTACCAGACCACAAAAAACAACCAGTTTGTTTTGGAATTTGAGCTGCAGTACAGAGTTAAAAGAACAAGTGACTTTGGAGCCAGACTGTAAGTTCAGATCCTTGGGCAATTTACTTGAGTTCTGAGTGTCATTTTTCTCTATTATAACTTGGTAGATCTTTTATGGAGATTAAGTGAGAATTCCTGACAAGTACTTATTAAATTATATTGGTGGTGTAGGTATTAATCGGTTAATTTGAATAGTTACTTGTAGGCTTTTTATATGAAAAGGCTATATACATTGTTGCAAATTTAGAGACTGCTTTTGATGAAGTAGAATCTTAATAGAAGTCAGTTTGAGTCACTGTTTCCAGCAGAAACGGTGAGTAGTGTTTCTTTTTCTCCGTCATGCTTGTGCTTGTGACTGGTGAAACTTCCTAATTTTAAATGAGCTTGAATTTAAACATGAGATTCTGAAGCATGTTTGTTGTAGAGGTTAAAGTTAAAGGAGGTGAAATCATGGTGAAAAAAATTTTCAGAACCTGAAGGATTTTGTTGGTTACATTTTATTCAAAACAGTTGCTTTAAATCTCAAAACTGGATCCTCCCCCCAATCCACCAGCCCACACCCTACTCCTATCCCTGTTTTAAGTAAAGGTTTTGAGCTGCTATTTCTATATTTTTTTAAAATTGGGTTCTAAGGAAAACATGTTTCAAATGTAGCTCCCTCTACATTTCTATGTAGCAGTTTTAGAAAGTCATTAAAAAATTGATTGTTTGAATACTAAAAATGAGAACAATAAATTTTTTAGGGGTAGAAATTATTTTTAAGAGTATTAGTTTATTTTCATACAATGGGGAAGATTTTCATAAAAAATAAGTGTGACAGCAGAGGTTTTTCTGTAATTTAAAGGGAACAAATGATTAATTGTTTTACATTATCATCCATTCAGGTAGCTTAAGTTTTTTAATTTGTGACTTGCCTCTTATTATCTGAGGTTAAAAAAGTCATTTGGGAGCCTCTTTCAAGATTATTACAATTGTAGATATTCAGGAAAATATTAGTATCAGGTTTAAATGTCCTATGAGTATGAATGACAAGTAAGTGCCCCAATAGTGCTTTCCTGTTTTTGGCATTTGTACCAGGGTACTGGCTTCCTGTTTTTAAGTTCTCAAGCCCCTTGAATGGACAGACTAGATATATTAAATGGTTTCCTCATTCTTGGGATTTGACATTTGTGCCAGAAATTTCTGTCCCAAGACCTCAGAAGAAATCAAGTAAAAAATTCTCAGTGGACAGTTTCTCACAACATATTAATGCCTTATAGTAAGATTTTTTCATTTATTTTTTTCAACTGTTCTGATCATTCAATTTAGTTAATTCTGACATTGTTAGAAGTACTGTCTCCTGAACGTTCTGTTTTATACTAATTACCATTACATTTGACATGTTTGTAGGTGTGGTAGGGTTGCAGGATAGCTACCTCCTTTCTAAAATGAAGGATTTGAGTCATGCCTTATAGATTAGTAGTTTAATCCTAGAGAATAACTTGCAGTAGAAAATAGAAGCCTCTAAACTGACAGTAACATTTGGCTTTTTTTTGCTTGTTTGTTTAAGGATCATATTTGATCTCTGGCCTTTCATTCCATTACCCGCTCCTCTCTTCCTAAAGCTCTTTTCTCTGTAGTTTTTAATGACATCTTTTAATTATGGCTTTTACCTCACAGATGACATTTTCTCATTTCCTTTGTGAGTTTTGTCACTTGTGCTTAAAGTTGTTGAGACTTTCCTTTATCTACTTTGCTAAGTGCCTCCTCTTCTTTAAAGCATTTCCTTTTCTAAGTAAGAACTCCTTACCTAGGTTTTTCCTCTGCTTCCACAAACCCTCTGTACACCTCTGTTATAGCCCTTAATGCTTCCCCCTTCTCCATATAAAACTGGGAACTCTTGAAAGAACTTTGCTCCTCTGTGCCTTCTTTGTTTTTGTATTCTGGGTCCTTAAAGTGACTTACAGTAAGAATGCAAAGTGGTTTTGGTTGGATGAAGGTGGATTATGAAAAGTTGTACAGGCACAGGTATATTTTATAAATTCAATTTGAAATTTTCTGTTTGAGTGCTCTGTATTATAAGTGCCATAGAGAGAGGAGCTTTTTGATAATATTGTAGAGGTAATTGTAGGTGGTTGTCCTGTCTGACTAAAGCTGATTCTTTTCTTTCTTTCTAGCGTACAAGACAGTATCAGGAGTCAATGGTCCACTAGTGATCTTAGATCATGTTAAGGTAATACCACTGAGATAATCATTTAACCATTTATGTAAGAATATGGTCTTGTTCAGTATACTTTAAATTTTATGTTCTGATTTTTTAACCCACTTTTTGGTCTGAATGTCAGTGCTACATAGGAGATGAGTTTTAAATCAAAAGTCAGAAGACTGGATTCCAGTGGTGGATCTAATATGGATTCTGTTAAACTACATCATCTGCAGAATTTTTTTAATTTTTTATTTATTTATTTATTTGGCCAATCCTACCTCATAGGTTGAGGAAAAACAGTAATAATATATGAGTGTGTTTTATAACCTGTAGGTTATTGTATATCTCTGGTAGCTTCTGGTTCTTGTCATAGACTGCAAATGTGTTATAGCTATTTGTTAATAGTATTTGTCTTTTTTTTTTTTTACTAAATTTTAAGATCTTTGAGTGAATAAACAAAGTTACTTTTATCTTTGAGGGCCTGACACTGGTATTCAGGTAGCAAACAAGAACAGATTATCTTAACGGTGATTAAAGCCCTAAAGCAAAGAATAGTTTTTACTTAGTTTGTTTTAAGGATGTGGGGTTGTGTTTTTTTTTAGCCACAGCTGTACATAAGAATTATAAACACTAAGACTGTTATCATAGAAAAAGTGACGTAGAATATAGACCATAATTGAATGCCCTACAGAAAGCCTTCTACCTGAGCTTTATGATCAAAATATCTTCAGAGAAAATAATTGATATAGTATGCTCTCTAGAACAGTAATTATGTACTGGTTGATGTTGGGGTAGTTTGGGCAAAAGGCACACAATTATTGTTTGTTGAGAAAAGTAATGATGGAAATATGTTTGGCATGTGACCCCTCTAGAAGCAGAAAAGAAATTGAAAATCATTTCATAAAAGAAAGGGCAAAATGCATTGTTTTTTCAGTTTTATCCCTAAGATTATATATTTATACATGACAAGGTATTTATACAAATTAACCTCAGGATTAAACATAACAAATTTACCTCTGGGCCATAGTCTCATACTAGTATTCTGCAATTTGAATCAAAGTCTCAATATAGTGTACTCAATTTGCACAAAGTTTAGGTCAGTACCCATTAATGTTTTGTGAAAGAGTGGAGCCTGCACTTTTATTTTTGAGGAAAAGATAGGAAGCTTTTTTTTTTTTTTCTATAGTCTTTATTAGATAACATTTTTGGCTTACATTTTAAAAACATGAAACTTTTTTGTGAGTAAATGTTATTGAAAACAAAAATATTTGCCTTTCGTTTTTCTTTTAAGACTTTATTTATTTAAGAGAGAAGAGGGAGAGAGAGCATGAGAGTATGAGCAGAGGGAGGGACACTGGAAGAGGGACAAGCAGGGCCCAACACATGGCTCAGTTCCAGGACCCTGAGATCATGACCTAAGCTGAAGTCAGTGTTTAGCTGACTTGAGCCACCTAGGTGCCCCCAAAATATTCAGGTTTCAATTATGTTAAACACTGAGCTCAGAACAGAAGATATGATGGTGAACAGTGAGTCCTCCCCCAGTGGAGCATCATGTAGGGGAGAAGCAAATATAATGCAGATAAACATACCTAATTAGTAAGTGCTATGAGAGTTAAGTGTGGGGTGCTATGAGAGTAAGGAGAAAGACTTTAGAAGACATCTTTGAGAAAGTAACTTTAAGAGTGTTCAAAAAGTTTCATTGAATGTTTGCTTGGGGTAGAGCTCCAGCTGAGGAAAAACTGGTAAATAAATGATAGGTAGGTATAGGAATGGTTTCATAACCCCAGATTTATAGTGGCTTTTTAATTTAAAGGGTCAAGGAACAGATAATCTTCTTTTTTTTTTTCCATTTTATTTATTTTTTTCAGCGTAACAGTATTCATTGTTTTTGCACAACACCCAGTGCTCCATGCAAAACGTGCCCTCCCCATTACCCACCACCTGTTCCCCCAACCTCCCACCCCTGACCCTTCTAGTCTCTTATGGTTCGCCTCCCCTCCCCAATGTCCATAGCCCCCTCCCCCTCTCCCAATCCCACCTCCCCCCAGCAACCCCCAGTTTGTTTTGTGAGATTAAGAGTCATTTATGGTTTGTCTCCCTCCCAATCCCATCTTGTTTCATTTATTCTTCTCCTATCCCCCTAACCCCCCATGTTGCTTCTCCATGTCCTCATATCAGGGAGATCATATGATAGTTGTCTTTCTCCGATTGACTTATTTCACTAAGCATGATACGCTCTAGTTCCATCCACGTCGTCGCAAATGGCAAGATTTCATTTCTTTTGATGGCTGCATAGTATTCCATTGTGTATATATACCACCTCTTCTTTATCCATTCATCTGTTGATGGACATCTAGGTTCTTTCCATAG
Organism: Meles meles; assembly: GCF_922984935.1. Classification (NCBI taxonomy): domain Eukaryota; kingdom Metazoa; phylum Chordata; class Mammalia; order Carnivora; family Mustelidae; genus Meles; species Meles meles. The sequence goes on along the minus strand of NC_060067.1, from coordinate 168,152,028 downwards.
TTTGGCTATTGTAGACATTGCTGCTATAAACATTCGGGTACACGTGCCCCTTCGGATCACTATGTTTGTATCTTTAGGGTAAATACCCAGTAGTGCAAGTGCTGGGTCATAGGGTAAGGGAACAGATAATCTTGATGAATTTTGTCAGAATAGAGATGGAGACTGCTACTCAAGTCATGTTATGAAATTGGCTTTTTTTTTTTTTTAAGATTGATTTTATTTATTTGTCAAAAAGAGACAGCACAAGCAGGGAAGGTGGCAGGCAGAGGAAGAAGTGGGCTCCTTGATCAGCAAGGAGCCTGATGTGGGACTCGATCCCAGGACTCTGGGATCATGACCTGAGCCGAGGCAGACACTTAACCAACCAAGGCACCCAGGCATCCCTGAAATTGGCATATTTTTAATTTCCAAACCAGAAAAGGGTAATACTAGAAAAGAAGAAAGATAATTATCCTCACTTAAAAGCACAGATTCTAAAATTCTTAATAAAAATTACTCATCTATTGGAAATTAGCAAACATAATTATGTAAAAAAAATAATAGAATTATGACAAAGTAGAATTTATCCCAGTAATACAAAGATGATTTGATGTGGGGAGCCTGGGTGGCTCAGTGGGTTAAAGCCTCTGCCTTCGGCTCAGGTCATTATCCCACAGTCCTGGGATCGAGCCCCACACTGGGCTGTCTGCTCTGCAGGGAGCCCTCTTCCTCCTCTCTCTCTCTGCCTGCCTCTCTGCCTAGTTGTGATCTCTGTCTGTCAAATAAATAAATAAAATCTTTAAAAAAAAAAAAAAGATGATTTGATGTTAAGAAATATATCAGTAACTTAGCTTAAGTCAACTCATTCATGGATTAAACTAGAAAGAGCTTATGGCCTTCTCGATAAATAAGTAGGATCTGATAAGTTATTCATTTCCATAAAAAAAAAAAAAGCAAGAAAGAAAAGGTCACTTGGAAATAAAGAGTAGAACAAACTTTTAACCTCTTAAAAGATATCCATCATAACCTATAGGAAACAACATACTTAAGAGACTCTGGTAAAATTCTCATTTAAATCAGAAACAAGATGAGGATGCCTGGTTGTTTCCACACTATCCGTCTTTGTACTTAGAACCTAACCAGTGCTGTGGGGGGGAAAAGAAATAAGGGTATAAAGCTATTAGGAGGGAAAATTAACCAGTGCTGTGGGGGGAAAAAGAAATAAGGGAATAAAGCTATTAGGAGGGAAACCTAACCAGTGCTGCAGGGGGGAAAAGAAATAAGGGTATAAAGCTATTAGAAGGGAAAAGGCACAGCAGTCATCATTTCTTGGTGATATAATTAACTAAACCAAAGTCATTCAGTGGGTAAACTATTAGAAACAATGATGCAACACAGTTGCTGGATACAAGAATCAGTCCACAGAAATCAGGAGTGTTGTATATTCCAGAATTCATTATTTACAGAAAACCATAAAGCTTTGTTGGAAGACTTAAAATAAAGGGAGATTCCATGTTTGTGAATGAAAGGACTCAGAGTAAATATATTGATTCCACTCAGGGAACAGAATCCTTTAGAGATAGAGTAATTAATATTAAAGACTGGGTGCAGGCATAAGCAGTTGTATCAGTGGAGCAAAATTAAGCACTCTGAAACCAATTCTTATCATGCTGGGTATTTGACTTGGGTCAAAGATAAAAGCATCATTACAGGTCAATAGGGGACATGTTGTGCTGCTTAGTAAATATTATTGGGGTAATTGGTTTTATATATAAAAAAGAATGAAAATGAGAAAAGTAAAATTGCATACCACAAACAAAGCCAATTGAATTAAAGGCCTAAACCTGAACAACCTTTTAGAAGACAAAATCAAAAGCCATTTGTATAAATTTAAATTAAAAGGTTTTCCTAAACAAGATACAAAAGGCACAAATCATAAAGGAGAACAAGTTGTTTTAGTACTTAAAAAGTTTTGAAACTTCTGTATGGTAAGATACAAAAATAAAGGGCAAGATAACAGAGTGGAAGCTTATATTTACGAAAGGGTTAATATCCAGAATCTGTAAAGCTCCTATACATTAAAGAAAAAGCAGATCCATTTGAAAAGTGGAAGAAATATAGGGAATATAAAGAAGAAATATAACCCAGTCATAGGTAATAAATTCTGAATTGTCAGTGAACATGAAAAGCTGTATAATACTGGGAAAATACAAGTTGAAAAGATGCTAATTTTTTCTTTATCAAAATGGCAGAAATTAAAGTTCAGTAATGTAAGATTGACATAGTTGTAGGGAAATGATGATTTTGTATACTGCTAGGGAGATTGTAAATTAATACAATTCCTTTTCAGAGGAACTTAAATTTATGGAATGGGCACAGCCTGTATGTAGCCACCACTTGGTAATCAAATACCTTAGGGAAAACACACTTGGCCTGAGGGAGCTGCATAGAAGAATGCTCTTGTAGCATGTTTGTAATAGTATAAATTTGGAATAGCCTTGAACTCCATTGACACATAAAATGTGTCATTTTAACTACATTTATTTTAACATTGATTCTAAGATGCCCATTTATTCATGTTACCATCTCCACAATCAAGAATTTTAAAATCAGTGGTGCACCATATTTTAATTGAGAGATATTTTCCTTCACATCGCTCAAGGTAGTGATGTGCTTTTCAATGATTATGTTGATAAAATGAGGTAAATATTACCAAAATGGATCTAAAACATAAGGTCAAGTGAAGAAAATGAAAAGTTGCAGGATAATATATTTAGTATATTGTCATTTATGTAAAATAACTAAAATCTATTTTTGGAAACTACATTTTAAAATATTAAAAGTGAAAGAGGAATATGTATTTGTTTAGGAGAATTTGAGGACACATTTATCTTATTATAATAGTGATGATTGTATTTTTTTTTTTTTAAGATTTTATTTATACATTTGACAGACAGAGATCACAAGTAGGCAGAGAGGCAGGCAGAGAGAGAGAGAGAGGAGGAAGCAGGCTCCCTGCCAAGCAGAGAGCCCGATGCGGGGCTCAATCCCAGGACCCTGGGATCACGACCTGAGCAAAAGGCAGAGGCTTTAACCCACTGAGCCACCCAGGCGCCCCTGATGATTGTATTTTTAATTGGCATTTTATCCCCCTCCCCACAAAGCATGCAGGTGAGTACACACACAGCCCAGAAGCAAACATCAGTTCTGAGTGATGGGAATGTGATTATTGTAAGTTTTGCGCCTTTCTTTAGTCTCTTTAGTTTAAAACCTATACACAGGAGAAAAAACTAATTGCTGCTGTTTTATGGATTTAAGACCTTTCTCTCTACCTGAGGATGTTACAGACTCTCAGTATATGCCTGTGTGGTTTAGAGAGGTGGGGAGATTTTACTTGTATACATGCTATGATAGAGATAGAGCATATAGAGTAATTTGGGGAGCTTTTAAATATTGGTTATTGATCCTTTATTTTATCTGGTATAGTTTCCCAGATATGCTGAGATTGTCCACTTAACATTACCAGATGGCACAAAGAGAAGTGGGCAAGTTCTAGAAGTTAGTGGTTCCAAAGCAGTGGTTCAGGTAAGCATCACTTTCCAAATCTGGCCAGTTGAACAAAAACATAAGGAACACCTCTTGCCTTTTCTAGAGATCATTTAGTAAATCTGTCTTTAGAGATTGATTACTGACTGTGGGAAGAAAAAATTATTTTTTCTTGTTGTTTTGCCAAATGATAGCCACCTATGTCTATCCTAGTCCAGTAGCTCCACTGCCATTGGTAAAAAAATTTTTTTTTTTTAAACAAAGCAGATAATCACATGGCAGGAGAGAGATGAAAGGCAAAATTTATAACTTACGGGATAAAACCAAAGCAGTATCTGAGCCTGTTTCTTTAAGTCATCTCTTATAATACCTAGTTTTTAATGTTGCCAATTATGGGAAATGGCAGTTTTCTCAAATTACGTGTTCCCCTAAAAAGTAATCTAGAGCAAGGGTCAGCAAGATTTCTGAAAGGGCTAGATAATAAATTTTTTAGGCTTTATGGGACCACCTAATGTCTCTAATGCATATTCTTCTTCCTTTCTTTACCTTCCTTTCTTTTTTTCTTAAACCCTTTAAAAATGTAAAAAACATTCTTAGCTTGATGGAGTTGGACTAGAGTCATGATCCTTGGTCTAGAGGTTGGCAGTTTGGTTCATCACCGTAGACTTTTTTTTGTTCGTTATATTGAAAATAGTTTGTATATATGTATTTTACTTTATATGGGCTGTTAAACAAACGGAAATAATACTTAAGTACTTACAATCTAAATTCCTTTTGCCCTTCTTATTACTTCTCTTTCTCACTAGGTATTTGAAGGGACATCAGGTATAGATGCCAAGAAAACATCCTGTGAGTTTACTGGGGATATTCTCCGAACACCAGTGTCCGAGGATATGCTTGGTAAATGGATGTTGTTATGTATTCTGAGCAGAGATCTGTTTTCTTTTAAACATATTTCCATGGAGTCTTTCTTAAAAATTACCTATTTGAGTCATGGTCTACTCTGTACTGTCTTGCTACTGTTTCACAGGTCGGGTCTTCAATGGATCAGGCAAACCCATCGACAGAGGTCCTGTTGTACTGGCTGAAGACTTTCTTGACATCATGGGTAAGATAATAAATGGGTTTCTGTGTTTTGAAGAAAATAGCCTCTATTTTATATCTTTGTCAAATAGAGAGTGATTTTTGTGATAGTTTAAGTAGATAACCAATGTGGTCCCTATTAATTGCTTTATTTAATAAATTTATGTTTTTTAGAAATCATCTTAAAATTTTATGTAAAATATTTTAAGGTTTTATAAAATGCCACTATGGCATATCTGAAATGAACATTGCTTTGAAATATAAATGGCTTCTAAATTGGGATTTTTTTTTCTTATTTACTGTACCTTTTTTTCTTTAGAACTTGTTCTGCTACCATATAGTTTGTGAGTCTACAAAAGGCTAATGGGAAGATTTCTTAAATAGTTTCAGATTTTAAAAAGCTGATTTTAAGAGAGGAAAGAAAGGGCTTATATGTTTTAGTCTTAATGTCTTAAAATTTTCTCTTTTGGAAATATATTAGGCCAGCCAATCAATCCTCAGTGTCGAATCTATCCAGAGGAGATGATTCAGACTGGCATTTCGGCCATAGATGGCATGAACAGTATTGCTCGGGGGCAGAAAATTCCTATCTTCTCTGCTGCTGGCTTACCACACAATGAGGTGAGAGCTAGGATCTGTTTGGTGTGAAATTTAACAAGGGAGAATTTCTAAATGCTTCACTGTTAATAAGAAGCCAAATAAAAGGTTTTTAACAATACTCATTTGTACCCAATACCCATTTCAGCAATTTTCAATGTTACTGTTTATATAATCCAGCTACATTGAATCTTAATTTATGCCTGATGTCTGTGTTCTTGCTTACTCTTACAAATCTTTACAAAAAGTACAAAGTAGCTTTTTTGGGTAAGTCCTTTAGAACATAATTTCATTCATTTTAATTGCAGTTCCAAAAAGTTTAGGATAAAAGTTATTTTGTTCTAGAAGTGTTATTTTAAATTTCAGCTTAGTTCTTTTGCACTCCTCATCAGATTGCAGCACAAATCTGTCGCCAGGCTGGTTTGGTAAAGAAATCCAAAGATGTAGTGGATTACAGTGAGGAAAATTTTGCAATTGTATTTGCTGCTATGGGTGTAAGTATAATTTTTTTCTGTTTTGGTATGACATTATAAGATTATTTATTTTATTAGAACAATGTAGAAAACCACACATACATCATTGGATTTATTTCTAGGCAGAGAAGTTGCAACTTGGCATTTTGGATAAACTCTGGATTAAAATTTAACATTTGACTGCAAATTCTTTTTTTTAATTTTTATTTATTTTTTAAATTTCTTTTCCGTGTTCCAGAATTCATTGTTTATGCACCACAACCAGTGCTCCATGCAATATGTGCCCTCCCATAATAGCCACCACCAGGCTCACCCTCAGGTTGTTTTTCAGAGTCCATAGTCTCCCCCTCCAATTTCCCCCAACTCCCTTCTCCTCTCCCATCTCCCCATGTTCTCCATGTTATTTCTTATGCTCCACAAATAAGCGAAACCATATGATAATTGTCTCTGCTTGACTTATTTCACTCAGCATAATCTCTTCCAGTCCCGTCCATGTTGATACAAAAGTTGGGTATTCATCTTTTCTGATGGAGGCATAATACTCCATAGTATGTATGGACCACATATTCCTTATCCATTTGTCTGTTGAAGGGCATCTTGGTTCTTTCCACAGTTTGGTGACTGTGGCTTTTGCTGCTATGAACATTGGGGTACAGATGGCCCTTCTTTTCACTACATCTGTATCTTTGGAATAAATACCCAGCCAGTAGTGCAATTGCAGGTTGACTGCAAAATTTAAGAGTAATTTTCTTTATGCCCAAAGCGGGTTGCTTACTCTGTTGGCTTTTGTGAAATTTTGTGGGTACTTGAAACTTCAGAGGAGGGATTCTTCTGTATTCTCAGTATTTCTGATGAAGGCTAATCTATGGTGTAGATCCATAGATTAGCCTTCATCAGAAATACTGAGAATTTTTCTTCTCCTAGTACTGATGAAGTCATTGCTATTTAGGTAAACATGGAAACTGCCCGGTTCTTCAAATCTGACTTTGAAGAAAATGGCTCAATGGACAACGTCTGCCTCTTTTTGAACCTGGCTAATGACCCAACGTGAGTAAATAGAGCTGTTTCTTTCTGTTCAGTCAGACTTCAGATCAAAAATATTACCTAAGACAAAGGGAGTGAAATGTGACAATGAAAGAAACATGGGGCTAGGAGTGGGAGAGCTGTGGTTAATTAAATTCAGCTCTATTTCTTGCTGGTTTCTTGGCTTTGGCCAAATCACATAGGCTATGAATTTCAGTTTTCTCTTTGAGGAAATATAAGTAATACTTGTCTCATACTGTTGTTGTGCATTTTAAGTGAGATAATACATGTAAATTACCTAGGACCCAGACCATACTTAGTTAAAGATCTTTTCCTTTTACCTGAGAAATCTAGCCACTCCCCTGTTTCTTCCCTCCCTCCTTGTTTCTCAATTTTGAGAGGAATATAGTTTTGAGAAATTATGGGTCCATTTCTAAAGTAATCTAACTTTGTAGCATTAAGTAGTTCTTATTATGAAAAAAATGACTCCTTACTTATTCTAAAGTAATAATTGCTTTTTTATTTTTTAAATTAAATTTATTTAGTTACTTAAAACTTAAATAAATTTTCTCAGTTTATTTAAAACTTTTGAAGGGGGACTCTAATTTCCAGCATCATGTTGTTTTGTCTTTTCATTTTATATATTTATATAAATATATTTTTATATAAATATATAAATATATTTTATATTTTACATAAATATATTTTAATATAAAATATATTTATATATTTTATCTTTATATATTTATGTTTTTACCTTTTTTTTTATGTTTTTGCCTTTTAAGTAACAAAGAACTTAATATTCCATTTCAGTATTGAGCGAATTATCACTCCTCGCTTGGCTCTTACTACAGCCGAATTTCTGGCCTATCAATGTGAGAAACATGTATTGGTTATCCTAACAGATATGAGTTCTTATGCTGAAGCCCTTCGAGAGGTAACTTTTTTTTCAAAATGGGATACTTTTCAGTTATCTTGTCTCTTTACAAGTTTTCATTTTTTTTAATTGTGTTTTTTTAAGCTTCATCACTCACATATTAGAATACCTTAATTAATTGAAAAGGAAAACACAACTTTTTTTCTGTCTAGTTGAAATGATTATAAATTATATATAATTATTAGCCTAGTTATCATACTGTCACATCTCTATGTATTTAAGACTTGACTCTAAAAGGCAGCAAATGATGCAAGCTCTTTGTCAGGTTACTCTCCCAGGATGTTTTGTCCAGATTGTCAATTTTAACCCTTTTCAGAATTTCATTTTTAATAATATTAATATTTAAATATATGAAGAGCATACTCTGACACCACCCTTTTTAGAACTTATTCCTTCAGAAAACATGTTTATTTAGGAACAGTGTTAAGGTTCTAACAGGTACCACCCAGAAGTTTGGATTGTTCATTCTAATACAAGTTACTGAAATCTTGAGTAAGTTACTCTTTTAAACTTGTAAAAGGGGATAAAAAAGCTTCTGAAGAGATATGCTATATAAATATCTGGCTTCTTAAAAATCCCTGAGGTCCATCACTGTATCTCACTCTGCTGCAGTGGTTTTTCAGGGAAGCATTTTTCTTACCGTTTGTCACAGAGCAGTAATTTTCTAAAGTAAAATTAAAATGAGTTATTAGAAAAGCATATTTTAAAGACGATAACATAACTTACAACCCTGGGATTTCTCTTTTTTTTTTTTTTTTAACTAGGTCCAACAGACATAAAATTACTCTGTCAGATTGCCATTAGAGTTTTTAAATGCTTATCCTACTTTCTGTGTTATCTCATTATCCAACAATTAAAGCTGGTCTGCAGACCACACTTTGAATAACACTGCTATAGCATACTCTTTTGGAGGTGCCAGAATAGTACCTAAAAGTTGGGCTCAGTGCTTTAGGTTCTTGGTGGTTATTGATTAATATACCCAGCTATATTATGATGTGCATGTCTCCAAGGTAAAGACTATTTATTCTTACTTTGCACAATGAATGGGCTCCTGGCTCTGTGATCTTGAGAAATTATTTAACTGACCCTTGATCCCAACTATAAATTGGGGTTAACAACAATCCTCATAGGATTGTTGTGAGGATTAAATTAAATATGTAAACTGCATCAAATGATTCCTGGGATGTATTTCCTCCCCTTTTGACCTTTTTAGCATTAGCTTACATAAATATTGCAAGATCCATGGCATGACATAGATCTTGTGAACTAAAAATGTTCTCTTAGTTTTAAAATAACTTCCTTTGATTTACAAAATTCCAAGCAGATTTATTTTTTCTAGCAAGCTAATTAAAGATTTGCTTTATGGTGATAAGATTGTAACAAAGCACTTTCGGTCCCCATTGTCAACATTTTTGTTACAGAATAATCTGAAGTTGTGTTGCTAGGTTTTTAAGTCATCTTCCAGAGACAGTATTTAAAAGTGAAAGATGATACTTCCAACTTTGCAATTGAGTATGTTCAAGCTAATGTGTTCTAAGCTTTACTTTTCATATTCAGGTATGTGACATTCTCCTCCTTGACTTACTGTCAGGTTTCAGCAGCCAGGGAAGAGGTGCCTGGTCGGCGAGGATTCCCAGGTTACATGTATACAGATTTAGCCACGATATATGAACGCGCTGGTCGAGTGGAAGGTAGAAATGGCTCAATTACTCAAATTCCTATTCTCACTATGCCTAATGATGGTAAGTTTTTAGTCTTTGGATTATAGCAGACATAAACATTTTAAGGACTTGATTCAGAGAACATCTACCTTTTTGAGTTGAAAATTTTTTTTCCAAGCTTTTACTTAAATTCCAGCTAATGAACGTACACTGTAATATTAGGTTCAGGTGCAGAATTTAGTGATTTATCACTTACATACAGTACCTGGTGCTCATCACAAGTGCCCTCCTTCATCACCATCACCTGTTTTCCCATCCCCCAACCCACCTTCTGTCCAGCAACCCTCACTTTCTTCTATGTAATTAAGAGTCTGTTTCATGGTTTGCCTTTTCCCCCATGTTCATTTGTTTTAGAGCTCAAATTCTTTTGAGGGTTTATCCTTTAAGAGTTTACCTTAACTAGGTGATTTGTATCTAAATGAAAATTTTCATTTGTAAACTGCCCATAGTAATCATCCTTTTGTAGAAGAAGAAAAACAATTTCCTTTGTAATTAGAATTTTTAGTTGTTTTTTTTTTATTTGTTTATTTACAGCATAACAGTGTTCATTGTTTTGGCATCACACCCAGTGCTCCATGTAGTACGTGCCCTCCCTATTACCCACCACCTGGTTCCTCAACCTCCCACCCCCTCCCCGCCCCTTCGAAACCCTCTGGTTGTTTTTCAGAGTCCATAGTCTATCATGGTTCATCTCCCCTTCCAGTTTCCCTCAACTCCCTCTCCTCTCCATCTCCCCATGTCCTCCATGTTATTTGTTATGCTCCACAAATAAGTGAGACCATATGATACTTGACTCTCTCTGCTTGACTTACTTCGCTCAGCATAATCTCTTCCAGTCCCGTCCATGTTGCTACAAAAGTTGGGTATTCATCCTTTCTGATGGAGGCATAATAGTCCATTGTGTATATGGACCACATCTTCCTTATCCATTCGTCCGTTGAAGGGCATCTTGGTTCTTTCCACAGTTTGGCGACTGTAGCCATTGCTGCAATAAACATTGGGGTACAGATGGCCCTTCTTTTCACTACATCTGCATCTTTGGGGTAAATACCCAGCAGTGCAATTGCAGGGTCATAGGGAAGCTCTATTCTTAATTTCTTCAGGAATCTCCACACTGTTCTCCAAAGTGGCTGCACTAACTTGCATTCCCACCAAGAGTGTAAGAAGGTTCCCCTTTCTCCACATCCTCTCCAACACACGTTGTTTCCTGTCTTGCTAATTTTGGCCATTCTAACTGGTGTCAGGTGGTATCTCAATGTAGTTTTAATTTAAATCTCCCTGATGGTTAGTGATGATGAACATTTTTTCATGTGTCTGATAGCCATTTGTATGTCTTCGTTGGAGAAGTGTCTGTTCATATCTTCTGCCCATTTTTTGATATGATTATCTGTTTTGTGTGTGTTGAGTTTGAGAAGTTCTTTATAGATCCTGGATATCAACCTTTTGTCTGTACTGTCATTTGCAAATATCTTCTCCCATTCCGTGGGTTGCCTTTTTGTTTTGTTGACTGTTTCCTTTGCTGTGCAGAAGCTTTTGATCTTGATGAAGTCCCAAAAGTTCATTTTCGCTTTTGTTTCCTTGGCCTTTGGAGACATATCTTGAAAGAAGTTGCTGTGGCGGATATCGAAGAGGTTACTGCCTATGTTCTCCTCTAGGATTCTGATGGATTCCTGTCTCACGTTGAGGTCTTTTATCCATTTCGAGTTTATCTTTGTGTACGGTGTAAGAGAATGGTCGAGTTTCATTCTTCTACATATCGCTGTCCAGTTTTCCCAGCACCATTTATTGAAGAGACTGTCTTTTTTCCATTGTATATTTTTTCCTGTTTTGTCGAAGATTATGTCACCATAGAGTTGAGGGTCCATATCTGGGCTCTCCACTCTGTTCCACTGGTCTATGTGTCTGTTTTTATGCCAGTACCACGCTGTCTTGGTGATCACAGCTTTGTAGTAAAGCTTGAAATCGGGTAACGTGATGCCGCCAGTTTTGTTTTTGTTTTTCAACATTTCCTTAGCAATTCGGGGTCTCTTCTGATTCCATACAAATTTTAGGATTATTTGCTCCAGCTCTTTGAAAAATATCGGTGGAATTTTTATCGGAATGGCATTAAAAGTATAGATTGCTCTAGGCAGTATAGACATTTTAACAATGATTTTTCTTCCAATCCAAGAGCATGGAACAGTCTTCCATCTTTTTGTGTCTTCAATTTCTTTCATGAGTGTTCTGTAGTTCCTCGAGTACAGGTCCTTTACCTCTTTGGTTAGGTTTATTCCCAGGTATCTTATGGTTCTTGGTGCTATAGTAAATGGAATCGATTCTCTAATTTCCCTTTCTGTATTTTCATTGTTAGTGTATAAGAAAGCCACTGATTCCTGTACATTGACTTTGTATCCTGCCACGTTACTGAATTGCTGTATGAGTTCTAGTAGTTTCGGGGTGGAGTCTTTAGGGTTTTCCATATAAAGAATCATGTCATCTGCGAAGAGAGAGAGTTTGACTTCTTCCTTGCCAATTTGGATACCTTTTATTTCTCTTTGTTGTCTGATTGCTGTTGCTAGAACTTCTCTTTTTTTTTTTTTTTTTTTTTAAGATTTTGTTTATTTATTTGACAGAGAGAGATCACAAGTAGATAGAGAAGCAGGCAGAGAGAGAGAGAGAGGGAAGCAGGCTCCCTGCTGAGCAGAGAGCCCGATGCGGGACTAAATCCCAGGACCTGAGCCAAAGGCATCGGCTTAACCCACTGAGCCACCCAGGCGCCCCCGTTGCTAGAGCTTCTAATACTATGTTGAACAAGACTGGTGAGAGTGGGCATCCTTGTTGTGTTCCTGATCTCAACGGGAAGTCTGCAAGCTTTTTCCCATTGAGGATGATATTTGCTGTGGGTCTTTCATAGATAGATTTTATGAAGTTGAGGAATGTTCCCTCTATCCCTATACTTCGAAACGTTTTCATCAGGAACGGATGCTGGATTTTATCCAATGCTTTTTCTGTGTCAATTGAGAGGACCATGTGGTTCTTCTCTCTTCTCTTATTGATGTGTTCTATCACATTGATTGATTAGCGAATGTTGAACCAACCTTGCAACCCAGGGATGAATCTCACCTGGTCATGGTGGATAATCTTTTTAATGTGCTGCTGGATCCTGTTTGCTAGGATCTTGTTGAGAATCTTTGCATCCATATTCATCAGTGATATTGGTCTGAAATTCTCCTTTTGGTAGGGTCTTTGCCTGGTTTGGGGATCAGGCTAATGCTGGCTTCGTAAAAAGAGTCTGGAAGTTTTCCTTCTGCTTCAATTTTTTGGAACAGCTTCAGGAGAATTGGTGTTATTTCTTCTTTGAAAGTTTGGTAGAATTCCCCAGGGAATCCATCAGGTCCTGGGCTCTTGTTTTTTGGGAGGTTTTTGATCACTGCTTCAATCTCATTACTAGATATCAGTCTATTCAGGTTGTCAGTTTCTTCCTGGTTCAATTTTGGGAGTTTGTAGTTTTCCAGGAATGCATCCATTTCATCTAGGTTGCTTAGCTTATTGGCATATAACTGTTGGTAATAATTTCTGATGATTGTTTCTATTTCCTTGGTGTTAGTTGTGATCTCTCCCCTTTCATTCATAATTTTATGAATTTGGGCTTTCTCTCTTTTCTTTTGGATTTGTGGCCAATGGTTTATCGATCTTATTGATTCTTTCAAAAAACCAGCTTCTAGTTTCATTGATATGTTCTACTGTATCTCTCGTTTCTACCTCATTGATCTCTGCTCTAATCTTGATTATTTCCCTTCTTGCATGTGGAGTTGGTTTGATATGTTGTTGATTCTCCAGTTCTTTAAGGTGTAGAGACAGCTGGTTTATTCTGGATTTTTCAGTGTTTTTGAGGGAGGCTTGGATGGCTATGTAAATACCCTTAGAACCGCCTTTGCTGTATCCCATAGTTTTTGGACCGAAGTGTCTTCATTTGCATTGGTTTCCATGAATTGTTTAAGTTCATCTTTGATCTCCTGGTTGATCCAAGCATTCATAAGCAAGGTGGTCTTTAGCTTCCAGGTGTTTGAGTTCCCTGAACTTGAGTTCTTCTGAACTTTTCCTTGTGATTGAGCTCCCGTTTCAAAGCATTGTGATCTGAGAATATGCAGGGAATAATGTCAGTCTTTTGGTATCAGTTGAGTCCTGCTTTGTGACCCAGTATGTGGTCTGTTCTGGAGAAGGTTCCATGTGCACCTGAGGAAAATGAGTATTCTGTTGTTTTAGGGTGGAATGTTCTGTATATGTCTATGAGGTCCATCTGGTCCAATGTTTCATTCAATGCTCTTATTTCTTTATTAATTTTCTGCTTCGATGATCTGTCTATTTCTCAGAGAGGCGTATTAATATCTCCTACTATTATTGTATTCATATCAATATGACTCTTTATCTTGATTAATAGTTTTCTTATGTAATTGGGTGCTCCCATATTGGGGGCATAGATATTCACAATTGTTAGATCATCTTGGCGGATAGTCCCTTTAAGTATTATGGAGTGTCCTTCTGTATCTCTGACTACAGTCTTTAGTTTAAAATCTAATTTATCTGATATGAGAATCGCTTCCCCGGCCTTTTGAGGCCCATTGGCATGAAAGATGCTTCTCCATCCCTTCACTTTCAGTCTGGATGTATCCTTAGGTTCAAAATGGGTCTCTTGTAGACAACATATGGATGGGTCCTGTCGTTTTATCCAATCTGCAACCCTGTGTCACTTTATGGGTGCATTTAGGCCATTCACATTGAGAGTGATTATTGAGAGATAGGTTTTTATTGACATCGTGTTGCCTTTGAAGTCTTTCTGTCTGTAGATTGTTTCTATATTTCTGTTCAATGATATTCTTAGGATTTTTTTCTCTTTTATAGGACCCCCCTTAATATTTCCTGCAGTGTCGGCTTGGTGGTTGCATAGTCTTTTAAGCCTTGCCGGTCTTGGAAACTCTTTATCTCTCCATCCATTTTAAATGTCAGTCTTGCTGGATAGAGTATTCTTGGTTGCAGGTTCTTCTCATTTAGTACTCTGAATATATTTTGCCAGCCCTTCCTGGCTTGCCAGGTCTCTGTGGACAGGTCTGACGTTATTCTAATGGGCTTTCCTCTGTATGTAAGGAGCTTCTTTGTCCTAGCTGTTTTTAAGAGGGTCTGTCGTGAAACATAATTCCTCATTTTAACTATAAGGTGTCGTGAGGACTTTCGAGAATCTAAAATCTTGGGAGGAAATCTCTCTGCCTCTAGTACATGAACGTTGTTTCCATTCGTGAGATTGGGAAAATTTTCATAGACAACTTCTTCCACTATATCTTCTAGACTTCTTTCTTTTTCCTCCCCTTCAGGGATTCCAATAATTCTGATGTTGGAATGTTTCATGGCATCATTTATTTCCCTGATTCTGTTTTCATGGCTTCTGAGCTGTTTGTTCCAGGCTTCCTCCTGATCCTTTCTCTCTATCTGTTTGTCCTCCAGTCACTAATTCTATCTTCTGTCTCAGTTACCATAGCTTTGAGAGAATTTAGATTAGATTAGAACTCATTGAGAGCATTGTGAACATCATCCCTGGTGGCTTTCAGTTCTGCCCTAATCAATTTTGTTTGGTCATCCATGGCTTTCTCCAACCTAGCTATTGCCTGGATAATTGTTAGTCTGAATTCCTTTTCTGACATATTGTCTATGTCGATAGCCATTAGCTCTGTTGCAGAAGGTCCATCCTCTGTATTTTTCTTCTGTTGGGTATTCCTCCTCCTAGTCATTTTGGTAAGAGATGACTGAACAGATGCAGCTGGACTTTATCTCTTATGGTGCAGTCAAGGTGCACCCTGGAACGCTTCTGTGCAATCAGAGTTCCCGACCCAAATGAGAGGAAAAAAAAAAAAAAGAAAAAGAAATAGAGAAGAAGAAAGAAAAAAAGGGAAAAGAAAAAAGGAAAAAAAAAAAAGAGAGAGAGAGGGAAAAAAGGGAAGATAAAAGAGAAGGCTCAGCCCAAATGGGCCACAAGGTAAGATTTGTGAAGTATACAAACAAAAACAGACAAACAAAAAGACTGATAAAAGTATATGACAAGAGAAAAAAAAATATATATATAAGCAAAAAAAAGGGAAGAACCTCATCAGAAAGATGCCCAAGTATAAGTTTTATATATTATCAGGACAAACACAAATTCACAGAAACACTGACAGAAGGAAAAATTGGGAGAGTGGTTATAAATTCTCAGTGTGGGTGAGGAAGGTTATTTTGATTTTTCCTGAATGTATCTTGATGTTTTTGTTAAGGGACTCAACTTTCCTAAGTTACAGGGGGATTAGAAACTGGTTTGCCTATAGGGGTAGCATTGATTGGGGAAAGGGGATTACCT
The DNA here is from genome assembly GCF_922984935.1 of Meles meles. NCBI lineage: Eukaryota > Metazoa > Chordata > Mammalia > Carnivora > Mustelidae > Meles > Meles meles. Next base: position 168,136,305 of record NC_060067.1, on the reverse strand, counting down.
TGAAGTTTAATTCTATATGTATAGTAGAAAATAAAAATTAAAAAAGAATAAACTAGACTAAACTAAGTTAAAATTAAAAAAGAATTTAAAAAATAGAAAAGCAAAATAAAAACACAGGTGTATGTATCAAAAAGTTCAGTTTAGAAGGTTATTAAAGAATTTGATGTACTGGACATCTCAGTGTGATGGTAAATAGGTTAAAAAATTATCTGTATGTATAAAAAAAAAAAAAAAGAACCAGAATATTGGTAAAGAGTTAAAAATAAAAGTTGTATTTATGAAGTAGTGGTGGTTGTTCTCTTGTAGTCTTTTTTTTTTTTCTTCCTTCCTGGTTGGTTTTCTGGGGGAGGGGCCTGCCACGTGGGTTTTCAGACAATGATGTTCCCTGAGTTAGGTCCTCCCGCTCCCCTCAAGGGCTGAGCTCTGAGGAAACTGTTTTTTTCAGGCTTTTGTTCTCTGGGGGTTTTTATGTTCTTTCATCTGTTTTCTCTCGCCTTGACAGCTTTTGATGGTTTTTGGAGTTTTAGAGGAGAGCAAACTGCACCCCGACCTCCCTCTCAGAGAGAAGCCTCAGAATGTTCTGCAAGAGCTGCTGGCAGAGTCGGTTCTGAGTCACTGTCCCAGGGGATGCAGGAGCTCCTCGTTGTACCCAAAACCAGGGCAGCGGTGGCTGTCTAGGCAGCCCCAGACCGCCAGAGAGGTTCCGAGCAGAGATCGCACACTGAGATTTTCCCGCTGTCCCGGGCTGGGAATGTCTGGTTTTTCCGGCTGCCAGAGCTCCAGGCTAGCGCCTATGAGCACCTCTCCCAAGGGAGGGTGTGGGATCGCACATTTCAGGATTTCGGTCTGGCCAGGTTCCCAGCCCCTCATGGGAGCCAGACCCCACTCGTTCTCGGGCGCGCTGGCGGGTCAGGTACACTGGCGGCTCAGGGATGGAGACCTGATTTCTCCGCCGCACTCTCCTTGGCTCAGCTCCAGGGGAGGCTCTCCTGGGTCCGGGGACTTAGGTCCCTGATCCTAACCGCCCAGGTTCCCACTATTACCCACCACGATCCTTTGCTCTTTGTTTTTTGAGTGCTTTCAACCAGACTCCAAGTTAATGCTATTCCCCAGATGCAGGGCACTCTTGTATTGGGGTATTACTTTCCAATCGGTCACCTCTGGTGGCTCCCTCCCCCTTTTGTTTATCTTCTAATATCAGTCTGATGCTCCCAGTGGGCTTTACTTGCCACTGGCGTCTTCTGCTCCTGTAGAGATCCAGATGTGTATAATTCTGATCTCAGGCTGATTTCATGGGTGGTCGGAGTTCTTTGGTAGGTAATCAGCTCACTTTAGGGTACAGCTTGAAAAGGTGCCTCCTCCTACTTCCCCGCCATCTTGACTCCCCCTCTTTTTTTACTAGAATTTTTAATTTTCATTTGTTAGGTTACTATTGAGTGTCTGCTATTTGTGGGACACTGATCTAGATATAAGGAAATTCTTTTTTATTTAATTCATTCTCTAAGTATGTAAGTTACTTGATCTTTTGGATTGATTTGGGTATTTTTTATGTACATGCACCAATAAGTTAAGGTAGCTTAAATGTCAGATGAAGAGCACAAATAGTAAATGCCACAAGACTTTCAGGACAGAGTGATCACCAGAGGCCGGTTAAAAGATGATGACTCCGTTTTACTTGACACACAGTGCAGTACCTCTTTGAGTTTATGCTCAGGAGTGAAACAAGTCAGTAGTCTTCTTCTATGACTGTTTTTTGTTCTTGTCTCAGTGTTTAAAAAGCAATTTTTACAAGGTATTTTCAGAATAATAACTCACTATAATTGAGTGCTGTTTTTAATACTTTATAAATATTACCTTATTTGATCCTCATAGCAGCTTTGAAGTGAATGCTCTACTCTGAGGCACAGGGAGGTAAAGTAATCTATTGAGGTTAAGAAGTGATAGTTTTAGGGACACCTGGGTGGCTCAGTGGGTTAAGCCTCTGCCTTCAGCTCAGGTCATGATCCCGGGGACCTGGGATCGAGCCCCGCATCGAGCTCTCTGCTCAACAGAGAGCCTGCTTCCTCCTCTCTCTCTGCTGCCTCTCTGCCTACTTGGGGTCTCTGTCAAATTTAAAAAAAAAAAAAAAAAAAAAATCTTAAAAAAAAAAAAAAAGAAGTGATAGTTTTAGAACCCAGGCAGTCTGAATTCAAAATTCATACTGTACTGTCTCTGACTTGAAAATGATTATTCCAAAGAAGTACCTGTAAGATTACTTTATGTTATTCAACTAACTTAGAAACATCTTGCTTTGTAGAACTTTCTTGGTGCTGCCTGCATAATGGTGTTTTATTTATCTAACATTCCTGTACTTCCCATGTTGAAATGGTTTATATCCATCTGAATAGCTTATGAACTAAGAATGTTCTCTCAGTATATATGTTAAATTGGCAAACCTCTGCCAGGGAATTTTGTGCTTAAATTGGAGTTTTATTTATATTTTGGGGGGAAATAACTTGGAGACAATGGTACTTTTCCTGACTGCAGCTAATTTACTTTATGTGCCAATAGATATCTAACCGTGTTGCAACTCAGTAAATAAAACCATCCAGTATGATAGTCACTAGCTACATTTGGCTGTTTAAATTCCAGAGTTCATTAAAATTAGATAAAATTTGAAATAAAGTTTTTCTCTTCCAGTAGCCACATTTCAAGTACTCAGTAGCCACATTTGGCTGGTGGCTACCAGCACAGATAAAGAACTTTTCTGTCATCACAAAAAATTACTTTAAAGAGCACTGTTTTATATAATGCTGTATGTAACACACACTGGCTTCCTGTGATTCGTTTATATGATATGGATACTTTAACTAATGTCAGATGTCTTCCTCTGGTAGATATCACTCACCCCATCCCTGACTTGACTGGATATATTACAGAGGGGCAGATCTACGTGGACAGACAGCTGCACAATAGACAGGTATTTGACATTTAAGCAATGCTGCAAAGCTTAGAAATCTACTCTTCAGTTACTCTTTAGTGATCAGTGACTTTGACTTTGCTTTTAGGAATTATTTTGTTAGAAAATATCAAGTTATTTTCCATATGGTTATATAGTTGTCATTTTTGTATACCAAGATCCTATTTTGGGTAAGAGTACCAGTATTAAGATTTAAGTATCCACTTTTCTTTTTTGTGCCTTAAAATGGAGCCAGTGGTCTCAAAGAATTTTGGGGGTATTCTATTCTATAATTACCAATCTTATTATTAGTACAGAAATAATGTTTTTTTCTATTTTTTTCTTTACTGATATATAATTAATAGTACATTATATTGGCTTTAAGTACAAAGTAATGATTTTACACTGATATATATTGCAAAATAATCACCATTAAGTCCAGTTAACATCCATCAATACATATAATTATGAAATACTTTTTCCTTATGATAACTTTTAAATCCAGTCACCTAGCCACTTTCAAATATGCAATACAGTATTATACATACAATAGTCACAATGCTCTGGATTATATCTTTATGACTTAATTCATTTTGTAACTGAAGGTTTGTACATTTTGACCCCCTTCACTCATTTCGCCCAACCCCCATCTCTGGCAGGCACCAGTCTACTCTGTCCATAAGCTCATGTTTTTTTGTTTTTTTTTAGGTTCCTCATAGAAGTGAGATCATAATAGTACCTATCTGTTTCTGTCTGATTTATGTCATTTAGCATAATCCCCTCAAGGCCCATCCATGTTATTAAATGATAAGATACTGTTTTCTTAATGACTGAGTAATCAAAAAAAGATTGATGGTTCTATAACAGATTCCAGCTTCTAATATCAGTGTTTAGGTGAAATTACTGTTAATCTTTTTATTTGGTATGTGATTATATGAGTCAGAGCTCAGAGGCTATTTAGATTTGATACTGTCAGCAAATGCTGAAAATCTAGTTTTTCAGTATCACCTTGTACTGGTTTTTGTAGACTTCACTTTCTGAGTTTGATTCTCAAAAGAAATGCCATAAAGTCTCACTTCATTTTCTAGCTAGGAGAAGATATTAGAACTCCTCTAGGAGATAAATAGAAGTTTTATGTAATTTAAGGGATAATAATGAGTTTCAAAATGCTTCTTTACTACTGATAAATCTTGAATTTTATATTTAAATGTATTTTTTCTCTAATGTTCTATTCAAGATTTACCCGCCTATTAATGTGCTGCCCTCATTATCACGGTTAATGAAGTCTGCCATTGGAGAAGGTATGACCAGAAAGGATCATGCCGATGTGTCTAACCAGCTGGTATGTATGTCCTCTTGAGGAAATGAACACCTTTCTTAGTCCATTCTTTCTGCTGTCTTAGACCTCTTATCTTTCTTCCATATCACTGTAATTATCCCGCATACAAGTAGAATTTTAGTATAGGTTACATGTGGAAGATACAATCGTTCATTAGAATCAGTCTTCCTTTCTTTCAAAGAATAGTTGCGGATACTCAAGATTAAAAATCCTTTGCTTGAAACCCACATCTAATGCTATACAAGATAATTTCTAAATTAAAAACAAGCCATAAGGCCATTTTAGGTTTGAATTGATAACCATAATAATAAGTACAGAATATTCCTAAAAAGATACTCTAATTTCTTACTTAAGAAATTAAAGAATCATCAGAACACTAAGAGATACAGCTTTATTTATTCTATGGAATCTTTGGTTTCTGTAGTTGCTGTTTTTTATTTGACAGAGAGAGCCAGAGAGCACGAGCAGCAGGGAGGGGCAAAGGGAAAGGGAGAAGCAGGCTCCCCAACGAGCAGGGAGCCCAATGTGGGGCTCAATGTGGGGCTTGGTCCCAGGACTTCAGGATCATGACCTGAGCCTAAGGCAGGTACTTAACCGACTGAGCCACCCAGGTGCCCCATAATCCTTGGTTTCTGTAGTTGTATGAGATTGTACACCAAGTGCAAAGAAAGAAAAATACCTTTGATCTTAAAGTAAAAATGTTAAACCTACTCATACCACAAATATTTTTCTTGAACTTTGAGATGGATTTCTCTGTTGTATGAGTTCTGACTTTCAAATGCTCTTTAAAATGTAAGCTCATTGACATACTGAGGAAGTGCATTTTTTAGAGTGTTAGTAGTGTCTGTGGACTGCATGCCTGAAGACTTCTTTCTCAATGAGACTACTTTATAATAAAATCTGGTACTTTTGTATGAACTTCATGTGAATTTTGTTTGTAAATAATGTGAAATTCTTTCTGTGGTCTCTTACAAAGACAGCTACAGAAATACTCTTAATTTATAGCCCAGATTACTTTTAACATTTATAAAATCTTATCTGTTTTTTTAAATATTTTTTTTCTCTTTAGTATGCATGTTATGCTATCGGTAAGGATGTACAAGCCATGAAAGCTGTTGTTGGAGAAGAAGCCCTAACCTCAGATGATCTTCTTTACTTGGAATTTCTGCAGAAGTTTGAGAGGAACTTCATTGCTCAGGGTAAGATGACTATTTTCTTGCAAACATAAGCTCATGTATAGTTTTGAAGACTTCTTTCCCACTCTGAGAGAATTTGCATTGATCTCCAGATAATTTTCCTTCTAATTAGAGAAGAGGTTTTTCCAACTGCCTGTCGTGTCTTTGCACTTAACCCTCTGGCTCCTTCCTCTCTGCCTTCAAGTCCATTATCCATTTAGCTCCCATCTGAACTTTTCCCTTCCTTACACGTGGCAGTTTGCCCTGCTGCCTCCATTGCTGGTTCTTCTTCCTCACCCCTCTGAAATGATCTCCTCATGCTTTGGTAGTGTGGTGCTTTTGTGATTCACTTATTGTCATCTCCTTTTCTGATTTTATATCTTCCTGTTCCTTCATTGTTTATGTTTTCAAAGGCCTAGCTCCCTGTTCTTTCTGTGCTTCCCCTTTCTCCCCCAGCTTTGACTTTTTCCTCTACTGTTGACTAAATTGCTATGTATGATCCTTATCCTCTTCCTGAAGCTCTAATCCCGCATTGCCAACTAGAATACTTTTGCTTATGCTGCCATCTCCTCAGGCTCAGCATGGTCAAAACCCAAAGTTTTTTTTTCTTTTTCTTTTTTTTTTTTTTTTTGAGCTGACTACCTGCCTATCAGTTCACTTTTCAGTTTGTCTATCTCTTGTATGAGTGTTGTCCTACTTAGCCCAAGCTCAGTAATTGGGCATTATTCATAGCTTTATTCATTTTTTCTCTGGTAACCAAATATTTACTAATTTTTGTTGTTCTTATTTAAAGTAATCCTCTTCTGGTTTCATTTCCATTAGTGTACCTTAGTCCAGTGTTTCTCAAATTTTAATATGCTTTTGAATCAATTGGAGATCTTGTAAAATTGCACATTTTGATTCAGTAGAACTGGATGGGGCCAGAGATTCTTCCCATCTGGACAGGTTCTTGGATAATGTGGAAAGCTACTAATCTGTGACCAACTTTGAGTCTTAAGGCCTAGTCCAAACCCTTGTCTCATCCTGGTCATTAGTGCCAGCTTTTTCACTTTTCCTGACTCTGTATATCCCTCTAATATTTGCCAGAATATACTTATTACTAATTGTATTGATTGTGTCTCTAGTAAAAAGGCAGTAATGGTTTTCATTACATAGCACATGTACAATTTTCAGACTGTTTTGATTGGTTTCTCCCTTGCCACTATTTTTGACCTCAGTGGTACTCAGCACAGATGTGTTAACTTTGGAATAATGCATTATGCTCACTACACTCTTCTATTTATTTGATGCATTTCTTGTTAACATTAAACCCAAAAAGATATGTATATATTTTTTTTTAGTGCAGAACCATGATACCTTAAAAAGATAAAAAATTAAGTTTTTCTGGTAGAGAAAAGAAAGCAGAATTCCAGCCACTCTGATTCAAATTTATTTGCAGGATAAGAATGACTCTACTACTAAAAATAATTAGTAACAACTTTGAAAACAACTGGCCTATTCAAGGTGTTCAGTTGACATTTAAGGTTTTGTAAGTGTCTGTACTGCCCTCCCTCATATTCATCCTTTCTTCCTGGAAAACTGCCTTTCTCCGTAATCCATAGACAAAACACTGGGTCTAGTTTCCATTGCTACAGGTATTTGGATCCTACCCAGTTGTCCACATGGTTGTCCCACACACACTAGATTGCCCACTGCCTCTAGCCTGCAGGCCTCTCCCTTTTCTCTGATTCCTAATGGTACTTACTCTCTGTACCCTCATTTACACATTTGGTTGCATCTGGCGTTTAGAGACCTAACTGCTTTGTCTTTTTGTTGTTGTTGTTGTTAATACTTGATGCTCATAGTAGTCCTATATAGTGGAATAAATAATAACACTGGTAAGTTGTAAGTAGTTTGCCTTTATTCATTCAATTTCAATTTTTTCTAAGGTCCTTATGAAAACCGCACTGTCTATGAGACTTTGGACATTGGCTGGCAACTGCTTCGAATCTTCCCCAAAGAGATGCTGAAGAGGATCCCTCAGAGCACACTGAGTGAATTTTACCCTCGAGACTCTGCAAAGCATTAGCTGCTCCTGCATCGCTGGCTTGTTACACTTGTGAAATACTGGTTCTGTTTTCTTTATTCCTTTTGCACTCCCCCACTTCCCCATCTTTGTGTTGGAGTTTACCTTGTTACCCTGTAATTAAAAACAAAGAACAGGTAACATACTGTGCCAGTGTTGCAATGTTTTAAACTTCTAACAGACTTTAAAATATCCCTTGTTCAGAAAACCTGGATCATCAGTGCTGTTTTTAAAATAGCTACAGAGATGGAGGTGAAGTTTTCCTACAGATGTGTGTGTTTGTACATAGTGGTGTAGTTAGTTGCCTAATAATGTCTTCATTATATGGGTCTCCTTGACCTTACCTCTCAGCCCCCTCCAGAGTATCACTGTCTGAAGTTATAATGCTTTGGTCTCCAATTTAGAGCCAGGATCAGGTCTAAAAGAAGCCTCCTCTCTGAAGAGCCAAGGGCCTCTTCCCTGAGCATTTGTTTTTGGATTGTTGCTGTGCCCATAGGTCTGTGTTGCTGCTCTAAGCAGACGGTTTTTACTGTCCACCTGCTCTTTCCTATTTAATGCCTAGATTAGAGAAGGAGTTTTGTTTTTCTCTTTAGTCATTATGAATCGGGATTCCTGTGTCTTACTGTTCTCCCTCCCTCTGAGTAATACAGAATCCTGCAGCTTTTGCACAGCTGGCATTGATCTGATAGTAGCGAGATGCCTTGTCTTAATGATCCTTACTGGGTTTCCCTACAGAGAAATTGTAATTAAAATAACTAATAGAACTGTTGCTTGGAAAGAGTGGGGGTACAATAAAAGAAAGAAAAACCCATATCCATTCTACATTCTGACATGCTAACAGTGGTTGAAGTTTCTCAAGTGTTTACCAGATGCTAAGGGCAAGGTGGAGAGGAGAAAGTTCTTCTGTGTATGGATATTTTAAACACTGTTAGAGAGCAGCCTTTGGAAGATCCCTATTTGATCCTGTTTTCTGACCCATCTCTGCCTTTTCAGGGTAACCTTATGGCACAAGTGATAGCATTTAAAAGCTTTTGCCTTTTAATTCTTGCTCCTTCTTGCTGTGAGTTCTGAGCTGTCTTCTATGCACTTCTGCCATGTCTACTGTTTGGTCTCTTTGTGTTCTTTGTTACTTGGTGCAATAGCAACTTCTCTGTGCATTCCATCTTTCCAGTTATGTAAAGTTCTTCCCTTTTTTCTCTGAGGATATAGGGGGTGGGAGGGGGGAGTCAGCATGATTATATTTTAATGTAGAAAATGTGACATCTGGATATAAAATGAAAATAAATGTTAAATTAAATGGAAGTTACCTAAAGTGACTCTGTATCTTCTAATCAGAAAAGCAATATCAACAAATGGATATATAATATATAATAATGCACCTCTTTGATTTTTGAGTTTTGAACATCATAACCAGTGTTGTGAGCCAGCCCCCTGTGTTATAGGGACATGGCCCAATTTTTGTATCCGTCTGTTTTCAGGCTGCCCTTTCTACCCTTTCAGGTGCTTTCCAACATATACTATATTTTGATCCAAGCTTAAGAGTTACTACAGGTGTTGCATTCTTTGTTTCAAACCTATCAGCAGTGAGTGATAGAGGATGGATAAATAGAAAATGAAATACATATTGAAGCCTTGCTTCAAATAAAATCTTAAATAGATGTCCAGAATATAAAGAAAACATGCTGGTTAAGGACCCGGATGTGTGGCGTCACGGACCTTCCATTTCTCCCCCTCTTCAGTTTTAGGAGATGTAGGCTTAACCAGGCAAGGACTAGGTAGACCTCTGTTCTAGTTCTGGTTCTGCCAGTAACTGTAGGACCCTGTTTAGTTTTTTAACAAATTTGAGTCTGTTTGCCTAGATTCCTTTTAAGGTTATTAGAAGTACCAGAGATTCTGTGTACTAGACAGTGTCTAGTGCTAGTACTCCCAACAAGACAGTGCCTGATCCAGGATAGGCACTCACAGTAGGCTTTTATTAATAAATTTTATTAAGGTAGATTTGACTTATTATATAATTCTTAGCAATAGTTGACTTAGTAGCACTCTCCTTACTTATTTTTTAGTGGAAACATTTTAATACAACTTTTTGTACCAGCAATAAGACCTAATTAAAGGACCAGTTAAAATGGGGTCTTTAATATGGACTCCCACTGTGATTACATCATTTTAAAAAGGGAATGTTTCAGTCAGCTTAAAATACCTGGGAAGAGAACAGGTATCTTCAAAAGGTCAGCCTAACTAAATGACTCATTAAACATTTATTGCTTGCAGTTGACTGTCACTTCAGTTTGTGAGATTTCATGTAAGTGAAAAAATGTTCTCAGACTAATAAATTCCTCACCAAGCTATTTTCAGATGTTTGAGGTCAACAAAGTATTGTGTGCTTTTAAGATTTTCTAATCGTTAATACTAGTAAGGGAAAGTTAGCTTCATCTATAAACAACAGAAAATGGTCTCCAGACCAAACTAAATACACCATTTGTAGACTAGAAGAAAAACTTGGCAAGGGAATTCTTTAGGGAAAATTATCCTTTGCAGAAAACTTAAGTACAAAGAAATGGGTTTTAAAAATGAAAGTTATGTGCCTTACTCAGCTACCAACTGTAGTTTTATTCCAAACCCTTTACCAAGTTGGGGTTGAACACCTGCCTAGTGCTTAAGTGAGCAGGTGACTTGATGTTTAGGAACAGTGAGAAATCACTTTCAGTGACTGATCAGTCCCAGAGCTTTGTATCCTCAGCAAGAGCGGCAAAACCTGCCTGGGAAACTTCGTAAATGTCTTGGGACACCTGAACAGCCTATCAGTCTTCCTGTCCCTGATCAGTCTGCCACATTTCCTGAGGAAGGGAAGAGTTTCTGCCTGTGGCTATATCTGAGGTTGAAGACACAAATGAGCAACACTTCCAGTTGTCTGGTTCCCTTCGTTAGAAGCCTGGGGATCCACTAGTCTGGAACAGAACATCTAGCCATTTGCTCTGATGAGCAGCTGTAAGTAGTGCACATATATTTGACAGACCACTTCCCAAAAGGATTACATCTCCAAAATCAAAAAGCTCTTTATAAATGTAACAGATCTGTGACTTACTCAAGTTAAAATAAGGAAGGGCAGAACATGAGCTAGAATCTGGGCCTTTAAAGTTAACCTAGTGCTCTTTCCATAGTGTGATGTTCAAGTTCACTTCAACTGAAATGGCATCCCCAGATTGTGTCTACTCTGGAAACCAGGAGTTTATGTTGTGACTAGAGTTCCAGTATTCTATGGGCCATAATGGTGTGTGGTGAATGTGAACAAAAGGCCCTCAGGGGCTGGGGTCTGGAATTTGAGGGCTCACACCAAAAAGTTAAACTTTTTGGAGGAGAGGTTAAGACCAGGCTGTATGTGTGGACTGTAACCTCAAGTGGGTCTTGATTACTTTTGAGTGTTATACCCCTCATGTCCACAAGTGGGCAGCAGCTCGTCAGCCCTGTACTGGCTCAACACCACTCAGACACTTCAGAGGCAGCAACAGGCCAATCGATGATTCACTGAATCACATGGTTTTTTCTGGACTACACATTAACCTGGGGGCTATAAGGGACCATGCCGTAATAAAAATAAACCAAAATCGGTGCCAAGAGCCCTGGACTGGACTCGGAAGTTCTGGGTTAAAAGGATTTCGGAGGTCCAACTCTCCTGATAATTGAAGGCCCTTTTAAACATCAGAAGCATGGAAACCTGGTTCTGGTTAACATGGAACTGTCCGAGGAGGCCATCTATTTCAGGAGTTAACCTCTCTGATGGCTGGGGTGTTCCCAAGTCAAGGTAAAATGCTCTATAACTTTACCTTTTTGAAATTTTTTTTTTTTTTAACCTTGGCCTGTCCCCCAGGGCTCCTCCATGTGATAACCCTACACGACCTTGAAGATAGTTGCCACTTCTAATTCTTCAAATTTTTCTAGTTTCCTTACTTTATGGGTGATGGAGTTTTTTACCTCTTTAGTAACTGAATAGGATTAGGAACTGTATCTAACCTCCTAGAACAGGAATCTTTATACTTCTGTTATTAGCATGAAGGAGAAGTTCTCCATAGAGGCTCAGCCCATGAGAATCAAGTACCCTCCCAAGCATATAGCTGGAACCAAAGTTATCGAAACACTGTACATGGTCTTTGGGATCAACTCCCATTGAGGCAAGTACTCTGATTCAAGTTTAGGTTACTGGAAATCTCAATATGCTCTGAGGTAAGACATTCTGTTCTGGTTCTATTGTACTTTCTCTAGGATCTGCTTATTCAATAGCTCTCAGGTGGAACTCAAGCACTAGGGAAGCTTCATTAATGGTTTACCTAATAGATACTGTACAAGTAAGACTCAAAAAGTACAGATAAAAACAAAGAAAAATCCCATAATCCTACCACTCAGAGAAACAGCACTTTGTCATAAAGAATACCTTAACAATCATGGCTTTGCCAACTGTGGCTTTGCCCACTTAATCTCGTTAAGCCAAAACCCACGGCAATTATGGCTTCTTTCTCCCATAGACTATATCAGATTATGGGAATCATGTCAACAGGAGGTGTGGTTAAGCTACCAACTCTTAATACTTACAGAACAACTGTATGTTTTAATCTGAGTGCTATCAGAGTTAACACAGCTCATAACAACAATAATTTCAGATAAAGTTCTTTTGTTCAGATTTCTTCAACTACCATGAAGGGAATTACGGTTCCCTGGCAGTACTTCTTAAGAGCCCCCTCACATTGGCCCACTACTTCTATCTCCTTCAGCTGCTTTGATCAAGGTCACAGGCAGGTGTGAGGAAACTATTTTCCATTATGCTGCTTTCTATGCTTCCCTTCCCCTTTCCCATCATGAGACCTCAGGAACCAGAGGGGTCAGGCTGAACCCTGCAGGAGGGCAAGGAAGAAGAGCAGGCTGAGGTGTGAGGAAAGCTAGAAGCCCCTACCCTATCGGAAGGCAGAGGCAGCAGGATAAATGCTGAAAGGTTGGTATTGCTCATTTCTGGGCCATTTAGAGAGTGACTTGGCTCAAGAAGCGTACCCCCGAGTGCTTCAACAATGCCAGGCACAACACCAGTGTGTTTTGCCAAAGATTCTGAAAGATAAAAAAACAAAAAACAAAAGGTATGGAAGAAGTTTTAAGTCAATAAGGACTGGCATGGAGAAATTTAATCACAGGTTCAGGCTGCACACCATAGCTTACAGGAGAATCTGTTTTTTGTTTTTTTTGTTTTTTTTTTTTTTTTAAAGATTTTATTTATTTATTTGACAGAGAGAGAGGTCACAAGTAGGCAGAGAGGCAGGCAGAGAGAGAGGAGGAAGCAGGCTCCCTGCAGAGCAGAGAGCCCGATGCGGGGCTCGATCCCAGGACCCTGAGATCATGACCTGAGCCGAAGGCAGCGGCTTAATCCACTGAGCCACCCAGGCGCCCCAGGAGAATCTGTTTTGACAGATCATTGCCGAAAGCACTGGAATGTGCCCGGGACCATTGCAGGTCATAGAGTTGCAGATCATGCAGGAGAATGGTTACTCCTGTGTGTGTGTGTGTGTTACTAGCAGCTGTATTAATACATGATTTACCTGCCATACAGTTCACCCATTTAGAGCATGCCAGTCAGTGTTCTTAAGTATAGTCACAGAGTTGTGCAGCCATCACCACAATCGATTTTACACATTCTGTTATTTCCCCAAAAAAACTCTTGTACCAATCCGAAGGCACTCCCTATTTCCCCCGATCCTATCAGTTGCTGTGGGTTTGCCTATTCTGGACGATTTTACATAAATGGAATTATGTAATAAATTGTCTTTTGTAACTGCTTCTTTCACTTAACCTAATGTTTTTCGGGTTCACCCATGTCTAAGCATGTGTCATCTTCCATTTATTTTTATTACTGAATAATATTCCATTTTATTTACCCATTCACCAGTTGATGGATGGGTCTGGGTTGTTTCCACTTTGTGGCTCTTCTAAATAGCACTGTTATGAACAAAAAGTTTTTATGTACTTTTTTAATGTACTTTTTTAATGTACTTTTGTGTACAAGTTTTTATGTAGACACAGATTTCATTTCTCCTGAGTATGTATCTAGAAGTAGTACTGCATTGCTGAGGCATGTGGCGACTCCGTTTACTCTTTTGAGGAACTACTCTTTTCCAAATCAACTGCATCATTTTACATTCCCACCAGCCATGTGTGAGGGTGGGATTTTTTTTTTAATGCCAAAGAACTCTGTTTGCTTGAGAAGCGAGTGACTTCTAGAACTCAGAATTCTTACTATGAGATCAAGTGCTTAAATACAGTCCAAACTGAGAGACATAAATGCTGCATCCTGCCTTTTTACATAGTTGCCTAGGAAGCTGCACTTACCAAGCACTCATACAGTTTAATGACTATATAACACTTTATCATAAACAGACCATATTTCCTCTATTGTCTAACAATCAGGACAGTTCTAACTTTCACTTATGCTGTGATGAATTTGTTGGCATGTAAATAATTGTCTGTATTCTGAGATATTTACTCAAGATATTTCCATAAGTATAGGAAAAAGAATACAAACATTACTAAAGCTCTTGACTTGTATTGGCAGACTGTGTTTAACAAATATTTATGACAGCTCATGGTCCCACCATCAGTGTATGAGTATTCATTTCATTGTGCCCTCACCAGCACTGGGTGTTCTTTCTTGCTAAACAGAATCAAAAGCAAACTCTTAATTTTATTAAGAAAAAATTCCATTCAAGTAACATATATATAAATGTAAATCATTGATGTATATAGCTTGATGAATTTTCACAAATTGAACACACCTATATAACCAGACACAACTCAATAGACTGGAAATTTCCAGCACCTCAGAAGTTACCATGATGCTCCCTTTCTGTGACCCAATCATTCCCCACTCCCTCGCAGGGAAACCACTATCCTAACTTTTGATATCATGGAGTAGGGTAAGCTTTGCTAATTTAATGCATAAAAATATATATATTTTAATAGTTGAAGTAAATCAAGTTACCACAAAATTCCCAACCTTTTTAGCCATTTGTGTTTCTTTTGGAAATCCAGGGCTTTTACTTTGCAGATATATTTATTTCAAGATCACCCACTGGATGGGGAACCAAGGAGCCCACATGATTTCTAAATCCCAGGACCTCAGATTTGACCTGGGCCAGTGTGCCATGATTCTTGTGCCCTGTACCCCTCTTGGAATCCAGTGGGACTTTCTAATCATCTTGCTTAGGTATTGAGGGCTTTTTCCTTCCCCTTGTATATCATCAGACTAATCTCCACAGAATGCCACTCCAGGATTCTAAGCCAGCAACAGAATTTTCACACAATGAACGAAACATTTTACCCAAGACAAGACCACTGCTAAGCTCTACTGCTAATCAGTTTCTCTATAAGTGGTGAACTCCTTTCTAGAACAGGATAGAATAAGTATTAGGAAGCCGTTGCTCTTTTCCCCACAGACCTGGGTAGAAACCTGGAATGGGAAAAACTACTGTTTTTCCAGGTCTGGGAACACAGGATACATTTTTCAGAAGATTCTCCAGGCCTGCCTTGTCTGCCAGTTTCCTATCTTTCTCTTACACTAAAACCCAAGAATGAACATACCAGAAGTGATGTCCCCACAAATTCAGGAGATTAGAACACTTACTTCTATGCTGCTACCATGTAAAGAAGAAATAAGGAAAATAGTGTTTTCCTCAGAAACTCTTGAAAGATCCAAGTGTATTGCTGTTTTCAGCACTATCTACCAACCCCACTGAAACCCACCATACCATTAGGTTTTTTACAACTATCCTAAGACAGGCCAGTATAACCTTATTCCTTTTTATCCAAGAAGCAGAGAAGTCAAATAATTACTTGGATTTGCTGGTAGAATAAGAACTGTAACTCGGGAATCCTGAAATCTAGTCGCATGCCTTTCTGGCATTCTGTATCTTGACTGTGATGAGGAGTCCTCAGACTCTGGCAGCCTAGTGTGGATAATCATGGGCTTTGGAGAACAACAGGTCCAAGAGGAAATCTATGTTCTACGACAAAATTATTAGAACTTAGGCAAATTATTTACCATCTCTGACCCTGCTTACCATATAAGTGGGGACAATACCTACTCGAAACAGATTAAGTGAAAACACCACCAAACACCTAGCAGAATATTTAGGTTTAAATCTCTGCTTTGCCTCTTTCTTGTTGACTGAAATATTGTTTAATCTCTCATTCTTCATTTCTATGTATGTAATAGTATGACTTTTGTTTTTTTTTTAAAGGAAAGATATGAAAAACATTTTTTATTGATGATCAACTGATTCACAGTTATGGCGAAATTTAATGCCTACACCTCAATGAATAAATCAGTCAATTTTAGCTTCCTCAACTATAAATCAATCGGACCAGGTGTCATCCCTATAATCATCAGGTGGTAATACAAATCAAAAGTAAATGAAAACCGATTTATAATGCATGATCTAAAAACAAAGTAGAAATATCAAGGCTTCATGTTTCTTAAGAGTTTACGACCTTAAACCTTGAGTGTTCAGAAGAAGCTAACGCGTCTCTTGCATGGTGGCTTGTGAGATACTTTCCATTTTATTAGTGTCTGCACTGAAGCTAGATATTAAGTAACTCGCCCAAGGTCACATAGATGGTACACAATTGACCTGGGTTTAACTCTGGGTTTGTTCTCCAAAGACAATGTTTTTTAGAATAAGAAGTTCATGAACAAGACCTTAAATCTTATTAGAGAAATAAGACCTATAACCATAAAGGTGAGTCATATGAGTTTCTCAGTGGGCTGCCAGGATTGTATTCCTAAACAAAACTGTTTGAGGGAAGAAGAGGTCAGGACTGGCAACTTTTGTCAAAGAGCAAAACAAAACAGCACATAGTGACTCTGTACTGTCTTCTCTCCCCACCCACCACCATCACTCCCAACCAGATCAGCAGAGAGCCCTCAAGAGAGCATGGGACCTGGGACCTGGGAGATCCGACTATTCCACCAACCCAAGAAGACCTCTCGTCTCTGCTATGTGATATCCCCCAAGGACCAGGTCTCAGAGAACAGAGATGGCAGTGACTGAGAGCTCTCATAGTTTCAGGGCAAGATAAGATCCTGTGGCTTCTGAGGGACGCAGGAAGGTGCAGGAGCAGATATCAGCTCCAGAAAGCCTTTACCCTTCAAGCTCCAGAGAGTTTCGGCGGCATAACTCTCTCCCTTCCAAGAGAGCGTGTCCTGCCCCAAGAAGTTCTCAGAAGGCAGCCTTGGCACAGCCCCAGGTAGCAATTGGACATGCTTGAGAGAGGGATTAGGTCCTTGAACCACAAGTCGCAGCCACCGCTGCTCATGGTTTGATCATTGAAGACGTCAAATGTTGGGTGGGCCCTGCCTTTCAGGTGATGCCTACTTCATCCTCAGGTTGAACGCTGTTAGGAGACCATGCCCTGTTAGCCAAGACAGATCAGCATGGTGGCCCTGGAAGAGGCAAGTGACCCTGTCAAGTAGTAAAGGGACCAGGGCAGAGAAGGAACAGACGAAGGGGGTGGAAGGAGGAAGAAGGAAGGGAACAGTCATGTCTCCCGCCTGTCTGAGCACCAAGGATGCGCTGAGACCTAGACTGCCTGATGTTTTTTTCCCAAGTCCCTTAGCCCACCTTCCAGGGGTGGTGCTGAGACTTTAACCTTTCCTGAGGCTTCCTGCATCCTCGTGGGGAAAGAGCCTGTTAGATATTATTGGTGGGCACTGTGTTATATATACTTTCTCACGTCATATATACTTTTCCCATGATCCATGCAGGAAACACCCACTCCTATTGTACAGATGAGAAAATTAAGGCTTGTACTATAGCTCTCTTGAGCACAGCCCCACTGAAGCTGAGTACCAGTGAGAGTCACCACATCTGTGCTGATTCCCAATCCCCAGCTTTGGGAGCAGAGCCCTGCCTAGTCTTGGGTGCTGACTTTGGCTTCAGGGTTGGAGGTGAGCCAGATGGTGTTACTGGAGCGCCCCTTCTGCCAAAGGGATGTCTGTGCCTCCTAATCACCAAGTTCGCTCACTGATTCTTATCAAAACCATCCAGTGTCCTATCCCCTTCTTGTAAACTAGTTCAGATGCCCCGAAGGCTGCCTGGAAGAAAGCTGCCTGTGAAACAAAGAGTCCCTCGTGCCTTCCTCCCCTCCCCCATCATCACAGCCCCTGTGGGGACAGCAGGTATCTAAGCAAATGGCGAAGCAGGACCGCAGCTGCCGCCCAGCGCATTAAACACTATTTTCTTAATTCCCTCTCCTACTAAGTGGTGATTACCCGGACTGCCTGGGGGCTGATCCTTCCAGCCACCTGACTTGAGCCCATGCTGCTCGGAGCAGCTGGCGGGCACACTTCCGGCAGGGGTAGAATGAGGCGGCAGATGCTAGGCACTGATTATTCGGGGGGGGGGGGGGGGGGGGGGAGGCTGCGTGGAGGGGCCGCATTTGCACTTCAAAGGGGGACAGGCCCCATTGCTCCACTCTTGGGACCTGGATCTATTCTGGGGAAAATCAAGTTGCTTGGAGTGAGTTACCCATTGTGGCCCACCCCTTCCCTAACTGGGGTGAGGGCAGTTTTAAACGACCCCCCGCCCCCACCCCCGAATTAAGGGGCACTGGCTGGAGACTCCCAGGGCCCTCCTCACTCTCGCAGCTCTGCTTGGATGGGGTTTGTTTCAGTCTCCGCTGGGCAGCAGCGGTCTCGCTCTCAGGGACCAGCTCCCTTGCTGTATCGATGCCCTTTGATCTCAGACCTCCCAGTAATCCCTTGTTATGGGTGGACTTCTGTCCCCCGCAGAGATATATTGATGTCCTTACCCCCACTACCTTATTTGGAAGTAGGGTCATTGCAGATGTCATTAGTTAAGGTGAGAAGACCCCCTAATTGGATATGACTAGTGTCCTCAAAGAAGAGCAGAGACACAGCGAATGCCGGTGAAGGTGGGACAGGGAGGAGGTCAGGGAGATGCCGGCAGAGGTGTGACGGTGCTAAGGAGCATGTGAGCTCAGCTGCAGAAGCAGGAAGAAAAGGAGGAGTTCAGAGGGAGCAAGAGGGCGGGTTCAGAGGGTTCAGAGGGCGGGTTCAGAGGGAGCAAGACCTTACTAACCCCTTGATTTCAGAATTCTAGCCTCCAGAACCGCGAGAGAATAAATGTCCATTCTTTCAGGACACCCGGTTTGTGGTGTTGTGGTGCTCATTAGGCAACCCTAGGACAGTAACAGACACCTGAAAGGGAGGTGGCATTATCCTTATTTAACCAAAGAGGAAACAACCTCCAGAGCTCCCCTGACTTCCCTGACTTCCCCAGGAGCAGGAAGCTGAAGTTGTGGGGCCTCGCTGTCCACACACCAGCCGTCTTGGCATAATTTTGCAAGGACCTCCTTATAAGCCCAGAGCACTCTGCTGTGGGGTGGGGGGGGACAAGCCCTGGTGCCCTTCTCTGGCCCCCATGGGATGGGCTCCTGGGAATTAAGGTACAGTAACAGCACCACCCATTGTGATCTAATGGGTCAGAGGGAAGGCTGCTAGGATTCAAGGGGGAGGTTACATCCCCACCCACAACCTGCCCCCGCCCAATCCCCCAATTACCAGGAAGCATTTCTTTCAGAAATGTTGCCCATCAGCATTCCAGGGAATGCAAGCCAGTTTGGATAAGCTCAGGAGATCAGAGCACAGGAGGGGGAAAGAAAGCCAAGGCAGATCCAGGACAAAGTGTTGTTGCAAAGGTCATTAGCCACATGGGGGTGACTGCTGCAGTGTCTTAGTCATTCGCGGTCCTATGAAATAGGGATAGCGTACCTCACAGTACCGGGTTGCCATGGCTTCATGGGGCATGGACCTGAAGCCATGGAGCCAACATGCTTTTCCACAGGGTCCACAGTTCTGGGCTCTCTCCTTTCCATGCCTCTGAGAGAAAGGAGGGACTGTTACTGTGCCTGCCCTTTGGGGACACAAAGGGGAGAGGATCCCTCCCCAGCACAGTCCTGGCCCAGCCTTCTTTCCAGGATGCTGAAGCAGACTTCATGATTTCTACTCACCTCATTAGGCTATTGCATGGAGAGGCATCAGCCCTCCCCAGGCCAGTATCCCCATGGTCACAGTCATTTGTCTTCAGGCCTTTTCCCTATCCTCTATGTAGAGCACAATAGTCTGGAAATGTCTACTTCTTCTGTTATTTACTGTCTGGGATGGCTTCACCAGGCAGTCCAAGGGTAAAGAGACTTGTTATGTACCCTCCAGATCACCAGAACCATCTGGGAATGGGAAGCCAGGCCCTTGGAGTTAAAGGGTTTGTTCAAGGTCATTTGGGGAACTGGCAATGGAGATCCATGGGAAGTCTGACTCCACATCCATAGCCATCTGCCAACTACTAAACACCCAGTGTGGCCGAGAAGTTGCTGGGCCAGCTTCTGGGCTACTGCTCAGAGGTTAACTACAACCAAACTGGCAAGCTGGTTCTTGGGCAACCCACAGAACAACACAACACAGCACAACCCAGCACAACCCAGCACAACCCCCCTCAGCCCTCCTTCCCTGGCCAACTCTAACTCTGGTTGGACTAGCTGTCCTGTGGGCACCTGAAGTTCCACCATTGGAGAATTGCTGGAGACATCCAAGGATCCTGAAAAGTGTGTGTTCACTAAGCACACTGGAAATACTCAACAAATGTTCCTTCTGTCCTCTGTAATCTGTCCAAGTTTATAAACAAGTTTGGTTCTTGGCAGTGAGCATCTCTGAGCATCTGTACAATTGTATTTTGGAAGCAGGAAGGGGAGAGTTGTGAATGTTTTACCCAGGACCCTTGGTTTGGTGTTGGTGCTGTCCATGAGGGCTTAGAGGGTGCCTAGAGCCCCCACCGCAACCATAATGCTTTGGTTTGTCGTGCAGTGTTGGGGGGTGGCAATTATAAGAATGCAGAGAGGAGGGGGAGAAGAGAGCACAGGGGACATGGCGTAGGCCATGGTGGGTGGCCCAGATTCCCCCTCTAGGAAGAGACTCATTCTCTCACCCGCTAGCAGTGAGTGTAGTGGCTGCGCTCTCAGCAGAGTCCCTCTCTGAGATTAGCCCTGGGCACCAGAGAGCTTCCTAGAACATAGCCACACTGCTTCCCAGGGTCCCCAGGTGATGGCTAGCATGGAGGGACAGGAGAGATGATGGCACAAGGCCCAGTCCTCTCAGCTCATCTTTCGTGAGGCTCTGCTAAGGCCTCTACTGTGACTGCCTCAACGTGAAGTCCCCCCTGAAGCCCTAAATTTCAACAACTTAACAAACATCTAGAAACTAAGGAAAAGGAGCACTTTTTTTTTGTTGGTCTACTTCCATGTATGCGTGTGAGCGTGTGTGCTCATGGGCATGTGCAGAAGAAATGCGAATGATCCGCCTTCCTAAGCTTTTTCCTTTCCTGATACAGGTGCTATCTGGGAATCTATAAGTAGAAAAATGCCCCACCAAACCAAGATTTTTTTTTAAAGATTTATTTATTTATTTGAGAGAGTGAGTGTGTGTGTGACCAGTGGGAGGGGCAGAGGGAGAAGGCGAGAGTCCTCAAGCAGACTTCATGCTGAGCTTGGAGCCTGATTGGGGGGGGGGGGGGGGCTCATTCCCAGGACCGTGGGATCGTGACCTGATCTGAAATCAAGAGTTGGCCACTTAACCGACTGAGCCACCTCGGTGCGCTCAAACTAAGACATTTTAAAGATAGCAGTATGAAATTGAACCTGAGAATATTTTGCTTTTCTTGGGCTCAGGAGGCAGGAGTAGGGAGGTGGTAATGAGATTGGGGAAACAACACTTTGGGGTGGGGGCTTTTATTTTTGTTTTCCTGTATCTTTCTGTGATGCTAGTTCTTGCTTGGAGCTGGCCAGTTGGCATCACCATGGCCCCTCCCGCTTTCTAAGTACAGTTTTTGAGGCTAAGCCAAATGAGAGCCAGAGCCAGAAATTCCCTGGAAGGCATTTGCTTCCACAGGGGCAGGGGCAGGGCCAGGGAAGCTGATGCAGAAGGCTGGTAGGACTGGAGGTGTGTCAGTCCCTCCTCAGTTCTTCTTTCCTGGAGTGGGCAGGGTTCCCTTGGGCTCTCTGTCTATTTATGAAGGGCTTCAGTGGATTGTCCTGAGGTTCCTCTCAGGCTGACGCTAGACTGGTGGTGACAAACGCTGGGGCCAGAGCAAGCTCTAAGCTGCTCAGATTGGCATTTTCGGGGGCTGGAGGGTGGGTGGCTCTAGCAAGCCGGGGTCTGTCTTGTGGATAATGGGGGAGAAAAGCAAGATAACCTTGAACCAACTGACATTTGTCTACTAACCTCTGCTTCCGTGCTGTACCCTCTTCCCCTCTACCGCCACCCGGAGCCCAGATTTCTGCTGTAACTCCATTCTTCTCCACTTTGGAAAATGCCTCAGAAACTCATTCACTTACTCAGGGGTCACCTCTCCTGGGACACTCATGCTTTTGAAAGCTCAGCCCGAAGAAGAGCATTTCTATCAGTGAAATTTCAGGACTGTGATGGAAAAGGCCTGCATTGAGGGGAGTGTGGGACCTGTGTCAGTCTGCGGAACAGTGAGGAACAGGAGTTCAACCTTCTATTGCTAGTCAGGGACAGCTGGATCCAAGGGCTGGAATAGAGGTAGAAGAAAGAAGCAGCCTAGTGTCAGTGAGAACTTGTGTTGTGGCCACAGTTAGGCCCCACAGCTCCATCATATGTAAAATGTGGGGGTGTCGTGAATAAGAAATGCAGATACCAGCTTGAGAAGCCATCCAGCCCCCTTCTCCTGGGAATGCCCTCACTCCCTAGCCTGCTCTATTGTGCCCCTGTCTTCTTGCCTGGAAGAACTGATCAAGCAAAGGGAATCTCAGACCTGGAACTCTCAGGCTAGGTGTGGACTGCTTGGCTCTGGGGCCTGCAGCCCTAGAGGGTGCCTGCCGGTGATGGGTTGTAGCCGGCAAATTGTACTGTTACTTCTGGTGTGAGGAATTTAATTTGCCTCACCTGTCACTGATTACAAATGCTGCTCTAAGCTGACTTACAGCTCAGTTAGTGATAATGGAGGCAGTGGGGGATGGTGGACGCGAGAGGAACAATACAGTGGGGACTCTGTGTGTGCTTGTGTGTACGCTAGAGCCGGCATGGTGCTGCAGGGCTAAAGGAGGTCTATTTGACAGGAAAGGCTACACTTAGAGGAGTGTGAATTGGACTCTAATTGGCTCTCTTTGGGCATGGGGTTTTGGTCAGTGGCACAGGCTGGCTCCAGCCTAGACCTGCCCCACATGCTGCCTAACAAATCCCTCTCTGCTCCTTTCTTCTCCTAGCTATGTGCCCTCCCTCTCTCCCGGGGTTTTGCCACACAAGTCAGCCTTCTGGAGTTGAGAGCTGGAGAGAAAAACTTGGGCGGGGGGTTGACTAGAATAGTCAGCTCTTCCCCAAGGGATAGGGTTTTGCTGAATCTTCTGGAGTCTTGGGCGCCAGTGTAGTTCAGCACAGCTGGAAGTAGTGATATTTTTATTAACAAATAATAATGGTAGCAATGAATCATGATAGTGGTAATAAAAATAATAGCAATACTTTAGCTCCCTTTCAGAGGGCATTATGTCATTTAATTGTCAAAAAAATTCTCTGAAACAAAGGGAGGTTAAGTAACATATCCAATGTCATGAGCTCAGCAGTGACAGAGTCTGGACATGAACTCAGCTCTGGTTCTACAGATTGGGCACTTGACACTTTGTCACACTGTGTTCCACTGGGGTACCTCTGGCCAGGTCTTAGGGTTGAACACAGTGTTGAGGAACAGAACAAGTTTTTCTCACAAAGATTATAACTGACAAGAGGAATGTCTTGGCATTTATTGAGCTTATATGGATGGTAGGTGTGATGTTTCAGGAAAGTGCTCTAGGTTTGCCAGGTAGGTGTCGGAACCATGAAGTGCAGAGACTCAAGGCCAGGTAAGGGGATTTAACTTTATTTGGAGGTCAGGGGGAGCCCCTGAAGGTTTTGAACAAGGGAGAGACATGGTGGGAGAAGCACCGGGTTGGGGTTAGGTGATAAAACTGCATCTTGTATGTAAACAAATTTAATGGACCAGAGTGGGAACAAAGAAATCAGTGGGGTTATTAGATTGTCAAGGTGACTACCTCTATCATTCACTAGCTGTGTGACCTCAAAGATGTCTTCTCTCCTCTCTGGGTATCTCTTTTGTCATCTATAAAAGTGAGGTGGTTGTAATCAGAAGATGTCTAAGAGATCTTGGGCACTCTGGGAGTCTTTTGGTGACCTTAGCTGGCCAGTAGATGCAGGAAGGAAAGAGGGTGGAGGAAGGGCTTTAAGGAGATTCTACAGGATCTAGGATCTGATTGGATAGAGAAAATGATGGAAAGGCAGTGGGTCAAGGATGGCTCCAAACTGCAAGGAGAGCCTGGTGGAAGAGAAATATCCTGCAGGAATAATCTGGATTACACAGTCGGTTGAATAAACTGCTTGGGGCCCTAGCAAAGCAGATCCCTCCCACCAAAACAGACATTAAAAAATGTGTATATGGATACAATAAATGAAGCATAACATTTTTCAATCATGTTACATGGAGAGACGCTATTTTAACATTAGCATCCATATAAGGATTGTGTCATCTCACAAAATTCTGTTTTTAATTTTCTTGTGTGGAAGGACAATGTTTGATGCTAAATTCAAGCTTTCCCATGCTCTCCACTGGAAGTGATGGGAGGAATTGCTTCTGAGGGAGAGGAAGCTGAGGTTGTAGGCTGCTCAGGGCTGCTGGAGGAGAGGTTCAGGGCAGCAAGCGAGAAGCTGAGGAGGGCGAGGCCCTGCTAGCTCCCTGTGGAGAAAGTTTCTGCTGAGGCCCCCAGCGAGAGGTGGGACTTCCGGAGGAGGAAACAGGGGTGGGAAAGGCAGATCCGAGTCAGAAGGGATGAAGACTGACAGAGTCTCCCAAAATGTTGAAATAAGAGGACATTTTGGCTCTTCAACCTTCCTTTCCCCGTGTTGATTTTCCCCACGCCAGCCATCCATGCAGCACCACGTGCCCAGCCGGCTTGTGTTGTCCTGTTTCTCTCCTTCATGGCACTTACCTGATTGAATGAAAATCATCTGATTTATTTACTTCCAGAGTGAAAGTTCCTAAGGAGAAAGGCCTTTCACTATTTTTGTCCACCTCTGTGTTTCTGGTATCTAGAATAGGGCTTGGCATAAAATAGAAGCTCAATAAATATTTGTTGAATGAATATATGTATGCACAATGAGTGAATGAAATGGTGATGTTTCAGGCCTTCTGATGCCTGGGTTGGAGAGAAAGTTAGAGGCAGCTTGATCTTCTTCATGTAATTCAGAAAGCTTCTGCTGTGGAGGCCACCTGGGGGCGGTGGCCACTCTGCCTCCCACCTCACAGGCACAAGTGTACATAGTCTGTTCATGAAGTCATGGGAACCCTGGGACTGCTCCCGGCGCTGGTCAGGCTGAGGCCCAGCTGCTTCTTCTCAGGGGAGGAGGAGCCCCTCTTTCCCTTTTTCTTTTTCTTTCTCTCCCACTCTCATTTCCCTTTTGTTCTTCTTCTTCTTCTTTTTTTTTTTTTTTCCTAAAATGGTAAGTAGGTTTGGAGTTTAAGAAAGGCTTTTTCCTCAACAGTACTCCAGGGGAAGATGGGCAAGGAGAAGGCTTTGCTCCCTACTTTGCTGCCACTGCCACTAAAGCAGTCTTTTCCATGGCCCCATGACTTTCCAGGACTCCTGCCTTTCTTAGCCCAACAGACAGTCTAGTGGAAGTGGCAAGTAAGGGGGTTGCCAGAGAGTGTCTGGTTATCTATTTCTTTGCCACATGAGAAATCACCTTGAATTCAGTGGCTTAAAAATACTGCTACTTAATGTGCTCATGGTTCTGAGGTCAGGATTCTGGAAGGGCAGAGTGGGAGAAGCAAATCCCTGTTCCATGGGGTCTGATGGATCAGGAGCCTAGCTGGGACAACAGGATCCCTCCCACTCCATGGGGGTCTCTCCAGCAGACTAAAGGGGCTTTTTACATGGCAGTTCAGAGCCCCCAGGAATATAAAATTGGAAGCTTCCAAGCTTAGGCTGCCTTCTAAGCTTAGGCTGGAACTGGTGGAGCATCACTTCTATCAACTTCAATTAGTTTTTTAAAAAAGTGAGTCTCAGGTCCTGCCAAAACTAAAGGGGAGGGGGACACTTCTGGGTGTGATTAGTGGAAGGCATATTTCAGTGGGAGCCACCAATGCAACAACCTACCCACCATGAGCCAGTTCTAGGACAGAGAACAAGAAGGGTTACTCCAGGGCTGATATGACCCATTTGTCCAGGTGCTGGACCTTGGAATTAGACAAATACAGGCTCCTGTCCTGGCTTGGTCACTTCTCAGCTGCCTGACCTTGCTTGAGCTTTGGAGATCCACCACTCCCTGGCCTCCTGCCTCTCCTGTCACCTTTATAGACAGGCAGGGAGCCCTAGGCTGGTGTGAATGCCTGTCCTGGCTGTGGTTCCTGTCTTTCCCTTTCTGCCCACTCCTCTTCTGTCCCATACTTGTCCCCAGACCCTTTCTTGCCTGCCACCTTCCCTAGAGACCCTGATTCGTCCCACTTCAAAGGCATTGCCACTTATCCCTCATATGTTCCATTTTCTTTTTACAAGTCCCTTCTGTCTCCTGCCAATTGATTCGAAGCCCTTTGTGTGTAGGATTTGAGCCCAGAGCAGTTGGGAATGCTTGTCGAGGTGAACGAGGCAGGTTGGCATGGAGGAGGCTGGACAGATGGCCACCAGAGTGACTGCACCTTCCCAGCTGGGGGGCCCTGAGGTAGTGACAACAACAGCCACTCTGGTCTCTAGCCAAAGAGCCTGGCTTCGATAGGCCAAGAAATTGGAGAGAGAGGGAGAGGCCTTAGGTTGGGGCTGGGATAGGTCCTTCACAGAAAAAAAACACAGGGTTGGAGGGTGGTACAGACTGCCTGGAAATCTAGCTGATGCCAAGGCCCCTGCTTTCCCCCAGCCAACACTTCCTTCATCAAAGCTGTCTGCACTTCCTTCACTGGCAGGGAGAGACATCACCTTTCCTGTTCCAGAGGGAGGTGCCCAGAGGAGCTGCCATGCCATAGCCTGGAGAAGCAGGGTAGCTTGAGGAGACAAAAGTAGCTCTGGAGGGCATGAGAAATGGCATTCTTTATTCATAAATAGAAACATAAAATTATCAGAAATAGTTTACATGGACAAAAAGGGGCATCAAAAATAAAATGAAGCTGTCAAAAGCAAATCAAACAAACAAAAAAAAACAAAGAAACAACCCAGAGAAAAATAACTGTGTACATATTCTTCTAAAGGCCAGTCTATCCAAAGCCAGCCTTGGCTGGAGGTTCCAGCTTTGTCTGCAGACTTAGCACAAGACTGATCACACAAGAAGCATCTGTTGTACAGGGTACACAGCTCCGGCTTAGGAGAACTCAGGACCCACAGGAAAAGTCCTCTCACAAAGCTGCTGCTTCATCAGCAAGAGATGGTCCAGGCTGGGCCGGGACAAGAGCAGGACAGGGAGCAGAGGGTCAGCAAGTGTTTCTCAGGAGAGAGGTAACCCTCCCCAGTTCCTATGGAGCTCAGTGCCTATGGGGGTCAGAGTGCACCCAGGCAGGAGTTACCTGAATGACACAGCAGCCAGAAGACATACCTCCAGGGGTGCCCTGCCAGAGTCTGGTCATTGCAAGGCCTGGAGGCAGAGTCCCCTTTTTGGTAAGGAGGTACTGGGTGTTGCTGTCTCTTTGCAGGCAGCCAGAGCATATTCAGGCCAAGCATCCTTTGGAAGAGCAGAGCAGGTTGATCTGACTGAAGGAGCAAGCATGCCAGCAGGAGTATTCAGAGCAAAGGGCAACGAGCTCATGCTGGCTGGCCCTGGGCCAGGCCGTCTGCTCTGAAGCCCCATCATCTGACTTCCCAGTCCCTGCTCAGCCTCTCTTGTTCAGATCCTTCCGGAGAGGCTGGGTTTGGCATGGTCTAGGAATAGTAAGGATGTTTTTCCATAGGGAGGGGAAGAAAAACCACATGGTGGTAAGGTCACTATGTTACAGGACACTGTTGCACTCTGGTGCCACTGTGGGCCATGCTGGGGTCTTCAGCGGGGGGGCACCCAAGGGGGACATCTGGCCTTAGGCAGGGATGTGGAGTGCTTGGTGTGGTCACACCATGGTGGAGCTCAGATGTTGCCCCTGAGTGTCCTCCCCATCTCTTCTCAGCAAGGCAGGGCAGGGCACAGGGTTTTTGGCTGCTCTTTGTGGGCGGGGAGTGTGTATCATCAGCCTGGGGAGGGAACAGTAGCCCCTTTATCTCACAGCCGTCTCACTGGGAGAAAGAATTCAAACAAGGCACAGGCTGGTGGAAATAGACGGGGTGAGGGCTGTGTGTCGGAGTGCTGACCATACGGACGCCATCTTTGGCCCTCAGTTTCGCTCATGCTTGCTGGATGACCTCCCCTGGGGCTGTGTTCTGGGCCTCTAGGACGTTAGCATACACACATACCTTAGAAATGCCTTCCCAAGCTGGGATTGGGGGAGGCTTGTTTTGGCCCCATGAATCCGTTAGGACAGAGTCTTCCCTCTTGCTGAGGCACGGGTGGTGCCACAGATCTAATGAAAAGTTCGCTGTCAATCAGGGGCATGCAAACCCTTTGAGCTCACCATAATGCCCTTCCTCTGTGTCCCACAGCTTTATAAAATCTGTGCACTAAGTTCCAGGCTTTGTGGAGAATAAGTCCTCTTCCACCCGATTCTCCCGTCAGTAAATTACCCTGAATAAAACTCTGTGTAGACTGTGTGGAGTCACCTCCTTTGTTTTCTTGTCTCAAAGTACCTTCTCTGTTGAAAGAGAGTTTACTATCCCTCTCCCACCTGCTCCCAGAATGGCCCAGGGAATGGGACATTTTTGACTTGGGGGTCTGCTTTGTGCCCAGTGGAGGGTCCTGTCCTCCAGGCAGAAGGGGGACATTTCAGGTTTAAATCTGGCCTATGACTAAGACCAGTGGCTTGAAATTCCAGAAAAGCTCCTCTGTCACAGGTGCAGCTTAACCCCAGGGACCAGAAGGCAGAGCCTGAAGGCAGGGGGTGATGAGAAGCAGCTCCCACTCCCACTCTGGGTCCTGCAAGGACTGTGGTCAGAGAGAGGCAGAATCAGGGGTTTTGGTCTCAGACTGCTAAATACCCAGACTCGCTCGTCCCTCCTACCTCAGTGAACCCCCCTCAGCAAGCAGGCATGAAGCTCAGGAATCCAGCAAGGCTTGGCTGTCCTAAGAAAGAACAACAGCTGTAGTTTGAGTCAAAAATAGAACATGAAACAGTTCTGGTTGCCTGCTAGATCTGGCTTGCTTCTGAAAAGACAAGAAAGAAAAAAAGAACACCAAAAAAAAATATTTTTTTTTCTTTCTCTGAACCAAGCTACTGAGGAACTCCACCATTCCCTCCTCCCCCAGCTCTGCACATCTTCAGAAGACAGACACCAACCTCCCCCAGGCATGGCCCAGCCCCCAACAAACTGAAGCTCCTGGATTCTTGATAATTGGGAGTTCCTGTGGGGCCCAGGTAGAGGGAGGCTAGCCAGTGGCCCCCAGTTCATAAGGCTGTATTTGTGTCTCTTCTCCCTGCCTGGAGCTCTGGCCCATCAAACTCTGGGGATTGTTCCTGACCTGAAAGGAGTCTTGTCCAACTTTAGGACTGGAAATGCAAAGGGGAAAGGGTGTGCCCGTAAACTGAGCCACAGGCAAAGGAGGGAAATGTCAGATCATCCCTGCACCATTTTAGTTGTATATAGGATTATTCTGGATCAAGCAAAGGCTGGATTCTTGAGAAGAAAATAAATTCAGAGTAGCCACTGGGCAATTTAAACCAAGTGGGGAAACCCCTACCTCTAGCCCCATGAGGAGAGATCTGGAGGCTCTCCCAGGGACATTTGGAAAGCCATACCTTCCCTGTCACAGTGCCTTCAATCCTCCCTACCACAGGGCCTCAGTGTCTATGGCTTTAAAAAGAGTGGTCACTGAAGTCAAATGTTACCAGCTGTCCAAAGGCTGCTTACCTCCAGTTAGCAGGGCCCAGCAGGGTCTGACCCTCACTACCTGGCTTTTTCCTCTGACCCCCTCTGGGCTTTGCTGAGTCTAGACATTCCTGGGATGCCCCAGATTTCCCCTTCTTTTCGTGGCTTTCCAGGGTTGGGATAGCTCTGATGTTGCTAAGCCAGGTCCTCCATACCAAGATCCAACCCCTACAGCTCTGAGGCCAGAGAAAAACAGCTCAGGTTATGACTGGGTCAAGTGCCAAGGTTTATGATCACAGATGGCTTCTTTCTAATCTCAAGTCATCCCAATATGTCCAGGGGCAAAAAAGTGGTTGTGGGAAGAGAAAGAAGGGAGCTTCTGTCCTGGGGTGACCATTGACCAATACAGCAGTTACCACCTAGGAGAGGGTCTAAGTATTTTTGAACAAAAGGCAAGGTTTAGAGATCTCTTAACCAAATGATGGAGATCCTTGAATCCATTTCTTAAGGAAGCTGGAGATCTAGTGGGCTGCAGGGATGGTAAATACTGGAATGTGGGCAAGGATTGGAAAGGTTATGTAGCAGTCCTTCTCCTCTCCCCTCCCCCGGATAGTCCCGAGTCTGTGCCCTGGAGAAGGCCTCTCACAGAGGCCTGCGTTACTGAGCAGGGGAGTAGAGCGAGGAGCCCTCCTTGACAGGCTCTGTACCCCCTGCCTCCCAGTGTCAGATCCCTGGCTCTCCCTCTCCCAGCAGGCCCCTCAGATCTCAGTGGCTATGATGTCCTCATAGGGGATGTCGGCCCCTTCAAGGTCAATTTCAAAGGGCTCCCCTGCACCGTCCCCATGGGCCAGTTGCTGCAGAGCCTTCTCCAGGCGCTGGTTCCGCTGGTACATGGCTAGGTAGCTCTGCTGTAACTGCTTCTGGTACTGGATCACCTTCTCTTTCTCCTCCTTCCACACCAGCCGCTCATGCTGGAAGCCTGATGACATCTGGTCGTGGCCTTGCCGCTCCTCCTTGAGCTCCGCACGCAGCCGCTCCAACTCCCGCTGCAGGGCGGGGATGTCCTCAGAGAACGTAGTGCCTGGCCCAGGCCCTAGTCCTGGCCCCAGAGACACAGCCTCTCGCTGTAGGGCAGCCTGGGCCCGGAGCTCCAGAAGCTCCTGCTCCAGCAGGTTCACCTTCTCTCGGAGAAGCTCAGACTCATTTTTCTTGCGCTGTAGCTCATTCTCACAGACCTCTAGCTCCAGGCCCTTGGTACGCAGAGCACTCTCCAAATCCTGAGTCTTCAGCTCCACACCCTCCAGTTTGCTCCGTGTGTCCTTCAGCTGCGCCTTCAGACTGAGAATCTCACTAGTCTTGGCATTGATCTCTGTCTGGGACTCCTTCAGCTGCTGCTTCAGGAGAGAGATCTCACCTGACTTCTGGCACACCTGCCAAGGGTTGGGTCGGGGAGAAGAGAAAGTGTTAAGATGTGGGAGGTACTTACCTGGCGCAAATGACATCTTAACTGCCTGAGGAATTAGGCTGGTCCTGATACAGTCTCGAGAGCATGATGGTCTGGGTGACCCATGAAAGCTGAGCCCCTCTCTGCACTTCCTTTCATTCTGTGGCCTGACTTGGTCTGTCCACATGCTGCCTCAATCCTAAATCACAGTCTAAATCTGAATTGGTACCCAAAGCCACGGCTGTGTAAATCCGTGATCACTACTGGTAGCTCTGTCTTCCACACTCAACATCAATGGTATTGATTTCCATGTCAGCCAAACCTCTATCATTCCTGCTTGTGCCCACATCCTCTGACCTCTTCCCTGTGCACACCCAGCTGCCCTCCCTCCCCACTGGGATAAAGACTGTATTCAAGCATTAACCGCTGCACTCCAATGACTAGCAATGTGCCTGGCTCAGAGTGTCAAATTCAGATCTGCCAAATGGAGCGCTACTATGTCCTCCCCTGGCCCCACCTCTCCACTCTTACTATTCTCATTTCTTTTCCAAAGTTGGCCAAGAGCAGCACACAAAACCAAAAGCACTGATTCAGATTCATGAGTCTCCAGGGTCTTGGCCATTTTTGGTCATAGGTGGCTTAAAAGAAGATCGAGACCAGTTTGGCCAGCTGTATCGCAAGAGTGACTTTTCTCCTGCCAGCCTGGGGGAAAGCTGGACAGAATGAGGGTCATGTCCTGGGCCTCTACAGAATGGATTCTTGGATCAGACGAGAAGTCACCTTAATTTCTCCTCACTTGACTCACAGTAGTAATCCCCAACCCCTTGTTCTCATCTACCACTTAGGAAGCAATGCAAAGCTCCACCGACAACGCTTGTGTGGGACCAAGAAGGCCTTTCTAAGACGAAGCCTGTATTTGTTTCATGGAGGCAACAACATAGAGTCCTGGTTGAGGCATGGGCCTGCCTTGGAATCCTGGCTGGACCGTGTATGGCACGATCGGCTGATCCCAGTGACACACTACTTCAGGGTTGTGGCACTGAGGAGTAGTGATTAAAAATGTGAACTCTGGAGCCAAAGTGTTAAGATCAAATCCTGGCACTGATACTTGTTACGTGGTGACCCTTGGCAAGTGATTCAACGAGCTATTTGCTACTACAACCTCTATGTACCACAGTTTCCTTAACTAAATTAAGGATTAGTAATAGTACCTACTTCATAGGCTTATATAAGAATTAAGGGAGACTCTAGGGCTTGGCCCTTAAACACTTGATAAGCTATTATTATTCTATGTTTGTAATATATTATCTGTTATTATATTTATTTTATTTATTGTTTTGCTATATAGTCTGACTGGACAATCTGGGAATGAGGTCACAGCAATGCCCAGCTTAGCTGGGGATTGGGCAAATAAGGATGGATGCCTAGTGCCAGGATTAGTTTATATCTCTGAGATGCCCCAAATGTCCTGAGCCCTGGCTGAAAAACAACAGCTCAGGGAGGGTCTGCTATCCCAGCATCAATGGGAAAGAGAAAAGGCACTGCTCCCACTGCCAGCGTCCTTTCCTCTTTGGGAGACCTGGCAAACACAAGTGATTTTCCCTTCTCACCTGTCCAGTCCCCCGTTCATCTCTGCCACAGAAGGGATCCTTTTCCTCTGCTGGAATCCATCCTGATGACACTTGTCATTCTAATTTCTAGAGTAAGTACAGAAAGCTCCAGTGCAGGTAGGTAGCTGGACCTGGGGGTGGCACTGATCTAACCAGACACAATGCCTCCTCAGTTCCTTTCCAGGGTAGGAGTCTTTGGGGAGAGTGACAGAGCGGCTATGCCCACGGCCCTACCTTCCCACCCCACTCCCACCACCTTGAGAGGGTCCCTCAGGTGAGGAAAGCTACTTTCTGGAGAGCAGGATGTAGAGGTTAAGGAGGCTTTCCAGCAAAGCCTCATTTCTAGGTGTTGTGTGCCCTTCTCTTGCGCTTTTATGTTTCCACTGCAGCCCACCAAATCAAAGCCCCACCTACACTTCTGTGAGGAATGAGCCACTCTGTCAGTGATACCTGCCATAAGTGAGATCACTCTTACTAGTGGATGAGGCCCCTTCTCTCAAAAATAACACAGTCCATGCTCTCTTGTGGTCTCCTGAACCAGTGTGAACTCAGACTCAAGCATGACTTATGCTTCTTTTGAGCCTCCGGCAAGATGAAGTGGGGCAGCCCTCAGATTGCCCCACGAGACCTCTGTTCTCCTGGTTCCAGCTTCTCAGTCAATGCCTCTTTTAGAAAATTCAATTCCAGAGGCCATGAGGCCCTGGGGTAGGAGAGAGTAGGAAACTAACACTAATTGTATTCCCCAGCGTGGTTTATCATGGAGCTCCTCCTTTAGGTCGCAAGGCTGGCACTTTGGCTCACTTTGCTTAGGCGGCCTGTGTTCAAACACCATGGGCCAGGACCTGGAGAAACAGGGACTGGCAGCAAACAGCTGACCCAAGCCTACATGGTAAAGCCTCACCTCCCACTGGGTCTCTTCCAGTGCGGGGGCGAAGCTGGTCTTCTCCTTCTCATAGGACCTGAGCTTGGTCTCTAGCAGGTCCTGCTCCTTCATGAGGCTCTCAAGTTCCTGCCGGAGCTGCCGCTTCTCCTGCTGGAGCTGGAGCACCTGGAGGTGCAGCACCTGCTGCGTGCGCTGGCTCTTCTGGGAGGCCTGCTTCAACTTGCCGCTGCCCTTCTGCTCTAGGCTCTCCGGCTCCTCCTTGCAGCGCCACGGCCGCTCTCCGTAGGCCTGGCTGGAGGCCAGCTCCTTCTCCTCGAGGCTGCGCTGCAGCTTCTGGAGCTCACCTTCTCTCTCCAGCAGCTTCTGCTCAAGCTCCTGGATGGTACACTCGTCTGTGGAGATGGGGGAACGGACACATGAGGAACTTTTGTCCGCCTTGCTTGGGTGGGCCAGCTTGCTACCCCCATCAGAGAAAGACAGAGCCTTCAGGCTCATCATGTTGCTGTCCTGGAGGATGATGCCCTGGGTGATGTTGTGGGCTGAGCCCCCAAAACGGCTGGTGGGCCCCACTGGTGTAACCAGTGGGTCCAACTGGTAGCTGCTGCTGGTGCTGTGTGTGGGCAGGCTGGACATGGAGTTCCGGCCGGAGTCAGACAGCGCCCCAGAGCACAGGCTGGGCTTTGGCTCCTGTTCCTTGGGCCTGTCTGGAGGGGCAGGGTGCAGCTGGTGGCTGGAGCTCTCAGGGGATGAGTGGAGGATGGCTCCTGACCGCGGCAGCACAGGCTTGAATGCTGTGGGCCTCACTGCACCCTTCTCTGAACCCTGGTGAGAAAAACAACCATATTGATCCCATGTCTCCCTTCAACTCCCCTCTCAACTTTCCCTCCCTTGCCTGGGTATGTATGCCAGCCACACGGCATCCTTCTTGGTCCTAGCCATAGGCAACCTTGCCTGTTGCTATGAAGCAGCTAAATATGGTGAGTCCCTCTCAAGAAGGATAAATTCCTTTGCGTGTAGGGGATATCCTTAAGGATCACTGAGGTACTTGGCTTTATAAATTGCCAACCTGTCATGAGCTTGTCCCAGCCCTCCTGAGAAAATGAACAACATTTTTAGGTTCACTTGCTGAGATCCCTGGGCCAGGGCTCTGGCTCTGGGTCTCTGTGTGGTGTAGGGTGTGAGCACTGGGCTGGATGAGCAAGGTGTCCCTGTAGAGGTCAAGCCCTTCTTCACCTTCACTGCCCCTTCCAGTAGGCCAGGCATAAGGAAACTGGCTGTGACCAGTATCAAAAGGCTGGGGGGAATCACTTGAAATAACAATACTTTTCCGAAAACTGTCATTTTCATTGGGAGAGTACACTACAGTCTACAAGCCCTTTAATTTGAAAAACATAAAGCTTGATGCAAACTAGGGGGGTCTTTTCCTAGTATATCAAAGCCATGGACTGATTCCCCCAGGTGGGGGCAGAGGAATAACTAGGAAAATTGTTTTCAGGTCCACTGGTGGAACCCATGAAAGTCTAAAGTGGCATAAGGGCCGGATTTCTGAGTATGTAGGGTTCTTTTAACCTCATCCTTGCTAACCCGATGATAACAAATTTGGCTCTTTTCCAGCCAAAGACACTTCCAAGGCCCAGCTTGAGCGAGGAGCTGCTGCACCACAGGAGGAGTGAGTGAGGGAAAGGCCCAATCCAGGAGTCAGCTAGCAGCTTCTCTGCAACCTCTCTCCAAGTGGATTCTCCATCTGCTCTTCCAGATATAACAGAGCTCCCTCCTCTTGCCATGCACTTGGAAATGCTGCGGTTGGTCCTGTTTTGACAACGAGTTACATTCTAGTAGAGTTCAAAAGGCTTTCATTTCCCCTTTGCTCTTTGCTTAGGGCTCACCCCTTGGGTAATCTCCCAGATTAGGGGACTGGCCAGGGCTTCAGTTCCCTCATCCAGCCTTTGATCTCTGTGGTGTAACTGAGCACTTCCGTCCTTACCACTCCTGCTCTCGCCTCTTGGGAGGTTTAAATGTTAATATCATTGCCTCCGTTTCCCGCCCTGCCTCCATCCTCTTCATTCCCATTTTGCTCTCTATTGGTTTTCCCACCCACCACCCTTTCCAGAGACCCTTGCTTACCATCTCTAGCTGACTGGAGAAGGGCATAAGCTTGGGTGGGGTGGACGGGCCGAATTCCACCCCAGCCTGGCCGCCTATGTCCCCACTAGACAGTGCAGTATAATCTGGGTGGTGGGAGCCCCGGGCTTTCTGGCTGACCTTGATGTAGAAGAAGTCTTCACTTTTTCCCATTTTTGAGCTGGACTTGCCATGGCCCGAGTCCTGGGAGAAGCCAAATCTCAGTAGCCCATCTGAATACCGATTGAGCTTCTTGAGATGGGAAGACTTGCCCAACTTGTATCGTGAAGCCCGGCAATGCTTGCCGTGGAAGCTGTGGCCAGAGATGAGGCTACTGACGCTACCCATGCTGACTTGGGGCCAAGGATAGATAGGGTAGGATGGGGATCTGGTGTGGCTGTGGCAGCAAAGGACAGTCCTGGTAACACGAAGAAACTGTGGTCATAGCAGAAGCCTCACAGAGCCTGGGAGAGCTGTACACCTGGAAGGGGACAGAAGGCAAAAGTCAGCTTGAGATGGGCCAGTCATTCCATAGTCCTCGATGGTGACGTGGAGGAGTTGGTTCTGACTGCTAGGTCTGAGTCGTAGAGAAATGTATGCTTCCTCTAATGAAAGCCTCTAATGAAATTTCAATGCTGACTGTTAACTCTTTGTTCATTCTTTCTTTGTCTGCTAAGTCAACAAACATTCACTGACACACCCTCCTTTGGGATGGCCTTCCTCTAAGTCGTGGGATACTCTGTAGTGACTAACATGGCTACAGTCCCTGCATTTGGGCTTGTGTTCAGTAGAGCGTGGACAGACTATCAACAAATCAGTGTCTACTACGCTTAGTGGTATACATGCGATGGGGGAAAATGAAGCAGACTGAGTAGCATAGAATTCTGGGAGGTGGTTATTTTTCACAGGCAGCACAAAGGAGGCCTTGCTGTTATGGTATCATTTGAAGAAACCTCAAGAAAATGAGTGAGCAAGCCAGGTGGAAATCTGGCAGAAGAGAGAAGATGCTCAGAAGCCCCAAGAACAAAAGCCCTAAGTCCCTGTGGTGGTCTGTGCTTGGCATATATGAGACCAGTCAAGAGACAAGTCTGGCTGCAGAATAGAATATACCCCTGGCTGGGGCATAGGACAGGCATAAGTTAAAACTAGCAGGTACCAGGAAACAGAGCCTGGTTGGACATAGGGCTGGAATTGAACTCTGATTGAGATGAGGAGCCCCTGTATGGCTTTAAGCAGCTGATTACTTGATCTGGCTTAGGCTGCAGAGGGTCACTCTGGCTGCAGGGTGGAAAAATGGCTGCTTATGGGTTTGGATGGAAGGGGGGCCAGATACATTAGGTGAGTGACTAACATGGATGCGTCAGGGTAGTAGCAGTGGCTTACATTTTAGATGTAATTTTAAAGTCCAGCTGACAGGATTTGCTACAGGACTGGATGCAGGGAATGAGAGTAAGAGAGGAGTCAAGGATGACCTCGATATTTTTATCCAAGCAACAAAAGGACATAAGTTGTCATTTATTGAGTGAGATAGAAAGGACCATGAAAAGAGCCAGTTTAGGATGAGGTGGGGGTGGAAAATAAGAGCTTGGTTTAAGACATTAAGTTTGCAGAGCCTCTTAGGCATCCAAGGAGTGCTGTAGAGTAGGCAGTAGGATGGGTGGAGAGAAGCAGATTTCCATTAAAAGCTGTTTATTATAGAAGCCAGCTACGCAACTAGGTGACATAACTACAGAAGTGAAGGCAGGAAGATAAGAGAAGTCAGAGGACTGGTTCATGGAGGTCAGAAGGTGAGGAGGAATGAGGCAGAGAAACTGAGAAGGCTCTGACTGATAGAGGAAAACTAAGAAAGAAACTGTTCCATAAGGATGGTGTCAAGTGCTGCTGCTGCTGCTAAGAATTGGTCAATGGGTCTGGCCATGTGCAGGTAGGTTGTTAATGACCTTGACAAGAGCAGTTTGGGTGGAGGGCTGGAAACAAAGGCCTGACTGAAGAGGATTCAAAAGAGAAAGAAGAGGGAAATAATTGTATCCCCAAATGTTAAGTTTAAAATGTTTTTAAAAGTAATAGGAATGCACAATCCAGGAATTGTACTACTGGGTATTTTCACTAAAAATACAACAACACTAATTCAAAAGGATACATGTACCCTATGTTTATGGCAACATTTCTTACAATAGTCAAATTATGGAAGCAGCCCAAGGGGGATGGATGGATAGAGAAAATGTGAAAAACATTGGTAGATATCTATCTATCTACTCACACACACATACATACATATGATGGACTATTACTCAGCCATAAAATACAATGAAATCTTTTCATTTGCAATGACAGGGATGGAGCTATAGAGTATTATGCTAAGTGAAATAAGTCATTCAGAGAAAGACAAATAGCATATGGTTTCACTCATAAAAGATGATGTAGCGGCACCTGGGTGGCTCAGTGGGTTAAGCCCCTGCCTTCAGCTCAGGTCATGATCTCAGGGTCCTGGGATCGACCCCTGCATTGGGCTCTCTGCTCGGGCAGGGAGCCTGCTTCCCCTCTTTCTCTGCCTGCCTCTCTGCTTACTTGTGATCTCTGTCAAATAAATAGATAAAATCTTTAAAAAAAATGATGATGTATGTAAGTCTTAAATTACTACTGTACATTATACTGGAATTAGAATTTTAAAAGTTAAGAAAAAAGTAATAGGAATGCATTTTATAACCAATGCTGAAAGTAACAACAACCTT
The DNA here is from genome assembly GCF_922984935.1 of Meles meles. Classification (NCBI taxonomy): domain Eukaryota; kingdom Metazoa; phylum Chordata; class Mammalia; order Carnivora; family Mustelidae; genus Meles; species Meles meles. Next base: position 168,097,957 of record NC_060067.1, on the reverse strand, counting down.
GCCAGTCACCACACAGAGGAATATATTGGGATGTCAACATCAGCACATTTGCAAATTTGGACACATCTCTAAGCATAGGTCACATGACTTTCAAAGCTGGAAAAATCTGTGTTGTTGTCATGCATTGTGAAGGACTATTTCTTAGTTAAAAGATAGATGATGGGGGGAATTATAAGTTTAATAGAATAGGAAGCGCAGAAGAAACCTTGCATTCTTTTTTTTAAATTAATTTACTTATTTTTAAAGATTTTTTCTATTCATTTGACAGAGATCACAAGTAGGCAGAGGCAGGCAGAGAGAAAGTAGGATGCAGGCTCCCTGCTGAGCAGAGAGCCTGATGTGGGGCTTGATGCAAGGACCCTGGGATCAGGACCTGAGCCAAAGGCAGAGGCTTTAGCTCACTGAGCCACCCAGGCACCCCGAAACCTTGCATTCTTTATTCTGCTCTAATTTAAACCATTAATCCTAAATTGTGAAAGAAGTCCCAGGTGGGTTATAGAGCACTATATGTGCACAGTGGAAGACAGGACTCTTCAGATGCTGAATAAGAAGGCTTGAATTCAAACTTGCATTCTTAGCCTGAACTATAAAGTGGTTATGTTATGATTAAGTGAAGTTCATTCTATATTCCATTAGTAGAGGCACAACACAACAACACATAAGGCATAAATGCAATGTATGTTTTCTTTGAAATGCTTTTATTAAATTGATGGTCTCTTAGAATCAAGGAAACACAGTTATGCCTACCTCATAGGATTATTAAGAAAAGTTTATGAGACACCAAAATAAGCTAATAGGTCTGGTACGTTTACTAAATGCCCAGTACATAATAGGCACCCCATAACTGGCAGGCATTTTCCTTAGTATCTATCATTGTTTTCCGCAGCATTCATCATCCCCCTGTTATCCTCAATGCCTTACCTCATTTTCCAGAACTAGTGCCCTCCATTCCATTGGGATGCAACTTTCCTGCATCCCAATCTCCAATGATGTTACTGAGAAGTACAGAACTCCTCTGGTAATTTACCAGTTGGCGATGACAAAATGTGTTTTTCACCCCCACATCAGCCATCTCTTGCTTAGCTGGGCCTTCAGATCCTAAGAAGCAAAAATTCTACTGTTGTCTATATACAGGGAGATGTTAGGGCTCCTGTCCTGGATAGCAAAGTAACTTTCCAGGCATTGGGAAGAGAAAGACTAGAGGAGAAGTCAGGGTCCATGGCCTCTAGCCATAGCCTCATTTCCCTTTTGGGAAGATGACAATAAGGTTTTAGGAAGAGGTAAGCTTCTTGGTTCACATAAGCAGCAATGTGAATGACCTGTGATGCATGAATACTGTGGTACCCTAGAGGATTGAGAGGAGGAAGACAAATGATACCAGGGAGCACAGGAGAGGAGTGGGTGCAGGATGGCAACCTCTGAGTGCATTCCTGTCCCATAGACCCAGATCCCTATTCTCCACTTCCTAGGCCTTGACTCAGAGAAGAGCTTTGAAGTTTGATATTATCCCCAGATACACATGAAACTAAACTAATTACCTTTAAGTGTCTAGACTTGTTTTGTTACCAAGTTGGAGAGAGCATCACAGAAAATGTGGCTATGATCCATCCTCGTTCCCAAACCCTAGGTCTTCCCATCCACCCACCCCTGCCAGACTTGCTATCTATGCACTCAGGAAGGACAAGGCTAAGAGGCACATTTGTGTTCCTGGGAAACAAAACCCTACTGGCCCAGACTACTGTATGTACTTGGGGTAAAAATAAGCAATCACGCAGATCCTAGAGGTTCAAGAAGGGGAAAGAAAAAGGGAAGAGGACAAGAGAGGAAAAATAAAAAAGCCTCAGAACCTCTCACTGAGCATGTCATAGCAACCTTCATCACCTTCATGTCTGCCTACTGACTTTCCAGAAAGAGTCAAGCAAGAATTCGACTCCAGGTTTGGAGAAAGGAAGAAAAGAAAAGAACAGCCAAAAACATCTGGGAGAAAAAGACCCCCTAGCCAATACTTCTTAAAATATGGCCCCAGGGTATTCAAGAGACTCCCCACCACCCAGTACCAGGTCAGTCCTCTCTGTCCCCTACTTGACCCCACCCCCTGCCTGCCCTCAGTATGGCCACTACAACAGAACCAGGAAGACCTTGGAATCTTGGAAGGCCCTCCCTTCTGAGCTGCTTCTACTCCCAGCATAGCTGCTCCTCCCCTGTGCCATTTTGCACTCTCTTCCCGAAAAGAAAGCCAGGGCTCATGCTAGAGTGACATCTCTCTCTGATCCCCTTTATGGAATGTGAAGATGGAGACATGGAGTTGAAAAAGGGTCTGTCTGGACTTACAAAGGTGAGAAAGAATACTACTCACCCTCCTATCCCAAACCCCGAGGAAAAGCAGCTAAGGCCTTGCCCACGGGAATCCAGACTTCTGGCCTGGAAGACTGAGGATCTATGCCCGCTGTCTCCTCTCCCCTTGCCCTGTCTGGAGAGGTCGCTCATAAGATCATCATGCTCAGCCTCTGAAGGGTTATTTTCCCTCCTCCTTCTCCTCCCCACTCCCTCTCCTCCCCACCCAGTCCCTGCCCAGGAAGTGGTCCTGCGGGAAGGTCCAGCAGGACCCCACTGCCTTGCTGTGGGGCATCTCTGTACTCGGCCTGGCACCGTCCCATGGAGATGCCAAAGCCCATGCTCACTGGAGACTCTGGGAGGAACAAATTGCTTGTCTTAGATTACTGACTTAATTGATGACTCCCTGCTTCCCTTCTGGGTCTGGGGAGATGGGAGCAAGGAAAGGAAGTGAAACTAGAGAAACTCCTCCTCCACTCCACCTTCCCATGCTCAGACTCCAGGGTCCTGCAACCCTGCTTTCTAAGACTTGAAAAGATTTCAGAACTGCTTTAGAGACGGTCCAAGAGGCGAAAGGCAGCAGGCACTGGAGGAGAGAGCCACCTCGACTGTGATGGACAAGGCTCCCTCCAGGCAAGGTATCTCACCATGTTTGCTCTGGTACCTGACATGTCACTCTTAGAGCCTTCTTTGTCTACTAACTTTAATTTCAACCCATTTGTAAAATATTGAAATACTATAAAAATAATCTAAGTAACTTGTGCAGAATTGACAATTGTCAAAATGTTACTTGTTTTGGAAATAAAACATCTCAAAGGTAAAATCCGCATTAGTTCTTCTCTCTCCTTTCCCCCATATCTCTCTCACTGGGAGAATCCCTATCGTAGATTTCCTGTGTACCTTTTTTTAAATCATTAAATATTCTTTACATAAAGAATACCACATGTATCTTCTTTTACCTTATATAAATGGTATCCTGCTGTATGTATCATTCTGCAACCTTGATTATTTTATTCAACATGATATATTTGGGACCAGTTCATGTTCCTTCTTTTACATGCTGTGCAGTAATCCTACTACATTCATTCATTGCCCTTTACTCAGATGTTTCCATTTTGTTGCTAAAATTCTCTTGTATATAACTACTTCTCCACATGGGTGGGAAGTTTTCTAGGATTTATTTTCTTTGAGTCTTAGATGTCTAGTTTTTAGGAGAGGTGACATCTGAGATCCTTATTGGCCAGTACATAATCACAAGAGGGTGCCAAGAGTGAGGCAGTGACCCCAAATTACACTTCACTATATTAGCCTGGGGTGAGGAAGTGGCACATTGCTGATATTAAGCGGGTGCCACTGGCAAAGAAGAGGTGAGAGGCAGCATCCCTGTGATGGGGAAGGGGAGTAAAGGAGTTTTGACCAAACAGAGAGGTCATCCTGCTGCAGTTGATAGAGTCTGGACAATGAGGCCAGCATCTTCCATGGTCAAAGTTTCAGAATGCTAGAGATAGCAGGACCTCAGATATCCTTTACCCCAACTCCTTAACTACACAGAGGCTACATGGAAGCCCAGAGCAGGGAGCCCTGGACTCAATATTCCCATTTTACCAATGGGATACGACCAACTGGTTTCCAGTTTCCAGATTGGGGGAGGGGCTGTATGTAGGCCGCATGTGTAAAGAGGGGCTGTGGTGTGTGTGTGTGTGTGTGTGTGTGTGTGTGTGTGTGTGTGTGTGTGTGTCTGCGCGATACAAAGAGTTTCCATCCTGTGGGCTGACAGTACTGTACCATTCAGAGAGGATCACTCAGTCGGCATAGTGACTAAGAAGGCAGAGGTCACTGCAGGCTCCACATGGGCCCCAGCCACAGATGGGGAGCTGACCTGCCTCCAGGAATGGCTGGTATTTGCTGGGCTGGGGCCAGAGCTCTGATAGCAACTGCCTCCTTCCTTCTGGTGGGATGTCAACAGTCTAGGATAACTTTGAATCTTAGCCATGGGAACCACATCTGTGCATCCTCATATTTAGTTCTGTCTGTGGAAGTTGGAGAACTTCACACTGTTATTAATTTACATTGTTTCTCAAGGTGGACCACATGCCAAGCAACGTGTTGGGTGCTGAGAAGAAGAGGGGCAAGGCCTCTCACAAGGAACTTGATTTGGTAGTGAAACTGTAGCTTCCTTTCAAAGGAAGAATATGGCCCTCTTCCAGGCCTGGCTAGTGTGGCCCTAGGGAAGACCTGAAGACCACAAGAAGCCTCTCTGCTGGGCCCACAGCTGCTACTCTGTGCTTGGCTCAGTAAGCACTCAACCTTCAGGGCCTACTGACAGCTCTTGCACTATTGAATCTTTCAAGGATGAATGGTTATCTCTCAAATTATCTTTAAACTTCTTGAAAGCAGGATAGACTGAAGCTTCTTATATCCTACATAGTATTGAGCACAGTGCTAAGAACACAGTAAGTGCTCAGTACATGATTTCAATAAAATCAGCTCACAGGGAACACAGGGATTTACTGAGCAAGCTTGTGGGAAGGAAGGCGAGGCACAGGGAGACTATACGACTTAAACTGAGATCGCACAATGGGTAGATAGGGAACCAAGTCTTCAAAACTAGAATCCAAATCAAGTTTCAATCCAAATTTCCATCTTTGAGACTCCGAGTCAACAGGTCACTTGGGGCAAAGTCAGTTTACCCTCTCCTTCATTTCCCAGTCCTGTTCCAAGTTTTTGGCCAAGACAAAGAAATATAAGGCAGTGTCTGTTTTTAAGGATCTGGTTGAAAGACGAGACAAGTACACCTAAATAAAGAGCTTAAAAAGCAGCACTGGCTTAACTGAAAATACAGGAGGGACTGGCAGGAGTTTGCTGAATTGGAGCCAGCTCTCTCTACCCCCAGTACATGAGTGCTTTTTAGTATTTATTCTTTCGTATGGAAGTGAGGTAAAAGTTCTCACTGTATTGTCTGCCTATCACAGACTGAAGGTTTGTGTACCTCATAAAAGTGATATATTGAAACCCTAACCTCCAATGTGACTAATAGTACTAGGAGGTAATTAATTTTCAATGAGCATGAGGATAGGGCCCTTATGGTGGGACTGGTGCCCTCACAAGAAAAGACCAGAGACCTTGCTCTGCTCATTTGTTCTTACTCTCTCTCTCCCTTTCTCTTCCTGCCAAGTGAGAATACAACAAGAAGGTGACCATCTGCAAGCCAGAAAATCTGCCAGTGCCTTGATCCTAGACTTCCAGTCCCCAGAACCATGGGAGATAAATGTGTGTAGTTAAGCCCCCCGGTGTGTGGTATTTTATTATAGCAGCCTGAGCTAAGACACCCCCTCCCCCCACCCCACACACATATACCCACACCAGATACCCTGGCAGAAGATGCTGTCTGGGCTGTCAGGTTACCCTCTTTCTGGCATTGTCTTCATAGTCCTCCCTCCTGCTTCTCTGTCTGCATGGTGTTGATAGCCCCAAAATGCAGAGAACTACTGTTCTTGGGGAGAGTTCTAAAATGGAAAGATTCTTGGTGGGAAGTCAAGAAAGTTGAGTTCTAGTTCTAATTCTGCCTCACCCCAGCTCTGACATAAATAAGCAGTTCACTTTCTGGACCTACCTGCTAGGACTTCTGTGCTCATTTAAGCAAAGTCCTCAAAGACAGGACTTGCGCCTGCACAGTTGTGTGTCCACAGGAGGAATCATCAAACACCATTCAATTAGGTATGTTCTACCTGCATTATCGCATTAGGACTCCAGCAAAGAATCACAGATTGATGGGTCTGTTTTGTCAGCTGGCATGAGATTTAACCTTCCAGCATCTCTATTTCCTTATGTGTCAGATGAGCACAGCTGATACCTAACTCACAGAGCAGGTATTCACAGGATTAAATGAAATCACATATTTGATAATGCTTGGCCCCAGAAAGAAGAATGGTACATAGGGGATGAATTTAAACCAGGGCTTATGAAATTATAAGTCAGTATGAAAAGATGCTAGAACTAGAGCCCCTCATGTCTTAAAGTTACAAGAGCAGGTCTTTACCTATAAATACAAAGAACAAACTGCGGGTTGCCAGAGGGGAATGGGGGTGGGCGAAACGGGTGAAGCAGAGTAGGTGATACAGGCTTCTCGTCACGGAATGAATAAGTCATGGGAATGAAAGGCACAGCATAAGGAATATCGTCAATGATATTGTAATAGCAGTGCATGGTGACAGATGGTAGCTATACTTGTGGTGAGTGTAGATAAATTTGTCAAATCACTGTATTATACAACTAAAACTAATGTGACATTGTGTGTGAGCTACATTAAAAAAAAAAAAAAAGCAGGTGTTTAGGGAAAGATTACCACCTCTACTACCACTCCCACTTCCCTGCGGCTGGCATGGCTGGGTTCATGGGGACTTGCCACAGCCAGACCTGCCTCTCTGCCTCCAAGAGGGCAGCTGGGGCTTACAGAGCAGCTCTGTAGCATCTGCCAGCCGGGGCAGGAGGGGCAGGAGCTGGGGGCTGGCTGGTGGGTGGGCCACTGGCCAGCTCCCCAGCAGAGGTCTCTCTGGAGTTAAAATGGGACAGGTGCCCAGAGTTAATAGACTCCCCGTTCAGGATGACTCTCCCCCGACCCTCAGCTTCCCCACCTCCATCCACAGCATACTGACTGATTCAGCTTTACTAATCTAGAATTCCAGTGTTTGTATTCCTGTTCTTGACCCCTCCTCCCATTCACCACTCTTGATGAGGGTGGGGCGCTGGGGCCAGTGCTGGGGCAGGTTAATCATCTCAGCTCAGTCTACAAGTCCCCAAAGTTTGGTGTGCTGATGCCTGGTTTGGTTCCATGGGCAAAGCTCAGTACGTATTTTCTGAGTAAACCAGTGAATGAAAAGGAGGCAAGAATGGAGGAAGAAGAGGGTGGGAGAGTGTGGGCAGCATGAGGAGGGCTGAGGTCTGAGGGGGAGCATGCGGCCTGAGGGCTGTGAGCAGAAGCCCACGCAGCTCTCAATTAAGTGCACTTGGGTCTGTGAAAAGGCAGAAAGTGAAAGGGAAATCGCTGGCAGGCTGAGTCATTCCATTGGGGTGAACAATCGGAAGCAATTCTGCTTCCCACTGCTCAGGAGGAATCAAAAGCCATTCTGCCTGGCAGCCTTTTGTGTGCAGGTCGTCAGCTTTCAGCTGTGGCAGAGCCTTCCTCCATCCTGGTGGGCAGCTTGTGATGATTGACATTTCTCCTCAGGAACATGATTACCCACCGATCCCAACGTGCCCTTCTCTCTTCCAAAAATAAAGCCACAGTTACATGCAAAGCTCATGCAAATTTAACCCTGCTGCTTTTAGTGCAGCAGCTGCTCCCCTGTGAGAAAGCAGAAGGCAAGCCTCATCCACATTCATGACTCAGGTGCCGGTAGGCACAAGGGCCCCTGTGAGCAGGGCAGCACCCAGTGAAGAGAGCCACTTCTCCTGGTGAAGGGGGCAGCATCCAAAGAACAGTGACTCCGATCTTGAATGAAAGAGTGAGTGAGATATCCAGAGGAGGTCTGGGAAAATTGCTAGGCTCCTTCCCATCTCACCTGGTTAGACATAAGGAACCCAGGACACTTAGGACTTTGGAGGCCAGAATGCAGGGGTCAGATAGCCCCCATTCCTGCCAAACCCTTACCATCCTAAGTACACATTGAGTAGGGCACCTCCTGGAAAGGTGGATTTGAAGATAGGTCTGCATCTAAGTGACTGATGGTCAGAACCAATAAGGTCTTGGACAGTGATTGAAACAGGTTTTTTCTATTTGCCATCTTTGTGGTTGCCTAAAGTATTGTGGGGCCAAATATAGGTTCAGTAGGAAAGAATCTGTAATAAATTAGCAATGTGGGCCATGGTCTAGGAAAGGGGGGGGTGATAACACACCGTTAACTACTTGACAGCCCTGGTCCAGGTACCAAAGTTGGCACCTGGTTCGTCTTTGACAAATCAGACAACCTAGCATCTTGATTTGGATGGGAGAGTCTTCAAGGTCCCTGAGGATTTTTGACTCTGTGGAATGCTGTTGTGGCTCCACCTCACCAAAAGTCTGATTCTTCCTTCACCTATCCCCAGCTCCATACTGTGGTTCTCTTCACTCTCCAGAGCAGGTTCCTTGGCCAGAGAAAAATATGACAGGTGAGCTATCTCCATTGCATCCTAGGAGCCAGGGGGAGGGAAAGGGCCACCTGACAATGAGATGGCTTTGAGGATCACAGAGACAAACATTTAATTACCTATTCATGAAACCCCTCCTAAGGGGGCAGAAGCCCCAGGGCAAGGAGGATGAGAAACCAGTTGGTACCAAATCATAGACAGCACAGTAGAAGGCAAAAAGCCTTTAAAGCCCTGGGGTACTGCTTCAGTGTTCCACAGTAAGAGGCTACTGATAACCAAAGAGTTTGGGTTATTTGTCCAAAGCCACACAGCAAGGCAGGAGCAGAGCTGGGGCTAGATACTTGGCTTCCTGGTTCCCTAGTTGGTGTTCTTCTCACTTACATATTTGTTAACAGGAAAAAAGAAAGGGCTGGAGTGGAATTATTCTATGCTGAGAGATACTCTTTAAAAATCATCAGATCAAAGATGAAATCAAGCCCCCATGCATATACCAGCAACCTGTGACTTCATGGGTCATCACCAGCTGTAAGCAGCCGCTGAAACCAGGTTATAAGTAGCACCTTTCCACAGAAAATCAGTGGAAAACTGGAGCTCCTGAGTTTGCTTGGTGTGAGGGTGTGAAAAGGTACAAAAGGTAGCAAGACAGAGTAGAAAGAAGCAGGGAGAGTACTAGCCTTTTTCACCTACAAGACCCCTGGGAGAGAGCACCAATTGGGAAACTGAATAGGAAGACCTTATAACAGAAGGCAATGACTCTTAAAGAATATAGGGAATTGTGACAGGAGGATGGAGGGTGGATGCAGTGGGGGGAGAATGTGCTTGTCCTAAAGAAACTCCCCTTCCCTTTTCCCCTCACCTCTACCACAGACTGGCTTTTATACCCAATGAGTATATCCAATAGATATAAACATGTTCTGGGGAGCAGGGAAGATATCTGGAAGGTTTGGTATTCAGAAAGGGAATGGAATTAGGAAAGCCCTGGTGGAGGGCCAAGCTCAGATTCCTGACTGTGGACACTGGAAATGACCCAGAGTGGCTTGAAGAGTTCAGCCTGGTCCCTTAACAACTGTGGCTTTGGGGATTTGGAGTTATCTCTGCGCTTTTGAGTGTGTTTGTTTGTGCTCAAAGGCATGGTCTGTCTGTTAGGAACCGTATGCACAACATGGGAATCCTGTGACCATTCTTGATGAGTCTCCATGTATCTGGAGTTAATGTTCTCTCAGTACCATTGGATGTGTTTGGCTGGGGAATTTTGATTTACCCTGACTTCTCAACCTCCCCGCTTTCTATTCGAGAGTGTGTTCCTGTCAGTGAACTTGAAACCTCCCATCTTGCAAAGGAGCCTCTGGTGAGCATAAGGCAATCCTTCTGCCCTCCTGGAATCTGATGCTGTCACTGGTCCTAAGAGTGAGATAATCAACCTCTCTCCAAAGCCCAGGGATCCTATAAGGTTGGCCCATGACTGTCCCTAAGTCCCTCATTTCTTTCCTCATCACCTCTGTGATACCTTCTAGTAAGTGTTACACATTAAAGAGACTCTGAGTGCTATATGGAGATGCTGGGAATCGAGAGTTACTGCAGCTTTGCTCCTGTCCCTCCTTCCCTGTCATGCTCCAGTGATGCTGAATGGCTTATGGTTCCCCAACTTGCCAGTCAGTGCTTTTCCACACACACTTTTCTTTGCCGGGAATGACCTCCCTGACCTTGGCTACATCACAGGGAAAGGTGGACAAGCACCTCTTCCTCCCATGGCCTTCCTTGGCTGTGTCATAAGGAAGCAATGCCAGTCTTGTTCCCCACTAGGAAATCAAATCCAAAACCACAAATGTCCATTCCCTGCACTCTAGGGGAGCGGAGGATTGGGCACATGGCAGCTCCTCCTGGGGGGCTTAGAACAGAAGTTCAGACCTAGAGGTCTTATAGAACCCAGCACAACATCTCCTACACTGTGTCCCTTCACTGTTTTGACCTGGTAAAGCACACTGGGTCATCTATTTCCTCAGTGCCTTTGTGGACAATAACTATACCTACTTCAACCAATATCTCTGAGGATTAAATGAAAAAATGCAAGTAGAGCACTTAGACACAGCACCCCGCTTATCATAAGCTCAACAACTGTCAGCTATCATCATTTGATATCCCCAACCCTATTTAACTTTTGAGCCCCATCTCAAATGTTGCCTCCTCTGTGGAGTTTCTCACATAAATTTGAGGTATATGAATCTCTAGATCCTCTTTGGCAACAATACTCAAATTGTGGCCCTCAATGATGAAGCAACAGCTTCATCAGGAGCCTTGTTAGAAATCCACATTCTCAAACCATCCCAACGCTGATTTCTGGGGACCAAAAATCTGTTTTAATGGCCTTTTGGAGGAAATGGAAGTTTGAGAACTGCTGTGGTATTTTCTTTGTCTTCTATCATTGTGTTAATCATAGTCTGACCTGAATTATCACTGTAAGTTCTTTGAGGGTAGGGATCTTGTTTTATATTCTGAGAAAATGCTGGGCGAATTTGAGGTAGGTGAACATTTTAATTAGATTTCAACTGAATAATTTCTAACTCCCCATTTCTCCCAAGCCGTCTCCGGATCCCCTCAACATTTCTGTCCACCCAAGGCCCTGAGGAAAATCTTAGTTGCCTTCATTAAGAGAAGACTATCTTCTTTCCTTCATTCCTGCCTCCCTCCTTTCCTTTCTCTCCCACTTCCATCTTCCCAATTCAGGGTTCATGAAATTAACAGAGAGCATTTCTGGAGTCTCAGAAGGAGCCAGATATTAAAAAGTTTGGGTCAGGAGTATAAAATACTATCCCTGCCCCAGTAAAGTTGCAAAAGCTTTAAAAACCTTTTAGGTGCTTCTCAGATCGAGCTAATCTCTCAAAATGCAAAACCAGGGCAAAGAAGTCTGGCCCAAACTCCCTTATACACAGAGTCCTTCAAGGATACCCTGAACAACTTGCTTACCTTTTATATTATAGTCAGGTAGAAGAGAGCAGAGGGTATGAGAACTCCCCTTAATACCTCCCCATCCTGCCCTATTGGTTATAGGGCTCCCATTCTCTGCCCTGGGGGTAATATAACTAGAAGATGGGGTGACTGTAGCCAATGAGATACATACATTGCATAAACATGTTATCTGCCAGCCAGACTTGGTTATCTCTGTGTCCAAGTAAAGCCACTGATTTGCAAACATAAGCTTTCTAGTGAACACAGAAGCTATAAACAGAGCACAGGCTATAGTAGGGTGACCATATAATTTGGACATTTTTAAAAGTGAAAGGAGACACTGGTATCCCCTTTATACCAGGACAACAGACATAAACTGGGGCATATGGTCACCTTATGTATCAGCCATTATTTCTTCCCATGAGGGCCAGGCCATGGATGAGGATGTCAGGAAGGGCATCTTTTGGCTCCCATCCTCTCCTCTCAGCCACTTAGTGTTCACTGATTATAAGAAACAAGGAATAGGGGCTCCTGGGTGGCTCAGTCCTTAAACATCTGCCTTTGGCTCAGGTAATGATCCCTGGGTCCTGGGTCCTGGGTTCAAGCCCCATGTTAGGCTCTCCGCTCGCTGGGAAACCTGCTTCTCTTTCTCCCAATCCCCCTGCTTGTGTTCCCTTTCTCACTGTCTCTCTCTATCAAAAAAATAAATAAAATCTTAAAAAAAAAAGAAACAAGGAACAGGAAGAAACTGGTTAATAACTAAGGGACACAGGTGCTTTACCTATAATGATACATGGGTTGTATGAGACCTTATACGTTCATCACCTTTGCACTGGGTTCTTTTTTTTTTTTTTTTTTTAATTAGCCAACTTATGGTATATCATTAGTTTTAGATGTAGTTTTTAATAATTTATCAGTTTCATATAACACCCAGTACTCATCACATGTGCCCTCATTAATGTCCTCACCAAATTATCCCATCCCCCCACCTCCCCTCCAGCAACTCTATTTCCTATAGTTAAGAGTCTCTCATGGTTTTCCTCCTTCTCTGATGACTTCCCATTCAGTTTTCCCTCCCTTCCCCTATGATCTTCTATGCTGTTTCCTATATTGCACATATAAATGAAACCATGTAATCATCTTTCTCTGATTGACTTATTTCACTCAACATAATACCCTCCAGTTCCATCCACATCAATGTAAATGTTAAGAATTCATCCTTTCTGATGGCTGAGTCCATAGTGTATATACATACCACATCTTTATCCATTCACTTGTCAATGGACATCTCAGCTCTTTCCAAAATTTGGCTATTGTGCACATTGCTGCTATGAATATTGGGATCCAAGTGCTCCTTCAGATCATCACATTTATATCTTTGGGGTAAATATATAGTAGCGCAATTGCAGGGCCATAGGGAAGCTCTATTTTTAACTTCTTGAGGAACCTCTATACTATTTTCCAGAATGGCTGTACCAGCTTGCATTCCCACCAACAGTGTAAGAGGGTTTCCCTTTCTCCACATCCTTGCCAACATTTGTTGTTTCCTGTCTTGTTAATTTTAGCCATTCTAACTGGTATGAAGCGGTATCTCACTGTGGTTTTGATTTGTATTTCCCTGATGCCAAGTAATATGGAGCATTTTTTTCATGTGTCTGTTGACTATTTGTATGTCTTCTTGGGAGAAATAACTGTGGTATTGGGTTCATATTTCATCTGTGCTCACCACAACCTTGGACAGGTATTATAAGCAGAGTTCCAGGGGTCACAGCTAGAACCCAGGACTAGATTCTAGAACCCAGGACTCGGGTTCAAAGGCCAGAGCTTGACTATTGCCTCATACAGCCTAGTCATGGGGCAAGAATGGTGAAAGCAGGATTGAAATGCATGGTGGGGCAGGCACAGCTAAGTGTCACCTCCCAGTCAGGTGTCAGCAGTAACTTGGATAGGTAGAGAGATCTGCCACTGTGGAGGTGAGCTGCTGGGAGTACCATTGCCTTTGTCTCATATTCACAAGTATTTGGAGAGCATTTACTATGTGTAGTCACTATCAGGACTCTATAGATACAACAGTGAGCAGAACAAACATAAAATACAGAAATACAGAAAACATGTAATATAGAAAATGATAGATCTAGCTTACATTCAAAGTCCTGTACAATCTAACCTCAATCTGCCTTCTCACTTCACCTCCTACAATCACAAGCTTCACCAGCTAAGCACTCTTTCTGACTGGCCCCAGTACTCAGGGTCATGGACACTCAGAGTTGTATCTGACATCTAGAATGACCTCCTTCTTAACACCTTTGACAGCTCCCAGGGACCCATCTAGTCCTTCCCCTTTTCCATGCCTTTGTTTGTGCTGCTTCCTCCCATCTGAGGCACAATGCTTCTCTGCCTTTCCTGGATCCAGCCCTCCCTGCCATCTTCTACTCTGCACTGTGTTTTCCTGAGTAGTGATTTTGTCAACTAAATCGATAAACTCTTTCTGAGCCTGGGTTCTAGTGTCTACACCAAAGAATAAAGATCTCCTAGCAAGCTCGGGCTTTTACTGCTACCTTTTGTATTTCTCAAGTCACACCAATAAGCCTTCTTCAATGTGTAAGCCCTGTACCACCTCTGCATCTTACTCCTTGAAGGCAACTTCATCTCTACAATACACAGATAAGTAGAAGCACTGGGAGCAAACTCCCTCAATTCCCTGAACCCATAAGCTCACTTATATTTGAAGTGATTCTTGCCTCCTTTGTGCCTGTCACAATGGAATGTCTTCACATCAGGCTAATCCTTCTAGCCATGGCATGATTCCACCAGCTCCAACCTTCTCAGGGGTCTGGCACTAACATTTATGTTCTATTCCTTCTATTTCTCCAAGTTCTGGCTTTCTATTTTTCCATCTCATGAGCATTTGCACATGTAGAAGTCTGCCAACTCAAAAGCAGCACAGCAGCTCCTAAACACCATTCCCCCCACCCCCCACGAATTACTGCCTTTCCTCCTGGTCACAAACAAGCTTCTTGAAAGAGAAGACCATACTCACTATTGCCATTTGCTCATTTCCTACTTGTCCTCTGTCTACCAAAGCCTGGTCTCTATCCCTGATAATCCACTAGAGATGCTCTCCAGGGATGGTGGTAAATCCAACCCAACTTTTTAACAGTTGGTAAATCCAACTTTTTAACAGTTACAAAATTGATCTCTCAGTCACTCCATGTTTGTTTGTTCAGGTTTTTTTCCCCAGTCCATTCCTTTTGAGATACTCTTTCCTTGGCTTATATGATACTGTGATTTCTTGGCTTTCCTCCTATCCCTTTGGCATCTCTCTCTGTCACTTTTCCCTCTTCTGATCTGAAAGACTGGTGTTCATCAGCTTCCATCCTGGACCCTATCTTCTCCTCCTGGTTTGTCCATCCTTTCTGATGGTTAAAGCTGCATCCACATAGTAATGGTTTTTGGATCTGTGTCCATAGCCATAGCCAAGCCTCTCTTCTGAGCTCCTGACTTCAATATCCAACTACTTGCCAGCCATCTTCACTGGGATGGGACACCACATCTCAAATTCAACATATGCAAAATGAAATTCACCATTCTCTCTCCCGTTACCCACTTTCCTCAAGTCCCTCTTTCTAGGTTCCTAGTCTTGGAGAATAGTACAACTGTGACCAAGCCAGAAATCTGACCCTGAGAAACTTGATCAAACCCAAAACCCTTTGTTCCTTCTTCTCACCCCTATAACTGACCAATTACCAACTCCTGTCTTCTTAGTGATTTTCCTGAAAACCAGTATTTCCTTCCAATTCCACTGCCCTATTTTAGTCTAAGTTTCTATCATACTTCCCTTGGCATATCAACAGGCCTGTTATTTGCTCTTTTCCAACCTCTCCCAAGGCTTCTCTATTGCCCAAGGAACAAAATGAGAATTTCCTACCTTGGCAGAGAAGGCCTTCATGATTAGAACTGTTTATCTTTGTATATCCATATTATGTGGCCTGCTGCCTTCCCTCCCGTGACCCTGTCCTCCATCATTTTGACTGACTTGAGATACGTAGTATGAGATGTGTAGTGTTCTTCCACAGGTTTTCCCACGCTGCTCCCTAGGCCTAAGTTCCTGAGACTTTCCTGAGACAGGGGTTCCACTGGAGGCCTTCCTGTGTCTTTAACACACCTCTGCTTGTTCTTCTAACAGTGGTAACTACACTGTAGTGCAGGTCCTCTGTATTCACACCTCTTTCTCAATAAATCACGAGACTTTTATATACTGTTCTCCCAGCCCAGAGCTCAATATGTGTTTGTTGAGTAAATAGATAAGCATGTGCTTAAAAGTCATATTCTAAAAAATAAAAAAAAAATCATATTCTATGTTATGGTTTGTGGGTTCCACGAGCTACCCTTTCCAAGCTGGAACACCAGAAAACACTAGACAGTGGGAGTTTACAAATGTTTTCATCCCTGATTGCCACCCCCAGAACACACAAGATGGCCTGGAACATGGCTGTGACAATTTGGTTCCATTGTGCTTTAGAGGAGAAAGCTTCTCTGTGGAGCACTAGAGCCTGAGTGTCTCCTATCTGCATGTCTGGTACCCACTGCGGGGGTGTTGGAATCTGCAGGTTTGTGTGTTAGACTTCCTTGCAGGGTGAGAGTACAGTTGAATGACATAACCTGATAGCGCTGAGTGTGCACTGGATTCAACATCTGTGTGGGTGCTGTGATTTTCTAGGTCATCTATACTCTGCGTTCCATTCTGTGAAGAGACCAGTTGTGCCAGGACTGTGGAAATTCCTAGGATAGTAGACTGTAGTACTGAAACAAGGAATGTCTCAGTAAAACCCAGATGAGTTGGTGGCCTTATCTAGTCAGGAAATTGGGATTAGCACAAAAGAAGACTGAATTAGTCCTGGATAACACCTCGACCTGGCCCTTGGCTCCTCCTTGGGCAGCTCCCTGGGTGACTCAACAGAAAATAAAGAAAGAATGGCTGGATGTGTGTTTCAAATGGTTTATCACTGGGGTCTTGGGACTGTGGAGGGAAGTGTCTGTCAGGCTACAGTGAAGGGCAAAGAACAGTGTGGAGGAGAGTGAGTTAATTTGCAAGGAGAGAGGGAAGAAATGGAAGAACTGATCATATCTGTCAGCTCCCATCTCCACACCTCCTCAATTCCCTGCTTTCAAGCAGACCCAGAGAGGTGAGCAGGAAGTGGGGCAAGGGCCTGAACTGGAGGAGGAAGTCTAAGTGGATGTGGGAGGGGAGGGATCCACAGGGGTGAAGGGAAACCAGGAGGGAGGGGAAGAGAATGGACCAGTGAGGAAGAAGGAGGAACCAGGGAAAGAGGATAGCAGCCGGAGGAGGGGGATGGGCCTTCATTGTGATGTAAATGCAGTGACTGGAAAGCAAGCGGGAGCTGAGTGAGGGAGGGGGAAGGTACTGTGGGGTAACAGCAGTGGAGATGAAGGCAAAGATTATATCATAGCTGTTGGTTATGGAGATCTGATTTCTTTTGTGCAGGCATCACGTGCTGGGTGAGCTGTTATTAACTAAAAGAAGTCAGGGCTTAGTAGCAAGGAGGTGTGTGGCTGAGTGCATCTGAGCTTGGTAGAAGAGATGGGACTGGAGCGTATTTTAATGTCTTTAAAGCTACTAGCCACACCCCTATCCCTTACCTGGGGACCACCACCAGGACAAAAAAAAGAAGAAAAAAAAAAGCATGAGATGCCTGAAGGTTGTCAAGAAACAATATAATCCTGCTATATATATGTTTTATTTCATACATTTTAACATATAATGGTTTGAAGAGTGAACAACTGTTAAAGGGGTCCCCAGGACCAGACATCAGGATTGAAGGTGAGTATAAATCTGGTATTTGTTTTAACAAAACAAAACAAAACAAAACAAATGGTTTAAGAACTGGGCCTTTATCTGGGAATTTTCACTCTGAAGCTTCCACTCTCGGAGGATTTTCACTCAGAGAGTTGAAGGGTGGAGGGAAGGGGGTACAAAACTCCATCAACCTCAGGTGGGAAAACTGTCCTAAAAGTACGTTTTTCTCCATTTCTACCTATCTCAGGGGTTAGAATCTCGTACAAGATCCAAAACAGCAGGACTCACCAGCGTCCTGGAAATTTCCCAGAGAGTTATGTGTGTCGACTGCCAATTCTGGCTTGGTACAAAGTTGGGGAATTCTGGGACTGGAGGGAAGCTGGTGATAGCAGAATTGTGTGAAACCCCCTCTGTTCATTCAGGGGTGTCCTGGTGTGCCTCAGGAAAGAAGTGTAGGAACAATACCATCAAATGTGAGTCCTTTGAAATGTCTTATTCACCACTGTATCATTTGGGAAAGTACTTGGTACACAGTTGGGGCTCAATAAATGCTCACTAAATGAATGAATGAATGAATGAATGAACAACTTCCTCCCTTAGGTTTCTTCTATCTCAGATCAATCTTCTACACTGCAGCACCTAGATATTACCTTGCAAAAATGCAGACCTGATCAGTTCATGTTGAAATCCTTTTCAGGTTCTCCCCTTGGGAAAATTGTCTTAATTTCCTTTCTCAGAGACCTGCATTCTCATTCATGACTCCACATGACCCAAGTCCTAGCCCCCCTTCCCAGATCTCTTCTCCACTTCTCCACTGGTTCCTCACCATTTCCTCCAAATGCCCCTCAGTACATAATACCCTCAAGAGCCTAGCTTGGCTCAGTTTAGAATTTCTTTCACAACTTACCCCTGTGACCCAAGCCTTCAGCCCATGAATACCCACTCTTCAGGGTCCCACAAAAATATTGCTTCCTCCATGAAGCCTTCCTGTCTTTCTTGCCTCTTTGTCCCCGGTTTCACAAGAGAGGGCCTGAAGCTATGGCAGCACTGATTTCATGCTCTCTCTCAAGTCACTTGTTCTTTACCTGTCTACAATCCCTCTAGGCTTTTGGCTTCTCAAAGACTCACACTTTGACTTATCTCCACATATACAGCTAAATGACTGTTAAGTGAAGGAGTGAGGGAAGCCAGCGAAGCTCAAAGAGGTTGGAAAAAGAAATGTTAGTGGGATGATGTTAGGAAAATATAAAATGGCACATACCTACCAAGCTTTGCCTCAGAAATTGCTATAATCAGCACTGAGCTTCCCATTCCCCAGCCAGCTTCCATCCCAAGGAGTAGAACTTCTACTGACCACAGGAGGAGAGCAAAAGACCCTTTGTCCAAGGAAGATGTTCTCATTCCCTTAGACACACCCCATCCCACCAAATGTCATCAGAGTAAAGATGAGGTTGAAGTCCCCTACTTTTCTCAGTCTTTTCTTTCTAGGAATTGGCCCTGATCTTCTTAGAGGATCCCACACCAAGGGTGTGCCCTTCCTCCTGCTTTTATCTGCCTGGTAATAGTGCTAATTGGAGGGACTCCAGCTCCTCCTGCAGCCTTGTTTTGTCAGGCATAGAAGTCCTCTCTAATTTTCTGGATGTGGATACCATTCCCGCTGGCACCCTTCCTCTGGAGTTCAGTTGTCACTCAGGCCTCATGAAAGGCACCTTACAATTCATTTATTCACTGTACCTCATTGTTCCTGTCTATTCATTGACATTCACTGGGATTATTCCTCCTGCTGCCACATGCACAGAGACGCGTGCACATGTGTTCAGACCCCACATCCCATTAACAGCGAGGACACTTGAAATAAAGAGCAGCACTGCCTGAATGTGGGACTGCCCTCCCCCTCTAATAGCTGGGGAGTCTACCGCACTAATGTTATTTCAAGAAGTATCAGAACTGGCGACCTCTGCAGAGAAGGCAGGGAGGGAGGGGTAGGGGTGTTCCTGGCAGCATCTCTCATTGAAACACCATCAGCTGTATCACTCCACGATATTGCTCCCTAGCCTGTCCCCTCCCCCCTTTCCGCCCAGAACCAGCTAGTTCTTGAGATCCAGTTTCTGCTTTCCTCTTAGCCATTAGCCTTTTATTCAAGTACCTCCCACCAGGTTTATGCGCTATGTCCTCCTTGAATTGAATTCTACTCCTACCAACTCGGTCTGCTCCTCGGATCGTTAGCTCACGCTTTGCTTATGTATTCTCTCTGATCACTGTTTAGGAGCCAGGTGGTGGCAACAGCATAGAGAACAGTTACTCTACCTCAGCAACTTGGCAGAAATGGTGTCTTTTCCACATTTTTAAAGCTAATGGTTAATAAGATAGTTGTTAGGACTATAAAGATAGTCATGAGAGGAAGCAGAGCAAGAGTAAGATCATGAAGTAAGAGATACAAGAGAAGAGAGTCAGGGGAATGGTGGTGCTTTGTTATGATCTGCTGTCTACCCACCACAGTACAGGACCCCTCCAGCCTAGCCCCGGAGCAGGCTCACTTCTCCCTGGTGTAGGATCCCAGTTCTCCACATAGTACTGAAACCCCACTACGAGGCCTTCCAGGACCTATTCTAGCCTTGCCCTTCCATGAAGGAGACCTTCCCTGATCCCCACCAGGGCCCACAGTTCTTCTGACTCCCATGAGCTTCTTGGTAGTACCCTGGAATTCAAAAGGCCTCTGCATGTGCACATACCATACCTACTCTGAGATCCCAGATTTCTGGAGGGAAGAGGCAGTGGCTTATATCTCTATAACCCACTGCTCCCTGAGTTCACTGGGCAGCTGGTCAGGCAAATGCAAATTGATTGCTTAGTCAGAGAATGACATTTTTTCTTTCCCAGGACAGATAGGACCTGGTGGTCAGTTGCTCTGGAAACTAAAAGAACAGATAGATACGGACTGCAGCAGAGCTCTGCCACTGAATACCTTTAAGAGCCTTGGGGAAGCTACTTCACTACTTTGACACCAGATTTTCTTTTAGCATTTGTAAGTTGCAGTTGGGCTTCTCAGCCTTGGTGTTATTGACAGATTGGACTAGATAATTCTTTATTATAAGAGTATATATATGTGTGTGTATGTGTATATAGATACACACACATATATATAATATATATACATATATATATAATCTCCTCTCTCTACATATATGCCTATATATATATATATATATCTCCCAGATGCCTATTATACCCACCATCTGCCCTACCTCTCCCGCCCAGTTGTGAAAATTAAAAATGCCATAGATATTGCTGAATGTTTCCTGGGAGGTAAACCAGTTGTAAACCACTGAAGAACTCCTTGGGATTATTCTCAAGATTAGATAACGTGATGGCATATGTAAAGCATCTGACAGCATCTAGCATGTAATAAGAACTCAATAAAAGTTAGTGCCATCAGATATTTTAGGTCGAATTTGGCAGTTTCCCTTCCATCTTCACCCACCACAAAGTGTCCCCGGGCCCTCAGAAGTTGGGTGGAGTGGGGATGGCTCTAGAAAGGAAGCTCGATAGAAGGTGTCTAAGCCTAGTGATCTCTCCAGCGTGTTCAGTGGCCTCAGAGGAGACATTTCTCGGACATTCAGGTATGTCTCAGAAGTATCTCTGGTACAGGGATGGTGTAGCTGGAGGCCCAGAGAGACATGCATTCAGCAGTTTTGACAGAGCCTTTTATAAGCAGGCCGTCCATTTGTGCTTCCGTTTCCCCTCCCCACCTGATTGTTTCAGGGGCAGATATATGGCTCATTCCAGATGAGGAATATGTCTCATGCAGAGAAGCAGCTTGTACCAGCGAGGAGAGGATGTGGAAGATACTACTGAGACACTAGCTGGGTTGGGGTGCAGAAAGGAAGGACTCAGAGGAAGCTGGCTCTAGAGGACAGCTGTAGACCCTAGAGGACAGCCTTCCTGCCCACCTTGCCCTCACTGCATCTGGTCTTTGCAGTTGCCACATTCTGCCTGTCTAGCTCCAGGCTTCCCTATTGGGGTGGGAAGACAGAGGAAGGAGAGAAGTCTCCAGAGGTAGTACTTCATTCAGGCCAAGGATATATGGAAATCTTCCAAGTCTGCAATTGGCTTCTGTGAGAGGCAAAACTGACCCCACGTAAGGAATTTCAGAGTTGTCCGAGCTATAGACACCCAACTCTTTTTTCTTTTTTTTTTTTTTTAAAGATGGAGTAGAAAGGACAATAGACTAGGGCCTTGAATTGTTCCTCTGGGCCACTGACTGGTTGTGTGGTCTTGAGTGAGTCATTCTCTCTGGGGCTCCCCTTGATCATCAGCTTTTGGGCAGCACTGCAACTGCTCTTTCCAATGCAGACACTCTGAGAGGCTCCGGTGAGATCAGCATCTAAACATGTTTTGGAAAGAGAAATAATTCTTGTGCACGCCCACCAGCAAGTTCAGCCTCACACTGAGGAAGAACACACTGCACAAGAGCCATGTGAAAGGGAGTCACTGGCTGAAAGGACGGAGCTCCCAATATGAAGACAGACCAAGGTGGGCCATCTCTGGGGGGCTGGAGTGGAGCTGTCCCCTGAAGGTTACCAAGGTCTGTATGTAACAGGAGCTGGCAGAGGGGTGTCTAGTGGAACAGGTGAGGAAAAAAGAGTTCATTGTTTTGATTTGGTTTTAATCATGAGATTAGCCAAGAGAGGGTAAACACAAGCCATGTTTCACTCTTTTTTAAGTGGACAGTATGTGTTGCTCAAGGGGAGCTGTGACCTGGCCCACTGTGGTTCCTTTGTATTTGCTCTCCCTTCTCTCCCTGAGGGCCTACATCATCTCATGCCTAACGTGGTGACAACCTTCAAGATGGCCTGCCTCCTCTTCCCACTAACCCATTCTGCACAAAGGTCTTCTAAACACAGATTTCAACACTTACCTCACTTATCTTCCTGATAACCTTTTCCTGCTCCCATGGCCTAGCTCATTAGGACCAAGGCTACCATCTGATAGCATTAGAAAACCTCCTCACTAAGTAATAAAGTCAAAAGTCATGTGCTTGAAAGTTATTTCACCAGTACCTTCTCAGGGAGAGAACGTGGTCAAGCCCCTTAACTCTCTAAGCCCCTTTCCTTATCCCTGAAAATGGCATAAGGACCTCACAAGTGGTGATTTCATAGGTGAGCAGTGAAAATCAATGACACAGTAGATGTGGAAGGGCTTTACAAACTATAAAGTGCAGCACCAACATTAGAATCCTTTCAGTTCTCTTGAATATCTCTCAAAGTTTATTCTAGATGGTTTTCTTGTTTTCCTATTGTTTCTCTCCGTAGGGATTTTCCCTCCAGTAATTAACAGGCAAATCATTCCCTCCAGAGCTCAATGACCTTCCTAGTCTGGTGTTTTCCTCACTATCCGCACCTTCTTATTGAGTCTCTGACCTGCTTCCGTTCTTCAGCACACAGATCAGAGTTAGTGAGCTCCCACCAACAGGTATGCTTAGGGTTTACCCAGTATCTCATTTAATCCTTGCAATAAATTTAGCAAAGTTTCTGGATATAATTTCAGTATACAAAGCCAGTTGTACTTCTATATACTGTCAACAAATAAACAAAAAATTTTTAAAACATACCATTTAAAAATGTACGGTTTAAAAATAACTGAAGTTATACGTGGTCTCTACATTGAAAACTGGAAAGTATTATTTAAATTGTTATTTAAATTATTTTATTAAATTATATAATTATATATTACATTAAATTATCATTTAAGGGGTACCTGGGTGGTTCAGATGGTTAAGCATCTGACTTCGGCTCAGGTCATGATCCCAGGGTCCTGGGATGGAGCCCCACATAGGGCTCTCTTTTCAGCAGGGAGTCTGCTTTCCCCTCTGCCTCTGCCTCTCTCCCCTGCTCATGCACTCTCGCTCTCAAATGAATAAATAAAATCTTTTAAAAAATAAAATAAAATAAAATCAATTATCATTTATATTATTTAAAGTAAAGTATTGTTGTGATAAAGAAAATCTAAACAAATGCAGACATATGTCAGGTTCATCGATTAGAAGACTCAATATTCTAAAGAACTAAATTGTCTCCAGATCCATCTATAGAGTCAATACACTACCCAAATCCCAGCAGCTTATATATTGAAATGCAAAGGTCCAAGAATAAACAAAACCATTCTGAAAAAAAAAAACAAAAACAAAAAAACAAAAAAACAAAGCTGGAAGGTATATGTTACCAGATTTCAAGACATATGAAGTGGCAATAATTAAGACAATGTGGTATTGACATAAAAGTAGATGGACTGACCAATGGAATAGAATAGAGTCCAGAAACAGTCCCACATGGACATAGTCAGTTGATTTGTGACAAAGGGGACAGTACAGAGCCATTGGAAAATAAAAGTTGTTTTTATTAATTGCTGCTAGGTCCACTGGTATCCATTTATAAAAAAGTTGTCTTGACTCCTACTTCATACCACATACAAATAATTTCTGATGAACTGCAGATATAAGTGCAAAAGGTAAGATGCTAAAGTTTCTATCTAGAAGAAAACAAAGGAGAACAACTTTTGGCCTTTGACTAGGCAGAAATTTCTTAATCAAGACATAAAAAATACTAATCTTAAAGGAAAAATACTGATCAGTTAAGAATTTCTCTTCATCAAAGCTCTCCATTGAGAGAGAAAAGACAAGCCAAAGAGTGGAAGAAGATATTTCTATTATACATATCTGACAAAGGACTCTCAACAAAAAAGAACTTTTGTCAATCTCTAATATAAAGATAGAAACCAAATTAAAAATGAATGAAAGATTTTAATTAGTCACTTCATAAAATAAAATATGCAAATAGCCAAAATGTATAAACAGGTATTCACAACGATGGGTCATCAGGGAAGTACATATTAAAACCATTAATTAAATACAACCACAACAATGACAGAATGAAAAAGCCAGAAATCCAAGTGCTGGTGTAGATGTGAGGCATCCTCTGATCAGATATGCTCAGCAACACTAGGAAAATGGTGGTATCGGCTCAAGTTGGACATATACCTGCTTTACGACCCAGCGGTTCACTGCTAGGTGAATATGTAGAAATGTTCCCATGTGTTTACTGAAAGACCTAGCAGCATTATGTGTAAGGGTCCCAAAGTGGAAATACGCAAAAACCCAAGTCCTATCCACAGTAAAATAAATGAGCGATGGTGTATTCAAACCATAGAGCATCATGGGGCAACGAGATCCATGGAGCTACTGTTCCACATGACCACACAGCCCAGTGTCTCACAAAGGGTTCATGCTATATGGCCTTATTAAGAAAATGTTGAAAAAGAGGACAAAGTTATGGTATCAGGATGAGGGACAGAATTACAAAGGTAAGGGGAACAAGAAGGATTTGGGGGATACTTTTAAAGCTTTATCTTTCGCTTTGGGTTCTATTTATATAAAAATTTTTTGAAAATTCATCAGTTTGTTCATCCATGCTTTGTGCACTTGAGAAAGATTTTCACTTAAAAAATTCTCACAATGACCCAGGCAGAAAGTGATTTTTTTCTCCCAATTTGCCAATGACTAAGGAGGCTTGGGGGAACAAAGAATAGGCCCAATGTCAGACGGGGATGAGCGGCAGAGAGCTATGCAAACCCACCATGTGTACCTTCCTTAACACGTCTCCTGACTTTACATCTAGTTCCTCACTGGGGCTTTGCACTTTGGAAGCAGAGACACTGAACCCAACCTGCCTTGTAGTCCCTCTGCTGCCTGCACACAGCTAGATATGGCAACCCAACAAATGTGCAGTGCTATGGACTGAAAGTTTTTGCCCCACTAAATCATATGTTGACCCCCAACCCTAGTGTGATGGTATTTGGAGGTGGGCCTTTGGGAGACAATTGAGTTTAGATGAGGTCATAAGTATAGGGCCCCCATAATGGGATTAATGTCCTTATAAGAACAGTAAGAGACCAGAAACCTCTTTCTTTACCACATGAAGACATAGCAAGAAGGCAAGCCATGAAGTGGCCTATCACTAGACACCAAATCTTCTAGCACCTGGATCTTAGACTTTCCACCCCAAGAACAGTGAGAAATGAATGTTTATTATTCAAACTACATGGTCTCTGGTATTTTGTTATAGTAGCTCCAGTTAAGACCCTCAGTAGAAAGAAGACCAGAAGATAAATCTACAGACTTGCCCATCTTTTCCTTTCCCTCCCTACCTTCTACTCTCTTTTCCTTCCTGGCTCTAGAGAGTATTCCTGAGCTTGCCTGGTTCTTGACTCTGTCCTCTATGACTCTGTCCTCTATTTGATAGAGTGGTGCCAATTTTAGGATGGAGATGGCAGAGTGGTATCTGCAAAGTGGCTTCGGCCGTGCTCCCAGAATGTGGTGCAGAGGTGGAGTGGGAGAACTGCTCTGGTGCCCTCATAACCCTCAGGCCACCTGTGCTGGGCCACCATCCAGAAGGGTGGGGAAAGATGAGGTGGGAACCAGACTGGTGTGGCTCAGCTCCTACCTCTCTCTGTCCCCAGGGGGACAGACTCCTCCGCTTCCATTTCAGGCTTGAAAGTTTTTTTCTCCTGCTGCAGAGAGGAGGGAATGAAACTGTTCCTGTTGGCAGATCCTTGAGCAGAGCTCCCTCCCCCACACAGCTGGGGGATTCTTCAGTTTCCACCTCAAGAATCAGGACTTGGATGCTGTCAGAAGCCTCCTTTGAAAGGCTGAGGGCCAGCCTCCCACGGCTCAAGAAGGGGGTCACCCCTGCGTGGGAAAGGTTGCTGGGATACAGTTTACCAGTTTACCTTCCTACTGCCTCTAGCCAGAGGTAGATGCCCAAGCTGAGCTAGCAGAGTCCAGTCCCCTTGGATAGTAACCTGGGGGACAGAGTTCCTCTTAGGCTCCCATCTGCTGAGTGTTTCCTTAGGTTTGGATGAAGGACTATACATACATGATCTGGAGCAAGCTGTACCCCAACACTGAGGGAGGGCACTATTATTATTCTCATAAAACAGATGCAGAAAATGAGGTCTCAGGTTTCATATCTAACGAGGGTCAATGCCTGGGTTTGAACCTGGGCTGCAGTCAACAGTGCTCTAGCCATACACACCACCTGTTTACCTCTAGTGGCATCAGGTGCTCTGTAGACCTCAGCACCAGCCAGTGATCCTGCTGCCCCTTGCCCAACCCTCTCCCCACAGGCTTGCTCCTCCAGACCTCAGCCGAACCCTGACCTGTTATCCTCCATCATCTCCCCCTGCACTCTGGCTTCAGGCCCTAATCCTTTTCAGTCCTTTATGCTCCTAGTCCTGGGCCACCACTGCAGCCTCTCCAAGCCTCCATCCCTGTCTGTAAATTGGAGCTAACAGTAGTACCTACCTCATGAGTTCCTGGTATGTATTGAGTGAAGTTTTATTTGTAAAGGAGCTGGGATAAAATTAAGAGCGTAGTAAATGGGAGATAGATTTTATCTTTGTTTTTGTTTTTTAACATATGGAACTTTTGGACTCAAAGCATTTCTGAGCTCTAATCTTGATATAATTTTCTCTGACTTCGCTGTTCTCTGGGTTCTACTTCTTTCCTTTCATTAGCCAAAGAACTGGGGACGTTTCCATGTGGAGCCTTTAAAGATTAGATTTTTTAAAAATATGAGTAATTATCTATCCACTTTTTGTAGGAATTGCTCTTAAAGTGTTTAGAAATCACTAATGTAACAAATAAATAGCAAACTCCCTGAGGATGCCGAGTATCCTTGGGGCCTAGCACAGAGCCATGCCCAGCAGAACTCAGGACATTCAAAGGCGTAGATAGCCAGCAGCACAGGTATGAACAGTGGGGAGCAGTCCCAGCCTCGTAAGCTAGCAGCACCTATCCTTTAGAGGGCTATGGGATGGGGGACATCTCCTCATTCCCCCTGCTCTGAGTCATAGCCAGCTATTAGCAGGCCAGCCCCAGGGTGTAAATGAGATCAGACATCTCTGTCTTCCCCAGAGGCAATTCTGTAGGTCTCAGGCCCTAAAGTCCTCTTGGGCTGAGGCATGTTAGGGCCGAGGCATGTGATGTTTGCCTGCTCCAGTCTCTTGCTGCTACTGTTCAGCCCACATTTTCTGCCGCCACCTCCTTGAGGAAAACTAAACAGGAGCACCTGTGGGAAGTCCTACTCACCTGCATCTATAGCGGGGTAGGGGGGGAGTGGCGGACAGGGGAATCCAAAGGATCATATCAATTCAGTGGCTTGGAGCAGGCGGAGTAAATGTGAAGTCGTACAGGGGCTGGTTTGCACGAAGCAATGCCTTTCTTGCACTGGATCTGGTACATACTGAACACCCTGTGGTCTTCTGGCAAGAGAAAGCTTCACAGTCATGTCTTAGAAACCAGACTCTACCTTCTACTGGCACACTCTTATCATTCAATGTGGAAACATATTTTTCTGCAAAGACTGAGACCCTAAAAACCCTTTCTGGCCCAAGGGAGAAGTGGCTGATCCCTGAGGTCCTCCCACCACTGCACCCCTGCAGACGCATCCTGGCTGCCTTGGAAGGGCTGTTCAACCAGCATAGGTCTGGGCAAGGCAGGAAGAGAGTGCTGCAATTAGACCAGATCCCAAAAACCCCACCTGCCTCCCTGTCCCCATTCCCGAGCTGCTCCAGGGCCTGCCCCGGCAGTGGCAGTGGGGTTCTCAGTGGCTGACAGAAAATGTGTGAGGAGGGAAGGAAGAAGAGAAGAGCTCTTGGTTTGTCTTCATTCCTTCATCCTACTTTCCTGTCCTGGGACACACATGTCTAGTCCCCTGCAGATGGAGGCATCTTAATCAGGGACCTCATAGCACCATAATTTTTAACCCTTGGCAGTCGTCCCTGAAACCACTTTATGCTGATGAAAGTAAGGCCTAATTCCAGGCTGCCTTGTGTTTCTCTAATAGGTTCCACGTCTCTCATCAGCCTCTGAATCCGTGAAGGGCAGTCGAGTGGGAGTTTATAGCTTCTGTCCCAGGGATGGTACGGAGGGCAGTTCTTTGAACTCTGTCTCTTTCTGCAGGCTGGAGATTCCCACCACTGCCTAATGGAGGAAGGCAGAGGTTGCTGGAGGGAGGTCCCATGGCTGCCTTTGTTCCTGGACAGCTCTTTAAGATCTCTTCAAGCTGTTCTGGCCCTAGAATCAAAGAGCCCCGAAACTAAGCTAACATCACCTCTCCCAGATGATGTTAAAAGCCATGACAGCCTCTTGTTGTTGGAGGCACTGTCTTCTCTCCAGCAGATACAAACCTGCTAGAATGGAGAAACTGCTGAACTCTGAAGATGTAGGTTCTAATGTCAGATCAGAGACCTAACAGCTGTGTGCTGTGTGCCATGGAAGAAATCACCTCAACTCTCTAGGCCATGCCATTAAAGTGGCCTCCATTTAAAAAAAAAAAGGCAGGGGGAGAAGAAAAACAAACAAAAACAAACAAACAAACCAAAAAAACGACAGCACAGAGAGAGATGCAAAGGCAGGTGGAAGGTGCATTAATGCCAGACTGCTCATTTCCCATGGGAGGACTCGTGTATGTGTCCCTGGTACAGAATGTGTGTCAAGACAGGAGCAGCTTCTCCTTGGTCCATCTAGGCTGCCTGGCCCCATCGTGTTTAATGCCATTTAGGCAGAATAATGTTTGTCTAATTTCCCAAGGCAGAAGTAGACTCTTCAGCCTTCTTCATTCTCCTATGTGAGACTCAGCCAGGCCTGGGCCTTCTTACATCTGTGCATTTCTCATAAACTAAATGCAGAGAGAAGTTTCATTTTATTTGTTTTGCTTTCTCCCCTTTTCCTGACCTTATGTGCTACATAATCCAGAAAATGATCCAGATGGGAAAGGCATTGGCTTTGAAGCAAGAGGCAAGAGAGGAAAAAAAGAAAGAGGCATAACATAAACCCCCTTGTATCCAGACATTCACTCTGGAGAGAAATCTTCCTCCCCTAACTCCATTCCACACGTGTTCCAGATGGGATTGTGGGGTCTTCTGAGGGTGGAGGGAAAACCCAGTAGATCTGCAGGGTCTCTGAGACCTCCCCTCTCCTACCTCCTGTCCTCCATACATTTGGTGTAAGCCAATGTGAGCAAGGAACCTCCTTTCAACACCAAGTCCCCACCTTAGGACATGCAATGATGCCATACTCATCTGTTCTACACAATTTCATCAATCAATTTTACTTTAGTCAAACTGATAAGGTAGATGGAGATTCAGAGTGGCAAAGTCAGAAGTGTTCCACTCCCATTTTGTTTTTAGTTACAACTGTCTCCCTCTGCCAGAGTAAGCAGATAAGAGAGTAGTTGTCAGGCAGCACTGCCTGATCCTAAAGTTTCCCCTACCTACTCTCCTGTACATGTCCTACACCAAGGGCTCATGACCTTCCTATACAGACATCTTCGTCTCATATCTGCTTTCCATCCCCTGAAGCTGATGGGAAAGGGATGAAACATGAAAATAGAGCTCCTGTTACATTTCACATGCCTTTACTTATATTGGATCATGTAATTTTCATAAAAATTCTCCCCAGGACACAATACATTTTATAGATGAGAAAACCGAGGCTCAGAGAGGCTAAGTGACTTGCCTGATGCCATACAGTTATTAGGTAGCAAAGCCAAAAATCATGTTTTTCTGCTCTCCACTCCCCAACTTGCCTGGAAGCGTTGGCAAGCATGACAAAGGCCAAGCCTCACCTTTAGGGCTTGCCTGCTCTCTCTACCAGGGATGTAGGTTGCTGTCCAGGTGAGGATTAACTTCTCTGGGAGACTACAGGAGCATGGCATGAGATGAAATGTTTCCTGAGCAAAGCCTTGTCTCCAGGGGTCAGTTACCTCACTGGAGATGTCACAGGACACTGCCATGGTCTTGCCCTTGGCTAGTTCAACTTTTAGCAAACACAAGGGAAGCTCTTGGGTAGGTAGGGGAAGAGAGAGAATGATGTTCTAAGATCTTCACTGACCCTGTGAGCAGGAGGACCCCCCGTCCCCTGTTCTTCTGAGATTAAAGGAGGTCTCTACTTGACCGGACCTGACCCTCCTGACGCTGGGAGGCACACCTGCCTCATGGCTGGGACTCTTTCCCAATGTGGCATCAACTGTCTGGGTGGTTAGCATAGCTCACTGGCACCCACAACCTTCCCATTTTGTTCAGGTTTGGTTTAAATTGAGTACATATGAGGCAGAGACAGCAAACTTGATTTTCATTTTGGAAAGGTGACAACTGGTCACAACTGACTGGCATAGTCACTATCACATTAGAAGGGAGCTTCTCAGAACTCTTAGAACAAAGGAAAAGGCAGAGGAAAGGAAGGAAATAAAAATGGAGGCCATGAGTATTAACTGTCACCAAAATAAAGGAACTCCTTTGGCCTGAAGGGGGGGAATCCACTAAGACTGAGAACATCCCATTATTGACAAGTTCTCATATGTCCTCTGAGGCAAACCTGTCTAACACTAAAGATTTGAGGATCTGATGAATTCTACTGGCCCTTCTATCTTTATCCACAAATAGCAGTGGGTTACTGTAAAGAGCACCAGTCCTGGTTCTGCCACTAACGAGCTGTGGGGCCCTGAGCAAGTTCCTCCCCAGTCTGGACCTCCACCTGCATCTTCACCTGTTGAAAAACAAAACAAAACAAAAAACAAACAAGAAACAAGAAAAAGTTCCCCTGTGATTCCACATCCAAAAGTGGTGCAAAGCAACGTGTTACCTGTGTATCCCATCATAAATAATTTTCTAGACACACGGATACCTGGACCTTTGATATTAGACTAGGAGCTTTCCTTTCCTTGAAGCTTTGGCACCCTATGTTTCCAGGCTGTGTGAGAGCTCTGGGAACATGTGCTATCAGCCAGGAGATAGGAAGGAGGATAGAAAATCATTCTAATAATAATCTTTTATTTCTAGAAAGAAGCCTCTCCACCTTCAAATCTATTATTTTCTCCATTGCTAGATTAACATCCTAAAACCAAGGTCTACTATAAATCACTCCTCTACCTATCACATTAATCACTTCCCATTGCCTACCAAATAACAAGCAAATTCCCAAGGCATGTACAAGGCCTTCTCAATATGATTCAACTTGCTTTTGTTTCTACCACCTATTGTCCCCTATCTTTGCCACCTACCACATTCCATCTCTTAAAATCACACCCAGACCACAGGGTGCTTCCCAAGTTCTATGTCTTCCATGAAGACTTTTTAGACCGATTCATCTCTGTAGAGTGATATTTTCCAATGCATCTGTTGTCTCCTCCAGTACCAAGCCTGTCTGGAACAGTGTGTCTCCTTTTTTTTGCTCCTCTTAGGATCTGGTAGAGTGCTTGATATGAACCTAGCATTCTCTGGCTTTAAAAGAATGTAACTAAAATAGAAAGAAATGGGCTCCTGGGGTCCAGAGCAGGAGTTTTTGGAGGTGAGTAAAGACAACAACTTGGAGAGGAAGGGTTTGAGGGGATTGGGAATAGGGCATAGAATAGAACTTAAGTGTCCTTTCAAGTCTGAGATTTTGTGTTTCTAAGCAGAGTACCGGACATTTCATCAACACAGTCTTCTTAGTTTCCTGATAAATCTTGGAACCTTGGGCTTGGAGGTCCTATCTGTTGCTCTAACATAAAAGTAACTCCAGCCAAGAGAAGTTTTTAAATCCTGAGGAAGCTGAAAGTCTGGTGCTCCTGGTAGATGAGGAAATGGCTCAGGTAACACCAAGCATCTTGCCCATACCCACTCCCTGCTAGAGCAGTGCCTTTGATCAGAGCAGTGCAGGCCCATGGAGGGGAGAAGTGTGGGCAGCTGTGAGCAGGCAGCTCCCTTCAATGGAGCACTGCCCTTTCAGTGCAGGTGGAGGCTGGGGCTTTGCCTGGTGGCTCTCACTTTCCCCACCTGCCGGCAGTTCAGTTTGCCTGCCGGTACCACTCAGGCGTTGGGGCTGGGGAAGGCTGTCTCCTCAAGATGTGAGCACATTCTAATCCTTCCCAGCTCCTTCGTGTGTGCACTGTTGAGATGCCCTTCACTGGGAAGGAGAAGAAGAAAGCTAAAGCTGGAATGTCTGAAGGTTTCAATAAATAAGGGAGGTGTTCTGAGTGGTTAAAGCAATTGCTGTCCCTGACTTTGCTGCTGAGGTGGCCAGGGCAGACCCAGCACAGGCATCCCCCAGACACACTGGTCAGACTGCATCTTAGAAGTTAGCAGAAGGTCAAGAACAATCTCAGGGCTCATTCCACTAGACTTCTATCCCTTGACATACTCTGTGAATCCCCCATTGTCCCTGCTTCCCTAGTTGTGTGGTGGCTTCTGTGCTCAGGGTTTTCTTATTCTCTTCCTTGAGGAGAGGGTGAGAGGGAAGGAACCTGGGTTGGGGGATCCATCAGGTTCCAGGCCAGCTTGTGTTGGTGCTGTGTTCCTTTTCTAACCCCCTCCTTGGGAGACCAAACAAATGTTATCAGTGACTCAGAGAACCTCCTGTCAAGGTCACTCTGTTCTGCCTGATGCTGTCTCTGCTGTCTGACATGAGAACCAACTCTGTTCTCCACCTCCTGCCAGCCCCAGTGCAAACCCGGGTGCTGCGGAACTGACAAAGAGTGCCCCATCTGTTGGCTGGAGATCACGTGGAGCCTCTGCACCAGGACAGAAAGTCTCTAAGTTTCTACTTCCCTAGCTGGTCTGTCCCTATGTGGTATAACCCTTTCCCTCCCTGAAGCTTCCCACTGAGATAGTAGACCCAGCCTTGAAATTTCCCCTGTTACTCTTTCTCCTCTTGCCTACCTGGTTCCCAAACTCTGTGGTCCTTGAACAGCACAGGGAGATCTGAATGGGCTGAGATGGAAGGGTCACAAAAGGCCTCATCACCATTACCCTCAGCCATTTGGGGCTGAGCCCTGACTGTGTCCAGAGCCTGGTACTATACACCTGAGACATGACACATATTCCTTTCAAGGGATTTAAAATCTAGGTGGGGAGGAAGGGTAGAGAAGCTAAATAATAATACATGGGAACAGATGCTCAATGGGTGTGATAGTACATGTTGCAAAACTTAAGGAACAGGGAGCTGGTGGGGGGAGGGGTCTTCCTCTCCCCACAGCTGATGTCCTTTCTTCCCCTCAGACCAGGCAGGTGCAGCCCCTCAGTAGTGAGTGTACCTCTCTCACCCTAGAATCCTGTGTTTCATCCTATTAGCCAGAACACACTCACCTATTGCTCACCACCCAACACTCCAGTGTTATTGGAGTTACTGGGGAAAGGTGCTGGCAAACCCAAGCTTTGTTTCCCTGCCTCCTTAGCTTTCTCTTACCTCCTTCCCTTGCATGCCTATACTCAATTCTCTTTTCAGCAGGAATATAATGTTCAGCTGCTTCACACCCACTCTCTGAATGCTGCCAGCGAATAATGACTAAGGTAGTGGGTGGAAGTACAGCAAGTTGAGACCAATTTAGCAGTCCAGGGTGCCAGGAGGAGGGTGATTTAGCAGCAAATGGCTTTGCAATAGCAAGGAGAATGAAGATGCCCCCAAAGCCAACAGGCCAGTGAGCCAAGTGCACAGCCCTGCCCTGGCGCCTCAGGCAGGGATTGCCTCAGCCACCTGGCAGTCTGTGCTTTGCAGTTGGATTCATGCACAGGGCAGTATTCATCCTTTTTTTTTTTTTTTTTAAGATTTTATTTATTTATTTGACAGACAGAGATCACAAGTAGGCAGAGAGGCAGGCCGAGAGAGGAGGAAGCAGGCTCCCCACTGAGCAGAGAGCCCGATGCAGGGCTTGATCCCAGGACCCTGAGATCATGACCTGAGCCAAAGGCAGCGGCTTAATCCACTGAGCCACCCAGGTGCCCGGCAGTGTTCATCCTTAAACACCAATTGATTTTCAAAGCAATGCCCACCCTCACCCTGATCTCCACTTTGACACTTTTGAAGGGCCTATGTCCTTGGGTACTCCTCAGTGTAAGAGTCTCACCTAGAATTATCCCTCTCTGTCTGGTGAATACCTGGTGTCTGGTGAATGTCTGGTGACCTGGGGAGCTTCTGAAGTTCTGAAGAAAGATGGCAATTCAAAAGACTGCTCTGGGCATAGCAGAAACTGAGGTTCTGTAGCATCAAGGAAGGGTTAGCCCAAGCACACTTTATATAATGCCAGAAAGGCCAATGCAAGTAGACATAGGTGTGGCTCTTCCAGGTCCTGCTATCTTGGGATGTCTGAGGATTCATGCTATGGGATGTGACTGTGAGTGTGGATACAGGAGGAGAGCATGTCTCAGTGGAAGAGATGAATGAATGAATTTGGTGTGTGTGTGTGTGTGTGTGTGTGTGTGTGTGTGTGTGTCTGCTGGCAGTCATCCTGAAGGCAGTTATCTTCTCCCACAGTGATTAACTGACATGGAAGCATATTTATGGGTGATCTGGACAGGGCAACTTTTTATTGTCTTTGTTCCAGGTACTAGACAAAACCCATATCATATCTGCTTAGATACCAATTTGGCCTAACACTTAGGAAGAAAAATCACCAGTCTACTGGATTGACTAGAACAACTAATTTTAGCTTTTAGCTAACCAACACACGCACTCACATTCTATTTGCTAATGAATGAGGACTGACAATTGGGTGATTATAGCTTGGGATGGGGAGTCAGGACAGCTGGGTTCGAATTCCAGCATTCCACTTAAAATCCTGGGTGAACTCCTTCACCCTGGATAGGCTCATTCAGTTTTCTCATATGCCAAATTGTGGAATATATCTTCTCACGGGATTGATGATACTTAACAACAACAACACTAATAATAATAATAATAATAATGTCCCCTTTTAAAGTGTGAAGTCCTGAACAAATAAAAAGGACTATTAAGATTATTATTACCAGAAGCCTAGAGATGGTGATAGACTGTCGGGTGGAAGTTGATGTCTGGCAGGAAGCAGGAGAGTAACAGAAGCAGGATGGATATTGCCGATACAGAGGTAGCACTGCCAATCGGCAGCTAGCCCAAAGCCCAATGCAGCCATGCTTGATTTTGACACATCTCCACCCACTTCTCTAAATCTTTGGAGAGGGGGATCTAGAGCCAATATGCACACTCATGTTGCTGGAGGCAGTTGTTAGAGGTGATTTATTTCCCATCCTTCATTTCCCAGCTCTGTCTGGTCTGGGTGTCTTGCTGGGCTGCACGGAAGGAGGAAACAGGCTCCCACCTGAGTTCCCCTTGGAAGAAAAAGCTCCATCTCCTCAGGTCTCAGCTTGCATCTTGGAACTATGACCTTGCTGCTATATGTTTACTATTTTTATACCTTCCTGAGGTTCAACTTCGACGTTTAGTTCATGACCACCTCTTCCTTGGTGTCTTTGAGTTCACCTCCCTCGTGCTGAGCAGCTGCTGTGTTCAAAGTTAGTACAATCCAATTTTCAATGTACTTGTCAAGATTCATGTGTGCTGGTTCCTCTTAATTCTCATCACAAATTTTAGTCTCAAGCCATTATTGAACCATTTTTTAAAAAAATCCCCCACCTTCCCGGCACTTTGCGTGGGTGAAACCTTGAAAAAATAATGAAGAACAGTTTTAAGGAAACTAAAATCATCACAAATCCCTGAGAAGGCATGTGGCAACCCTGCTATGAGAAATAATGGGGTGGTGTAAAGGGCATGGGAAGGGAGTCACCAGACTGAAACCATGTGACCTTGGGCAAATCATGGCCAGATTACCTCCCCAAACATGGTTGCAATTCACATTCCAAACAACAGCGTGTCTATTTTAGATCAGCGATTTTTGGACTGCAGTAGCATAAAGATCTATTCAAAAGTAAACTCAAAGACCTACCACTTAAATTGCCTAAAGATTCCCCAGACAGTTGGATACTTCTTTGTTGGCAAACCCCTAGAAACACCTCATTACTGCCCTGGAACCTCTGTCCTCCTTGGGTTCCGAGTACACAGTTTTAAAAACCTTAACTCTATATTATACCTAGCACCTCCCACTGGTATATATTTGTTGGTTGACTGACCCTGGGATAGAGTGTCCAGTTTGGCAGCATGGTCGGGGCTAGGTTTCCTTGTGTTCCCAAACTGAAGTCAGAAACTGAGATGGAGGATCCCTGTCTAGACCGAGGCTCTGAAGGAGATGACCCAGTAGTAGGGGCGGGAAAGCCAGAGGCCACACCAACAAAATGTGTCCCTGCAGAAATCTGCTGTTGGGAAAATTCTCCCGGCCAATTGTCTCTGACAGCTCGTCCCCTTCCCATTACTTTATTAAACAAGCATTTACTAGGCCCCTACTCATAGTAGCCACACAGTATACTCTGAGTTAGGCATCTTTGTCTCTAAGAACTTTGCAGGCTCTTCAGGACCAGTGGGTCAATGCTGGGATAGTGTGAAATGATGGTAGGAACTCAGAAGAAGGCATGTAACAAAGACTAAGGGAAAGGAGAGGAGAAGATTTCTTGGAAGAGTTGATTCTCATGGTTAAAACCAGAAGTCCAAGTGGGAGCTTGTTAGGTGGAGGTAGAGGGACAGGGCAAGAATACTTGACAGAGAAGAAACATGAATTTCTATTTTCAAAGGTAAGAGAAGAACACGGAAAGAGCCAAGTCCAAGTTGAGTGGAGTTCAAATCCCTGTTCTTTCATTCTTTACCCTAGCTACATTATTCAACTCTCCTCATTTAATAATCATACACACCCTGCAGGGCTGTGCTGAGAATTAAATGAGATAATGAATAATGAGCACTGGGCACATAGTACACTTAGTGAACGGTATTATGTGTCATTAAATATTACCCATTACACCAGTCTATAGGCTGATTAACCACAGATTTGCCCTCATTACCGTATTCGTCTTTGTAGCCTCATCGCCTGACCCAGAGGTTTGCATTTTGTAGGCACCCAATGAATATGAAGTGAATGTTGAATAAGTGCAAAGACATATACATACGTTTTCAGGATTAGAAAGCCACTTTTATATGGCTGGAACCCCTCTACCTCTGTCCATACAGGCAGAAACATGGCTTCTCAAAACTCCCTAGCCAGTCTTTCCCCCACATACTCCCAAAGCATTGGCTCTCTCCAACACACACTGTACAGAGGCATACCTTCAATGGCGGCAGCAACACACATCTACTGGGCACACACAGACAGATAGGAGGCTCCTCTACAGACACCCAAATGCACAAGCTGAATTGTTTTTGTTGCACAAAATGGTTTACTTCGTGAGGTGCACAGAGGGGCCATAAATGTTAAATAACAAGCATCTCAAATGTCCCATCTTTCTTCCTGTTTACATATACACACTCTTGTGTATATAACAGTAATGACAACATTTTTTTCTCTTACCTGGGCTTTTTCTCACTTCATGAGGAGTGAATGTCCACACATACATCTTCTCAGCTGAGACCTTATAGTTGGACTTCCACTTGCTAAACCTAATTTTGTCCCCATTAGCTGTGGACCTTAGGGAAAGCCCTGCCTCTCTGGTGCCTCAGTTCTTCACTGGTAGAACACAGAGAATTAACTCTGTTTCATGCCAACCTGGTAATTACGTTGTGAGGATAAAGGAGATAACAAATGAGATAACGTCTGTGATGTGCAGAAAGCACCTCAGAAGAAAGGCACTGGATAAATATAAGGTGTAAATACCACACCTGATTAGTGTGTATGCCCCTGCCCACAGACTTCCACCCACACACTCTGCTCTTCTCCACCCTTGAACACAAACACCCTTCCGGCCTGTAAATGCTGTCTCTCATACCTATTTTCATATGTGTGTGTATATATATATATATACACACACACACACTTCAGCACCCTGTGTTTTCCCCCAGCATGCCTACAGAAAATTGTTTTTAAACTTGGAGCAACTTGAGGTTATAAACACTCTTGAGGCCCCACCCACAGACTCTTCTCAAGGGTCTCTGGTGCTGGCAGAATTGCCAAGCTCACAGCTCATCTCTCTGGGGCTGGACTCCTCTGTTCCCATGATTGCAGTTAGGTGGCACTTCCCAGCAGAGCAGGAGACCCTCTACCTGGCACAGCTCTTGCCAAGAGCTTTCCAGAGCTCAGTGCCTCCACGCTAGTTTGTCAGCACTTAAGACCCAAGAGCAGGGCTGATGGTTGCAGGAAGATGTGAATGGGAGAGAAGGGACCCAGGAAATAGAGATGCTCCGATCCCTAAGCACTCTTTGTTTCTGGGGAACGAAGGGCTCTGAAGCTAGCAAGTCCTAAGCACTTTTCTAGGCCTGACACACTCCTGGGCCAGGAGAACATTCATTTGCTACACTGTTCACTCTTTTCCACTTGGAGCAGGAAGGAGAAAGATCATCTGGCCTATGGTGTTTTGATGCCTGTTGCTACTGAGCTGTATGCTATGAAAGCTGGAGTTCAGCATGTTGGAGGGTGTGTGTGTGTGTAGGGGTGGGGAGGGAGTCAGGGTCTGGCTGCCTTTGGTGGGTGAGAGAAAGAAGTTAGTGTGGCTTGTGTGTAGGTGTGGGACTGTGTGTGTGTTAATTTGGCTGAATGGCAAGTCCAGGGCTGATCCTGGTTGGCCCACAACTGCAGGGGGCCAATTTCCAGGATCATCAACACCCTCTCTATCCACCTCAGCCCCTGTGACACATTCCTGCAGTGAGACGTTCCAAACCTCCAACTGCATCAGTGTCCCTGCCACCTTGGGAGCGCAGACACGGCCCAGCTCCAAAGTTCCAGACGCAAAGTGTAGTGGCCTGACCCCAGCTGTCAGACCCTCTGTCTGGAGCCAGGGTCACGCACATTCCCCTTCTCCTCCTCTCGGACATCCGTGTCACCCAGCACTCAATATCCATCAAGATCAGATTTAGGATGGCAGCCGATGAAACCAGCCTGCCGAGACGGAGACAAAGCCAGAAGGACAGACGCAGCATCCCTTCTCCCGGCGGGGACCGGAGCAGCAGCACCCACCGTCGCAGCAGGGGAGACCCTGGCAGTTACACGCGGAGACAAAGACACCTAGACAGACCCCGACACAGACAAAGACCGACGGACGCACGGACGCGCCCGCACGCCGCGGGGAGCGCAGCTTCCCCCGGGAATGCCGGTGCTGCCGCGGCAGGAGACAGGAAGACCCCGCGCCCGCCGCACCTTACCTGCCCCCTCTCATCGGACCGACTGGAGAGTTTTTCTCCGTGTGTTTCACCACGTGCTCCCGGCTGTGCTCCCAGAGCCGCGGCCGGCGCTCCCGCGGCGCCGTCGCAGCCCGCGGCTCTGCTCACCGGACCCGGCGGCCGGAGAAACTTTCGGCCTCGCCGCGCGTCCGCCGCCTGCCAGCCCCGGCGCGCCGACCTCCGCGCGGGTCCCGGAGCCGAGGGCGGGGCGGGGCGGGGCGGGGCAGCGGGGCGGGGCGGGGCGGGGCGGGGCCAGCGCCGGCGCCGCTCATTGGCTGGGGCGCGGCCCGCAGCCTCTCACTCGCCGCTCGGCGGCCTTTGTTCCGGCTGACAGCTGCGGCTGCTCAGGACCCTCGGCTCCTGCGCGTCCGCCGCCCGCCGGCTCCCCGCGCTCGCTTCCCGCAGACGCCGCCGAGCGGCCCTGTCGGAGTCTCCCGTCCGCCCGCCGGCCCTTCCCGCTCTCCCTGTCTTGTCCGTGTCGCGTCCTTCTTGCCCTTCATTCGCGCGCGCCCGTTCTCAGTGCTTCGCGTTCCCTGGATCCGTCCCTTCGCTTTCGTCCTCCCAGCCCACCCCGTCTTCCTCGCTCGCTTTATCGCTGCTTCCTCTTGCCCACCAGGTTCCTTTCCCAACCCTGTCTTTGCAGCCCCAAAGCCCAGCGAGAAGGCCGGGTTTCCAGGTCCAAAGACGGGACGAGTCGCCGAGTGACCAGCTGGGATTACGGACCGGAGCGCAGGACACCGGCTCCCGAGACGTTTCAAAAGCGAACTTTTCCAGCTCCCCCCCGCCCCGCCCCGGGGACCAGGTTTCGGGTGAAAACTGGGGCCTGTTCCAAGTATCTAGCTATACATCTCACCCAGCACCTTTTTGACGCTATCATTTTCTCCACCACGCTCCCTTTAGACTTCTAGCAGTTGGGCTAGGAAGGAAACCGAGCTCACAAGCTTTGGGGGGGACGAAAGGACAGTTAACTGGGGTGCCCGGCGTGGCCTGAGGCGCTGGTCCTGAGGGTTCACCCAGGCTAATCTGCTAAAACCAGGCATGGCTCTACCCAGGGAATGTCATCCTCAGCCAAAAGAAGACAGAAGACTGAGGTGGTTGGTCTCTGACTGTAAGTGTTGTGGGGGAAGACAGCTCAAAGAGAAGCAACACCATTTTGTTTCATTCACCCGGCTGCTCAGAACCTCCTAAGAGATCCTTACTACTTCCAGATCTTGACCCTGAACACCCCAAACTCTCAATTCCAGGCTTCCTGGAAGGAAACACAACATAGAGTTTAAGAGCACAGACAGGCTCTGCTAATTATCATCTGTGTGACCCTGAGCCAGTGCCTTAAAGACCTTATATTTCAGGGGATTTTTGTTTGTTTGTTTGTTTGTTGTGTTTTTTCCCATTCATGAAATGGGGGTAACAATTCCTGGAATGTAAACTTCCTGAGGGCAGGGACTTATTCTTTTTTGTTCATAGCTGAGGGACTGGGTCTGTTCTGTTCACAAGATGTACCCTCAACACTTAGAGCTTGGCTGGTATATCTTAGTCATGCTATAACTACTTGTTAAATGAACCAATCCCTAGTTTATAGGTTTGCTGCAGGGACTAAATAAGAATCCTTGGCATGTGGCATGTACATACACATGGTAGCTATTACAAGTAACATTGCAACTTCTCTGTATCAACTCCAAAGGCTATTTAGCCTTCTCAGAACATCACCTCTTCTCTTCCACATTTGCACATACTTGTCCCTGTTTGAAAGACCTTTCTTTACCTATCAACATTTGAGACCTAAAATGCAATCCTTATTCATACCATCTTTGATCACCTCAGTCAAAATTACAGTTCCTTTTCTAAAGCTCCATGTCTCTTGTCCCATTCATTGGCACAACATATGTACACTTGCTTGCATGGTGGCTGTGACTGCAGGTCTGTCTTCCCTTAGACTATGAGCTATCTAGAGTCAGGGACTGGACTCTTCATCTCCAGAGACAGATATGGTGCTTCACAATTGGGAGTTTCTCAGAAACATTTGCTGAATGGATTAATGTAAAATCAAACATCTCAGCATTAAAAAAAAGGGGGAGTAGAATCTTGGAAGGTAGAATAAGGGATCAGGTGGGCTTCAGATTTCAGTCAAACTCATTTTTGTGTTTTTAGATGTAGAATTCCATGAACGGGGAAAGATAATAATCCTGGAAGTCTGTTCCTCATTTCGGCCCTACTACTTACTATTTAAATACTATTTAAATACTTACTATTTAAATACTACTTACTATTTAAATACTTACTATTTAAATACCTGGCTAGGCCTCAGTTTCTTTATCTGCAAAGTGGGTAGTTTAGATGAGACTCTTTAAGGGTACTCTGGCACTGATGTATTGTGGTTCTCTGTCAGAGACATTCTAGGTGGAAGATAAGGCATGACATGTAGCTCTCTTATAATGACTGAGTTAGACAAAGGGTGTGGGCAGTGTGTTGGTGTGTATGTGAGGGGTGGAACCAGGATACAGTATGAAACAACAGAAGCACCCTGTGCAAGGGATTCTTCAGAGGTAAAGTAGGGTGCATTGAAAGTAGGGGTGGAAGGAAGGAAGGAGAGTAAGGAGAGGAGAGCTGCCATGGTACATACAGCGTGTGTGTGTTCATGAAAGCCTCAGGAATGTGGTCTCCAGAAGTAGAAAGCCATAATTAGCTCCCTGATTCAGCTGTTGGGTATGGTAATGCAATGACTGGGTGTGTCTGCTCCTAACACCCCTGGTGGGATTCTCAATGTGGAGCCTCTTCTTTCCTTTGTTTCATGAAGGAGTGCTGCCCCAACTGGGCCCTGGGTGTCCCATCCGAACCTCTGCTTCCTTTAGGCTCTCCCTTGCCTGAGCTGAGTCTGGAAGCTGGGTCACAAAGCATATTTTTGTAAAAAAAATCCCTACCTTCCTCATCTGTTCACCACCTAAGATTCAGTCAGTTTACCATTCTGGCTTATGATTTTGTCCTTCATTTCTAGGGCCTTAGATTGGTCACATAGGAGCAGACCTGTGGACCAATTAACCTAACATTTTCTCTGGATTAGAAATGCCCCTGCCCCTCTTAGTGTGCTTTCACCTATTACAATCTAAATAATTGCCCATCTCTTGTTTGTGTGCTCAACTTTTCTGAAAACTGAAAGTTTCTCATTCAAAGACCACATCTTTCTTTTCCAATACTGAATTCTCAGGACATTGTTGGTATACAGAAAGCACTCATACAATATTTGAAGGAATTCTATGGAGGGGAGAAAGACAATGTTTTAGAGAGAAACATGGCTCAAATACAAAAGATTCACATCTATTTCCACTTCAAATTTGTGGTCTTGTCACACCTTTTCTGAGGCTCCATTTGCTCATTGGTAAAATGGGCCTATTAACATTCGCCTTACCTATTTTGTGAAAATGAACACAGATGAGGAGAAATAGTCAGATTGAAGCTGGTAAGTAAAAGATGTCAAATAATTATTAGACATTATTTCAAGTCTAAAAACAATCCAGATACCTGTGTTAGAGAATAAGAAAACCTAACTATAGTAGCATGCCTGGCTGGCTCTGTCGGTGGAATATACAACTCTTATCTCAGGGTTGTGAGTTCAAGCCCCATGTTGGGTGTGGAGATTACTTTAAAAAGTAAAAGTCGGGGCGCCTGGGTGGCTCAGTGGGTTAAAGCCTCTGCCTTCAGCTCAGGTCATGATCCCAGAGTCCTGGGATCGAGCCCCACATCAGGCTCTCTGCTCTGCAGGGAGCCTGCTTCCTCCTCTCTCTCTGCCTGCCTCTCTGCCTAGTTGTGATTTCTCTCTGTCAAATAAATAAAAAAAAAGTATAAAAAAAAAAAAAGTAAAAGTCTTTCTTTTTAAGATTTTATTTATTTATTTGACTGAGAGAGCGAGAGAGTGCAAGCAGGAGGAACAATAGAGGGAGAGGGAGAAGCAGGCTCTCTGCCAAGCAGGGAGCCCAATTCAGGGCTCAGTCCCAGGACCCTGGGATCATTACCTGAGCCTAAGGCAGATGCTTAACTATCTGAGCCACCCAGGTGCCTCTAAAAAAATAAAAATCTTTAAAAAAAAAATTCGAAAAGCTGACTACATTAAACTGAGGCTGCAAAAATAGATGAGAAAATGTAGTGATACGTCACCAAACCACTACTCCATTTATCTCCAAGCTACCCCAGGAAAGTACAGGAAGGCTGATTTTCTTGATCGACAACCTAATGCCTCTTGACCTTAAAGGAAGCACCACCAGTGTCCTGTCTCCCTCCAGAATAAACAGAAACACTCAACACCCAAAGAACAAACAATCCAATCAAGAAATGGGCAGAGGACATGAACAGACATTTCTGCAAAGAAGACATCCAGATGGCCAACAGACACAGAATAAACAGAAACAAAAACAAACAAAATTTCCCTGGAGTTTCCCTGGATGTGAAGTTTTTATA
Source organism: Meles meles (assembly GCF_922984935.1). Lineage (NCBI taxonomy): Eukaryota > Metazoa > Chordata > Mammalia > Carnivora > Mustelidae > Meles > Meles meles. The sequence goes on along the minus strand of NC_060067.1, from coordinate 168,054,188 downwards.
ACCAGAGTTTACATTCCTTACCCTTATGTCCCTGGGCACCTTGCACCTCTTATCCCTGAACTTCGGTAAACTCTTATTTGTGTTGGGAGGAACATCTCTTCCTTGACTTCTCCGGGGTTTATGAAGACAAATAGGATAAAATGCAAATAATGTTTTTTCTTTCCTAGAAAGTACCTAATGACTCCAAGGAACTGTTAATCATTATCATTGGGGGGATTATCTTTTGGAACTTCATTTTGAGTACTTAATCTATTCAGGAAACCAGGGAAGTTGGAGAAGGAACAAAATACCTTTAGGAGCTCTAGGGAGAACTTGCTGACATCAGAATTCCTATCCAGTGATGACTCATTCACACAAACATGCTCAAGTTGATGTTAAGAAGTATGTCCACTCCACTCTTTCACTGAAAGGAAAGCTGAGTCAAAGAGCAAGTTGAGAAATTTTCCTAGCTTTACTGGAGCTGGGACCCTAGGGTTTTGAAGCACGTGTCCTGTAACTGTCTCAGAAACCTTATAACTGATACAGTGCCTGACTGCAGTTTAGCTTGGTTAGTGTAACCGCAGGAAGGCAGCCTTCCTCTGAGCAGAAGGCAGTGAATCAGCTACCTTAGCAGTGCAAAACCAGGCTCAAATGGAACTAACTAGCTTCTAGTGTGAATAGGCTTTTTTCAGCCATCAGCTGACAAGGTTCATGTGACAACCATTTAGCAAACCATTCAATGCAAGTGCAGGGCTGTGCTACATTACAGAAAAATAAGGCGAAGTATTATGATTTGACATGTCCTGTACCACCCCAAATACCATTTCAGTAGGATAAATAAGCTATTCTAATTCAAGATCCTAGCTGTGAAAGGGCCTGGCCTATCACCTTTTCTGGAATCTATCCTGTTGTTTTAACTAGTTTGTCTGAAACTGTGAATCAGGAGAATGTTTCTACTTATAAGTAAAAAAAGCATAAACTAAACTGGCTTAAATAACAGGCAACAAAAATCTCATGAATTAATATATTAAGAGATCAGCTTCTAGGTTAGTTCATTCCATGACCTCACAATGTCATCATAGATCAGGTCTTTGCATCGCTCTGTTCTGCCATTCTTGAACTATGGGCTTTGCCCTCATGGTGGTTGCTTCATGACTTTGGTTGGATCTGCCAGCCTGGTTATCACATCCAGAACCCGTAATGGGCTAAGGAATAAAGGACCTTTGTTCCTGCATCTCTTTCTTAAGATCAAGGAAACCTTTCCTGGAAGGCTCTCAGTTGACACTAGACAGGATTAGAGACGTCAGCTAACAGTCATTGGCAAACTCAAGGAGACTAGTATTATTGGCTTTGGCCAATTGGTTGGGGCGGAATAGATACTGGGACATACCCATGCATTTCACCTTTGTTTTCAAGGGAGAAGAGGGAAGCTATGGAGAAAAACAGTCATTGCTTGCCTATTACGTACCTCATCTGGACATTTTATCTATAGTATCTTATTTAATAATTATAGAAATCATTATCTATTTTCCAAATGAAGAAATTGCAGCTCAATGTGGCTAAATAATGTACTCCAAATCCCATCACCAGTAAGTGGAGGAAAAAGGACTAGAATGCAGTTTCATCCAAAGCCTTTGCTCTCTCTACTGTTCCAGGCTATCTCACCAGAGCTGACTCTTCTCAGCTCTACCTAAGCTAGAGACTCCCAAAATGAATTGAAAACTTCCAGGAACCACTGGAAGCACAAGAGATAGTGTCTCCAACACCTCCATAGTGTTGCCCCCTTCCCTACCTACTCCCGTTAATTTCACCCTCTTACCCAGCATGTATGTCTCAGTTCTATACTGCCTCCTCATCTTCATCAAGGCCACATTCACCTCTCAGCCCTTTCTCTCATTCAAACCATAATAGAGGTCTTCCAAGGCCCTCCCCAAACCCTGACCTACCCTCCTAGATCCCCATCTCCACTTCACTGAAGTCTTATCAAATAGCACATCCATGTACGCTGTTCTTTCATTCATTGTGTACTTTGTAGTTTGTGTTCTATTATTTCACGTGAATGTGTCTCACTTTCCTAGTAGGTGTTTAAGTGCTCAGCCCAATGCTTGGCCCATGATAGGTACTCAACAAATACTTAATGATTAAATGATGACAGAGACTGCCTCTTATTTTTCTATATCCCTAATAACATTCAGCCTGCTGCTGAGCACATGGGTGGTAACTAATAGACTAATTGGCTTTAGGCTAATTTCTCCCCAGGGCTGAGGGCATGCAGATGAAGAAGTCGACATGACCTTTGTCAGTTCTGAGGGAGCCCTTTGCCAAATGGACCCTGTCAAGTTCACATTTACTTGTAGCCCTGAACTCATTTAAAGAAATAGAACATATGAGACCATGACTTCTGGGAAATCATTTAGTTCCCCTATGAGGAATGCTGGCATGATCATTTCCTTTCCCCCAGGGGGAAGAAGAAAATATCAGAGGCCCTTGAGACCCTCAGTGCTAAAATTTAACTTACACAATTACTCAGTCATTTCTCAGGAAGTTTCTGGTGTGGCGATGATCCTAGACAGACAGGCCAATGCTCTACCCTAACAGTAGAATCAGAGACTGGTCTTCTGGGATGAGGGGTTACTCTGGGCTTGGGCTCCTGCTGGCCTGCCTGGATTTCTATCTGAATCCTCCAGGTCACTGCACTTCTCAACAAGCATTACCATTCTCCCCTTAAGTCTTCTGGTGTTAACCCCACTCCCTGTACTTTGTGTGTCAAACTGGCTAGGTGTTGAGTACATGTTTTGCTTTATCCCCATACTGACTGTGGTTATTGTGAAAAGGCTTCAATCTCATTGCCTGCAAAAATAGAGGAGCTAGAGAAAGGGGCAGAGGAATGGAGGTGGTGGGTGGCTGTCGCAGGTATTCTCTGAGGTTTTTTCCAGCATCCTCTGGCTCTTTTTAGCTAAGTTTGCTGGAAATAAGAAAGAAGAACTGTTGCCCCTGTCAGGTAAGCATTCCATCCAGAAGAGGTTCTTGGTAAACTTTGAGGATTTTTGTTTTCATGAAACAATCAAGACAAAATGTCAAATAGCATGAGTTTGCTGGATGTTTCCTAGTACTAGTGCCTGCCTCACAGTGCTTAGCACAGCACCTGTCATACAGGAAACCCCTTTAGTTATGATTTTCTTTGCCACCTACTCTCCCCCAGTCAGAAACTCAGCTGGGTGGTTTCTTATCCTTATCCTCAGTTTCTGGCACTTTTGAATGTTATTGACAATATAATTCTACAGGGAAGGGCACATACACACAAATATAGAGCAGATTAAAATATATTTACTAAAATTATTGGGGATACGTGAAAGCTATAAATGGAGCATGGACACTGACAGCTTTATATTGCTTCCTTCCCAGCTCCACTTCTCACCCCCTTCCCAAAAATCTTTGAATTTTTTCAAAGAATATAATCTAATGAATGAGGCAAGAGTGAATTTTCTGGCACTATCAGTGGGTAGAGGAGGCACCTAGGAGGGCAATAAAATTTCATCCTGTCTTTGAGATTCCAAGGTTAGGTTCCCTGCTGAGAACAAAAGAGCTCCAAGTTAAGGGGGAGGCAACCAGGGGACCCTGTCCAAAATGGCAGCTTGAGAGGAAGTAGCCTGCTGCCTGTTCTGGAACCTCTCAAAGCAGTGTTTAGAATGTTCTCTCTCATTAATCCTATTTAAAGCTAGAGGTGAGGCAGGGAGTCCTGTTTCAACTTGCAGTGGTGAGGTTCCCTGCTGCCACTGCTGCAGGGCTAAGCCCAGGGCTGGGAGGGGGCAAGGGCTTTCCAGGGCCACTCGGGCTGGCTCACAGCTTCTTAGAAGAACTTCTCAGACTCCCCCCACCCTTAGACCTGATTTTACTGGCCTGCCCCTGGCCTTAAACTGTGTTGAGGAAGAGGATGCTGGGTGAGAAGGCAGGAGGTGTGGGCTGGCAGACTGGCTGGCCGGCTGTTCTGGTAATGAAAGGGTGTTGGGAGAAAGGTGAGGAACTCTCCATTGAGGTGTAGGTGGGGGAGGGAGAAACAAAAAAGAAGGGGCCCTTGTGCAAGAGTGTTTTCTGGGAAAGTGCCTCTCCCTCTGGGCATGGGGAGGTCTCTAACTGGTTTAAAAACACATTCTGTCTTTGGGGTTCTCATAAAAAAGCCAGATCTAGGGAAAAGAGGTCTCCCTGGCCTTCAAGAGGGAATGTGTGAGTGAATGTACCATTAATAATGTAGAGTCAGCCTTTTACAGAGGGAGGATAGTGGACAGTGCTTCCTTCTGTAGTATTATTTCTGGGAGACCCTAAGAGAATTCTTTTCCTAAATATACTCCTGTAAGTAAGTGAGAGTCAGTACTTGAGATTCACCTATAGGCAAGACAAAATCTAGTGTTGTCTGAAGATCAGAGTTCTTGGCTAGCTCTGATGATTATTAGCTATGACCATGGATGTAATTTAACCTCAGCTGCTTACCTATAAAGTGCAGAGAGCAAGCCCTCATACACATGTGTCATATATATCTCACTGGGTTGTCACAAAGACCAAATCAGGTGACAATATAAAAGTTCTTTTAAAACTCAAGTCACTGTAGACACAAGGCAGATGCATCCCTTTTACTCAAGGTCTGCCCCACTGATGCAGGCTTTAAGCCCTTAGTATATACTTGTTCCCCAATATTCTGATAAGCTTTCAGGGCTTAACACTGAAATCTCACAAGGACAAGCTTTCTTTCCTAGTTATTTCCTCTTGTCCTGAGGATCCTTTCTTAGCCTGGGCCTCTTTTAGGTTGTCTAGAAATGTGCCATGATAAATGTCGGAGACTTTCCCAGCAAGACTGGGCAGGGGTTGAAAGATCTGTATGCCGGAGTGCCTGGGTGGCTCAGTTGGTTAAGCCTCTGCCTTCAGCTCCTGGTGTCAGGGTCCTGGGATTGAGGCCTGGCATCTGGCTCTCTGCTTGGCAGGGAGCCCGCTTCTCCCTCTCCTCCCTGCTCATGCTCCCTCTCACCATCTCTGTCTCTCTCAAATAAATAAATATAATCTTTAAAAAAAAAAAAGAAAGATCTGCATGCCATATCATAAGAGTGAATTGGGAGTAGAATCAACCCATGGGAAAGGCAGAATCATCAAATATCTTACAGTGGCTAAAGGCTTAGTAGTAAGAGTAATTCGCTAATATGAAGCCAAATTTTTAAACTCAGGTCCAGCATCAGCCTCCCGACTTTATAAAAGCACTTAATGTTATGTATCTTCATTTTCCTCTCGTAAAATGGGGCTAACAAAACATGTCTTGTGCTTCCTTCGGCCTGCATAAAGGTGATGGGGGATAGTGAAGGAAAGGCTGCAAATGTGTGGTAACTTAGACCCCTGGAGTTGTCAGACATCCTTGATAAACGCCCCTTTGGCAGTGCTCCTGCTATGCTGAGGCACAGCCAACTTCACTAGATTTGCATTAAACTCCCACAATGCCAGGCACCATCATTATTGCCTTGAAAGCAGTAAAGCAGTAGAGCAAAATATGCTATTTTAGGACTTAAAACTGAAAAGCAGAAAAAAAATCAATGTGAGCATAAAGAGATAATTTAACAGAATTGTACTCAGGAGGCAAGGGAAAACATTATATATTAACTTCTAGTCAAGTGGAACTTGACATTTACATAGCAAGCGAAATCACCACAACCAAAAAACAAATTAACAGTCTTATTATCCCCAGGCAGGGAAAGAGAGAGGGAGGTGAAGACTATCTCTAAGATGTCTAGGGGGATTTGAGGAAAAACAGTCTCATTTTAGGTTGACAGAATTTTGGCCTGGACATCAGAAGACGCAGTCCTGCCGGATTTTCTTTTCTTCCTCCAGAGCAGAGACTTAATCTATTTGTAGAGCACTTTATACTTTTGAAGTGCAAACATTATCTCATTTGCTCTTGGCCAATCTTTTAATGTATGGAGAGCAGGTGTTATTATCCCCACTTAACAGATGAGAAAACAGAGGCTTGGTAAGATTAAGTTGCATACATAACAAACCACAGAATAAAACAGAAGCCAGGGGCACCTAGGTGGCTCAGTGGGTTAAAGCCTCTGCCTTCAGCTCAGGTCATGATCTCAGGGTCCTGGGATCGAGCCCCGCATCCGGCTCTCTGCTCAGCGGGGAGCCTGCTTCCTCCTCTCTCTCTCTCTGCCTACTTGTAATCTCTGTCAAATAAATAAAAAATCTTAAAAAGAAAAAAACAGAAGCCACTTTTTTCTTTGGTTCACATTCTTGACATCCAAACTGAAAAAATCACCCTGTAATTAGAATTTCATAGAGTTTGATGGGGGTAAAAATTATCCTGTACAACATTTCACCCAGCGCAAGAATCCTAACTATGATACACAAAACAGGAAGCTAGCCAATTCTGTTTGTTGATTATTTTAACAAAGAACTCACAAACCATTCTATTTCTGATAAACTATTCTATTTTTGACATCTGTATGTGTTGGGGAATTTGGTGAAATTAAAATAAAAATCTCTCTCCCAGTAATATCTACCTATCATTTAATGTTCATTAAATGTTGCAGCTTAAAAATGATGAAATGAGGGGCACCTGAGTGGCTCAGTTGATTGAGCATCTGACTTCAGATTTCGGCTCAGCTCATGATCTCAGGGGTGAGATCGAGCCCCATGTAAGGCTCTACATGCATTGCAGAGTCTGCTTGAGATTCTCTGTCTCCCTCATCCTCTGACCTTTCCCCTGCTCATGCTCTCTATCTAATAACTAAGCTAAATAAATAAATAAAATCTTTTTTAAAAGGAAGAAATGATGAAATGATGGCTCCAGTCTAAGTAATAAGTCTCTCATGAGTTGGGGTGTGAGTTCTGGCTCTGACTGCCAGTCTGGTTTTCTTATCCCCAACACCCGAGAACTTAATACGTCTATTCCCTCTTCCACATGAAAATCTTTCAAATATTTGAAAACCCAATCTAGTGTAAGAAGTCCAAAATCTAGTGGAAAGGAGTTTCCTCTTCCCCCAATTTTTTTTTAAAGATTTTATTTATTTATTTGACAGAGAGAAATCACAAGAGAGGCAGGCAGAGAGAGAGGAAGGGAAGCAGGCTCTCCGCTGAGCAGAGAGCCAGATGCGGGACTCGATCCCAGGATCCTGAGATCATGACCTGAGCTGAAGGCAGCGGCTTAACCCACTGAGCCACCCAGGCACCCTCCTCTTCCCCAAATTTAATGTACCCATTTTACTTTACCATTACTCCTGCGATGTGATTTTCTCATTTACTCAACAAACATTTCAAGATATTCCAAGTATTTCCTTTTTTAAAAAAACATTTATTCTTTGCAGGAGAGAGAGTTGAGGGGGGTGCTGGGGAGCAAATCTCAAGCCGACTCCCAGCTGAACACGGAGCCCCATCCAGGGCTAGATCTCATGACCCATGCGATCATGAACTGAAACCAAGAATCAGACACTTAGCAGGCTGAGCTGCCCAGGTTCCTCTCAAGTATTTCAACCATACTCATCCCTGTGCTACATACTAGGAACAGAGCATGGAACAAGACAAAAGTGTTCTTTTCTTCTGAAGCATGCAGTCTGGTGGGGACTGTGGTCATTGAACAAATAAAATAAGGTGTAGCAAGGTGCTGTAGTACATGGATGTCTAAGAACTATGCTAGGGAGGACACCTAATCTGGGCTGCTGCTAGCCATCCTTGTTGCTGTGTGCCCACAGGCTTTCTAGTGAGGATCTCTATAAAGTGTGGGGCCATGGCGAGGCCATATTAACCCAAGAATTTGTCCAAGGCACAGTGCAGCTATTCTCTCTCTCTCTATCAACACACTAAACATCTGTTAAAGCAAGGTAAGATGGAGTTTGCTTTTTACCAGATGCACTGCACTGAGGTCCCCTCAAGTCTATATGATCTATTGTCCAGTCAGACATTAAATTAATTTAATTAAAAAATTAATTTTTTAATTAATTTTAAAAAAATTAATTTTTTTTAGTTGAAATGAAGTTATTCACAATTTACTTGTATTAGATTTCATTTTCTTGATTTTGGTCCAGGATCCTAATCTGTAATAATCTCTTTTTGTCTCCATTTCTATTAACAAAGATATGTTTGCAAGAACTAGAAACTTGTTCAGGTTATCCTAGTTTATAAGAGTTTATTGTAAGGATAAGAATGGCTTCTGCAGATCCCACAAAGGGCTTTCAGAGGAGGGAAGAAGAGATGACCAGAGCAGCAGCAAAATGAGAACAACCCTGGGGACCCATCTTCCACGTAAGTATTCTCACTCCTCTACCTCTTCTTCCTATTCTACTCTCTATTCTTTTCCTCCCTGTGGTTTCTTTTTATTCTTGATTTCTTCCAGTTGCCTTTTCTCTGTGTCTTTCCACTTCTACACTATTTGTCAACTGCATTTGCTGCTTTTCGACACCTAGAAGATCTGACTAAGTCAGCCATCCCTCTCAAGAGGGAAGTATGGTCCTGGCTATTTGGGTCAGGATCAGCCATCCCTCTCAAGTGTCTGTATGGTCCTGGCTATTTGGATCAGGTTCCATCCCTAATCTAATCATCTCTGGGCAGGATGTGGCATTGCATGGGAACAAGCATAACAATCTCTTGGAAGAGAGATGTAGATATGCAGGCCCCAGAACACATTTTCTTAAAGGCACTAATAGTGTCTGAGTGCTTCATAATTTTCTCCTTACCTATATAGGGATTTAGTCCTCTAAAATATTTATTTTCTGTTTTCTGAGTTTTATCCTTTCATGTGTCAGTTTCAGACCTGGTACTTCCCTTACAAAACGAGCAATTTCACCTTTCCACTTTATGTGTGTGTTGAAAGCAAGAATCATGATCCCAGCCACTTGTCACTTGAACCAAAAGAGATTTACTACTTTTAATCTAAATGATGCCTGTTATAACAGGAATGTCTTATGCATTAACAAAGATACAGTCCGAACTTATAAGAGAGTTGGCAGGTGTTCAATTTCTCTTCTTGTCACTCTATCCAACCTTTGAAGCACAACTGGAAAGGAAGACTCAGAGCCTGGCTCTCTGAAGAGGTGGGGACATGTACAACTGTGGTCCCTGTGATTAGCCATTGCAGCACTCTTTGTTTGGGAGAGCTTTATAGTTTCTTCAAAACTCGAAGACTGCCATTAAAAATGATACCTGGACAAGTTTTATTGGCTGTGTACTTCAAAAGTGGAATACTATTACCCCTCTGGTTGCTAGCAAAAAAAGTGAAGGTGAAATCAACTAGTGGCTGGGCTTCATAAAATCAGAACTTGGTTATATTCATTACAATATATGTTAAAATCAATATGTCAAGAGAAGTCCTTTAAGTATGAAATTAAAATCTTGAAAGATAGATGTTTCTGGGGAGTATCAATATACTCCTATTGTTCTTCCTATCATCTTCAAAGTGTGGGAATTTCTTAGGAACACAAATTCCCAGGCTGGTGTCACCTACTAAAGAAGATCCCACCTACTAAATCTGAAACTCTGGTGTGGGGGCCACCAATCTATGTTTTAACAGGAGGTTTTTAAACATGCTCAGTCTGAGAATCACTGTTTTTCGCTGAGAATCAGGGTCACTTTTATTTTTACAAATATTGCTAATCAATGTAAAAGTCAAATAAATGTACATTCTAGATGTTTACATGACAAATGACAAAACCATGTATGTATGTGTATATTTGTATGGTGTGTGTGTATATATATATTAATATATTTCATATATAATTCTTACATATATTTCATATACAGTTGACCTTTGAACAACATGGGGGTTAGTGGTGCCAACCCCTGTGCAGGTGAAAATCCATGTGAAACTTTGACTCCCCAGAACTTAACTACTAATAGACAGCGTTGACCAGAAGCCCGACTGACAGCATAAAATGTTGAATAACACATAGTTTATATGTTATATGTATTTATTATATACTGTATTCTTACAATAATACTTAAAATACTTAAATTTTTTTACAATATTTCTATGCTATGTGGTTTGACTTCAAGTTTTGTTGCAAATCCCCCCAAATTTTTCCACTATGCTTACTGAAAAAAAATCATGTGTAAATGGACTCAAACTGTTCAAACCAATTTTATTCAAGGACAACTGTAAACATAATATGTATTTTCACTATTATGAATAATTTAAAATATAAATATATTGTTCTTTATAATACTTATAAAATTATGTTTTATAAATAATATATCATATACACACATATACAGGCATATGGGAAATAAGCCTTGTAAACTACTATGCAATTTGAAGATAATGTTCTTTTAGGAGTTTGAATCACACCATTCTTTTCTATTTTGCATCACACCCAATTGTTGATAGGACAAAGAAAATGTAGGTGCGGATGAAAACATGATATACCATCTTTATTACAAACAGAGACCAGATTGGAGAATGTGGATTGAGTCAGTGGACAAATGTATTTTCTAATATACAAAGAAACCCTTCTGTGGGAAGATAGAATTCAGGAATGTCACACTTCACATTAAAAGAAATACCAAGAATGGGGATGAAGTATTTCTCCTGAACAACTCTAGATATTTAACCCACAGGGTTTGGCCATTAAGCTGAGTCAACAACGAACATGGCCTTCCTCTTCAAGGCTGGAGAACAGCACTAAATTAAGGTAGTTGTGTTGTCCCCTGAACCCCCACTTCTCAGGGACCAGCTATGGCTTCTTTGAGTATCTTCCTGGGACCTCTGCAGGTTAGTTTATCCTTGAAGGCTCTGAAATTGGTCAGAACAGTCCCCTAGTCAAATAAATCCAAGATTATTTTGAATTCATGGTTGAAAATTGATGCGCTGTCCCATCCCAAGTATATCTAATCACATTTTCCAACATAGTATACCAGAGGTTTCTCAATGAAATTAAATGACCCACTAAGATTTTTGAATTATACACTCTATAAAGACAATTCAATAATAAAATGTCAGTTATTTAGGAATGTCCCAGATTTGAATATAAATGTCACTTACTATCAAATTCCCAGAGGGAATTTAAAGCTCAAAGTCTAAATTTCCTTGCCAAGTCAAAGTTCAAAGAAACTAATCTCCATAATCAAATTTGCTTGCTTTTATGAGTTAAAGTTCAAGGAAATTAAAGTCTACAATTCATCCTCTTCAGTTTCTTACTGTGCTTAGACTCAGCCAGAGAACTTCCTGATGGTTGGGTTGAACTGGAATTCCTTCAGCAGCTGCGCCCTCACTCTAATTCCTTCAGGCCCTCAGAGTTTTATCAATCCAACGCCACGCCTCATATACCTCAGTTTTAAGGAACTTGACTGGTTGATAGAACAATTAATTATTACAGTATAGACTTTCTGTTTCCCCAAAGCCCAGACAAATATTCTCTCCCGATCAATCTCTGTTCCGGCTCCTCTGAACTCTTTTTCAATAAGGCTTGGTCCTTGGACATGTTCTTAAGAGCTCAGTTTTATCAAGAATCCTGCTAAATCAGCTAATCCAGAAGCCCCCATCCTTGATATCTGATCACTCCTGATATCTACTCAGGTTCTTCATACCATATCACCCCCTAAGTAATATCTGATCATCCTGGCCATCTTCAGCAAGAATCCTGTTTGGATGATTTATCAAAATCTCCCCTTACTCCTGGCGTTTCCTGTTAGTAACTTTCCATCTGCCAGCCTCTACCCTGCTCCTTGGCTGTTAATCTCCATTTTTTCTTGTTGTATTTAGAATTGAGCCCAATCTCTCTCCCCTAGGGTAAAACCCCATTGTGGTAATCCCCAAACCTATTATAATAGGACCCCTTAATAAAGTCTTCCCTACCATTGTTTGGCAAGTGTCAGAATAATTTTTTTTTTCCTGTGATACCCAGGCCCCATCAAGAGACTTTCAATATGTCATTTTGGTCTGAAAATTCAATTTCCTGTCCTATGCACCAAATGATGAGGTCCCTCAGTGGATTCAATCAATGGTCCCTCTTTTTTACCCACCTCGCCTCTGATGTAGATAAGGGAAAGATATGACATGACTTACATCTGTGGGCAAATAAGTTTTATAATTTCCCAAATTATACACACATACCCAACAAGTAATAGAAAATGTGAATCTGAGTGAGGACTCCCCTCCGTTTCTCCAAGACATAAGACCTAGCATGGGGTAGAAGAGAACGGCAACTCCCCATAGGCAGCTCACTCTCAAGAAGAAAAAGAGATGGGCATCTGGGTGGCTCAGTCAGCTAAGTGTCTGCCTTTGGCTCATTCAGGTCATGATCTGGGGACTCAAGCCCTGCCTAGGGCTCCCTGCTCAGTGGGCAGTCTGCTTCTCCTTCTGTCCCTCACCCTGCTGTGCTCTCTCTCTCTCTCTGTCTCTTTATATTGAATAAATAAATAAAATCTTTTTTAAAAAAAGAGGAAAAGGGAAGAAATGAGCTGAGCCAGGTATTCCTAGTTTACTATCTTTAAATTCACTAACCCAATTAAATGGTACCTTTTCCCCTGGGAAGTAAGAAGTAAAGAGAAACCAGGAGTATCACACCTCCCTTTAGAAGAAGCATCTAACATGAGGAGGAGACTCAGTCAGTTAAGTGGCTCTCTTCAGCTCAGGTCATAATCTCAGGGTCCTGAGATCGAGTCCCACATCAGGCTCCCTGCTCAGCTGGGAGTCTGCTTCTCTCTCTCCCTCTGCCTGCTGCTCCGCCTGTTTGTACTCTCTCTCTCTGTGTCAAATAAATAAATAAAATATTAAAAAAAATGAAGTGAGGAGGAATTGTCCACCATCCATGTAGGAGGACTTGTATTATATAGGATTATAAGAGCAATGTTTAATAAATTGACTATGCAAACTAGTTCCTAAACAGGGAGTCCATGCCTTCTTTTCCTTAGTTTTTGCTCTAGAGATATATTAAAAATGAACAAACCAATAAACCCTTTACATTTTTATGCTTGCTTTTTATTCAGTTTAGTACTATTATTATTATTATTATCATGCTATCCAGTTTATTCCACCTCTAAACCTTCTGCCATCCTTACCACTGTTTAATTTCTCTTTGAAATAGTTAACTATCTGAATGTTTTCCCTTAAATCTAACATTAGAAATACCTATGGCTATCTTCTCCTTTTTAGTTATGCAACCTGCTTCTCAAACAATATGGTCAACAGGCAATTGATTTTTCACATGGGTGCCAAGGCATTAAGTAAGAGAAAGAATAGTGTTTTCCACAAATGTTGCCGGGACAATTGGATATCAATATGCAGAAAAAATGAATTTGGATCCCTACCTTATACGATACCAAGAAAAAGAACTCAAAAGTGATGATAAATTTAAATATACAAAATGTAGTGATCCAAATGGGCACGTGCACCCCAATGTTTAGAGCAACAGTGTCCACAATAGCCAAACTATGGAAAGACCCCAGATGTCCATCAACAGATGAATGGAAAAGAATATGTGGTATATACATACAACAGAATATTACTCAGCCATAAAAAAATGAAATCTTTCCATTTGCAACAATGTGAATGGAACTAGAGCGTATTATGTTATGCGAAATAAGTCAACCAGAGAAAGACAATTATCATATGGTTTCACTCCTATGTGGAATACAAGAAATAGCACGGAGGGTCACAGGGGAAGGGAGGGAAAACCAAATGGAAAGAGATCACAGAGGGAGACAAACTATAAGGGAAACTATAAGTTTTCTCGTGAGAGAAAAACTGAGGGTTCCTGGAGGGGAGGGGTTAGAGAGATGGGGTAGCTGGGTGATGGGCATTACGGAGAGCACATGATGAAATGGGCACTGGCTGTTATATACAGTTGATGAATCACTGAACTCTACCTCTGAAACTAGTAACATAATATATGTTAATTAACTGAACTTAAATAAAAAAGAAAATTTAAAAAATATAAATATTTAAGATAAAACCAAAAAACTCTTAGAAGAAAATAATAATTCTTAATCTTTCTGACCTTGGATTAGGCAATGATTCCTTAGATATGACACCAAATACTGTAAATGCCTAATTGACAAAATAAAAAAATAGATTAATTTATTGTATTGTAAGTGATACCATCAAGAAAGTGAAATGACAACCCACAGAATGGGAGAAAATGTTTCCAAATCATATACCTGATAAGGGACATCAGATATCCAGAATACATAAAGAAGTCTGAAAATGGGTAAAGGATCTGAATAGACATTTCTCCAAGGAAGACATAGAAATGCTTCATAAACACATAAAAATTTACTCAATATAGTCATGAAGAAAACCTTACCAAAATACAGTGAGATACTACAGCTACTAGAATGGCTCTAGTCAAAAAGAGATCATGATATGTACTGGTGAAGATGTGGAGAAGTTGGAATCTCATAAACTGCTAATGAAAAAGTAAAATGGTACTGCTGTTTTGGAAGCCAGTCTGGCAGTTCCTCAAAAAGTTATACATAAAGTTATCATATAACTCAGAAATTTCATCTTAAGTTATAAACCCAAGAGAAATTCAAATTTATATCTACCCAAAAGCTTGTACATGAATATTCATAACCAAAAAGTGGAAACAATTCAACTGTCTATCAACTGATAAATGGATAAATAGAATGTGCTATATTCATATTATAGCATATTGTTCACAATAAAAAGGGATGACGTAGGGAATAGGCAAATCCATGGACACAGAAAGATTAGTGGTTGCCTCTGACTGGGGGATAGGGTGTTAACGGAAAATAGGGAGTGCCTACACGTAGAGAACAGGGTTTCTTCAATGTTTATTGCAGCAATGGCTACGGTCGCCAAACTGTGGAAAGAACCAAGATGCCCTTCAACGGATGAATGGATAAGGAAGATGTGGTCCATATACACAATGGAGCATTATGCCTCCATCAGAAAGGATGAATACCCAACTTTTGTAGCAACATGGACGGGACTGGAAGAAATTATGCTGAGCGAAATAAGTCAAGCAGTGAGAGTCAAGTATCATATGGTCTCACTTATTTGTGGAGCATAACAAATAACATGGAGGACATGGGTAGATGGAGAGGAGAGAGAGTTGAGGGAAACTGGAAGGGGAGATGAACCATGAGAGACTATGGACTCTGAAAAACAACCAGAGGGTTTTGAAGGGGCGGGGGTGGGGGTGGGAGGTTGAGGAACCAGGTGGTGGGTAATAGGGAGGGCACGTACTGCAAGGAGCAATGGGTGTGATGCCAAAACAATGAACACTGTTATGCTGTAAATAAACAAAAAAACAAAAAAACAAAAAAAAAAGAACAGGGTTTCTTTTGGAAAGATGAAATGTTCTAAAATTGTTTGTGGTGGTGGCTTTATGACTCTGACCATGCTAAAAGCCACTGAATGGTACACTTTAACTGGCTGAATGGTCTGCTGTATAGATTCTATCTCAGTAAAGCTGTTAAGAAAACAAGGCAAAAGAATTTGTGTATTTCTTGAAGGCAGAGACCATTTCTTATGATTCTTTGTGCAATGTGTATGAGTATGTAAAGGAGTGGCTTCATCAATTTTGCTCTGGGTTGAGCTTCCACCTAACAAGACTTGACATCATTGAGATCAATGAATGCTTTCATTTTCTTAATGATATTTCTGAGGACTGCATCAAGCAGAGGTAATGTTCATTTCCCTATGCTCATCTAATTCCTTTGCTGTTTTATTAAGGAACTTGGAGAAAACTGGATCCAGAAATATCAAGAACAACAGGCATTGGAAAGCCAGCCATGTTCCCTCAATGCCTATAGCTGTTGTACAATTCATCGCAATTGAATTGCCCTGTCCCTGTGGTCCCCTCTTATTGTCACTGTCACTCATAAAAGTCCAGAGGCACTGTGTCATGCCTCCATGTACACTTCTGCCTAGATAAGTTAGAGATCCTCCATGCAGCTCCAAAGCAGGAGCTCTCACAAGTCCTACTGTGGGTTCTCCATCTCTGGAGAATCTCTGCTCAAGATTTTGGTCTATAGGTATTCCCCCTGTCACTTTGTACTGAGCATGGACTTAAATGCCACCTCCAGGAAACCAAACCTGAGGCTCCTACCATGTTGAGCTGGATCAGTTCTTCTCTGTCTTCCCCCTGCTTCTATACTCACCTGCTCTCCACGCCCATCCTCTTTCCTGGAGTTTTCAGATGCTTCTATGGCTAGCCATATCAGATACTGAGGAGCACAAAATTCAAATTCAGATAAACATGCATTAGATCTGCCCTCCTTTTCTTGTTAATTATATGAACTCAGAGGAGTTACTTAGCCCCTGAAGCTTTATTCTCGTTTTTTTTTTTTTTTTAAGATTTTATTTATTTATTTGACAGAGAGATCACAAGTAGGCAGAGAGGCAGACAGAGAGAGAGAGAGACACACAGGGCTTCATCCCAGGACCCTGAGACCATGACCTAGCTGAAGGCAGAGGCTTAAT
This sequence comes from Meles meles, assembly GCF_922984935.1. NCBI lineage: Eukaryota > Metazoa > Chordata > Mammalia > Carnivora > Mustelidae > Meles > Meles meles. The sequence goes on along the minus strand of NC_060067.1, from coordinate 168,037,795 downwards.
GCACTACCCAGACACCCCTTTGCCTCATTCTTAAGTAGAGATAATTATAACTTGCTGAGAAGGGAGGGGTGGGAAGCAGTGGTGGTGTGAAGATTAAATGAGATAATACAACTGAGGCATCTAGCATAGCATCTTGTCCCTGGAATGTGGTCCGAAATTCGTAGCAGCTTTTATTCTTTCTGCCTTAGACTGGGCCAAAAGCCCACTGGAGACAGTGTGGTGAGGAGATACCCTAGGCTAAGCTGCACAGCTTCTGGTTTGCGCTGTTCTGAGGGCCCTAGACTTGTGACATCTCCCTTCCCTGTCTCGTGAATCAACTATCCAGAGTGCTTTGACAGAGAAAAGGCAGCTGACCCAGTCCCTAAAACATGCAACACAGTGACTTCAGTCCTTTCAAGTTTAGGACTTCCAGGTTGGTCCTAGTGTCAGGGCCAGAGGACAGCAGAAGAGCCATAGAGCTGTCTCCACCACATTTCTGCTGCCCTGCCTCAGGACACTCATTGTACCCTCCAAGTCATCACATTTGGAGAGAAGTTTGCCCTCTCTGGGAACATGTTTAAATGCATGAATGCACAGAGGCCCCTAGGTCATAAGGACTTTCCAGCAACCTCCTATCCTAGGCCCCTCCTATTCCCCTACATATTCCAAGGGCCAAATTGTTCTTTCTCAGGACTGGTGACCTTGTTTAAGGTGGTCAGGACAGGAATTCTCACAAAGCCTGGGAGCAGCCTGAAGCCCTGGGCTTGAGACGTATCTTCACGTCTCCTCATAATGCACAGTACTTGGATAGTGCTCAGTAAATATTTCTGGACTAATGAGTCAGCGTGGGCTGCTTTCCTTCCCTTTCCATCTCTGAGAGCCCAGCTGAGTATGGAATGAAAGGGAAATGAAATAAACATCTCAGGCCCTGTAGCCCACCAGGGTCAGGATATTCACAGTGCTGTTGTGAGTCAGAGCTGACCCTTTTTTGTCATCAACCAAGGCACCGGAACTAAGAGCATAAACAGGCAGAAGAGGAGGAGGGTTTTTAGAATAGAGGGACTTGTCCCTGGGTAACACTTTATCAAAGCCCACAGCTTTCAACAATAAACTTTTGGTAGAAATGCTTTATAGGCCAGATTAGTTTGTGAGCTTTTGTATACAGAATCACAGTTAAGTCTCACAATAACTTTGCAAGGGATGGTTTTCAACAAGTTAAAATTCAGTCAGAGCTGTGATCATGTCCCCCAAATGATTTTCTCTCTTAGCTTGTTTTCGAAGAGTTTCACTGCATCAGAGAGGGGAGGTACTCGGTCCATATAATCAGATATGTAGCTGGGTTTGGAAAAGGAGAAGAGATGTCTTACCATTAATTTTTTATTAGACAGTCTGGAGGTCTGTGATTTGAAATTAGTTTTTCAATTTTGTCCACAGGCATTTAATGGAAATAGTCAAGGTCAACTGCTTAGGGGTTCATAATAAATGTTGAATTTAAAATTTTCCTACCCCTCTCGGTTTATACATGGGCTAAAAGTAGGACATAGGGAAGTTAAGAGACTTGTTCAAAACATGACAGTAAGTTAGGACCAGTGGTAAGACCAGAACCAAGTTTTCTGGCTCCTAGTTCGTGTCTCTTTTCAACTCCTCAGGCTGCTTCTTCCCCCTGTGTGTGTCTTATTTCCCCTTCAAAGGCTGCAGACAAGGACGATGGAATGCTTTCTGGTTTCTCCTTGGTAAGAAGGGGATAGTGAGGTAGTTCAGCCCTTAGGCCCAACTCACTGTTTTTCAGCATTGAGAGTAGGGTAGACATAAAAGAATAGAGTTAAATCACTTTTCAAGGTGAGCTTTGAAGAACACTATTTCCAAATTTTGGCAGATGACTCAGAAATGCAGGGTTTTATAGATCTGGTTACTGCCAATTTTCTGTAGCAAATAATGGTTTATGTCCATGCAACATTTTGCAATGAAATAATGTATGTTAGCACTTACATCTGAGGAGACACATTTTTATCCTTAGTCACTGAACTTGCATAGTTATTAATCTTGCCTCTGTGTTTCCTCATCAGATCATAACTTTCCTTATATTCCTTTGTATTTCTCACAGTATGTACCAATGTTGGTAATTATGATTTTTGTATTCTTAAGTGCTAAATTTTGTTGCAGAGTAGATGTTGAACAAATAAATATAAATATATAAATAAATATAAATTTATAAATGGATTATAAATGGAGTAAAGGGATTATAAAAATGGAGAGAGCTGAGATAAGCTCTTTCACTATCAACCTGCGTCAGTAATTCAAATTCTCTTATCTCTTACCACCTCAGACATCCTAAACTGCAGAATAGCCATTTACAGATGAACTTGAAAAACCATGAGGTAAGTTGGAGGAGGAAGAAGAAAACATTTGGCCACATATGAAGATTTATTGACTGAGAAAATGTTAAGTTTGAAAATACCATAGAGATGATCTAATTCGAAGATTTTATAACTTTTCTCCAGAAGGAAAAGCAGAGGGAATATCTCCCCCAGAATGGCATATACAAATGTCTTTGAATTTGTATGCATTTTATTTTCAAAATCATGTATCTATACCCATTGTGTTCTCCACCTCCTAGTCCATAGGACGAGGATCCAAGCAACATTCTCACCTTAACTAAAGGAATGGCAGATCCTTTGCCTTGCCAAGTCATCCAGATGCTCTATGTCAGAGATTTAAGACTTAAAACAGGCTAAGAGTTAAAAGAAAGAAAGAAAGAAAGAAAGAAAGAAAGAAAGAAAGAAAGAAAGAAAGAAATGACAGCCCAGAAACTCCTGCTGCCGAGGCCTTCAAAATTGCCCTGGCTCTTACTCTTACCAATGCCACTTTATTCAGACCATGAGACCATGAGATTCTCCAATATCCTGTTGACACTTCCCTTTTGGAAGCTAGCTTGACTTGAGTGGACATCTAGTTTTCTGTACATACAAGATTTTTAACAGATATGAATCAGTTTTGTATTCAGTTCTGCTCTCATAAACAATTATTATTATTTTTTTTTAAATTTATTTGACAGACAGAGATTACAAGTAGGCAGAGAGGCAGGCAGAGAGAGAGAGGGGGAAGCAGGCTCCCTGCTGAGCAGAGAGCCCAATGTGGGACTCGATCCCGGGACTCCGGGATCATGACCTGAGCTGAAGGCAGAGGTTTTAACCCACTGAGCCACCCAGGCGTCCCTAAACAATTATTTCTGACATTTTTATTTCATTAATGAAAATCCTTTAGTCCTTATTAATTTAGACATCCTCTGACTTTAATAATGTAATACAATTTGTGAAAGGGTAGTTCACATTAAAATGGGAAAGAAAATGTACAAGATTAAATCATTTTAAATTGCTGCTATTTGACTATTTTTGAATCTACAACAATTTCATGTGGTTCAAACTAAAACATTTTACATTAACCATTAGGAACAACAAGGATTATACAGAGGTATCCAATCAATTGTTCCTTCTCTCAATAAACATTTACTGAAAACCCATATGTGCAATTCAGTCCATTAAAGTTTAAAGAATCACAAAACAGAATGATCCACAGACTCTATGCTCTAGAGGTTTACCAAAGAGGTTATAATACAAGGTAGACAGTGATACATATGATAAATGAAATTTAGGTTAATTATCATTTAGAAAAGAAAGAGAGATTTTTTCTAAGAATATTGAAGTTTTCATGAATGTGATTGTTTTAGAGTGAGGCTTTTAAAGATAGGTAACATTTTTATATTCAAATATTTGGGATAAGAAAAGTATTCCAGAAAGAGGAAAGAAAGTGTGAACTGAGAGAAAGAAAAAGCTGTGAAATTATGGTTCATGCACAGGAACGAGAAATTAATGTCTTGGCTAGAATACAGTGAAGGAAAAACATGAGACAGAACATTAGGAGGAAAGACTGGCCAAATTATGGAGAACATTATAACAGTCAAGAATTATAAAGTTTTTCCAACCAGAGAATGCTGTGATTAAAGTTGAATTATAGGCACTATTAACAAACAGTTTGAGAAGGTTGAATTAAAGTGGGGATGACTGGTGGTAGTAGTCCAGGAGCAAGGTGATGGGGAAGAATTTGGGTGATAGCTGCGAGATAGACTTTTGAAGGTTAGGTTGGTATAACCAGAACCACACAAAGTGTCAGCTTTCTTTGATACCTCAGAAAGATTGGTCATATCTCCTTCATTCTATGAGATCCTCAGGAAGGGGAATGGAGGGGACTTTAATCAAAGGGATTCCAGCAGACAATTTGTATTGATTTGAAGTAAAGAGTCAGTGAGAAGGACTTGCATTAAGCAAGGAAAAATATACATTTGAAACTCATTTTATCATAAATTTACTTATTGAAATGTAAATATACAGTTTATGTTTATAAAAATTTTGGAATCACTTGGTGAGGCCTCAATTTACTTTCTCTATTTGCTCTTCTCAGAGTTGTGAAACCCAAATATTATACAGAGAATTCTAATGTTTTAGCCAAGAAAAGCTCCCTAGGTGAAAAAGGGTGACAATAAAAGCAGACTTGAATTTTCTCCCTTGCATTTCATCTTCTTGGAGGTGTCTCAAAATTAGGTCCTATAGTCAGAACCATGCTGGTCCTTGGGGGCTTGTTCTAGAGCTCTTTGTTGCTCAAACCTAGGAAGGTTTTGTGGCTTAGTTTATTAAACAGATATAAGACTTCCACATCAGTCTATGTTGGAATAACTGGGACCATACTCATCTTCCTGCTGTGAAAAACTAGAAAACTAAAAAAAAAAAAGAAAAAGAAAAAAAAGCAATAGTTTTTGTACATTGGACAATAGATAGTATAAGACTGTAGTCCCTAGACTATACTGTAGACTCTAGAGCAAAGAGAAAAAAAATAATAATATGAGCTCAAAGATTGTTCAACTTTTCTGCTGGGAGGCACTTTCAAAGTTAGCACAAAGAAAAAGTCATGGAGCAAACAGAGAACAGAATTTGGGAAAGCTAAAGGAGTCAGCATTTCTTCAACAGTGTGCCAGAGATAGTGTTACATGGAAAAAGAGATTCAGAAATCCACATAGTAGTGCCTATCCACATAGTAGTGTCTATGCTCAATATTAAACTGCACATGCATAGAGTAAAATTCTATCAGACCAGCCAAAGGACAATTCAAGGAAACACTAAAATGAACACAGTCTGGAAAGTATTTAGCTTCTCATCAGCTGGCATTGAAAGTCTTCATTGAGCACTCAGGGCTTATAGTGGAAACTTTAGAAGTGTCCTACCTTTTTTTTTTTTAATATTTTATTTATTTGACAGAAAGAAATCACAACTAGGCAGAGAGGCAGGCAGAGAGGGAGGAGGAAGCAGGCTCCCCGCGGAGCAGAGAGCCCGATGTGGGGCTCGATCCTAGGACCCTGGGATCATGACCTGAGCCGAAGGCAGAGGCTTTAACCCACTGAGCCACTCAGGCGCCCCAGAAGTGTCCTACCTTAATAGTGGTGCTAAACTAGTGATAGTGTAAGGGCTTCTTGAAACTCACTCTCATAAAACTAAAAAACAAGCTTTCAAAGGATCAAGCATATCCACAAGGTATTTAGCTGTCTGCCAGAATAAAGTTCAATCTCCCAATACCTTAAAAAGAATCCAACACACAAAAATATAAAATATGATCTCTAGCATTCAATCAGAAATTACTAGATATGTGAAGAAAAGAAATATGTGACCCATCAGGAGAAAAATCAGATAATAGAAATAGACACAGAAATGACAGAAATCATAAAATCAGCTGATAAGGATTTTTAAAACAACTAACCCAAATATGTTCCATAATTTAAAGGAACATATGAGTAAAAGAAATATATTTAAAAAGAACATATGGAACTTCTAGGTATAAAGCATAGAAATATGAAATAAAAAATCTACTGGATGGGATTAGTAGAAGGTTAGAGACACTGCAAAAAAAAAGATTACTGAACTTGAAGATATAATAATAGAAACTCAGTTAAATGAGCTACTCTTTCACTTTAGAAAACTAGAAAAAAAGTGAGCATATAAAACCAAAGCAAATACACAGAGCAGAAAATGAAGAGCAAAACTCAGTAAACAGATAATCACAAAGAAATAGAAGAAACAAAAAACAACAAAACAGGACAAAAGTTTATTCTTTAAAAAGATAAGTAAAATTTATAAACCTCTAGCTAGACTGATCTCAACAAGTTAAAAAGAGAAGATGTAAGTTAACAATACTGGGAATAAAACAGGAAATCCTTACATTGACAAAACTGACACATTTTTCTTGTTTGATGTATGGGATGAGGAGATGGTGAAGATATTAAAGATGCTGGAAGTTATTGTGGAGTGAGTCTTTTTTTTTTTTTTTTAAAGATTTATTTATTTATTTATTTGACAGACAGAGAGCACAAGTAGGCAGAGAGAGAGGAGGAAGCAGGCTCCCCATTGAGGAGAGAGCCCAATGTGGGGCTTGATCCCAGGACCCTGAGATCATGACCTGAGCTGAAGGCAAAGGCTTTAATGCACAGAGCCACACAGGTGCCCCTGTGGAGTGAGTCTTAAAAGGATCTTTGCCATCATGAAGACGCAGGTTGAAAATAGAAAAGATGGATGGCTGTAGTGGGCAACAAGCTAAAGATGACTAAACTGTATCTTGAGTAACCCTTTTATTTATTTATTTTTAATTTTTTTTGGTAATTTTATTTATTTATTTTTTCATGTTCCAAGATTCATTGTTTATGCACCATACCCAGTGCTCCATGCAATACGTGCCCACCTTAATGCCCACCACCAGGCTCACCCATGCCCCCACCCCCTCCCCTCCAAAACCCTGTTTACTTCTAAGAGTCCACAATCTCTCCCCCTCCGATTTCCCCCAACTCATTTCCCCCAACTCATTTCTCCTCTCCAACTCCCAATGTCCTCCATGTTATTCCTTATGCCCCACAAGTAAGTGAAACCATATGATAATTAACTCTCTGCTTGACGTATTTCACTCATCATAATCTCTTCCAGTCCCGTCTATGTTGATACAAAAGTTGGGTATTCATCCTTTCTGATGGAGGCATAATATTCCATTGTATATATGGATTGGATAACCCTTTTAAAAGTCTTAACTCATATAGTCTAGTCATGGAACTATGTCACATGTAAAGAACAACAATCTAAGCAGGACACCAGATTCTTACTGGTGTCTCTCACAGTTATTCAAGAGGATGTTAAGTGTACTCTATAGACTCTCTTAATAATTTCCCTTATCCTCACCTAATCTTTCATGCTCAGCAATCCTAGGAGTCTGTAACTCAGTTGCTCTAGAATATAATCTTATTCTCCATGTTTTCCTGCCTCTACAACATTGCTCCCTCTGTCATTTCTCTCAATCTGGCCATGTCCCTCAAGAAAAATGTGCTTCAAATACTTGACCCCTTTATCTTCCCATGCAAAACTCCCTAGGGAATGTATTTCTTCATTTTGACTGCTTTTTATTTTTTGGAATCCAGTTTTTTTGGATTTTGTCCATGTATTTCTCTTAAAATAGAGAAGTAGACAGAAATCATGGTGGTGATGATGATGGTGGGATACATTTTTGAATCTCCACACAAAAATTTTTAATTCTGACATACTTCTAAAGCTTATTTATTTGGCTTGATGTTATTTTAGGCATTTATTTTTCTTTAATTATTTCCAAATATTTTGTTTTCTTTTAGGAAAAATAATATAAAATTTGTTGAAGAAAAATTAGCATAGTGCATCAAAAACCTTCCTTAAAGATTGGGAAATTTTACTAATTTTTTTCTGGGATAAAAATCTTAATGAAATCTTTTTGAAGTTATGCACATGTTTATCTACCAGGATATTTATACAACAGTGTGAATAAAAAGTGATATATTAGAAAGAACCTTATGTTCAACCAAGTGGAAAGGAGTTAATAAAATAAATTATGATATGTATCACCTAAAATAATGCTATAAAATGCTTCTTGATGACAAGGTTTTAACATGTTCATGATATATGGTTAAATAACTATAGAAAACAATATAATTAAATATCTCACTTTTTATTAAACAATATAGTTCCTCACATTTGTCACCCAAGCTGCAAGATGGCTGTTGAAATTCTAGTGTTAATATCTTCACTCCAGGCAGAAAGAAATAAAAATGGGAAAGTGGGAACATAATAGCCCACTACTTCAATCTTAATGGCCAAAATTGAGAAGTGTGCTCTTTGGCCCTCTTCATCTCTAAAGGGTGCTGGGAAATTGAGTATCTTAGTTTTTGGAGCCTCATAACTATAGGCAGACCAGGAAAAAATGTCTTAGAATGCTTGGTTGAGCCAAATTCTGGTGTCTGTATTATTTTGAATGTAATACGTATGCCTGTCAATATGTACTATTTTGATAATTAGATTAAATTTTAAAAAGAGATTAGTAAAAACCAGTAAGTCATTTAAAGTGGAAGCCAAATAATGTAGAATATAGAATTTGAAGATAACATTTCATGGGTTGTATTGTTTATAATATGTTATGTTATGTGCAATAAAATTGTGCAAAATGTTGTGTAGGAAAAGGAATTTTTGACATGGTAAGGCATTGAAAGACTTACAATCTATTCTAGGGGATATGTTCTATCCTCAGCAAATAATGTAGTATAGACTACAATAGGAAAGAAATGTCAAAGCCAGTGGTAGAACCAAGTATTTCCCTGAGATGTCAGCAGGGAACTGGGTTCCTGGAGGACCTAGCACCTGAACTGGGTTTTACAGGACACAAGAATTCAAAAGGGTGGGTATAAGAAGGATTCCTTGAGCTCGGCAAAAGCTATGGGAAGCCACAGCGACAGCAATGCAAATGTCAAGTGCGGTCAGTGTGGAGGCTGCACCCAGCTTAACTTAAAGAGTTAGGGAGTGTTTTGGCGAACTTATAAAGGTGTTCAAATGAATATTAAAGTATTTTCATTCCAAGGTTAAGAGAAGGCCACATGTCCCTCCAGGAGCTCTTACCTCATTCCTGTGACATCTGTCTTGCTGACTCAGGGTCTCTGCATGCCTGTTCCTGTTGTTTCCAAAGACCTTAGGTGTCAAGAACCTATTCTTGCATTAGGTACCTTCCTGCACTTTTTGTCCTGTCAGGGTCTGCCTAGCTTAGACAGCCTCCTGGGCTCACAGACCTGCTTTGCCAACTCTGCCAGTTTTCTACCAGTACCAGGAAGAGACTTGACCAAGACTTCATGAGGACACAAAGGTGTTAGCCTTTGGCATTTGTGTTTTGTGCCATGCCACTATGATTCTTTATAAGATACTTGGAGAAGGTGATTTTAGGCATCCTGGAAATAAGAAGTGAATGACAGGTATAGCTTTGACCCAAGAAGAGGGCCAATATTATAGGGACTCATAAATGTGAGTGCCCTGCAGTTCATCCTATGCACATTCATGATGATGCTTCTCTTATAATATTTCCTGAGTCAATAGGCACCTCAAATTGCTTACAGCCTGGTGAGGAGGCAGACACATACATAGATATTTCCACATAAATAGGACTGCATTAGAGTTAAGTCAGAACCAAAGATCTTGGTGATTCAGGAGAGCTTCCCTAGAGGAGGCAATGTCTGAGATCAGGCTGTTTTGAGGACTGACTGTTAAAAACAGAGTAGTGATCAAATCTAAGAGATGGTTTTTACCATGCCAGGGACATGGGTCACTTGTCATTTGATCCCTGCTATTTGTCCTGATTTTTATCTAATCTTTTCACTAGTTGTTTCTTTTACACGTAGAGGAGTGGAAAGAATTTGAGACATGTTGTCAGGAGACCTGGATTCTTGCCCTAGTTACTAACAATTTATAATGTGGCCTGGGGCATTTGCTCTATCTCTGTGGATCACCATTGCCTCTGTTGTGGTATGAGGAATAGGGGGACATTTGCCATTGAATACCTTCCTTCCTTAGGGGCATCTCCACCTAAAGAATTTTGGTCAGAAGCAGAGCCCATATCTCACTAAAGAATGTGAAAATATGCTTGTTATGGGCCCTCTCTTGCAGCAGGGTGGAGACTAATGACCTAGGCTCTCTCAATCAGATGTGCACTGGCCAGAGTCTGAACCAAAAGGAAGCAAAGACAGTGGATTACCCTCCTGGGGGTGGTAGCTTTGCAAACAGGCAACAACAACAACCACAGTTAGAACTTCAGAGTCTAGTGTCCATGAGCGTGGCAACGATTTTCTCACCTGACCATTATGCTGGGTTTTACTCCTGAAGTACAGTGCTAGGCTGGGCTCTCCAATGTTCCTACCATCCTTTCAACACATTCCTTTCCCACCCAATGAAGCCTTTGTTAATTTCTGTTGCTTGCACTTGGGTACCCTAATTGATACCACTGTTTGGACGATATGCTCTCCAAGATGCCTTCTAGCTCAGTGTTCTGTGATTCTAAAATTTGTCTTCAGACTGGCTAGCACAGTGCTGGACCTTTAATTAATGTTTATTGACTAAGTGACCTAATGGCCATAGGATCTCTGCCTTAGACTTTCCTTCTCTAAGCTTTTCATTATCTCACTCAGTGAGCTAAGAGATACCAATATGGGGGTAATAGGAGCCACATCAGCAAGAAAGAGAAATGTAGTTCCACAGTGTCCTGTAATTCTTTTTTTTTTTTTTTTTTTTTTTTTTTTGAGAAATTGGTCAACACAGAAGCACTCCCTCCCTGCACGAGGTTTATCCCAGGAGGATGCAGAAGATGTGGAGGACATTTTGTCTATCCCTGGAGAACTACAGTCTAATTAGGGAGATAAGATTATTACATTCTGAACTTTTAGTGTTAAACAATGTGGAAGAGACATAAGAACTCAGAATGATGATACCAATGAAGAGATAAAGGAAAAATGTTTGAGCAGGATTTAGATAAGCAGAAGGGAGTTCATATTTGGTGGGGAACACAACACCAGTTGGTGTCCAGAGACAAGAATGAGTCAGAAAAGTTTGTGGCAGGGCAGAGGGTTCACACTTTGGGGGGGAGGGTGCTATGGGGGTGGCAGGAATAGAAGTGAAGCTTTGTTTCAAGGGCCTTGATTACTCTGCAATTATGGGAAAGAGCATCTTCTACATTTTACTGATGCATTCAGAAAATCATTTGTTTATTTGCTCAAATAAACAAAGAACATTAAGAACAAACAAGGAAATATCTAGGCCCAATTCAAAAGGAAATCATTCAGAGACTAAAGGAGGAGAATTCACTTTGATTTTATAAGTATACATACTTGTATCTTATATATCGGGCACTGTTCTGGGCACAGAAATACAGCCACGAACAACACATATTCTATTCTTTTTTTTTTCCAAAGATTTTATTTATTTATTTGAGAGCCAGCAAGAGAGGAAGAGGGAACACAAGCAAACAGGGGAGGCAGAAGGAGAGGGATAAGCAGACTCTCTGCTGAGCAGGGAGCCCAATGTGGGGCTCCATCCCAGACCCCTGGGATCATGACCCAGACCAAAGACAGATGCTTAACTGACTGAGCCACCCAGGAGCCTAAAACTTAGTGTATTCTAACAGAGCTCGGGCTTTATCAGGATCAAGCAGATGACAGACACACACACACACACACACACACACACACACACACACAGATATATATAGCCATCAGGTAACAATGGGTATCTGGAGAAAAGGAAGCAGTGCTAAGGGTACATGAGAGTGCTGCTGCTAGGGGAGGGTGAATTGTATATGGGGAGATCAGGTCACCTCTCTGATAAGGTGACATTTGAACAGATAACAAAAGAAAGAGAGCAGTTATTTGGATATCTGAGGGGAAGACTATTCTAGACAGAGGGAAAGCAAGTGCAAAGGCCCTGGGGCATGTTTGATGTGTTCAAGGAATAAAAAGGAGGCTAGTGTGGCCAAATCAAAATGATCCAGGAGAGACTGGTAAGGGAGAAATTCAGAGAAGTAGCGGAGGGCTACATACTGATAGGCCCTGAAAGCCCCTGAGGAAAATCCCACATGCTGTACCAGAGTAAGCATTATTGACTATAATCCATCCTCACGTCCCCCCACCCCCTCCAGTTTGGGTGGTTCCCATTGGTGAGCTGCACCTGGAACTGTCAGTTCACAAGGGAGTAATGGAGTGAAGAGACTGTCCCTGGCTCCTTCTACTTCCATTGGTTTTCCTCAGGCAAGCCCAATTCTGCTTATTTACCTGATCAGCTAATCTCATACCATCAGGCATAAACCTGGCTTATCTGGCTTGGGCTTATGCTATCTCTGAGTCTGTACTTGATTTGACAAGAATGGGGGCTGATTTTCCAAGACTGACTATAGAACCAACAGCTGGTAAAGGTTTCTCTAAGAATTATTGCTTTAAACATCTATATGGACAATGTCAGCAATCTCCACTTGCATATAGGTTTGTTGTAGGTCCTACAGTTCCTGTGTCCTAGCCTCTCCCTGTTCACATTCACTCAGCCATAACTATTAGCAGTGGCCTTCACTCTGTAATAATGCACAGCTTAACTGCTCAAGACATCACTTTAGACACAGCTCTGAGCTTCTCTCCTTCCTCTCTGTTAGTATCCCATCAGGGTTTTGGTTTCCTGCCTGCCCAAGAGGTGGTGGGTCCCTTGACTATAACCCCAGTTTTCTCAGCAATGAATACTATGAGAATCCACTCCTTTTTTATCATCTGATTATCTTTCACGTCCTCACCAGACTTCTCCCTTTTCATTGCTACCATACCCATAGAACAGAGGAAAAAATTCTATGGTTGTTATTAGGTGATCTGAAAGTGTGTGTGCGGTAGTTTTGGGGGATTTTACCAGATGAGTGCAGAGTGAAATCACATAGAAATGTAAAGGGCAGGTTTTGTGGCAATCCAGGATTCCTGTGTTGGGGGCCTGGCTAATTTCAGGCAGACAGGAATGCCAGGCTGCCTCTCAGAAACACTGTATCAGCGGAGCTCCAAGTAGCAGCTCACAGGAGGGGCTCAAGATGTCCTTTTAAGGAGGGGCTCACGGAGGTTTGAGGGGTGGCTCAGATGGAGGTGCTGGCACTCTCCATCACTCTACCTCAGCAGGGCTCTGTAGTCCCTCAACAGCATCCCTGTGTCCCTCCACCCTCAGATGCCCCGTGACTCCTACCTGACATGCAATACAGTGAAATGCTAAGCTATATGGTCCCTGAGCCAGATGACCTGGCTTTGATCTGACTCTGTACCTTATTAGCAAGAGACCTTAGGCAAGTGACTTAACATTTCTATGCTTTGGTTTCATTATCTACAAAATGGGGATGATGATGGCCCCGCTTTGAAAGATGCTTATAAGGTTTATATGTGTAAATAGAGGTAAAACTCTTATAATCATTAATGCATGAAAACCATCTAGCACTTATTGTTGATACAGAGATTCTACCTCAAGTTCTGGTGCAGTGTCCCAGGTTTGTGCCTATCTATGGCCAAAGTCCAGCAGGCATGAATTATATTTGGCAGATGTAGGTATTCTCTCCTCCTTAGTGAATGAAGAAATAAATGAATGAACATAGAAAGCCTCAAATACTCAGGCATGTGGCTAAATTCTCCTTTGTACCCATCTTCTTAGAGCTGTAGTTTCATTTTACCGACATATGGAAGAACCGTAACAGGAACCTCAGGAACACCTGAGGGTGAGGGAAGAAATGGTCTTACTCAAACTGCGACCCCTCGATTAGTCCATATATTTGGCTTTGCACTAGACCACCATGAGAGAGATTTAAGAGTAAACACTATACGATTTCTGCCCTCTAGGAACTTACAATCTTGTTAAAAGACAAGAAGAAAGACAATGACAAGCTGGATCACAGTGAGAACTTAGAGAATATCAAGGAAGGTTAGAGTATTCTGGGGGTGGCTCTTCACTGCAGAGAGGGCAGTTATGGATGGAATACATTTGAACAGGTAGGTAGAAGGGATCACATTTAAGGAGGAGGACAGACATATATGCATCCATGAAGAAAGCCAGAGGAAGCAACTTTACTTCCTGAGGATGAGCCCAATCTAAAGGAGTATGTATCATTTACATTCACCTACAGGCCTTCTCTTAGTTTGGGGTAGCTCAGATGTCCAGGTCTATAAGATAAGAGAGAACTCTTAACAACCTCAGATCATTAAGCACCCTATCAAGGACAGGTTCAAGGAACAGCTGTCAAGGCAGTATTTTAATTTTATTTTTTAAAAGATTTTATTTATTTACTTAACAGAGAGATACACAGCGAGAGAAGGAACACAAGCAGGGGGAGTGGGAGAGGGAGAAGCAGGCTTCCCGCGGAGCAGGGAGCCCAATGCGGGGCTCAATCCCAGGATGCTGGGATCATGACTTGAGCCGAAGGCAGATGGTTAATGACTGAGCCACCCAGGCACCCCAAGGCAGTATTTTAAAAATAGATATCTCATACCGTGCACAAGAAACTGAAGCTGGTGTTTCTGTATGTATTTTACATATGAGATCAGGAGTAAAAGAGGTATAGCCGTATGGGAGCCGCAGACCTGGTAAATGTCAGAAATGAGGTTTGAACCCAACTGCTGTCTTCGGAAGTTCTTCCCACAATACCACACTGCCTTACACACCCCAGGACTCCAATTTCACTTGCTGGAGGAGGAAGAGAGTGACTTTAGGGCTGCTTCCTCTGTACAGAGATGGAGAACCCATGAATAACCATCTGCAGGACAGTCTCCCACACAAGACTTTCATGTGCCCTTCTCCTCAGTGCAGCAGAATGTTTATACACAGGGAGCCTAAGGTACGGAACTCGTGATGAGGGAGCTCTGCAGTGAGAGAGAACAGAAGATGAGGTGGGGAGAGCCCTGGGTTGAGAGTTAGGAGAGATGGCTTCTTATCCTGTTTCTGCCATGAGCTAGCTGTGACCACATCACACCCACTACTGAGCTGCATTTTCTCATCTGTAAAATAAAAGGCTTGGACTAAAGAACTATATCATCTACCTTTTTGTTCTTGAATTTTATAAAAGGTGAAGTTGTATCTAAAATTTCAGGATTCCTCTTCTTTGTTCCGTGTTCTCGATATTAGCTGACACCTCTTTTGTCCAAGGTGGGACTGGAGGCTTATTCTTGGTTTCTGTTCCTTGCCCTTTCTTTTCATCTCTCCTGTGTCAGCAGCCTGAATTGTCTGGATACCAGGAACTGTAGAATCAGAAGCCAAAAGCTTCTCTCCTGCCCTAAAGCAGTTGAATTTCCCCAGGGTAGATTGCAGGAAATCAGATAGGCTTGGCATTTGCTCTCTGGTTCAGGCAGGTGGGGGAAGGCCTGAGGACTGCTGGTTACACTTGGTATCAGGGGCTGTAGGGGAGGAGCTGAGGGCTTGGCAGATTTGCTCCCAGCTTGGAGGGCTCAGAGGTGTGGGGTACTGCCTGGCCAATTCCTGGAGCTCAGGCACAGATGGTCCCTGTCAGCCCTTGAATGGGGGTGGGTTCTCACTCTGGTGAGTCTAGGGGGAGGGGTCTCTAGAGGCCTCAGCCCAGCTGGCCTGAGATTGTTTAGTGTAGAAGAGGGAGGGTGAGAGACCAGATGGGCCACAGCCTTTGGGTCTGATGGTGCAAACTCTGTCCCACCCTTCATCGTGTTGGGTAGGGAAGGAGAAACACTTCTTTATTAGGCAGCTGTTTGTTTGGCAATTAACCTGAGGGGCCTGGAGGACACTCAAGATTAACCCCAGAGTGTGGCAGCCAGCTCTGCTGCTGAGACATTTGTGGAGATGGGGTGTGGGTGGGGCAGAATCTTTAGAGACAGGCTAGCTCCGGATGCTGGACCCCTGGACACCAGAGGTAGGGTTTCAGCTATAGGTGAAGCCATTTGGAAGGGAGGCCTTGGAGGGAAAGACAAGCCTAGAGAGAACAAAGGAAGCACTTCCTCAGACTGTGTATTCTGGCCCAAGGCTTCAGTAGAGGATCTAAGGGAAACCTCTCAAGGGCTGAACTGGTCAGAATGCCCTTTGCAGGTGCTTTTTTTTCTAAGGCTGTGCCCCTGAGCCTTTGCTCCCTGAAGCAGTCATTTCTTCCTCACAAAGACTGCTCCTGTGACTCCTAAAGCCTTTTGGGATAGGAAATGGAGAGCAGAACAGTCCCTATTACCAATAGGGTTGTCAGTTCATGCTGGTGTGGTGCCCAAGAAGCCAAGTGGGCAAGAGAATGAGGCCATGCGGGCAGTGAAGACAGGCATGTTGGCACTCCACCTATATAACCAAAATAGGGTACCTGTGTGGAGCCAGCCAGGGAGCTCCTGTTGCCATGGTTGTAAAGGAGGTAGCAGGGTGAGAGGGAGGATGGGGAGGGATATATTGTAGGGGAGAGAACAGATCACCCTAGGTGCAAGGTTAGAGTCTTGCTTTCAGCTTCATGAGCTGGACTACCTTCAGCAAGTTGTTTAAATCTCTCCGAGTCCCAGTTTTTGAGGAAAATGGCAAAGATAACAATTACCTGGGATTGAGTCAAATATTAAATGAGTTAATATAATAAATGTGCTGTGTAAACTGTTGGGTACTACAAAATGTTTTTCTGCTGTGTTACTTATTGTCATGAAAAGAAGAGATGGTCAGAATAAGTTTGGGAATGAATGTGATGCCAGGAGGGTTTTCAGTGCTAACCACTAACTGTGTTGGGGGTAGAATTCTAGCTTGTAATAAACAGGGGAAAAAAAAAATAAAGCATTTCCAAGTACTGGATCTCTCTGATGGTTCAATAGGTAGAAAAGATTATGAGATGGAAAGCAGTGTCCTCAGCGAATCTGAACCACTGGGGATTTCAAGTCGAATTATTTCAAGATATCTTCTACTTCCGTGGGCATAGGGAATATTTTAGTCAGAGTGAATGGGTAATGTTTTATCCCATCCAAGTACTAACCAGGCCCGACCCTGCTTAGCTTCCGAGATCAGACGAGATCAGGCTGGGTAATGTTTTCTGAAGAAGCTGTTTTTCAAATGTGTGTAGATTTGCTTGTGATTATTAAAATATGAATTAATTGTAAAGCATCATGGAATTCACGTTAGGTTTTTGCTCTGATGAATTCTCTTAAACAAGCGAGACTATGTGGTGATGATACTGGGTGATTTGGTAACACTAAAATATGGGTGGGGACCTCTATTTGAGGGTGGGGTTTCTTCATGGATATAAGGCACAATGCATCTGAGGAGAGAAGGATCAAGGAACCAGTGCCTGAGTGACAGTGTCGGGGTAGAGGCCTGCTGGTGGGGCCCTAGACAGTCTTGAGAAGCTGCACCTTGGAAGAGTCTGGGCCCCTCAGGCGTAAGCGAGGGCTGGCTTCCAATTCCAGTTCTGCCCTTCATACTGGCCTCAGATAATAAACAAACATATGCCTGTAATCTTTAGTCTTCCTAGAGTTCAATAGGATCAAGTGAAATATAATTTCAAAGCCATATAAGTCCTTGGAAATGTGAGTAGAATAACGAAAACACAGCACCCCCTCTTTGCCAGAATATTATTTTTCCTATATTTTCTCTATTCCACCTTTCCCTGGATAAAGAGCTCAAGAAGTAGGTTCAAATTTACAGAGTTTAATTAAGGACAAAAACAACCTATGGTGTTAATTTTCTCTCTAGAAGCAGGAGAGGTGAGCAATCCCATTATGCAGCCCTTGGTTTTACCTTCCTTGTTGGGGAGCATTGCATGAATATCATCAGGTTTTTTTTTTAAATTACTTAAATTCAATTTAGTTAACATATACTGTATTATTAGTTTTGGGGTAGAATTTAGTGATTCATCGGTTGCACATAACACCCAGTGCTCATTATATCAAGTGCCCTCCTTAATGCCCACCACCCAGATACCCCATCCCTTCACTCCCCTCCCCTTCAGCAACCCTCAGTCTGTTTCCCAGAATTCAGTGTCTCTTATGGTTTGCCTCTCTCTCTGTCTTCCTCTTATTTTATTTTTCCTTCCCTTCCCCTGTGTTCATCTGTTTTGTCTCTTAAATTTCACATAGGAGGATGGGGCACCTGGGTGGCTCAGTAGCTTAAGCTTCTGCCTTCGGCTCAGGTCATGATCTCTCAGGGTCCTGGGATCCAGCCCCGCATCAGTCTCTCTGCTCAGTGAGGAGCCTGCTTCTCCCTCTCTCTCTGCTGGCCTCTCTGCCTACTTGTGATCTCTCTCTCTGTCCAATAAATAAATAAGTGAAATCTTTTTTTTTTCACTTTTTTAAATTTCTTTTCAGCATACCAGTATTCACTGTTAATAAGTAAAATCTTTTTAAAAAAATTTCACATAGGAGTGAAATCATATGATATTTGTCTTTCTCTGACTGACTTATTTCACTTAGTTCTATCTACATTATTGCAAAGGACAAGATTTCATTGTTTTTGAGGCTGAGTGTGCACACACCACATCTTCTTTATCCATTCATCTGTTGGACATTGAGCTCTTTCCACAGTTTGGCTATTGTGGACATGGCTACCATATTCATTGGGGTGCGTGTGCCCCTTGGAATCGCTATATTTGTATCCCTTGGATAAATATCTAGCAGTGCAATTTCTGGGTTGTAGAGTAGCTCATTTTTAACTTTTCGAGGAAACTCCCTACTGTTTTCCAGAGTGGCTGTACGAGCTTGCATTCCCACCAACAGTGTTAAGAGGGTTTCTTTTTCTCTGCATCCCCACCAACATCTGTTGTTTCCTGAGTTGTTAATTTTAGCCATTCTGACTGGTGTGAGGTGGTATCTCATTATGATTTTGATTTGGATTTCCCAGATGCCAAGTGATGTTGAACATTTTTCCATGTGTCTCTTGGTCATTTGTACGTCTTCTCTGGAGAAATGTGTGTTCACGTCTCTGCCATTTTTTTTTTTTTACTGGATTTTTTTGTTTTTGGGGGGGTGTCTTGAGTTTGATAGGTTCTTTATAGATCTTGCATACTTGCCCTTTATCTGATAAGTCATTTGCAAATATCTTTTCCTCTTCCATAGGTTGCCTTTTACTTTTGTTGACTGTTTCATTTGCTGTGCAAAAGCTTTTTATTTTGATGAAGTCCCAATTGCTCATTTTTGCTTTTATTTCCCTTGCCTTTGAAGATGTGTCTAGTAAGAACTTACTATGGCCAAGGTCAAAGAGGTTATTGATGGATTCCTGTCACATTTAGGTCTTTCATCCATTTTGAGTTTATTTTAGTTTAGTTTAGTTTATTTAGTTTATTTTAGTGTATGGTGTAAGAAAGTCGTCCAGTTTCATTCTTCCGCATGTGGCTGTCCAATTTTCCTAACACAATTTGTCTTGATATTGATAGGATATTCTTTCCTATCAGCAGGTTTTATAACTTCATCTTAGTGGCTTGGTTGAAAGTTCTGGACCTGGGTGTTTGAGGCCTGGATTAAACATCCTGACTGCCATCAGGAGCCCGTGATACTGCCAGTGGTCAATGATGTAGGAAAGATATTAGGGTTTGATGCTAATGGCCAAGAAAGAATTAGTGGGATGTCTTTGGTGCAAAAAGGTGGTTTTATTAAAACATGGGGACAGGATCTGTGGGTAGAAAGAGCTTCACTGGGGTCATATGATCCTTCAGATGTGTATTGGTTGGCCATGTGCATGGAGGATGATTGCCAGCATGTATCTTGGGGGGTTTAGAGATAAAGGAAATTTCTAAAGGAATTTTTATATGTCAGGCTAAGGTTGCCTTTTGCCCTTAGCAAAGTATTAACATTGAGACAGTTGAGTTCCTAGCTGAATGTCACTCTGCCTGTTTCAAGAACTTGTCAAAGGAACCTGTAGGTAGTAAGGAAATTTAATAATTTTTCTTCTGTCTTTGTTTCTCACATCAGTAAACAATTATCACAGGGCCCATTCCCTGTGGTCTGGGACTCTCATTCATCTGTGGCACAAAGTAGGTACTCATGACATGTGGCTGAGTGAATGGACAAATTAATGAAAGAGTTAATGGATAATCTATGCCTTGCCCTGCCTGGGCAATGGCTAAGGTCTTTGAAGTGGTCTGTACCTGCTCCTGCCTGTACGGTCACCCAGGCTCACCTCAGAAGTCAGTTTTAGATCACAAGTTGTTCCCAGTTTCCTTCTCTGAGGTAGTCAGGTCACAGAAGCAGGGTGTTTGGGAGCAGCACTTTCCACTGTGCCGTCTGATCCTAAAACTTGAATCTCAACCTTGTTCCATGATGACATTAGAGGAGCCAGCTTTTTTTTTTCTTTCCCCTTGAGGCAACATGTACTATCAGAAGGGCTGCCAAAATCACTGGCGTGAAGTCTGCTCCTCCCCAACCTCTTTCTGTACTCCTTTCTAACCAGACTGAGTTAAATTTAAAAAAAAAAAAAAAAAAAAAAAAAAAAGATGTTAACACAAAGCACATCACTAACATTAAGGTGCTAATGACTTGGAGTTAGGCCTCCTGGGGAATATTTGCATTTTAATAGAGTGTGCTCAGGGCCATTAATGTGCTACTAGCGGGAAGTTTTTGAACAAGGAGTCTGGAGGTTTGGATTTAGTCTCCTTGTTCCAATTGCCCCTTCAGCCTTGGGTGAGTTCTCTCTCTCTCTTTTCCTCCCTCAGTCTCTAAATTTAAAAAAAAAAAAAAAGTTGGAGTAGATAAAACAGATCATATAACAGAGTGAGGATTATCCCGTGTGTTCTCTATATCAATTTTGAGATAGATATGATTAATGACACTATTTTGCTGATGAGAAAACTGAGGTCCAGAGAAGTTAAGTGCCTTACCTGAGGTTCATAGCCACTAGGCAGAAGAACCAGGCTCAAACCCAGGAAATAAAAACCAGCATCTACGCACCTGCCTTGCACTATTCTGGCTCTCCCTCTCACATCCAA
This sequence comes from Meles meles, assembly GCF_922984935.1. NCBI lineage: Eukaryota > Metazoa > Chordata > Mammalia > Carnivora > Mustelidae > Meles > Meles meles. The sequence continues at coordinate 168,017,002 of NC_060067.1, read as the reverse complement.
ATAATAAATAATCCTGTGTAATCACAACAAGGAAAAAACTGAGGGTAGGTGAGGGCTGAGAGAAAGTTTGCTTAGAGTCTGTCAAGTGCCTCATCTTCTCCTCCCTTGCCACGTATCTCCTCATTCAAGTGTTGCAGACACTTAAGTGGGGGATTTTCTAGACACAGGTGTGGTGTTTATAGCTTCATAAACGGCAATCCCTCAGGCCCTCAGCCATCTCTCAAGCTCCTCTTTAAAGCATCAGGTAACATCATGTCATGTTCAGATCTGTATATTTGACAGCTGCAGCTTCTAGTTTATAGATAATAGTTAGTTCATGAAAACAAAGATCTTCCCCCAAATCCTGTGTATGAAAACTAACCAATAAACTATCTGAAATAGCAAACAGAAGTAATCAAAACAGACGCCGGTTGTACTAATAGGCATTTGATGAAGGATATGAAGCTGAGAAGTGTGCCCAGAAGAGCTGGTTTAGTTCCCCACAGGTCCTGGGGACCTAAGAGGGGAAATGTGTGCTCAGTGGCTATGATGCTTAGAGATGTGGGTGGGAGCTTTGGGGATGCACACACCTGGTAGAGATTGGGGAGGGGGTTAGAAGGGGACCAAAAGGGGAAAGTAAAGTCCCTGGAAGATCCCAATTTCTTGGGAAGATATTTTGATAGAGTTCAGGAGGTAGAATGAGCACAGATCAAAACTCAGAAGCTGGTGATGACCTGGAGACAGGCATGAAGAAACCCCATAGTCTGAAGACCTGAAAGAGAAAATTCAGTTAAACCAGAAAGAAAAGGAAAGGAGTGTGAAAGACATCTCCCCAAATGAGACCAAAGTGCTGATAGCTATAGATCCTTCCAGAGTATAGGCAATGTTCTAAATGCCAATACCACAAAAGCCTTGTGGCTAAGTAGTTATTACCCCTGCTTTAGATGAGGACACAGAACACCCAGGTTAAGAAGCTTGCTCTTGGGCAAGGCTGCAATCTATAGTTGAACTAGAAGGGCTAATTAGGTATCCATGTGCCTGCCCTCTCTTGTGCTTTGAGCAGCTGGTTGATAATGCTTCAAAGGAAATGACAGTGAACGTTAGACAGGAGGTCCAGAACACACAACCAGTATCCCAAACAGGGCCTTGGAGGGACCCCTGCCCTCCTTGCAGGACAGTGGGGGATGCTTTCTTTCAAGAAGTGGACACTATCGGCCGGGTTTCACTGTGGTCCTCTGGGCCTCCTTTTGTCGAAACTACTTAAAGATAAGGAAGTCCTGGTGGACTACACAGAAGGACAATTTGGTTTTACCCAGCTTTAAAGATACTTCCCATGAATCTCCCTCAGTTCAGATACCTGAGTGCAGGAACTTGAGTCTGACTCATGTTACCCTTAGTCCAGTCTTGGAGGAGTAGGCACCATAGTGCATGAGGTGGGGCAGGGACCTAGGGGTCCACACACTCTCTGTATGGACTTTCATCCATTCGTCTTCTTTTCACCATCTCCTCTCACCATGGATTCCTGTGTGCCTGGAATCTCTCAGGAATCTATAGGCAAATTATCTCCAGTCTTCCTGGGATTCTCTCTGCAGGCTTGAGGTTGTAAGATAAATTGTTGCCATGTCTCCAGAACTGCTTTTAATGGCTTTATTGAGGTAAATTTGACATACAGTAAACAGCATGTGTTTATAGTGTACTCTTTAATTATAGTGTACTCTTTACACCTGTGAAACCATAATCAAACTCAATATAGTGACCATGCCCATCATCTCCAAAACCTTCCTCATGTCCTTGGTAGGCTGCCCTCCTATCTCTGTCTACACCCACTTGCCCAGACAACAACTCATTTGCTTTCCCTCACTCTAGATTTGTTGGCATTCTCTAGATTTTACGTAAATGGAATCATACAGCACATTTTTTTTTGTCAGCTTCTCTCACTCAGTATATTACTTTAATAATGCAACTATTTTAGTTTTAGAAAACAATTTGCAATTTAAAAAAGCAAACAGTATATTCATTTGATTGTTAAGAAATTTTATATCTCCAGTACAATTGTGTCTGCATCAAATGGACAGTCCTTAGTCTTTGCATGATTGCTATTGGTTGAAAACAGCATATTGCTTTGAGATTCATCATGTAATTACATTTACTGATAATTCATACCCTTTTATTATTGAGGGGTATGCACTACATGGATGTACCGCCTAGTCAAGACATCCAGGCTCTAATCTAACCATGCCTAGGAATAGACACTAATAAATATCTATGATGCCCTGACATGTTCATTTTTTAAAATTTATATTTGACAAATGATAAGCTTTAAAAATACATTGTTTTACATAATCTTAAAATACTTAACTACCTTAAATGGTGTTTTTCTCTTACTATTAATAGTAAATTATTCTGAACAGTTTCCCCTCATTATTTTTTCAAAGCCTGAATGTTTTGTTTGGCTGATTGACATGGTTTCTTGCTGGAGGCCAAACATCACTGGGCTATGCACTCTTCTTCCCTCCTCTCCCCCCAGATTTTGCCCATTGCCAGGCTATTATACAAAGAGTGGAGTGTCATCTTTTTAAAAAATATGTTATTAAAGAATTTATTTTTAGAGCAGGTTCAATGTTCACAGAAAAATTAAGAGGAAGTTACAGTTTCCTTACACTCCTTTCCCCCACACATGCATAACCTCTCCCATTAATCAACATCCCCTACCAGAAAGTTATGTTTGTTAACAAATGAACCTATGCTGACACATCCGCATCACCCAAAGTCCATAGTTTATGGTAGGTTTCACTTTTGGTGTTTACACTCTATGGGTTTGGACAGATGCATAATGACATGTATCCACCATTATTGTGTTACACAGTTTTTCACTGCCTTATTAATCCTCTATGTTCTGCCTACACATCCCTCTCTCCGCCCAACCCCTGGCAATCACTCATCTTTTACTGTCTCTATAGTGTTGCCTTTTCTAGAATGTCATATAGTTGAAATACAGCATGTAGCCTTTTCAGATTGGCTTCTTTCACTTAGTAATACACATTTAAGTTTCCTTCATATCTTTTCATGGCTTGAAAGCTCATTTATTTTTAGCACTAAATACTACTAGAGTGTTGATATACCATACTTTATTTATCTATTCACCTACTGAAGGGCATCTTGGTTGCATTCAAGTGTTGACTATTATAAAATAAATCTGCTATAAGCATCCATGTGCAACTTTTTGTGTGGACATGACTCCTTTGGGTAAATACCAAGGAATAAAATTATTGATTGTTTAAGAGGTATGTTTGGTTTTGTAATAAACCCCTAACCTGCCCTTCAAAGTGGCTGTACCATTTTGTAGTCCTACTAGCAAAGAGTGAGAGCTTCCATTGCTCCATATCTTTGTCAACATTTGATGTTGTTGGGTTTCCAGATTTTGGCCACTCTAATAGGTGTGTAGTAGTGTCTCACTGTTATTGAAGTTTGTATTTCCTTGAACATCTTTCCATACACTCTTTGGCTATCTGTATACTTTCTTTTATGAGAAGTCTGTTAAGGTCTTTGGTCAATTAAAAAAATCAGGTTCTTTGTTCTCTATTGTTCAATTTAACATGTGATTTTCACCAGAAACTGTTTATTAGTGGGAGGAAGGCCCAGCCAACGTTCCTGATTCACCATCAGAAAAGTCAAATGTCAGAGCTTAGAGTTACTCTAGAGACTAATAAGCCCCTGATTTGAGCTAATTTATGCCTCTACCCCCTAATTTATAGGTTGAAGACCCAACCCCTACCAGTACTTCGGAGTATGACTGTATTTAGAATTTAACAAGGTAATTAAGATGCAGTTGTTAAGTGGGGTCCTAATCCATTATGGCTGGTGTTCTTAAAGGAAGAGGAGATTAGGATATAGACACACATAAAGGGAAGACCATGTCATAGGGATAAGACAGCTATCTATAGGCCAAGGAGAAAACCCTCAGAAGAAACCAATCTTAATATGGGACTTCCATGCTCCAGAACTATGAGAAAATAATTTCTGCTTTTTAAGGCACCTATTCTATGGTACTTTGTTATGGCAGCCTTAACAAACCAATAGTCTCTTACTTACCATTCTATTAAGCAAACATTTACTGAATGCTCACCATATAACACACTGGACAAGGATGTATTAGGAGGGAAAGACAAGGTTTCCATCCTTTAGGAACTTATGACCTAGTTGTGTCATTTTGTATACAAAGAAACTAAGGGCTCAGATGGGTGAACTGACTTGCTTGAGATAATATTTTCTGCTCCCTCTTATTCCTTTGGTTCCCTCCTCCTGACATCATAGTCTGAGCCCATTTGTAGACCTGGAGCACCATTTAATGTAGTGAAAAAGTGCCTTGAAGTAAGGGCCGGAAAAGTGAAGGTCTAATTTAGACTCTGTGATTATTAGTTGGTAGTCTCTAGTTATATACATGCCTTTGTGAAATGGGCATAAGAATCCCTACCCAACCTCTTCCGTGGTGACCATGCAGACCAAAGGAGATAATGTATACAAATCACCAAGCAGAAAACAATTATTGGGAGGCCTGAGTGGCAGCCTCCTGGACCCTGTCCAAGGCAGAGGGCTCTGAGACTATACTTGCCCCCAGAGCAGACCCTTGCTATCTGGCTTCCATTGAGAGCTGCTACTCCAAGTGTGCTAATGACATGGGCCCACATAGCCCTCTACAATTACTTTCAGCAAAGCTAAGGACAGGATATCCCAATCCAGAGACAGATTTCGCTTTTGTGACATTTTAAATATATGGTATGTGTCCATCTGCCACTGAGGAAGTATACCCAGATGTGCACATGTACACCTGCCCATTATCTTTAGTTATCCCTGTGATGCTAATTCTAGTGCTAATATGTATCAACCTTGTGAGGCCAATAGCACCTAGATAATTGGTCAATAAACAGTCTAGATGTTACTGTGAAGATAGTTTTTAGACAAGATTAACATTTAAATCAGTAGACTTTCAATAAAACATTACCCTCCATGGTGTAGAAGACCTCATTCAGTCAAAGGCTTAAGAAAAAACAGACTGAGGTCCCTCCAGGAAGAGAGAATTCTGCCTCCAGGTTGATTTTGGACTCAAGCTGCAACATCAACTTTTCCCTAGTCTCTGGCCTACTGTGTTACCCTATGGATTTTAGACTTGCTAGCCCCAACAATTATATACACCAATTTTTAAATACATGAAAACCTGTGTTTAAGATATATTGCAGGTTCAGTTCCAGACCACCACAATAAAGTATCATAATAAAGCCAGTCAAATTAATTCTTTGATCTCCCAGTGCATATAAAAGTTACATTTAGACAATACTGTAGTCTGTTAAGTGTGCAATAGCATTATGTCTAAAGAACAATTATAGACTTTAATTAAAAAATACTTTATTGCTAAAAAAATGCTAACCATCATCTGAGCTTTCAGCAAATCATAATCTTTTGGTGCTGGAGGGTCTTGCCTTGATGATGGATGGCGGCTAGATGATCAGGGTGGTGGTTGCTGAACGTTGGGATAGCTCTGGCAATTTCTTAAAATAAAGACGATGAAATTTGGCACACTGATTGAACCACTGAGTTTTCCTTTCATGAATGATTTCTCTGTAGCAGGTTTGATAGCATTTTATGCACAGTAGAAATTCTTTCAAAATTGGAGTCAAGCTGCTCAAACTCTGCTGCTGCTTTATCAAGTAAATTGTGTAATGTTCTAAGTCTTTTGTTGTCATTTCAACAATCTTCCCAGCGTCTTCACCATGAGTAGATTCCATCTCAAAAACAAAACAGAACAGAACAGAACAATTTCTTTACTCATCCATAAGCAGCAACTCCTCATCTGTTCAAATCTGATCATGAGATTGCAACAATGCCGCCCCATCTTCAGGCTCCACTTCCAGTTCTATTCTTTCGCTATCTCCATCACACCTGCAGTTACTTCCACTATAGTCCGGAACCTTCAATCTGTAAAGAACACAATTATCTGGCAAGTACAATAAAGCAAAGCACAATAAAGTGAGGTATGTCTATTCACACACACACACACACACACACACACACACACACACATCCTATTCGTTTTGTTTCTCTAGAGAACTCTATTATACCCCCTGTTTAGGTAAGCTTGGGCTACTATAACAAAATGCTATGCAATGGGTAGTTTAAATAACAGGCTTTTATTTTTCACTGTGCTGGAAGTCCAAGGTCAAGTTTCCTGCAGATTCTGTCCCAGTAAGCACTCTCTTCTTGGCTTCTAGATGGGTGTCTTTTCACTGTATCCTCACGTGGTGGAAAGAGAGAGCTCTGGTCTCTCTTCCCCTTACATGGACACTTAATGCATAATGGGGACACCACCCTTATGATCTAATTCAGACCTACTTATCTCCCAAAAGCCCTACCTCCAAATCTCTCAATTCCCATCATACTGGGGCTTTCAACATATGAATTCTAGGGGATCACAAACACTCACTCAATAATACTCCTTTATCCCCATCCTCAAATAACTTGCACTTATTGTTTGCTTACTATGATTACTAGACATTTTTCTAAGCACTTTGTATTAACCCATTCAATTTTCATAGCAGCAACATCAAGTAAATATTGCCCCTATTTTATAGTTCACAGTGATGAGACCCAAAAAAGTTAGAGGATTCGTTCAACATCATGCAGCTGGTAAGTACTTCTGGAGTCTGCTTTCTTGACCTCTGTACTGTCCTGACTCTTGGGTTTAAACTCACATACCTGGACATAACATGAATGCTCACACCTGCTCAAACAGCAGAGGCCACATAGTCTCTCAGGAAGCACGCCAGTGATCCACAGGGACACATGCACACTACTGCGAATGGTCCCCTGTGATGCTGAGACATACCTGCTCAAGTAACAACTAAGATCTGACTGCTGCTGAACTGAATGCCTATCCAGACCCCCATCTGCATCCTGACTGGCAGAGGCTGCTGATACACATTTGTTTAAGTGCTGTACTCCTGTTCCTATCCTGGCTCATGATGACTAAGATGGTCCCGTCCCTTGTAGGGACTCAGGATGGCCTGATATGACACTGCAAAAGCAAACCAAGGCAGTGTGTCTCCCACTTGGCCTCCCAGGAGTGAAACTGGTAGAGATTTATACCAGATTTATACCATCTGAAAGAAAAGAGGAGCTTCTGGGTCAAGCCTGAGTTTACATATTTGTCTCCCCTGCTTCCCAAATCCCACTGAAACAACAGCGGAGATATAAAAAGGAAATCAATTCATGACTGTGCTGAAAACACCAGGGGTGGGCCTCTGTACCTAGAAATTTCTATGAATCTCTAAAGGACAGGAAGTAGATGGGAACATATGGAATTATACACTGTAGAACAAGCTGTATCTTAAAACATGCTTCAGAAAGTGTTGCTGGTTACCCTTAAATACTGCTTGAAAAATAAATCATGTATAGTATTGCTTTCATGATGATCTTAAGAAATATAGGAAATAATATATTTCCTCACTTTCAGTCTGCTAGGAATGGCCCCAGTGACACAGTGACATTCTTTTTCAAAGTATATTAACTCAAATCTGGGCTGTTATTATTATGTTCCTGGTCCTGGGAGCAGACACTTTTGATCTGGGGTTCAGGAACTTGCTGGAGGCCCATGGATAATCCTAGAAAGGCCAGGAAGCTTCTGAAGTCATGTGCAAACATTACTGCTTCCTTGGGCATTTTCCTGGGCCCTTAGGTTCATCACTTTGGGTAGATTACAAAACACTCCATGAACCAAAACTATAGTGCGCTGTTAGAGTTTTATGATGACTTCCCCAGTTTCCCATGGCTGGTTAGTTGGCTGGTTAGCTAAGTGGCTCCTCTTGGCTCTTAGTCATCAGTACTTTCTGTCCTCACTATCAAAATTGTGCTTTTCAAAATGTTTCTGTGTATACTGGCCTATTTTAGTCTTATAGCTCATAGAGAAGGAAAGAACATGTATTGTCATTTTTTAAAGATTTTTATTTATTCATTTGACAGATCACAAGTAGACAGAGAGTCAGGCAGAGAGAGAGACAGAGAGAGAGAGAGAGAGAGAAAGGAGGAACCAGGCTCCCCGCTGAGCAGAGAGCCCGATGCGGGACTCGATCCCAGGACTCTGAGATCATGACTTGAGCCGAAGGCAGAAGCTTTAACCCACTGAACCACCCAGATGCCACATGTATTGTCATTCTTACTTGAGAAATGAGGAATTTCAGATACAGTTAGGTTAAAAGGTTTATCCAGAGTCACATAGTAACACAGTGGTAGAGTTGTTAGAGAGCCACAGGTCTCAAAGCTCCAGGTTGGTGATCTTTGCTGCTTCCTTAGTATCCTTACAAATGAGAGAATCACTTCTGTTTTCTTTACACTCCAAATACAGAAAAGTAGGAGTATGTTCAGACTCCTTTAAAAACCTGGTTCAGCACCCAGGGTGTGATCTTAAAATAAGTCCTCTCCAGAGCCCAAATCCTTCACATATGCTTTCCCTCAAATAAGAACTATCATTACGAAGGGAGTGGCAGAGGCAAAGAAAATTCCATTCCCTTTGAAAATCCTTTGTGGCATCCACAAGCACTTTCCATCCCCAAATGCCCAGGAAGAAATGGCCTGCCCTTCTTTCTGTACTTTCTCTCTGAGAGTCAGTGCAGCCTACTGAGCTCTTTCCTTGGTTTTAATTGATGCCATTAGAAAATCATTAATTACTGCCCACAGTCCCTTAGCATGTAATGAGTGGTGAGCCATTGCCTTTAGAATCAACTAGAAGCCCTTAGAATCTGAGCTGTTTGCAGTGATGATCTGAACTACTCTCCTCTTCTCTGCTTCTACTTGTTTTAGAACAGCATCATGCCAGAGAGATTCGTTCCACATCCGCATCCTGACTGGCAGGGGCTGCTGATACACATCTGTCGGTTGCCCTGGCCAGAAACCGCAGCAATCACCTGGAAGGAGTTTAGCTGACCATTCCTTGTTTCAATATACAGGCACATTTAAAGATTTGGCTTTGGAAGTTCCCAGATAATTGTCTTGCAGCTGGCTTTTGGATAAAAAACTATCCTTTGTGGTGTCCTCATTCTCAGCCTAAGTGGACATTTTCAAATTCCACTGAGCTTTAAATTATTCATAGCCATTCCATGGGGGTGGAAGGGATTATCTAAAGTGCCATTTTCACTCTAGGTTCTCATTCAAGCCAGTTGGGTGGTAGATTATGGACATAGGCTATGGGTTCAGACAGACCTCAGTTTTTCAGGAAGATTAAATAAGTTAATACATGTTTAAGTGCTAAAGATAGTGGCTGGCCTATAATAGGCTCTCTGAGTACATTAACTATTGTCATAGACATTAGAGACCATGCCTCTAGACCCTAGTACATACTGGCTATTATTATAACAATCCTAGTTCACATAGGAAGCCTCCCAAATTAAATCATTGCTTTTCCCTACCCTGAGCTTGGAGCCAAATTGGTGCTCCTTGGAGACATGTATTGACGCTTTAGAAGTCACCCTGGATATGGGAGCAAAAGGCCTAAATGCCAGTTTTATTTCTGCCATTAATTAATTGGCCACATAATCTAGACTAGATTACTTTAGTCTCTAGGATTTATTCTCTTCATGTGGATTGGACATCCAGGATGCTATATTGGGCTGAATAGTGACTCCTTCAACTTAATGCCTATCCAGACCCCCAGGATGTGAACTTATTTGGAAATAGGGTCTTTGCAGGTGTTACTAATATGAGTTCATACTGGGTTAAGTTGGTCCCAATCCAATAAAACTGGTGTGTTTATAAGAAAGAAAGGTCACAGAGACTCGGGAATTAAGAGATGCATAAGGAGAATGTCATGTGTTGGCAGAAGCACAGATCAGAGTGATATGTCTACAGCCAAGGAACACCAAGGGTGGCTGCAACCACCAGAGACTGGAAGGGGCAAGGGAGGATCTTCCCCTGAGGCATCAGAGAGGAGAGGCTCTGCTGATACTATGAGTTCTGGCCTCCAGAACTATGGGGGGAGGGGGGTGGTGGTGGTGGAATTTCCTGTTATTTTAACCACCATGAAAAAAGTATTCAGTTTGTTTACTTTATGACAATAGCCACAGGAGACAGACACACATCTTCAGTGTTTTCAAGCTATAATAGACTTAACTTGTTGGGACACACAAAGCCCTGTCCCCTCAGTAGATATTGTCCACCTATTTTCACCATCCTGATCTCTAGAGGTGTCTTAGATCTGGGCTGTCCCTTAAAAAGTGAAGAGGGGAAAGAAAGAAAGAAAGAAAGAAAGAAAGAAAGAAAGAAAGAAAGAAAGAAAGAAAGAAAGAGAGAGAGAGAGAAAGAAAGAAAGAAAGAAAGAAAGAAAGAAAGAAAGGGAGGGAGGAAGGAAGGAAGGAAACAAAGTTGAAGATGGATTGGGAGTGGTGGGCAACTGAAGTGAAAATGCCAGAAGCAACCCTTTAGAGCCTGTGAAAATGGCATGGAAGAAAAGAGCCTAATAGCTGGAGAAGAAAGGCCCTGCTAAGTTGTGGGGTCCCTCCCAAAGGCAATGAGTCACCAGGGAAAAAACACCTTAAGTGATTCAGTGAAACAAAGATAGGATTCTAGGATCCTCAGAGTTTGAGGAGGGCTTATGTTTTGTCATTGAATCAGTTCTGAGGATTTGGGATACTTTGGACCTGCAGTTGCCGGTAAGCTTATAGGCCTCTTCTTAGCAAAATGTTTCTTGAGCTATTTGTCTCTGGAAGATAGAGAAGAAACTGACATTTTCCCCTAAATATGTATTGTGCTGGGTATTTTTACAAACATTTTTTTTTTATTTACATTTGAGAATAACGGTGTGGTAGTCACTAATAACTCTAGTTTGCAGAGGAGACACAGAGCTCTGAATTTCTCACCATGACTTGTCACCATTCAGGGGTGAAGCTAAGGTCTGTCTGACTATGAAGACCGGACTTTAGCACTTAATATAGCTAATTCCTCTTTCTGTCCCCATTCATCTCTTTTTCTTCTTCCTCAAACTCATCCGTACATTTAGAATGCTCACAGTGCCATTCTTACTTGCAGAGGAAAATTCAAAGAATCATAAAATGTCAGATAAGAAGGAACTTTCCCACCTCTTTATTTTAGGAATGAAGAAACTCTTTTCTTGTCTTATTTCCCCCTAAGGTGAGCTATCTTTTTAATTCTTTAAATCTGTTACATCTGTGAAGTGTCTGATTATCCAAAAACACACAGAAAAAATGACCCCACCAAAGATGTACAATGAGAAAAGGTGAGCTAAGACTTGACTCGAACCATCAGCTCAGTTCATTCCCACAGACCACACTAGCTCTGGTGAAACTTTGCTATTGCTGTGAAAGAAAAGCCAATGGACAGGCCCCTTCTTCTATGTCCCTGAAATTTCTAGGAACCAGAAATACTCTCTTCTAGGAACCAGAAATACTCTCTTCTAGGAACCAGAAATACATACTCTCTTCCATTGTCAAGAGAGTATGAAAGACAGAGTTACTTTTGTCTATGTGGCCTACAAAGGAATGTAGATAGCAGCATATAGAAATGAAGCCCATGGGGTCCTGAACTCATTCATTTGCTTTCTTACCAACTTTGATTATCTAAAAATCATTGACGACTAAAGACATTAATCAGAGTCAAGCCAGGCATATATTTTTCATCATGTTAATTTTTTTCCTAGAGAAAAAATTTTAATTTATTATGTTTTTTAATGTTATTTATTTCAACTTATTTTATAACTTTTTTGAGATATTGCTTGTATGCAATAAACTGTACATCTGTAAGTGTACAATTTTTATGAATCTTGCCATATGTATACACCTATAAACCATCACCACAATAAAGATAGCAAACATCTGCGGGGCACTGGAAGGTGTCATGTTGGTGTTGGTTCGGGTCATGATCTCACACATCTGACTCTGCACTCAGCACAGAGTCTGCTTCAGATTCTCTGTCTCTCTCCCTCCTGCGCTCGCTCGCGCTCTCTCTCTCTCCCTCTCTCTCTCTCTCTCACACACACACACACTCCCTCTCTCTCTTTCTGTCTCTCTCAAATAAATAAATAAAAGTATTAGAGAAAAAAAAAGATCAAACATTTCCATCATCCACTGTCCAAAATTTCCTGGTGCTTCTTTGCAATCCTTTGCCTTTATTCCAATCCCCAGGCAACCACTGATCTGGTTTCTGTCACTCTAGATTATAAGAATTTCCCAGAATCTTACATTTCTGAATCACACAGTATGTCCTCTTTTTTCACTCAGCATAATGATGTTGAGTTTTATTCATGTTGTGCCTATACCACAGTTTTTTCCATTTGATTGATGGGTAGCACTAATCCTTTGTATGGATAACCCACAATTTATTTATCCATGTACTTGTTGATGGGCTTTTGGGTTGTTTCTGGTTTCACCACTGCTTTCTGACATACAAACACTGGACACTCTAACATGTCTTTTTTTGGTACCCAGGTGTGGCTAAGTGCCCCTGATCAGAACATTCTGATTCCACTCCCATCTCTGGGGACCAGGACATGACTTATTAGGTCTCAGAAAACCTGCAGCTCATGAGTTCCCTGTTTCCACCCAGAAACCTGGTAATCATATCTCTTTATGAGTAAGTAATACAATTGTATAAGAGGATTAAGACAGAACTTTACCAGGCTGCACTAAAACAAAAGGATCAAGCAATAGGTATTGAAAAGTCATTGAACAATTTTCAAATTTATATCTGGAGACAGAAACTGGAAAAGAGCCAAAAGGTCATTATTTCTCAAAACTTATTTAATAAAACATTTGTTCTTCAGGATGATAATACAGGTGACCCTTGAACAATACAGGTCTGAACTGTATGGGTCCAGTTATACACAGATTTTTTTTTTAACAAATATAGTACAGTTCGGTAAATGCATTTTCTCTTATGGTTATGGTTTTCTTTTTTTAAAAAAAATGTTTGTTTATTAATTTGAAAGAGGGAGGATGGGTGTGAGCAGCGGCAGGATCAGAAGGGGAGGGTCAGAGGGGGAGGGAGAGGGATAAGCACACTCCAGCCTGAGCCAGAACCTGACTTCAGTCTCCATCTCACAGCACTCATGACCTGAGCCAAAATCAAGAGTCAGGCCATTCAACTGACTGAGCCACCCAGGAACCCCTTTCTTACAGCTTTCTAAATTAAGTTTTCTTTTCTCCAGCTGACCTGATTGTAAGAATACAGTGTGTAATACATATAGCTTATGAATATGTCTCATCGACTATTTATGTTCTCGTGAAGGCTCTGGTCAACAGTAGACTGTTATTACTTATGTTTTGGGGCAGCCAAAAGTTATTTGCAGATTTTTGACTGCACGGAAGTAGGGGGTGGCCAGCACTCTTAAACCCTGCATTGTTCAAGGGTCAACTGTAGTTTTTTTTGTACATAAAAACAAAAATAAACGGAAACAAGTTTCTTGATTACTTAGATTTTAGAAATAACAAGTTAAACAAAGTTAAATAGATTTGAATTTCATTTTTGAAAGACTTCTCAGAGCCTTTAACACCTTAATGTTAATGTTCACTCCCTATATAATCCAAGGGATATGGTATGGAGTGTGAATTTAATTTGAGATTTCCCAAATGTATTTATCCACCAAACATTTTTTTTTCTTGTCAACTAGTATTCCACAAGACAATACTTTGAGAAATGATCTTTTAGACTTAATCATTCCTCAAAGAAAATTTTTTTAAGATTTTATTTATTATTTGATAGAGCACAAATGGGGGAACAATAGAGGGAGAAGGAAAAGCATGATCTCCACTGAGCAGGGAGCAAGTGGGGCTCAATGCCAGGATCCTGGGATCATGATCTGAGCCAAAGGCTGACCATAACCCACTGACCCACCCAGGTGCCCCTCCCCAAATTAATTTTAATGTCAATTAAGAGGAAAATAGATAATAAAGTGTAGAAAAACTAATGAGTTAAAAGTCAAGATTTTTTTTTTATTTGTTTATTTACAGCATAACAGTGTTCATTGTTTTGGCATCACACCCAGTGCTCCATGCAGTACGTGCCCTCCCTATTACCCACCACCTGGTTCCTCAACCTCCCACCCCCCCCGCCCCTTCAAAACCCTCTGGTTGTTTTTCAGAGTCCATAGTCTCTCATGGTTCATCTCCCCTTCCAGTTTCCCTCAACTCCCTCTCCTCTCCATCTCCCCATGTCCTCCATGTTATTTGTTATGCTCCACAAATAAGTGAGACCATATGATACTTGACTCTCTCTGCTAAGTCAAGATTTTTTTTAAGTGGGGGATCCAAGTGCCAGAGAATTCCATGAATCAAAAATGTGTGACTCAGTTAGTCATAGTTAGCAGTGACTAAGTCTTATCTCCCTTTTCTAAGTCCTTTGCCCTCCGTATGACAATTTTTGCATTACTTACAGTGTTTTTTCTTCAGAATAAATAGTTCTTTGGTGGAACCTTTTCCTTATGATCTCAGAATTGTTATAGGTGGTTTTTCTTCCATCTAGCTTCTCTTGGTGCTTTTTCTTCCTCATCACTCCTGGAGGTGGATGGCCCTGTGGGGCCATTCCTCAGTAGGTGGGGGACCTACCACAGCATGGAGTAGGCTAATCCAACAGGTGTGCTCTTCATGACAAGGACAACGTGCTGTACTTATGGGATTCCATAAGGCACCATCGTTTTGCTTTATGAGCTCTCCACTGTAATCCAAACTCCATAAATGAGCAATTCCTTTGCATAATGAACAGATGAGACGGTTTTATGCACTTTTATGTTGTTCCAAGTCTGTGGTTTTACTAAATTTCCACCTCAAAGATATGTAATTAGATCCTCAATGATCTCCTATCTTGGCCCTCCCCACCCTCCTCAGGAATCCACAGCAATCTCACAGGCTGGTTTCTGATGGGAGCAAACAAAGTAGAGGGTGTGTATGCATGCACATGAACACAGGCATACATCTGCCTGTTGGTTGGTGTGGGTAGAGGAGCATTGGCTTCAGTCTTCTAGAGCGTGAGATAGATAGGTGAATGGGGCCTAGGTACCAAATCACTCCCTTTTGCTACCGATTGACTTTCCAATCCATTATGAGGCCATTTACCATCTCCTCCTCCTATGATTCAGTCCTCACACAGGATTATTTTCTCACTGTCCTCTATCTATATAAACCTGGTCATTCCTCTCACTCAAGCTGCTTCTCATGTTGTTCCCAATGTTCTGAGGGCTCTTCCTTCTTCTTCGAGCCAATTTTTTGCCTTCAAGTCTCAGCTCAAACTTCTCTTGTTCCATGAACTCTTCTCTTTCCACTCTAGCTCTTAAGGATCTTTATTTTCTTATTCTTGTTGTACTGTAGTTTAGTTCCACAAAGCTCAGCCTTTACATGATTTGTCTTTTTATTTGGTCCAGAAGTTAAGCTCCCTTGGGTTGGGGCCCACAGTCTTGCACATGTGCCTAATAAGTAGTAATCTCTGACTGCTTTTTATTTGTGAGGAAGGACTGAAGCCACATCTTATGTAGCTTCAGACAGGGGCTCCAAGCTTCTGCAGTCATTCACGTTTCTTTATTCACAGGAATTATATAATATCTCAGTTTTCCAGAGGCTTAGAATTTAAGATGAAATAGATCCAATCCAGGTTCTATCCAAGGTGGATCTGAAACAGCCATATCAAAAAGTGCTGTGGCCCTGTTCATAAGTGGCTCGGTTTTCAGGACAGCTCTATGATGCAGGTGTTGTGTATATGTTCTTCTGGACAGAGTCCCTTCCCCCACTTGGCCTTAGCTCTGGGAAAAGATTGTGGCAGGAAGTAGAAGACTCTTAGATGGTGCCAGAGACTGAATGATGTGGCAGAAAAGGTAAGTTTTAGAATCAAACAAATCTGGGTTTATTTCCTGGCTTTGAAATTCCTAATTATGTGACATTGGGCAATGTACCTCACCATTCTGAACTTTAATTTCTTCACATTTAAAAAGAAACAAATAAAAATAAAAGAAAAGACACAAATAAAGTTGTCAATATAAGGTGGTTAGGAAGATAGACCTTCCGTGGAGAAGGGTCATTGCCATCATCAGAAAAATGATGGCAATAGATGGAGGGCAGAGAGAGCAAGCATGATTTATCCTTGTACATTCCAATCAGACCTATATCAAGAAGAAAAGTCATCTTTTTCCACAGCCATTTCTGAGGCCTACTCAAGATCATGACGTCCTTTGAGTTCCAACCTAAGTTTGCTGGACAGATTATATGCAGTTCTCTGGATCTGAGCCCCAAAATAACCCAGGTGTCTGAGCCAATCTTCACAATGCAGATGCTATGTGCATATTCTATCTCTGACTCCCCTGCTGCTTTACAGTATAATCTAAAGGGTCTCAACTCCCTTTTCTAAGTCTTATTTTCTGACCCCTCCCAAAGGGACAAATGTATTCCCCATCTATATCTACTGCTCTTTATAAACTCAAAGGAATATGTGATGGGGTGAATGAAAAGGGTTAACACATGCTCACCAGCAACTCAAGGAATGTTACTGATGAGAGAGGCCTAGAGGCTATGAAATGAAAATTCCTCTACAGATAGGGAAACTGAGGTACAGAGAGAAGAAACTGATCATGCTCAAGAATACTGTCAATGAGAGGTGCCTGGGTGGTATAGCTGGTTGAGCGTCCAACTCTTGATTTGGGCTCAGGTTGGGATCTCGTGGTCATGGGATCAAGCCCTGTGTTGGGCTCTGTACTCAGTGTGGAGTCTGCTTGAGATTCTCTCTCCCTGTCCTTCTGCCCCTCCTGCTAGTGCTCTCTCTCTCTCTCAAATAAATAAATAAATCTTTTTTAAAAAAACTGTTGATAAACAGTACACTTATTAAAAAAAATACAGTAAATGAGTGGTAAAACCAGGCCTCAAGCCATCATTGCCTGGTTTCCAATTCAATTCCTTGACCTTATGCTGTAGAGCATTTTATGCATCAAAGAAAAACCCATGGATTGGACCGTTCCTTTACATCTTTGACATTCTGAAGAACTAGGTAAATTTCTTCCAAATTCTGATTATTATTTTCTCTTGCTGAAAGAAAAGAGAGATAAAAAGCTCCATCAAACAAATTCTTTATTAATGGATTCAGAAGAGGAATATCTGAATCTTAAGACCTTATTTACTTGACTAGTTCTGATGTTGGTATCTATATAGCATTCAGTTATTCATGCAGACACAAAAACATGTATACATATATTATAATTTTTGCTTCATACCAAAACTTGGTAGCATTTAAAGCAACAGTCATTTTATATCCTCTGAAGTCTGCAGATCAATAATTTGGAATGGTTTCACTCTGAAAGAAGATCCTGACAGAAATGGAAGACCAGTAGGTGTTGTCAGACTTGGCCCTTTTGGCAGAGGACACTAATATATTTGCAGACATGTGGTGGGCCTGGGTGGTCTGAGAGGGCCTCACCCACATGTCGGTGGTCTGCTGTCATCCAGGCCTCTGTCTGCACATGGTCTCTCATTCTCAAGAACGCTAGCTCAGCCTTGTCATGTGGTCATGGCAGAATTCTAATCTAATGGAACCAGAGTGAACTGCAAGTCCTACTGAGACATCAACTAGGAAGTATACAGTATTATAGCTACCCTTTCTGGTTGTTAAAGCAAGTCACAGCACAAACTAAGATTCAAGGAAAGGAGACATCAACTCCATTTCCTGATACGTGGAGCAAAATCTCTTTAAAAGAGATATGAATACAGGTATGGGAGAGATTTTTAAAAAATTTATAATCAATTAATTAACATACAGTTTATTATTCGTTTCAGAGGTAGAGTTTTGTGATTCCTCAATTGCACATAACACCCAGGCCTCATTACATCATGTAGCTTCCTTAATGCCCACCTCCCAGTTACCTCATCCCCTTATCCACCTTCCCTCCAGCAACCCTCAGTTTGTTTCCTAGAGGGCTTATTTCGCTTAGCATAATACCCTCTAATTCCATCCACATCATAGCAAATGGCAAGATTTCATTTTTTGATGGCTGGTAGATAAATAGATAGATAGATATCTTCTTTATTCATCTGTTGATAGACATCTGGGCTCTTTGCATAGTTTAGGTATTGTGGACATTGCTGCTATAAACATTGGGGTGCATGTGCCCCTTTGAATCGCTGTATATGTATCCTTTGGATAAATACCTAGTACTGTAATTGCTGGGTCATAACGTAGCTTTGTCACTCTTTGAGGAATCTCCATACTGTTTTCCACAGTGGCTCTACCACTCTGCATTCCTATCAAGTGCCCTCCTTAATGCCCATCACCCAGTTATCCCATCCCCTCACTCCCCTCCCCTTCAGCAACCTTCAGTTTGTTTCCCAGAGTTCAGTGTCTCTTATGGTTTGCCCCTCTCTCTGTCTTCCTCTTATTTTATTTTTTCCTTCCCTTCCCCAATGTTTACCTGTTTTGTCTCCTCAATTTCACACAGGAGTGAAATCATATAGTGTTTGTCTTTCTCTGACTTATTTCACTTAGTTCTATCTACATTATTGCAAAGGACAAGATTTCATTGTTTTTGAGGCTGAGTGTGCACACACCACATCTTCTTTATCCATTCATCTGTTGCTGGACATTGGGCTCTTTCCACAGTTTGGCTATTGTGGACATGACTACCATATTCATTGGGGTGCATGTGCCCCTCGGAATCACTATATTTGTATCCCTTGGATAAATATCTAGCAGTGCAATTTCTGGGTTGTAGAGTAGCTCATTTTTAACTTTTTGAGGAAACTCCCTACTGGTTTCCAGAGTGGCCGCACCAGCTTGCATTCCCACCAACAGTGTGGTGCATCCTCGCCAACATCTGTTGTTTCCTGAATTGTTAATTTTAGCCATTCTGACTGGTGTGAGGTGGTATCTCATTGTGGTTTTGATTTGGATTTCCCAGATACCAAGTGATGTTGAGCATTTTTTTCATGTGTTTGTTGCCCATTTGTATATCTGGAAGAGGTTATTTTTATGGTTATTCTCTCTTTGTCTCTCTGTGTTTAACTGGATCTCGACCCCTCAAGATGAGGGCTCTCTGCTGGGCTAGAAGGGTGTGAGGAGGACAAGCTCTGAGCTTCCTGGGCTAGCTGTGGAGGTTTATACTTGCCATTCCTCTGAGGCTCCTCCCTGGGTTTCTACTCCCTCTCTTGTAGAGTAGCCAGCCCCACTCCTACTTCTGTCTCTTTGGCAGTGGGTGACTAGCTTCTCACATGTATGGATGCCTGTGAACGCTTTTAGCTCATAGGGACTCAGACTTGGAGCTTTCCTCCAGACACAGGTGGGAGGTTCTCCTCAGTCCTCTAGGCTGAGATCTCTGGGATGCTTCTTCTAAAAGCTTATTGCTCTCTCACCGATTTGCTTCTGGAGCTTCAGTGTTTAGACCCCTATACACTTCACTTTTCTGTGGCTTTGTCTTTCCCGTTGCATGAAAGGTGGAAGAACCTACCCACTCTCTTGTTCAAAGTTGTTAAAGGATCAGGAAAGAGAATGAAGTCAAACATGGAAAAATACTGTTTGACTTCACAAATTTTACTGAGGATACCTAACATTGTGGGTGATAGAAAGCATACAGGGAAAGTTCTTTGATTTAAAGGGGTTTATAACACACTAAGAGATCAAACATCTGTGCAGATAATAAGAATATAGTTATGAATAAGGCCTACTTACTATCTCACTGAATATTCCTTCATTTCTTTCTCCTTTTTGACTCAAGGAATTTGGAATCAACTTATTTGTTCACTGCCGGCCCACCACCCATCCAACCACCCATTCATCCATCCATCCATATCTCCATCCATTTGGCACATTCATTTATAGAGGACAACAAATTACTAGTCTAAATATTGGAGATACAAAGAGGACATGACAGACCCTGCCCTGGAAAAGGTTGTGTTAACTACATACTAGAAGGCAGCAAAATGTAGCCTTGGTTTAAAAGATGACCTGAGGCTAACCTGTCTCTACACTCAATTGTGACAATCTCTGTGTCTTTCTGTCCCTCTCAACTTAGGTCTTATATTCTCACTTTATCTTTATTGCTTACATAGTTCCTGGCCCAAGGAAGAGCTCAATAAATGAATGAAAGAACGAGTAAAATAAAGCACAGTGTTATAATCCTTCTCTATGCCGGTCTTTTCATTTGAGAAAATGGGTGTTGGTCCGGTAGAGGTCGAATAAGTATAGTACTATATATGTTCAATGGGATACAATATCTAGGTTAATAAATATTTCTTTTTTGCTTCTTTCTCTGACTTGTGCATGTCTCTTTCCTACTTTCAACCCCCTTTTTCCATTTAACAACAAAGGGATCAGACTATTATCTAAGATTCGGACCCAGTTTGATTCCAAATGTTAGATAACAGTTTAGTGTTTGGCATCAATCCTGAGAAAGGTTCTGTATGCTTTTCATAGATATTGTGTGGTATTCCCTGCATATTAATTATCAATTAAATATAAATCATCTGTGGGATGCTTTAGGCTCCATAGGGATAATACCTTAGTGTTGTTTAGAAAAATATATGTTCCTTACAGTGAGCTTAGTACCAGCTTTCTTTTTCTTCTTCCTGTCCCCCAATATAGGCCACTATTTTTTTTTAAGATTTTATTTATATATTTGACAGACAGAGATCACAAGTAGGCAGAGAGGCAGGCAGAGAGAGAGGAGGAAGCAGGCTCCCTGCTGAGCAGAGAGCCCCATGCGGGGCTCGATCCCAGGACCCTGGGAACATGACCTGAGCTGAAGGCAGAGGCTTAACCCACTGAGCCACCCAGCTGCCCCTAGGCCACTATTTTTATTGATTGAGTGGGTTTCAGTATGACTATTTATTTATTTATTTATTTATTTATTTATTTATCAGATAGAGAGAGAGAGAGAGAGAGAGAGCGCACAAGCAGGGGAGTGGCAGGCAGAGGGAGAAACAGGTTTCCAGATGAGCAGGGAGCCCATTGCAGGACTTGACCCTGGGATCATGACCCGACTGGAAGGTGTATGCTCAAGGGACTGAGCCACTCAGTCCCTCAGTGTGACTTTTTAACTATTGTCTCTGTACAGGTCTGAGAAACAAAGCTGCTTAGATGACATTTTGATATTAATGAGTGTGCAGGGAGGGGGATGCTGTATTTGGTGGTCCCAAATAACATTTGGGGGCTTCCAGCGGTCAGCCACTAGGGGTTTAGACGAGAAAACCTAGCTAGTCGGTCTGCATTGCCCCCTGGTGGCGAGTTTTGACAGGCAGGGCCGGCTAGTCCCGTACAATGCCAGACTGTAGAGAACAAGGATACATCCTTGCAGTGAGTTTCTTGAGCACTTCTTACGCTGTCTGAGCTACTATGAAGCCACATAAGAAGAACAAGGAATCAATCTTTTCCCCAGGTAAATGTTTTCTGGCCTTCTGACCTTCCCCTGGAGAATATCTGTCTTCTGGACTTCTCCCCATCATTCTTTCTCATCCATCCATTATTTTCAACATTCACCGAGCAACTTCTATGTTCTGACACCATAAAAAGTGCTGAGGTTACAGA
The DNA here is from genome assembly GCF_922984935.1 of Meles meles. Classification (NCBI taxonomy): domain Eukaryota; kingdom Metazoa; phylum Chordata; class Mammalia; order Carnivora; family Mustelidae; genus Meles; species Meles meles. The sequence goes on along the minus strand of NC_060067.1, from coordinate 167,995,480 downwards.
AGTAAAGAAACAAACAAACCTTTCCCTCATGGATTTTCATACTCTCAGATCTCTGCTGTAATGCCTGGCCCTTGAAACACTCATACAGTCACACATTCCTGTAGGCTTTGTTTACATCTCATAGCCAGTGAATCCCTTGCTAAGTTGTTGCATGGGTAGAGCTTACAGATGTTTTCCTTCTATGGGCTATTTAGGGTTTATTCAAGATGGGGCTGCAAAAGAGAAAAAACTCAAAGACTGAAAGGAATGTATTACTAATTGGTGGAATTTCAGGTATTGGAGGTAGGGCGTTTGGGGACAAAATTGGGAAATTCCTTGCATTCCCCAAAGCACACCACCCAAGCTACTTCCTGCTATGCATGTGTATGACCACTTCTGCCATCTGTGTCTGACCCTCAAGTTTACCTAGGGTCACCTTGAGAGTAGTGGGACCTGTGAAATAATAGTGGACTCCAAGGGAAAGCTCTATGGAGTCTCTCTCATATACAGAAGGGGGAAAACAATCCCAGTTTTAATGGTTCCTAGTTCTGTCCTCAAGGAGTTTATAATCTTTCAACAGAAAAGAGAAGCTACACACACACACAATTACAAGAAAGGCAAAGATAAGGGCCAGGGGTTCTAAGTGAGAACAAAGGTAATTTACAGCTGGAAGCATGAGGGAAGATGTCATGAGTGGAGGTAATTGGTTTGTCATATTATTATTTGAGGAAGTCAAGCCTTGTTGCAGGAGGAAACTTGGTAACAGAAGAAGATACTTGGGCTGCAACTGGGGAAGTGAAGCTCACTGTCCCGGGAATAGAACATTTGAGGAAAGTGTTCTCATCTGGCCTTTGGAGATGCTCTGGAGAATTGCTGATCTAATAAGCCAGGGTCCACTTGCTTCATCCCTTCCCACCCTACCCTTCACTCCGTGGGTACTAGTGGGTCACATTATTGAGCTGAAGGTCACTACCCTGGATGGCTTCTACTGCCACCTGTCTCAGACCTGAGCAGAGTCATTAAAGCTTTGAGTTTCTCTAAGATTTGCATATGGTGACCAAGTCAGCTCAATGGTGAATTTCTCCCAAATGAGTTCAGGATTCACTTTTTTCTCCTTTGGTAGATATTTACAACTCTGTTGTATTTCAGATCAGCAACAATGTTGGAATCAGCTTTTTCTGGGAAATGCAAATGCTTTGCTTATATCTTCAGTATTGTGAAGAGAGGTTGGGTTCTGGAGTGCAGTGCAGTGATACTGTTGTGTATCTTTTATACATCCCTTGAAAATTTGGAACAGTGAAACTCCTAGAAGACTTGTGGTTGGGTTAGTTCACATTTGGGGTATGGAAGGAAGGCTCCTGTGCTGCAGACAGAGCCTTGTTTATATCTAAGATTCTTCCATACACAGTGACAGATCACGAGGAAAACTGGGAGCAGAAAGTCACCTTTTATGTGGTACTCAGGATAATGTTTAATTTCCTGTCACCACATTGAAGTCCTCTGCACTCAGATTTGGTGCTCTTCTGCCTCTTGCCTCCAGAGGGCGATCTAGCCACAGCACTTTGGGCACAAGCAGCAGGATTAAGGATTGAGTCAGGGCCTGGTCACACAATTCCCTTCTTTCTTTCCTACTCTGTGCTCACAGACATACCCGTGTGTTTGGTCCAGAGAGAACAGAAGGTCCTACATAGGTCTTTGAAGAACCTAAGCCACACGTTCCAGTGAAACTTCTCCCTTGCCAGCCTCTGGGATCAGCCTCCCCCCACCCGCTTTCCGTTTCTGCAGCACCCCATTTCATTCCAGCTGCTGAGCCTTTGCACTTTCTGTTTCTGCCTTGGGTGTTCTTTCCAGATGTTCATGACACTAATTCTGTGTCATCATCATTTGGGGTTTAGCTCGAGAAGCCTCCCATGACTGTATTATTAAATGTTGCCTCCTGATTCATCTCTTTTCCGGGGCTTTGTTTTATCTTCTTTGTAGCACTCATTTCATTCACTGGTTTATTTTATTGCTCCCCACCCTCACCCCCTCCAGAATATAAGTTCCAGGAGGTCAGTGACTTGTCAGTCTGCTGCACTGCCAGCACCTAGAAAAGCACCTGGCACCCTGGAGACTCAGTATTTGTTGAAGTAACAGGATGAACAAGTAGTTAGATGATTGTGTGAATAAATGTATCCACAGTGCATAAACACAACCCAGCCTTCAAATAGTTCACAGAGAGACAAACAAACATTTTCAATCCATGGAAACAAAAGCACTATAGAGATACGTATAAAAGCACTATTTGAACATTGATGAGGGAATAATTAAATCTCTATCCTATGAATGAGTCTTACCTATTTGCTTCTCTGGTAAGTTCCATAAGGACAAACTGGATCTTATGCTTCATTATATTCCCCACTGCAGTGGTTTCTAAACGCCAGTCCCTGGACAAATTGCAGCAGAACCACCTGGGAAACCTTAAACATCATTGCAGATACCTGATGCTAATGCTGCAAGTGTCACAGAGCCCTAGGTTGTGTCTTGGTATGAAAGTCCCCCGGGGTAGTTCTGAAACACACTGGCTTGGGAAACACTGTGCCACACTGCCTAGCACTGACCTGATGCCTGCCTGAACTAAAATAAACCCATCTCTGCCTGGCTGCATTCACTTCCTCACCAGCCCCAGCTGAGTCCAAGTACATCACCAGACATGTCTATGATTCCTGTGACCAGTGGGGACGATGAATGTAAGAAGATATGAGCAATCATTTCTTTTTCCTAGCATGATGGTTTCAGTGTTGCTCATCTCTCTTCACAGGAATGGTTATTACCAGCCTTACAGGTCATTTTATCTTTTAAACTGTATAACACACAGGCATCTCCCATCAGTCCCTCCCCTTGTGAATATTACTGCAGCCTGGAGAAACCGGCTCCTTGGGCTGCACATATGCCTGTCTTTCCCATGGCCTTGGGTTGAAGGGCCCATGTGGGAGTGTGTGCATGTATGTGTGTGTGTGTGTGTCTGTGTGTGTGTGTGTGCGTGTGTGTGCGCGTGTTGATGTCAGATACATGTCTGTGACTCAGACCACAAAGGAGGGTTGATTGACTTCTGTAGGTTCTGGTGTTTATTTGCGGGGTCCAGGTTTAGCCAGATGGTATTCGGGGGGAGCAAGGTAAGAAGTGAGCTCCCTCCAGACTTGGGAAACCCCTGGCCACCCATCACCCATCACGATGTTTTGACCTATCTTTGGGAAAGACCCTATCTGAGAGTGGCTGGGAAGTCAGGACCTCCCACCTGAATGCTGGGGATCCCAGAATTTTTATGCAGGAGAGGCTTAGAGGTGACAATAGTTAGGGGCCTTCTTGTGAAACCATGTTTTATAACTGCACATTATTTGTACTTGGGTTTTACGCTGGTTGGAGTAGCCTAGGGGTCTGATAAAGATGACAGGGAGCAAACACCAGAGTTTCCTTTACCACCCCAGGCCATCTGCCCTTGCCACCTGCCTAGGTCTCTTACTAATATCACCTCTGCTCTTATGGCTTAATCTTGGAAACAAAGTTTCTCCAGATCTCATCTCCCCACTTCCTTTCTTCTTTTTGCCTTTTCTTTACTTTCTCTTATACTGGCTAAGATCATCATGAAACCAAAATGTTCTCATCTACTGTACTCTGGCTACTGGTAGACAGACTTTATGTATATCATATGGTTTATGTCAACTACCTGGAACATGGGTAGGAATGAAGAAGGAAGGGAGGGGGCTTCTGGGCAGGCAGCATCACCCCAGGGACCATGGACGAAGCCCATGTCTTTGTCAATCCTGCATACACAGACACAGTTATTTCCTCATCTACTACAGCATGCTTCTTATGAAGTTTGACTTTCCAGCCCACAATACAGTAAAAGCAGCAAATTAGAAGAGACCAGAGTTTGCTAGGACCAGGTTTAATGACAATGGGAGAAAAAGAGAGACAGATGGATTGACTGACTCTCAGTGAGGGAGCTGCTCAGGTTGGTATTCAGAGTAGACTACATTTTCCCAGGGGCTTATATTGCCAAGTGGAGAATGTGAGAACTAACATTCAGATTCACACCCAGGTTCTACCACTAGGAACCAACATTCAGATTCACACTCAGGTTCTACCACTAACTCACTGTGCAGCCTCGGACAAGTCTGTTAAACTTCCCCAGGACCTCAGTTTTATCACCTGTAAAATGGCAATAATTACAACCCCAAATATCCCTGGACTCCTATCAAATAAGAGAACAGGAGTCGGGTGCTATTTTCTCATTTTGACTTTCCTGTTCTATTATTCGTTTGCTTGATACAAAAATAACAAACTTGTTTATTGTGAAATAAACTTGCTTGTTGTAAACAACAACTTGCTTGTTGTAAAGGGGGAAAAAAAGAGAAATGGAATGATTCAGAAGTACATAAATTCAAAAGAGAAACTACTCTATTTCCTCATATTCCCTGTCGTTGGGCTGCCCCCGTCTTATTCCTCACTGTCACTAGAATGGAATGAATCCCTTCAGATGTACCAATGCTTTGTAAAACCTACACAGGATACAAAGTAAGGAACAGAAAACAACGGGCAGAACCATTATACCTTAGATGTTCCTAGGGTCTCTCTGTACAAAAACTCAGGAAAAGAATTTTTCAAAGGATTTTCAAACAAACAAGTAAATGAAAACTTGAGGAAAAGGTTAAATGTTGTGCAGCAGATTCTCTTTAAAAGGGCTGGGAAACATGGTGCTTTTTATAAAGATTTCCATAAACATTATAAAAATTTATAGAAGTTCTATCATTGAAAAAAGACCTTCCATCCTTCAGATAATTCACTTAGATAGAAAAGCTCATTCTCCACCTACGCTATCCTTGTGCTTCAAAGTTACCACTAAGTTTACAATATACATAACTAGTTGAGAAGTTAATTCCTCCCAGGTATGTAGAGTAGATGCCAAAGACAGCTATGAATTTTTTCTCACAAGTTTCCTTCATCAACACAAATTTGTCTTGAACTTTTGATTTGGGTCTGCTCCTTTTCCTTTCCTTTCCTTTTTCCCCCTTTCCTTTCCTTTCCTTTCCTTCTCTTTTTTCTTTCCTTTTTTGTTTTCTTTTCTTTTCCTTTCCTTTCTCTTCTTTTTTTTCCCCTTCTTTTACATATGGAATGCTTCACAAATTTGCATTTAATCTGTGCACAGGGGTCACGATAATCTCTGTTTCATTCCAATTTTAGTTTAAGTACTACTGAAAAGAGCACTCTATTTCTTTACCTTGGTGCTTCTCCCCAAAATTTTCATCAAACTGAGAATTAGCTAAATTAGCTCAACAAATTTTCATTCTCCACATTTCTGGTTCTGCCTTTTCTGGTTGGACATTGCTTCTTTAGTCTACCGTGTCTAGCTTTGGTCAGGGTTTTTTCTTTGTTTGTTTGTTCTTTCCCCTTTGGGTCAATTTTAAAGCCTTCAAGTCAGGAACATTTTCCCATCTCCATGTGGACAGAAGAGAGGGGGCATGTTCTTCTCATTTTGGAAGACAACATTGCATTGTATAAATTCTCCCAGATTCAGAATCAGAAGTTTCAGATCTGAAATCTTTAGTTGTGGTCTTCAATTTTTCTCCTTCAGGTGTCAGGTTTGTAGAAAGATCCTTCCAGATTAGATGCTTTTGGACTCTCGGATTCTGTGCTTAGTCATGATTTGCCTATTAATGTTTACCTACAGTGGTATTCAACGTTCCATTCTTGTCCCTGTGGCTGGGTTCTTTGGCCTTCTGGAAATCTAGATGCAGCCCATAATGTAGGCCCCCAAAACAGAGGGCCCAGTTACTCCTCGGGGTGCTGTTCCTCGATCTCGGGATGGAAAAATACAGAAGAGTTGGTATTCTGGTGGACCCAAGGGTATAAAGCCTTGACCATTTCTCATTCAAAAGACAGGCATTAAAAAAAAAAAAAAAAAAAAGACAGGCATAACTTAGCCTCAATTTGGGATTCAGGAAACCACAAAATTACAAAAAGACCAAAAAGGTTTCCAGGAAGCTTTTAAAGTTTGTGTTTTTTTTTTAATTACAAAAATAATTACATGAGTTGGTAAAAATAAAGTTGAACAATACTTAATGGTACAAAATAAAAATAAAAACACCCTTTATCCGTACCCTCAGTGCCACTCTGCAAGAAACCCTCTATAGTATCTTATATACGCACTGAGAAATTTACTATGTATAGTTATACACTTACATTTACCTTTGCATCAACTCATCTTCACTGACACTCAAGCATAGACACATAAATGGGGACAGTTTATTGAGTTCGCATCTTACTTTTTGCATTTAATGAAATAAGCTGGAAAATTTCCATGCCAACGTATGTGGATCTGCCCTGCTCTTCATAGGGCTGCCTAGCATTCCCTGCAGGAAAGGAGGTTAGCAGTGACTACCCAGCTTATTTTCACCTTGTTGCCATTGCAAACAATGCCTCTCTAAGAGCCTTTAATTCAGTGTTTTCTAAAGTTTGGTCATTAGAACACAAGCCTCTAGAGATGTTCAGTAACAAAAACAAGAAAAAATGGTTTAGAAGTCAGACAAATGTGGAAAGCATTGCATTTTATTTTGTTTATTTACTATTATTATTTTATTTTTCTTAATATTTATTTATTTATTGTGTTATGTTAGTCACCATAAAATACATCATTGCAGTGTTCCAAGAGTCATTGTTCATCTATTATTTTTAAGTATTTTTTTCTTCAAAATTTAATTTAAATTCTGGTTAGTTAGCATGCAGTGCAATATTGGTTTCTGGAGTAGAATTAAGTGATTCCTCACTTACATACAATACCCAGTAATTATCATACCAAGTGCCCTCCTTAATACCCATTACTCGTCTAGACCATCCCCCACCCTCCTCCCTCCATCACCCATCAGTTCGTTCTCTATCACTAAGGGTTTCTTATGGTTTGTTCCCTCTCCCCCCTCCATATGTTCATCTGTTTTGTTTCTTAAACTCTATATGTGAGTGAAATTGTATGGTATTTGTCTTTTTCTGACAGACTTATTTTACTTAGCATAACATACTCTAGCTCCACCCACATCTTTAGAATGGCAAGATTTCATTCTTTTTGGTGGTTGAGTAATATTCCACTTATATTCCATTACATATACACACGCATATATATATATACACACACACACACACACACACACACATATGTGTGTGTATGTAAATGGATAAGGAAGGTCAGGGTGTATGTACCATTTCAAATCTGTATTTTTTTTTTTATCCTTTGGGTAAACACCTAGTAGTGCAATTGCTGGATCATAGAGTAGTTCTGTTTTCAACATTTTTAGGAACCTCCATACTGTTTTCCAGAGTGGCTGTACCAGTTTTTATTCCTACCAACAGTGCAAGAGTGTTCTTCTTTCTCCATACCTCTCCAATATCTGTTATTTCCTGTGTTATTCATTTTGGTCATTCTGACAGGTGTGAGGTGATATCTCATTGTGGTTTTGATTTGTATTTCCCTGGTGATGAGTGATGGTGAACATCTTTTCATATATCTATTGGCCATCTGGATGTCTTCTTTAGAAAAGTGTCTATTCATATCTTCTGACCATTTCTTAACTGGATTTCTTTTTGTTTGTTTTTTGGGGGGGAGTATTTGTTTTTTGGGTGTTGAGTTTGATAACTTCTTTGTAGATTTTGGATACTAACCCTTTATCCTGTATGTCATTTACAAATATCTTCCCCCAGTCCATAGGCTGCCTTTTGGTTCTGTTGATTGTTTTGTTTCCTTCATTCTGCAGAAGCATTTTATCTTGAGAAAGTCCCAACAGTTCATTTTGTTTTTGTTTCCCTTGCCTCCATTGACATGTCTAGTAAGCAGTTCCAGTGGACAAAATTAAAGAGGTTGCTGCCTATGTTTTCTTCTGGGATTTTGATGATTTTCCTGCCTGACATTTAGGTTTTTTTTTTTTTTAAGTTTATTTTTGTGTATGGTCCAGTTTCATTCTTCTGCATGTGGCTGTACAGTTTTCCCAATACCAATTGTTGAAGAGACTGTCTTTTTCCATTGGGTATTCTTTCCTGCTTTGTTAAAGTATAGTTAACCATATAATTGTGGGTCCATTTCTGGGTTTTCTATTCTGTTCCATTGATCTATGTGTCTTAGGGCCAGCACCATACTGTCTTGATGACTACAGATTTGTAATATACCTTGAAGTCCAGAATTCTGATGCCTCCAGCTTTACTTTTCTTTTTTGACATTCCTTTGCTTTTCAGGTTCCATTCAAATTTTAGGATTATTTTTTTCCAACTCTATGAAAATATTGATAGTATTTTGATAGGGATGGTATGCATTGATTGCTTTGAAAGCATAGACATTTTAACAATATTTTTCCAATTGCTTTGGAAGATTGCTTTGGAAGCATAGACATTTTAACAATATTTATTTTTCCAATCCACGAATTTGGAATGTTTTTATAGTTCTTTGTGTCTTCCTCAATATCTTTCATAAATGTTTTCATTTCTAGAGTATAGATCCTTTACATCTTTGATTAAATGGTTTATTCCTAGGTATCTTATGGTTTTCGGTGCAATTGTAAATGGGATCAATTCCTTGATTTCTCTTTCTTGTGCTTCATTGTTAGTGTATAGAAATGCAAGTGACTTCTGTGTATTGAATCTTATATCCTGTTTATCTGGATATACAGATATACAGATCAGATTCAGGATATAAGGATATATCCTTAATATATAAGGATAAGGATATATCCTGAATCTGATCCTGTGACTTTGCTGAATTCATGTATGAGTTCCAGCAATTTTTTGCTGGAGTCTTTGGGTTTTCTATAAAAGTATCATGTTGCCTGCAAAGAGTGAGAGTTTAACTTCTTTGAATTTGTTTTTCAATATTCCTCTGGCTATTCAGGGTCCTTTGTAGTTCCATACAAATTTTAGGATTGCTTATTTCAGCTCTGTAAAAAATACTGGTGTATTTCAATAGAGATTGCATTAAATGTTTAAATTGCTTTGAGCAGCATAGACATTTTAACAATGTTCTTCCAATCCATGAGCATGGGATATTTTTCCTCTTTTTTGTGTGTCCTCTTCAATTTCTTTCATAAGTGCTCTGAAGTTTTCAGAGTACAAGTATTTTACCTCTTTGATTAGGTTTACTCCTAGGTATCTTATGGGTTTTGGTGCAATTGTAAATGGAATCAGTTCCTTGATTTCTATTTCTGCTGCTTCATTATTGGTGTATACAAACGCAACAGATTTCTGTACATTGATTTTATATCCTATGACTTCGCTGAATTCATGTATGAGTTCTAGCAATTTTTTGGTGAAATCTTTTGGGTTTTCTACATAGAGTATTTTGTCATCAGCAAATAGTGAAAGTTTGACTTCTTCCTTGCAGATTTGGATGCCTTGTAGTTGTTGTTATTTTCTGATTGCTGGCTAAGACCTCTAGTACTATGTTAAATAGTAATGGTAGAGTGGACATCCCTGTCTTATTCATTTTTTAAAAGGTTTACTTATTTATTTATTTGACAGACAGAGATCACAAGTAGGCAGAGAGGCAGGCAGAGAGAGAGAGGAAAGAGGACTCCCTGCTGAGCAGAGAGCCCGATGCAGGTCTCCATCCCAGAACCCTGGGATCATGACCTTAGCTGAAGGCAGAGGCTTTAACCCACTGAGCCACCCAGGCACCCCACCCTGTCTTATTTTTAACCACATAGGAAAAGCTCTGCTTTTCCCCTTTGAAGATGATATTAACTGTGGGTCTTTCATATATGGCATTTATGATGTCAAGTGATGTTCCAACTATCCCTACTTTCTTGAGGACTTTTATCAAGAATGAATTTTGTCAAATGCTTTCTCTGCATCTATTGAGAGGATGATATGGTTTTCATCCTAATTTTTATTAATGCAGTGTATCACATTGAATGATTTGTGAATATTGAGCCACCTCTGCAACCCAGTAATAAATCCCACTTGATTGTGGTGAGTAATTATTTTAATGAACTGTTGGATTCATTTTAGTGGAGTTTTTGTCTGGTTTTGGAATCAAGGAAACACTGGCCTCATAGAGAGAGTATTGAAGTTTTCCTTTCATTTCTATTTTTTGGAACAATTTGAGAAGGATAGGTATTAACTCTTCTTTAAATGTCTTGTAGAATTGCCCTGGAAGTCATCTGGCCCTGGACTTGAGTTTACTGGGAGATTTTTAATCATTGATTCAATTTCTTTTCTGGTTATGGATCTGTTCAAGGTTTCTATTTCTTCCTGTTTCAGTTTCAGTAATTTGTATGTTTCTATGAATTTGTCCATTTCTTCCAGATTTTTCAGTTTGTTGGCATATAATTTTCCCCTAACTTTCTCTAATGATTATTTGTATTTCTGTGATGTTAGCTGTGATCTCTCCTCTTTCATTCATGATTTTATTTATTTGGGACCCTTCTCTTTTCTTTTTGATAAGTTTGGCTGACTGTTTATCAATATTATTAGTTCTTTCAAAGAACTGGTTCTTAGTTTCATTGATCTCATCTGTTTTGTTGTTATTATTGTTGTTTCTATATCATTTATTTCTGCTCTGATCTTAATTATTTCACTTCCTCTGCTGGCTTTAGCCTTTATTTGCTGTTCCTTTTATAGCTTCTTTGGGTGTAAGGTTAGGTTATGTATTTGAGACTTTTTTTTTTACTTCTTGAGGTAGGCCTATATTTCAATATACTTCCCTCTTGGGACTGCCTTTGCTGCATCCCAAAGGTTTTGGACTTTCGTGTTTTCATCTTCATTTGCTTTCATGTACTTTTTGTTTTTTTTTCTTTAGTTTCTTTGTTAACCCATCTATTCTTTAGTAAATTGTTCTTTAACCTCCATGTATTTGTGGTCTTTCCAAATTTTTTCTTGCAGTTGACTTCAAGTTTCACAATGTTGTGATCAGAAAATATATATGGTATGATCTTGGTCTTTTTGTACTTGTTGAGGGCTGGTTTTGTGACCCAGTGATGTGATCTATTCTGGGGAATGCTCCATGTGCACTTGAAAAGAATATGTATTCTACTGCTTTAGGATGAAGTATTCTGAATATATCTGTTAAGTCTATCTGGTCCAGTGTGTCATTCAAAGTCATTGCCTCCTTGTTGACTTTGTGCTTAGATGATCTGTCCATTGTTGTAAGTGGGTTGTTAAAGTCCCCCACTATTGTTGTATTATTATCAATTAGTTTCTTTGTGTTTATAATTAATTATTTATGTATTTGGGTTCTTCCAAGTTGTGGTTATAGATATTTACAATTGTTAGATCTTCTTGATGGATAGATCCCTTAATTAAGCTATAATGCCCTTCTTTATCTCTTGTTACAGTCTTTGTTTTAAACTCAGGTTTTTTTGTTTGTTTGTTTTTTGATATAAGTATGGCTACTTCAACTTTCTTTTGATGTTCATTAGCATGATAGATGGTTTCCTATCCTGTCACTTCCAATCTGCAGGTATTTTTAGATCTAAAATGAGTCTCTTATAGGCAGTGTATAGGTGAATCTTGTGTTTTTGTTGTTGTTTTGTTGTTGTTTTTATCCATTCTGATACCCAATGTCTTTTTGTTTGAAGCATTTAGTCCATTTATATTCAGTAACTATTGAAAGATACAAATTTAGTGCCAGTGTGTTACCTGTAGAGTTGGTGTTTCTGGTGATGTTCTCTGTTCCTTTATCGTCTTTGTTGCTTTTTTTCCCTTGCCTGCCATTTTCAGGATTCTTTTCTTGTTTGTGTATTTTGTGATTTTGACTTTTATATGTCTTAGCTGAATTTAATGGGAGTTCTCTGTGCTTCTTGGATTTTGATGTCTGTGTCTTTTCCCTGATCAGGGAAATTTTCAGCTATAATTTGCTTAATTAAACCTTCTGCCCCCTTTTCTCTCCATCCTCTGGGACTCCTATGATATGAATGTTATTCTGTTTTAATAAGTCACTGAGTTCTCTAAGTCTGCCTTCCTGATCCATTACCTTTCTTTCCCTCTTCTTTTCAACTTCATTATTTTTTATAACTTTATCTTTTGTATCACTGATTTGTTCTTCTGCTTTGTGAATCTTCATTTTTATGACATCCATTTAGGTTTGCATCTTGGTTTTAGCATTTTTAATTTTGGCCTGACTAGATTTTAGTTCTTTTATCTCTGCAGAAATGGATTCCTTCGTGTCTTCTATGCCTTTATGGTGGCCCAGCTAGTATCCTTATAATTATTGTTTCAAATTCTAGTTCAGGCATTTACTTATGTCTATATTGATTAAATTCCTGGCTGTAAGTTCCACTTCCTGTTCTTTTTTTGGGGGGGATGAATTCCTGTCTTATCATTTTGTCCAGAGACAAACCCAACAATCAACAAAGCAACAACAAAAAACTGGATCTTGGGTGTGTTTTCTTCTGCTTGTTAAAAGAAGCTAGAACTAAAAATATGGAAAAAATGAAAACTAAAAGACTAAAAATAAATAAATAAATAGTAGGAAAATAAAAATAAATATATGAATAATTTAAAAAAGTAAAAATAAAAAGGAAGTTAGCTTCTATTCCCCCCAAAGCTGAAGCTTTGCAGCACTCTATGATCAGGAGACTTGGTGCATGTGAAGGGGTCTGTACTGGTTTTCTTGGGGAAGGGCCTGTTGCATTGATTCTCAGGTGGACTTGACCTTGTGAAGATGCACTTGCAGCATGCAGGGGGACAGGGCTTGGTATAAGGGGCTCTGGTCTCCATTAGGTGTTGCTTTTTGCTTCCTGAAGACTTTCAGTGCTGATTGGCAGGGTAAAAATTGCTGGGCCACTCTCTAGCCCTGGAGCCCACCAAGAAGAGCAAATAATTGTCCCTCTTCTGTCCTTGGCTTCCATCAAATTTCTGCCTTCGTCCTGCCTGTGTCCAAGCTGTTTTATCTCAGGCACACAGCAGGGTTTCAAACTTCAAATTTAGGGATTTCTGCAGTACAGACGACTCTGATCCTCTGGGGGAGGGCTTGCTGCACTTTTGCCATCTGCTGACTGGTGCCAGGAAAACAGTTGCACAGCAGCACATGGTTCAGAGTTTATGGAATGGAGGAGCAGAGAGCTGGCACCCAGACTTGCTGGCTTCAGCAGGTGTCCCTGATCCCATGCTTGGGAACAGTACAGCACATTGGCACCACTTGTTCTTGTTACACAGGGGATCCTCAGAGCACACTGTCCACTTCTGTGTCTCTGTCCTCATTCCCTGCTGGAGCACTTTTAAGAGCACAACCCCAGTGGTGGCAGACTTCTAAAACTTCAGATTTTACACTCCACTGCTTTTAACACCTTACAATAATCTCCATAATCAGGACTTCCTCCCCTCTACAGCACCCACAGTTCTTAACTCTTCCAAATCAATTCTCTGTACCCCTCGCCTTCCAGAAGGTGGTGGCTTTTCTACTTGCAGACTTACAGGTTTGTTCTCTTAATCAGATTAATTTCTTGGGTGTTCAGAATGATTTGGTAACTATCTAGCTTTGTTCTAGGGATGCAGAGAGTCTAGGGTCCCCCTATTTATCTATCATCCTCAAGATTTTATTTTTTAAAGTAATCTCTATACCCAATGTGAGGCTCAAACTCATGACCCTGAGATCAAGAGTCTCATGCTCTACCAACCCAGCCAGCCAACCACTCTAGAACTGCATTTTAGATTTCCCCTTCCAATAGCCTATAAAAATCTCTAGAAGCTCATTCAGTAAGAAAACCTGAAAAACATGGCTTCACCCAGTTTCCCAAACTTGTTTTTGACCATTTCACTGTTGAAAATATTCTCCCCAGATCACCTATTTATGTATGTATGAAAGTATATAATGATGTTATATGAATATGTAGTAATGCTCTGAGGAAGCCATCTTGGAAATGCTGCTTCTTTGCTCCACAGATGATGGGTCTGAGGCTTAGAGACAGGAAATCATTTGCACAAGGCTATAGAGCTAACAATTAGTAGCAGAAACAGGACTAGAACCCAAGACCTAAGCATTTTCTGCCACACTGCTTATGGAAGCTCCTTCTCAAGCTGTAAAACACTTTCACCAAAGTTCAAAGGGTTCACTAAGAAAGCTGCACATCATAAAGTAAGCCTCAATATTATCTGGCTTAAAGAAATGCATTTGAAACATGCAATTACTTTAATAAGAATAGTTTGGTAAATTAATTGGTTAATAACTAGATTTGTGCTCACAATGTTTTAGTGGTTATTTTTGCAATGCACAGCATTATGCCAGGAATTGCTTGATGAGACAAAATCCCATCACAACATTATTGCCCTGATGGAAATGAGTGGGGCTTGGCACTGGGACCTGGGGTTGACTCATGTTGTGTGGGACCATTTGACTTTCTCTTTCCAAGCCTCCCAAAAGATTAAGACAGAGCAGATAGAAGAGGCCTGTGATGGTTAACATTAGGTGACTGGATCAAAAGGTGCTGGGATATTCGTTTGAATGTTTCTTCTGGGTATGCCTGTGAGGGTGTCCCAGATGAGATTAGCATTCGAATGAGTGAATCCAGTAAAGTGGATCACTCTCCCCAATGTTGGTGAGGATCACCCAATTTGTTGAGGACCTGGGTTTAGAATGAAAGGTAGAGGAAGTAGAAATTCTGCCTCCCAGCTTGATGGCTTGAGCTGCAGCATTAATCTTATGCTGTTCTCAGGCTCCCTGGTTCTCAGGCCTTCTGACTCAGACTGAATTACACAGCACTGGGTATCCTGGATCTACAACTTACATACAGGAGATCATGGGACTTCTCAGCCTCCATAACTGTGTGAGCTGATTCTTTATAATCAGTCTCTTCACATATAGTCCTATTTGTTCTATTTCTCTGGAGAACTCTGAAATTAATACAGGGCCAGAGACTAAGGATGTAGAAACCAACAAATTCTCAGCTTGCTCTGGTGACACTCTGGAAAGCTTAGAAAGCTTTTTAGAACAAACTCCTAACCCCACTTAAGGGGACTGCTTATCTGTGCCACAAGATCTAGGATACCCCTGTCACCTTAGAGTTGAGAAAGGAAAAAAGGAATGAAAAAACTGCTCAGGCCAAGAAAAGCATTCATGGACATGGTCTCATTTAAGTATCACTATTTTTCATAGGAGTTCTTACTTTCATTTTACAGAAAAGGAAGTTGAAGACATGAGAAATAAAATGACTTCTCTAGGATCACACTGAGGCAAACTGATATCTCTGGGGATGTTTCTGAATTTCCAGTAAAGCCACTTATACCCCTATCTTGTACTAAAACTTGTCTTTGGACTGTGTTGTCATTAGGGCTCCTGAGCATCTGAATGAATCTGATTTTCCCAGACTCCCAGCTGCAGAGTGCCCATGGCTCATATGGTTTTGGGTCAAGGTTAGGCCTGAGCTTTCACCTGGTCTTGTCCCAGCCCTTCCAGCTGTGTGATGTTGGGCTGCTTACTCAACATTCAATGCTGAGGTTTCCTCAGTGGTAAGACAGAAATAGTGAAACCTACTTCTCATATTGTTAGAATTCAGTATGAGGTAGGTGAGCATATTTGGTCCAGTTCTGGCATATAGCTTTGATCTGTTACCTTCACCATGCTGGGTCACACTGGTGGTTTCCATTTTGACTCCTCTACAGTGTTACTGAAAGATTGTGCAACACTTCTGTCACCTCAAATGCTGCTGTAAGTACTGGTTGGCTTTTGCTGTCTGTGTTGGGTGGCCCAGACCAGACAGTATTTGCCACATGAAGGGCCTCATGTGTAATGGGTACACCATAAACATTTGCCGATTGATTGGATAACTCATCTCTCTTTCTCCTCTATCACCAGTGCTTGTCTTTTTTCCCCTCAAATTACTTCTATATTGCCTGGCCCTGGAAGCTCAGCTGGTATCCAAGGACAATGAAGTGACCCAAAAATCACCCACCTGCTTCTACTCTTGTGGCTAAGACAATAGCTCTTCCCTTGACTGTCTATGATCGTTTATCCTTGGGGTCTCCTGCTTTTTCTTGGTACTGTTTTTCATGGGTTGGCACCTGGTAAGGTCACTTGGCACTCCCTTCTAAGAATTACGGCGCTCACTGCCCCCATAATTTTTCCCATCATTTTCCTGTATTGATAGCTGTGTGATTCTGGGTAACCATGACAACTGATTGATTAGCATCCAATTCCTGGACTGGGAAACATGCAGCCAGAAAGAATTACAAATGATGCCTGATTGTCTGCTGCCAATAGCCTGATTGCTGCCATTTTCTGGCAGGTAGCTCAGCCCTAACAGGAAACCCTGTGCTGTGCAATTATTGCGACGTGATTGATGCATCACTATAGTTACAATCGGCAGTGTTCCCAACTCAGATTTTTTTAAAGGAAAAAGAAAAACTCCCCCTTTCAGATGGAAATGGTTATAAATGAGGAAGAAGTGTAGAGTGGGGGAGGGCAGTGAGGCTGGCAAGTAGGGAGAGTATGGGCTGAGCAAGAGTCCAGTTGGAGTTTCAGAAGTAATGCAGGGAAAGGAGGCAGGAGCAGTGGCATATGGCTGGGAAGAGGGGAAAGAGGATGACTGCTGCCTGTTCTCCCTGCCCCTTCCAACTCCTAGGCTTTGCAGGAGGCTAAGGGGTGGTTCAGAAATCAATTTCAGATGAGAGGCCTGAAAAGTGGGGGGATTTAGACGAGATCGGGCGCGTTCAGGGTGGTATGGCCGTAGACAGTGGGGGGATTTAGGATGGAGACCAAAGAATATACAGGCCACAGGTGGTGGTCTGCTCAGGCCAATTACTGAAGCTGCTCTCTTGGGTTTAAGTCATTTGTGATGATCAAAGAGCAAGCAGTAGGGTTGGAAATAGGGTCAGGGAAAGAAGATTTGCACCAAGTGGAAGTGAGTTTGAGAGTGGGCCAGTGCGGCGGAAGTGCCGCAGCAAAGCCTGCAATGAAGCTGATACTTAAAGGCTTTGGGGCAAGAGACATTTTCATTTGACCCAGGGACACAGTGCCTCTCTTTTTCTTCAACTGCATGTTAAATACTTCTCAGGCTGATGGAAGGGGAGAAAGAGAATGAAAATATTTGTGATTGTTAGGAGTAGACTAACTGCTGAAAAAGGTGGTCATTTACCTTGTCTAAGCTGGCTGTTATTAGGAAGGTTTGCTCTCTCCCAAATATCTTCCAAATTATGTTCACCTTCAATGATACCTAGTTATTATGCTACTGATAATTCTTTCTCTTGGGTTAAAGATGGTTTTCTTTTCACGGTCTTCTTTTAAAAAACAAGCATTCCAGAATTAGTACTATTTAGTCACTTAAACCTAAATGCTAGTGTGAGTGTATTTAAACCAATTTAGTGGGATAACGGGGTGATGGATATTAAGGAGGGCAGGTGATGTCATGAACGCTGGGTGTTATACGCAACTGATGAATTATTGAACACTACATCTGAAACTAATGATGTACTATATGTTGGCTAATTGAATTTAAACTTAAAAAAAACCCTTAAAACTAAAAAAAATTATTAAGGTATGTCTGGCATTAAAAAATCTGTACATATTTGGGGTGGCTGGGTGGCTCAGTGGGTTAAAGCCTCTGCCTTCAGCTCAGGTGATGATCTCAGGGTCCTGGGATGAAGCCCCGCATCAGGCTCCTTGCTCAGTGGGGAGCCTGCTTCCTCCTCTCTCTCTGCCTGCCTCTCTATCTACTTGTGATCTCTCTCTCTGTCAAATAAAAAAGAAAAAAACAATCTTTAAAGAAAAATTTGTACATATTTATTATATACAACTTGATGAGTTTGGAGATAATATATCCATGAAACCGTCATCTCCCATGCCATAAATATATTGATCACCTTCAAAATTTTCTTCTGCCTTCCTTATTTTTTATTATCACTTTTAGTTTTTTTCCACCCCCTCTCCAGGTTCCTTCTCTATTATTACTAGTAATAGTGATAGAAACATAAGATCCAGAACAAGGCAAGGATGACTACATTTGCCACATTTATTCAAGACAGTCCTAGCTACAGAAATTAGGCAAGAGAAAGAAGTAAAAAGCATCAAAATCAGCAAACGAAGATGTAAGTTTATCTAATGGCAAATGACATAATCTCATATGTGGAAAAACCTAAAGCCACCACAAAAAAACTATTAGAATCAACAAACCAATTCAGTAAAATGGCAGGATACAAAACCAAGCATACAAAAAAAATCAGTCGCATTTCTGTATGTCAACAACAAACTATCCCCCCAAAATTAAGAAAACAATTCCATTTATAATAGCATCAAAAATAATAAAATATTTAGGAATAAATTTAATGAGGATTTAAAAACACTGAAAACTATAAAACACTGGTGAATATGCTTTTGTACTCATCTTACCTGGAAACTTCCTATCATAATATTTAGATATTTTTATCTTTGCTTTCACTTATGTTTACTTTTTGAAAGTAGGAACTGGGTCATTAATTTAATCATATAATGGAACCATAATAAATGAGAACTACATGACTGAATGAGAGGAAAGATGGTTACAGTGCTGAGGCAGGTTTGAAATACATGGGGTGGGAATTTGGTGCAGTAGGGCATGATGGAGTGGTGGTGATCAAAGTTAAAATGAAAACTGACAGAGACCAGTTATAATCACATAATGGGAATCTTCGATCCAGCCTACTTCTAAAAGACGGTGTAAGAAGGCAGGATTAGAAATCCAGGAAGACTAATACTTGTGGTTCTGGACATTTTTAGTTATCACTTGATATCATGGTAAAGGTCCTTGTGGATATGTGCCTGTCACCTTGACTACTGAAAAGTATTACTGACCTCTAGTATGGTGCTACCCATCAGAAAATGATTGACACCTGTAAATTGACCCCAATAGCCCAATATTTTCAAAGGAAGAAAAGTAAATTAAACTTTTTATTTACTATTTGCCTTCTTATTAGACTGTAAGTATACCAATGACACAAACCATGTCTTCTCTCATATGGACTTAGTTCCTGGCAAAGAGGAAGTACTTAACATACTATCGTTGAACAAATGTACAATTTGATTAAAAAATAGGTTTAAATCAACCTTTTGAGCTGTGGAGTAAGAATTGAGGAGAAATAGTGAAAATAAATGAGGGAAATCATTTGGGCAGATGTGTAACACCTATGGGGTCTAGGAGAATAGAATCACAAATCCTAAATTCAACTTGCAATTCCACAACTTATCAGCTGTGAAACATTGGGCAGATTATTGAGCCTTTGTTTTTCTATGTCAAATGGAGAATAATAATAGAACTTATCTCATGGGGTATTAGAAAGATAAATTGAAAGAATGCATGCAAAGCAGATAATATATAGCAAGAATTCAATAAATATTGTGTTATTATTACAGTATTTAACTACTAGCCTAGAAATGGAATGTTTTCTACTTAAAATGTACAAAACAACATAAATGGTCACTCGAAGAGAGAACACACCTCACACTGGTACAATGATTAGCAACCCCACAGTTGTAGGGGTATGGGAAAACAGGAGTGTTCTTCTTTTGATTTACCTGAAATACCACCCGCTAATGTTTTGCTTGTTGTTGAAACTATAAAATACTTGTTTTATGACCCAAATTTAAAATAAGTCCATTTATGTTTAAGACATTAACTATATCCACATTTGTAGTACCATTTAGGCCCATTCAAAACCCTAAGAATTGGTGTCCCAGACTTAAGATAATCCAAATAGATAAAAGCTGGTTTCCATGGAAACTAGTTTTGCTTTCTCTTCAATCTAATTGAAATCCATTTACTGAAGTCTGAAAGTTTTATAAGCACCATCTAATGAGTTTTTCATTTGGTTTACCAAGCTCAGTGCAAGTATGGGTAACTTACCGTTTGCAGTAATAGTCAACTTCTGTCAAGTGAGTATACACTTGAGTTTGCTGGGATTGATTCTTTGTTTCCTTGGTTCACTTGCCCTTCAGACTTGAAAGGATCAGTTTCCACCAGTCACTCTATACAGCTTGTATTATCTGATATTCTGTTGGCTTTCTTAGGAACCACAGGTTTGGTGAACTTTCTGGGGGAAGAAGTAGTTCAGAGGAGTTACAAGACAGTGACATAGACCGCATTTCTTCACATGTGTCTGAGGAAAACATGCACATTTTAGAAACTTTGATTTGGCCATTTAGTTGCATTGCATTTGAATGACACTGTTCAATACATTGCCTTGTTATCGACTCAAACACCATGTTTTCCCCATGTACCTGCAGAGCTTTCTTTGTTCTCTCTTCAGAGAAGAATGTAGAATGACTCTCTTAACTCAATCTCTCCTGTATTCTAGTGTTGGATAGCCATTATATTCACAATTTTCTTTTTTTTTTTTAAAGATTTTATTTATTTGACAGAGAGAGAGATCACAAGTAGGCAGAGAGGCAGGCAGAGAGAGAGGAGGAAGCAGACTCCCCGCTGAGCAGAGAGCCCGATGCGGGACTCGATCCCAGGACCCTGAGATCATGACCTGAGCCGAAAGCAGCGGCTTAACCCACTGAGCCACCCAGGTGCCCCTATATTCATAATTTTCTATTCTTAGAAAGAGAATCCTCTCCTCAGTTTACATTTTGTAGGACTTGGAGAGCTGGGAAGTTTCCTGCACGACTTTGGCTAGGCTGTTCCAATGAGGCAGGAAGACTGTCGAAGTTCAGCATCACAACTCAGAAAACCAAATACCTTCAGATGAGAGCATCACTGGGTGCCTTTTCTTTCCCCAGCCCCCAGTAGCAGGAGTCAGTGTTTGTGTTCTTCTCTTCAACAAGCTTCATTTGGAGAACCTTGGTGACTTCCAGGAGCCATGAAGCTCTGTCTGTCCCTACTCATTGCACTGGTGGCAAGAGGCACCTGGGCCTTTATGGCAAGCTCTGGGTCTACTCATAATGTGGGACTTCCTTGTTGCCAGGTTCCTGCCACCTGCTCTGCTTAGAGCAGACAGATAAGGTCAGGGAGGGCAAGGAAGACCCTTCCAATTGGCTGTCTGACCTGGCAACCTGATGCCAGGCTGAGCAAGCTGTAGTCTTTTAGGCTAGATTTGCCTTAGAACAAGTTGTCGCAGGAAATGGCCAGATCTTGGCAAAGGGCAAAGGGAGCCCAGATGGAGAAGAAATCTTGAGAGGTTAATAGACTTGGGGCAGTCTTCACTGATGAGCACCAGGGAATCCCGTCAACTTTTTTCACTAGGTTCTTTGGGAGAGATTCCAGGAAGGCACTAGTAAAACTTCTATATGTAGCAGTACTTATATCAATGTACTGTTATTTTGTTCTGTGACTAGCTATAATACCAGGCTTTGTAAAGGCAGGGACTGAGTCTTTATCCCTTACTGTGTCCCCAAAGTCTAGCCAGGGACTAGTGGAAAATGGGAACTCATTTAACTTTTGCTGATTTGAATGGAATTGACAGAAATTGGTAGTTATGTTTAGAGCCAGAGACAGACACCTGGCTGCCCCAGTAAAGCTAACGATTTGACACTACTTTAAATAATATTATCAAATATGTTCTCAACAATTATTTGGAGAAGTTGAAGACCAAGCGAGCAAAGGCCTTCTGAAGAAAGAACCACACACTGCCCCCTGCCCTGTTTCCTAACCCCTTCACATAAACGAAAGACCTGCAGTTCAACAGCTTTAACCACCTGAGAGGCATTTGAGCGATCCCTTGTTACTTCATCTTGCAGTTTGAGGGTTCTCTACCTGAAGGTTTCCTTCATAGGAGTTCTGGTGAATATGTTTGTCACTGGATTTCCAATGATGTTTTAATGCCATTTACTTACTTATCCATCTATCTCTTTTTAAAAATTTAATTAATTAACATCTGGTGTATTACTAGTTTCAGAGGTAGAGTTCAGTGATTCATCAATTGCATGTAACACCCAGGGCTCATTACATCATGTCCTCCTTAATGCCCCCCTCCCAATTATCTCACCCCCCCCCCCAACCTCCGCTCTGGTAACTCTCAGTTCATTTCCTTTTTCCCCATCACTTTATTTTCTATAGTTAAGAATCTTTTATGGTTTGTCTTCCTCTCTGATTTTGTCTTATTTTATTTTTCCTTCCCTTCCCCTATGTTCATGTTTTGATTCTTAAATTCCACATACAAGTAAAATAATATGGTATTTATCTTTCTCTGGCAGACTTATTTCACTTAGCGTAATACCTTCTAGTTCTAGCCACATTACTGCAGATGGTAAGATTTCTTTTTTGATGACAGAGTGATATTCCATTGTATTTATGCCACTTCTTCCTTATGCATTCATCTGTTGATGGACATCTGGGCTCTTTCCATGGTTTGGCTACATGGACATTCCTGTTATAAACACTGGGTGCAGGGACCCCTTTGGATAACTACATTTGTATCTTTGGGATAAATACCCAATACTGCAATTGCTGGGTCATAGGGTAGCTCTATTTTTAACTTTTTGAGCAACTTTTGAGCAACCTCCATACGGTTTTCCAGAGTGGCTGCACTATTGCAGCCAGGTGGTTGCATTGCCACCATCAGTGTAAAAGGATCCCCCTTTCTCTGCAACCTCACCAAAATCTGTTGTTTCCTGATTTGTTAATTTTAGCCATTCTGACTACTGTGAGGTGGTATCATGTTTTTTTTTTTAAGATTTTATTTATTTTAGTGTGTGTGTGTGTGTGTGTGTATTACATTATGTTAGTTACCATACAGTACATGGTTAGTTTTTGATGTAGTATTCCATGATTCATTGTTTGTGTGTAAGACCAAGTGCTCCATGCAACACATGCCCTCCTTAATACCCATAACTGACTGGGATAACCCATTCCCCCACCCCCTCCCTCTTCCCCTCTAAAACCCTCAGTGTGTGTGTGTGTGTGTGTGTGTGTGTGTGTGTTTTAAGATTTTATTTATTTTGAGAGAAAGAGAGTGAGCACAAGTAGGTGGAAGGGAAGAGGGAGAAGGAGAAAGAGACTCCCTGCCGAGCAGGGATCCTGATACAGGGCTTGGTCTCAGGACCCTGGGATCATGACCTGAGCCAAAGGCAGTTGCTTAACTGACTGAACCACCCAGGTGCCCCTCATTGTGGTTTTGATTTTTATTTCCCTGATGCTGACTATGTTGAACATTTTTTCATGTGTCTGTTGGCCATTCGTATGTTTTCTTAGGAGAAATGCCCTTTAAAACATTTCAACTCCAGTCAACTGTCTGGATGTTCTTAGCCTAGTCTAGCATGCCAATATGTCTTTAGAGATAGGTTAAGTAAACTATTGCTTATTTTGTTGTATATTAAAAAAGAATATTATTATAACCCTTTGAAGGCCTTTTGAAAGAAGAGTAACAAATAACAAATCCTTGTGGTACAATTACCTCCTATCACAAGACTGCAATAAAATAGGTTCTGTTTTTGGGTCTTCTGGAGACTTTGGCCATAATCATACATATTTCATACCAATGTAATCATAGAGAACATAAAATTTTGCTTTCTTCTTTATTTACTTCATATTACATTAAATGTTTCTTTGTATTATTCTATTATATTTCTATTTTTAATAGCTTTATAATATTCCACCAAGTGGATAAACTATATAGATTATTTACATTATTTTTTGCTATCATAAGCAACGATTCAATGACAATTTTATTTATATAGCTTTTTTCTGGCTTAAATTGTTTTTTTAGCGTTAATTTTTAGAAAGATCAAAGGCAATGGTGTGCTGGAGTTAATTGACACCAACTTGAGAGAGCACATCTTGAAAATCTCTTCCCAACTCTGCATTCAGGGAGCTCTCTTAAAATCAGAAGTGAGTCGGGGGAAATTGGAGGGGGAGACAAACCATGAGAGACTGTGGACTCTGAGGAACAAACTGAGGGCTTTGGAGGGGGTGGGGTGGGGGGTGTGGTGAGCCTGGTGGTGGGTAGTATGGAGGACATGTATTGTATGGAGTGCTGGGTGTGGTGCATAAACATTGCATGCTGGAACACTGAAAAGAAATAAAATAAAATGAAAAAAAAATCAGCTGTGGTAGGTGCGAGTATTTGCATTACAAAAAAAAATGACTAAGGAAGAAGTTGCTGCAGTTGAGGTCGAAGAAGTTGCTGCAGTTGAGGTCAAGAGGTTGCTGCCTGTGTTATTCTCAAGGATTTTGATGGATTCCTGTCTCACATTGATGTCTTTCACCCTTTTTGAGTCTATTTTTGTGTGTGGTGTAAGGAAATGGTCCAGTTTGGACACTGGGGAAGGTATGTCCTATGGTGAGGGTTGTGAATTGTGTAAGACTGATGATTCACACACTTGTACCCCTGACACAAAAAATACATCATATGTTAATAAAAAATTTTGATAATAAAAAAATTGACAGGGGCGCCTGGGTGGCTCAGTGGGTTAAGCCGCTGCCTTTGGCTCAGGTCATGATCTCAGGGTCCTGGGATCGAGTCCCGCATCGGGCTCTCTGCTCAGCAGGGAGCCTGCTTCCCTCTCTCTCTCTCTCTGCCTGCCTCTCTGCCTAGTTGTGATTTCTCTCTGTCAAATAAATAAATAAAATCTTAAAAAAAAATTGACAAAGGCTGAAAATCAGGGCTTTTCATGTTGTTTCTATTTTTGTTTCTGGAGAGCTGGCTTGCTAGCACAACACTGACCAAAGTGTATCAACTTGTTTATAGCTTTTGTTATATTGGTTTCCATATGACTTTTTGAAGAATTTTAACCAATACATGTATAACCAGTTTAAAAGAGACATCTTAACTTGTTGAGGTGCTCAGAGAAAGAGAATCCAGGTTGATCTTAAGTTGAGGGGATGGAGCTGGGAATGTGAAGAGACTGAGAAGAGTGTAGGCAAAGCAGAGGGCAGAGAGGAGGGAGCTCAGAGTGAGGACCCCAGAGATATGTAGAGGGTTCCACTGAAGGTTTTACTGAGTACGGATCAGTGTGTATGTGTGATAAAAGTACTCAAGGCCAAGGAAAGAACCATCCAAAAGGATTAGAGGAATATATACCAGAGAGCAAAGAGCTCTGGGAGTTGTTATTCATAGCAGCAGAGCAAAAAACTTCATAATTCAAAGGGCCTTGGATAAAGTAGTCAGAAAGTTTTGATTTAGTAATAGGGCAAAATTAAACCTATACCTAATGCTACTGTGGCCTCATCTAACAAAAAAGGAAGAAATACAAAGGATCAAATTCTTTCCGACTAACAGCATTTCAGTGCAAGTCTCAAGAATTTTAATAGGAATATAAAAATATCCAGTAACAACTTCATAAATATCATAATGTCTTATATCTAATAAAAAACAAAATTATAAGATATACAAATAAACAGGTAAATGAAATTGACAATGAGAAGAAAGGTTGGTTTAACATTTGAAAATCAACCAATGTAACTACCCATTTTGATTAACTAAAAGAGGAAAAACACATGATCATCTTGCTGAACATAGAAAAAAAATGTAAAAATCCAGCATCTAATCTTCATATAAACTGCTGGCAAACCAGGTATAGCAAGGAATTTCCTCAACCTGATAAAAGGCATCTATGTAAATCCTACCCACATACATCACATATAATGGCCAATAACTGAATGCTTTCCTCCAAAGATCAATAAAAAATCAAGGACATGCACTTTTACTACTTGTATTCAGTATTATACTTGGAGAATCCAGCCAAGGTAATAAGGCAAGAAAAAAACACCAAAACCAGAAAGGAAGAAGTAAATCTGTCTTGCTTCTTAGACAATATAATTATCTTCCAAGAAAATTTTATGAAATCTACCAAATATCTAGGGAAGTAAAAGGAGGTTTAAAAAATTTACAGGATTGGGGCCCTTGGGTGACTCAGTCAGTTAAGTTTCCAACTTGGTTTCATCTCAAGGTCGTGGGATCAAACCTCACATTGGGCTCTGACTTCAGTATGGAGTGTGCTTGAGATCCTCTCCCTCTGCCTGACCCCCACTCATACTCTCTCTCTCTCAAATAAATAAATTAAATCTTAAAAAAATGCATAATAAAGGATTGGTATATAAAATTCAATTTATTTTTATATACTAGGAATAAAGAATCAGAACCTGAAATAATATTTTAAAAAATACTACTTAAAAAACATCATGAATATGAACTACTTAAGGATAATTCTGGGAAAATTGAACTGTGCACTAAAAACTACAAAACTGAACTGAGGGGTATTTAAGAAGACTAAATAAATTGAGAGATAAGGCCATGCCATTGAATAGGAAGGCTCAATATTGTTAAGATGTTAATTATCCCTCAACTAATCTATAGATTCAACATAACCCCAATTAAATCCCAGAAGACTTTTTTTTTTTTGGTGATAATTGGTAAGTTTATTTGTAAATTTGTAGAAAAGACCAAAGGAACTATAATGGTTAAAGCAACTCTAAGAAAAAAAAAAAACAACTACACATTTGGAGGACTTCATGACCTGAATTTAGGACTTGAATAGCTATAGTAATTAAGACAATATGATATACATATGAGCAAATATATCAATAGAACAGAATGGAGTCTGAAAGTAAACTACACATATATGGTTAATTGATTTTAAACAAAGACAGTTTTCTGAAGATAGTCTTTTAAACAAATTGTGTTGGAATAGGTGCATATCAATAGGCAAAACAAACAAACAAACCAACCCCCAAACAAAAACAAAACTTCTACTCATCGCTTGTACCATATATAAAATAAACTTTATGCGGATCATAGACATAAACTCCCAAACTATATAACTGCTCAAAGAGAACAAGAAAGTCTTCATAATTTGGATTTAGGGAAAGATATCTTAGATACAATACAAAAATATGATCCATAAAAGGCAAACTTGATAAACAGGAATTGAGAATTTTTGTTCTTTGAAAGATACTGCTAAGAGAATAAAAAAGTGAGTCATAGACTGGAAAAATTTATTTGCATACCAGAAATTTGATAATGGGCTTATATTCAGAATTTATGGAGAATTATCAAAACTCAATAATAAAAACACAAATAACCCAGTTAAAAATGGTCAGTTTTAAGTAGCATTTCACCAAAGAATATACTGCTGGCAAACAAACACACAAAAACATGCTTAACATCATTAGACATTAGAGAACCGCAAATTAAAAGCATAATGAGGTGTCTTGCACATCTTTTAGAATATCATGAATTAAAATGAGTGACCATACTAAGTATTGGCAAAGATGTGGAAGAACTGGAACTCTCAGCTGCTGGGGGAAATAAAAAATAGCACAACCACTTTGGAAAACTGTTTGATTGTTTCTTAAGGAGTTAATTATAGACCTGCCATATGATCCAACTATTTCACTCTAGGTATTTCTTCAAGAGAAATGAAAACATATGTCTATACAAAGACTTGTACATAAATGTTCATAGCAGCTTTATTTTGTCATAGCTAAAAACTGAAAACAGCCCAACTATCCATCAACAAATGAATGAATACAACAAAGTAAGGCATATTCATTCAACAGAATACTATTTAGCAATGAAAAGGAAAACAGTATTGATACAAGTTATAACTTGGATGAATTGCAAAGTGATAGTGTAAAAGAAGCCAGACACACAAAAATATATGCTATTTGATTTCTTTTACATAAAATTTTGGAATTAAAAATAATCTACAGTGAAAGAAAGCAGGTCAGTGGCTGCCCAGGGACAGAGTGGGAAGTTGTGTGAGGAAGGGATTACAAAGTGGAAGAAGGAAGCTTTTGGAAGTGATAGATAGGTTTATTTGTTTGAGGTAATGGTGCATGAGTAATAACTAAAAACTTACCAAACTGTATGCTCTAAATAAATGCAGTTTATTGTATGTTAATTAGACTTGGATAAAATTAAAAATGAATAAAGATTGTGAAGGTGGGCTCATTATGTCATGATATATAGTATCCAAAAATAAAATACTGAGAATATGCCATCCGAAAGGGGACATCCTAAAATACTGGCCACTAAGTTTCCTATGAACACCCAAAATTATGACAGAAATGAACATAAAAACTGCATAGATACCATACATCAAAATGGTAGAAGGTAAAAGACACTGAATTTTTCCATACTTTAATCAAGAAAGGAGATTCCATGACATTTTAGGATAAAAGTGAATACACTGTTGCTCAATAAAGTAGTCAGTTACTGCCACAAAATTCCCTAGCCAATGCCTTTCTATATGGCAAAGTAAAATCGCCTTGCATCTGGAGGTCTTGTAGCATTCCATTTTGGTTTGAGTGTTTCTTGTAAACCCTTACAAACCTATTCACTCACATGGACAGTGACTCAAATTATGGAGAGTGTCACCATGTAAAAAGTAATATTATCTGACCTTTTATTTGAAGAGACCAGACAGAGTGACAAATACAATTCAAGGTGTATTTTGATTTAGTTTTCAGGAAATTTGGCTAAATTCAATAAAAGCTTTTGAATGCTATTAAAAAACAGACACACCAAGGGGCACATTGTTAAGTTCTGCCTATTTCTGCCTTCAGATTTCTGCTTCTGTCTATCTGCCTGGAGGAAGTGTGGGTTAAATTCTGGTTCTGGAGCATGTGTTGGCACTTGTTATAGCATTAGAGGCAGCCCATATGTGATTATCCTTTAGATCCCAAGAGTTAGTTTAGAAAGCAGATCCATGATCTCCCACCAGATCTGTGTACTAGTAAGATTCATCTTATCTCATGGCACACACACACAAAAAAACAAACAAACAAAAAAACAAAAAACAAAAAACAAAAAACCTGGAAAAAGTATTTTAAGTGCAAAAAGATGTTGGTTAGCTCATGTGATTAGAAAGTCCAGGGATAAAGCTGACTATAGATATGGTTAAATTCAGGACTCAAAGAATGGCATTGGACCTGGTCTTTCTTTTGACTTTCCTTTCCTTCATGCTGTTTTCCTGTGGTGACTTCTAGAAGGTCATGCTTGAATCCCAGGACTGATACTCTCAGGTTCCAATCCATTGGAAAGGAGAGTTTCTCTTCCACAAGAGTCAAATGAAACTGTTGGGTCACTGAACTCATCACAGAGATCAAGGAAAATATAATTTATCACATGCATACTGTATGGTCTGGGATGTAGCAAGGAGTGTTCTTAAAGAACTTTGAAGAATTTATTTTTCAAAAGTACAGTGACAGGTGCTAGGTGAAGTTCATTCAGGACCCTGGAGGTCATTTCTATTTCTGCATTCCTGCTCAGTAATTCAGGTAAGTTCTAGACTTGAAAAAGTTTCATTAAGGTCTAGACTGATATACTGTTGAATTCTCAGGAAAAAAAATATTTCATGACTAGTATTTGGGGTAAGAAAGAGCAGAGAGAAGGAAGACTGGATTCTAAAGCTCTACAGTTTTAGGTCCCTTATTTAAGTGGCCAAACTTGGAGAGAACCAATGGTGTAGAGATGAGCCACAGTGAAGTAGGCATACATTCATTTTTCTCCATTTTATGGTATATGTGGGATACTGGAGAGATTCATACTGGAAACACTGGATATCTATGGTCTGTACCAGGACGCACCTAGGTGTCTTGGATCCTAGGAGACATCACCTTTATACTTCAAAGAAACAAATTTATGAAGACTACATCTACAAAAGCCTTTCCTAAGGTGTCATGCTTAATACTCATACTAACATTATAATGACAGTAATCATGACAAAAACAACGAAGCAGAGGTGAAAAAAATAGATACAATATCATTAGCTTGCAGCAGAATTTCTCTTTGGGAGAATTCAGCCTTTGAGCGAATCTTGAAAAGATGTCTACAGTAGAAGCTGAAACTCTGAGAACATGGATATTAAAGAGAAAAATGGATTTTCTTCCTGAAAAGAAAGTTAATGGTAAGTTGTGATGTACATGAAATGAAGTGGCCCATGAAAGGTCTAAGAACATTTTAGAACAGAAGAGTCTAGTATTCAGTTTTAAGTTCTTTGCTTTGCTGCTATTAAACCCTCCCTTACTATGCCTTTAGTAAAGTCCACTAAATATACAAGTTGCTGTGTCTAATTGCTATTCAGTCATTTATTTATTTATGATGAAATCCAAGGTAGGGGTTGGATTTTCCATCTGGGTCACTATGGAGGATTACAAAAAGAACATGTGTGAAATGGATGATAGGTAAACTGAGTGATCAAGAGCTCAGAGCTGAGATGGTCAGAGGAATTTACCTTACAAATTTTATTGGCATTTTGTATTTTAGATGTCTATAACAAATAGAATTGGAGGTTTTAGTTTTCCCTAAAGAGATTTCAAGGGGCAGGAATGTCCAGGTGGCAGCAGGTTAATAGTAATCATCATCATCATCATAACTATCATTTTTGTTTGTGTACTAGTAATATCAGGGGTTTTTCTGGATATTTTACATCACCTACAAGATGAAGTAACATCCTTACCTCAATCTTTACCTTCTCTCTTTTATTTATATTTCTTATTATCTTTTTTCACCTCCCTAATAGCACTCACCTCATTCTGTTTATATGCCTACATGCCTGCATATGCTTTCTCAGTGACCGCCTACTGGATAGCAAATTCACCATGCCTATTTCATTGCCCATTGTTAAATGCTACTTATCATGGGCCAACACTTATTGATCACTTAATAGATATTACCCATAATTAGCAAAGCAAGTAGTTAATAAGTAAAATGAAGTGAATAAGTTAAAATGATGCATGAATGAATTTCGTAGATGGAGAAATGAGTTCAGAGAAGTTCACTGACTTACCTGAGGCCATGTGACTAATAACTGGCAGGGTCAAGATGCCATTGCAGGTCCCAGATCTAGCATGTTTGCTTCTCTCTGTGTCTTTCTGTTCCAAGCACTGTGGTAACTTCTCAGGAAGGGTTTCCAGCCTGGCTCAGGAGAAGATTATGTTTCTGTGCAAATGTTGCTTCCTGTCTCATAAAATTTGGGAGAACAATAAAGAAGCACCCTGAAATAGGCTGAACCCAGAGACTGAGACATAACTGAGCCCTCCTGTGGCCCTGCACACAGTGTTTGAGTTATGAGAGCAACTGCTGATCCCATGTCTACCGCCTACACCATCACACTGTATGGGTGGGATGTGAAGCCTTGGAGTTCACAACAAGGCATCACCTTTTTAGGGATGGTAAAGATGAGGGTAGACCTGTAGGCCCTGTTTTCATCACAATAGCCAAGGCTGCCTTGTATAGATTCTGGAGAGGAGGACAGTGCTGAGACCAATGGCTTGGTCCTGGGGGTTCATAAATATACATGGATCTCTGTGCCATCACCAGAGTAAATGTAATGTATTGACTCAGATGCTTGCTAATCACCAGCAACAAATTCAGTAGGAATAGCAGTCTTACATGTTAACCTGTGTGGGGATCCATATGATCTCTTTAACTGGAAAATGCCAAGCATATCACTGGGTTTTCATGCCAACAAGCATTGAGAAGATATGATTTATTTTTCCATTTTTTTCCCTTTTAGTGCCCACCTTTACCCTGCACCCAGCAGGGAGTGTGGTCTGAAGCCTTGGTCCAGGTGGCTTCTACAGGTTGGATTTCATCAAATCTAACTTCATCTACAGGTTGTGATGTCCTTCATCAAATCCAATCCTGCTGCAGATAGTGAGCCACTGAGGGGACACTTTGTCTGTAGTTGTCCAAAGAGGAGTCTCTACTCTTCCAACCTGCCTGAAGAAAACAGACGCCTATTCCCTGATGGAGGAAAAACCAAACTCCACTGAGTTTCTGGGATTCAGACTTGTGTGGATATAGACCTTTGAAAAAGAGTTAGGTTTTCTTGTAGGTGATCATGAACACTTCTTCTTGCAATCTTCAGAGAAGGGTCCTGGGAGTTGGGAGTACATAACACCCCAGAGCACACATGAAAGAACATAGACATTAGAATCGGGAAATGCTGGGGTGAAATCCTGGAACTTTTTCTTACCACCTGATGGCTTCAAACCAGTCAGTTAACCTCTGTATCAGTTTCTTTGCTTATAAAATGTGGACAGTAATGACCACCTCTAAAGGAGATTACAAAGGCTAATAAGCTATATATTATGATTTTTATATCATTATATATTATTTTGATATTGTATATGTGATATATTCTCTGGAAATTTTCTTTTATCATGATTGGCATATAGTAAGAGTGCAAGAAGTAGGAGCTAATATCAGTTATCAGATCTGTTATGTGCAAAAAAATATCCATCATAGCATTGCTTATAAATAGAGGAAGCAGCATCAGTGTGTGCCCATAAAGGCACAATTAATTTGGAGTACCTGAGTGGTTCAGTTGGTTGAGCATGACTCTTGATTTTGGTGCAGGTCATGATCTCAGGGTCCTGGGTTGGAGCCCTGCATGGGGCTTTGTGCTCAGAAGGGAGTCTGCCTAAGATTCTCTCTTTCCGTCTGTCCCTCCCCCTACTCTCTCTCTCGAATAAATAAATAAATTTTTTTAAAAAGACATGGTTAATTCAATTATGATGTACTCTTTTTTTTTTTAAAGATTTTATTTATTTGTTTGACAGACAGAGATCACAAGTAGGCAGAGAGGCAGGCAGAGGGAGAGGAAGGGAAGCAGGCTCCCTGCTGAGCAGAGAGCCTGATGCAGGGCTTGATCCCAGGACCCTGAGATCATGACCTGAGCCGAAGGCAGAGGCTTTAACCCGCTGAGCCACCCAGGCACCCCAATTATAATGTACCCTTATGATGAAATATTATGTAGCCATCACAATTCATGATTTTTAAAGAAATGGGAAA
This sequence comes from Meles meles, assembly GCF_922984935.1. NCBI lineage: Eukaryota > Metazoa > Chordata > Mammalia > Carnivora > Mustelidae > Meles > Meles meles. The sequence goes on along the minus strand of NC_060067.1, from coordinate 167,962,843 downwards.
ATGTTCACAAATGAAGTGTAAAAATAGTCTCCAATCATATACGTGATTCAAATTACATCTATCTGTATGTGTAGCCTAATTTATACAAATGAACAAAGTGATGTTATATACATATCTACTTGAGTAGAATTCTACCTACGTCCCTAAAAAAGATTTGGAAAACTATACTCCCAAAAGCTATAGTTTATCTAAGTGGTGAGAATATAGGCGGTTTTCATTTTCTTCTTTATTCTTCTTGTATTTTCCAGATTTCCTACAATGAACATTTTCTACCATTATAATACAAAGAAAAGCAAACATTATTCCTTTTAAAAAATGACATGAAAAGCCATACCTCGCTTTTGTTTTTGTTTTTCCTTTTTTACAAAACAACAGCTGGAGCATTAACTTTCTTCTCCATCTATCCAAATGCCCCGACCTGGACCTGGCATGGGTGGGACTGTGGTGACCCCCAGTGTGCCAGGTCAGCATCACAGACAGGCACCCCAGGGAAGGGGCAGTGCCCAGCCTTGCTGGTTGTCTCTCTCCCCCTCTCTGTTGGCATTTCCTCCGGTATTTATTCACTCACATAGCCTATAGAGTTAAAAGAGGTTTGTTTCTTTTCAGGCTGTTGAGTGCAGCCAGGGTAATTTAGTAGAAAAATGTCATGCTAATGCAATTCAAAGTTCAAATGATCTTTCATTTCGAGGAAAAGAAGAATGTGTGTGCAGTTGGAATGTTAAAACTCACTACTTGCCCTGCAATTCAAATAGAAATATGAGCTGCAGGGGCTACATAAGTCACATGAAGTACTGTGAGTGAAATGCGCAAAATGAATAAAAATGATCCGGAAGCCGTTTATTAGCATTGCTGGGGGCCAGAACCAAACAAGAATCGTGGCCATCAGAAGCTGCGTGGGGAAGAGGGAGTGTTTGCATGCAATTACAATAATCCTGAAATAATAAGGAAGGAAGTGATCAGTGAGGTTCTTCTTGTGAATGTTGCCCTCAGTCCCCCAGAGAGCTGTGCCCTTTCCAACCCACATTCCCTTTCCTCTATGTCTTAGGCTTCTGCTCAGCTGACTGCATTTGGAAGATGGGGGATGGGGTGGTGGGGCATGTGGAGCCCAGGGGAGTGGTTGTGGTTACCCACAGTGCTGCCTGCTCTGGGCCCTGGCGGGATGGGATCGTATGGAGGAATAGTGGCTCCTGGGGCTCTGGCCACAAGACAATGTGTTGGCCTCCCCGGTGAGCTCACCGGGTGCATGAAGGACAGTTATGGTCCTCTTACTCCACTTCAGATTTCCACTTCCCTTCTGCCGCAGAGATGTGCTCAGAGGGAAGAATGTCAGTTATTTATATCTTAATAGAAATTTGCCACCTTACTTCAGCTCATAAGAGATTAACGTTTTCTGACATAGCTACTGCACTCCTTTGAAGTTTTTTTTTTTTTTTTAATTTTCCCCCCCAACTTATAAAAAGGATGTGAGGCAGCAGTGTGTGGTTAGTTTTTCCAAATTTCTTCCTTTAGTTTTAAAAGTAATATAAAGTCTACCTTTGAGATGTCTCGGGTCACGGCAAACAGAACCTTTGCTGTTATCATTATATCCCCCATCTTTGTTATGGACAGAATTGTGTCCTCTCAAAATCCATATGTTGAAACCGCAACACTTAGTGTGGCTATATTTGGAGGTGAAGCATGTAAGGAAGTAATTAAGGCTAACTGATGTCTTAATAGGATTAGGATTAGCGTCCTTATAAGGAGACACCAAACAGCTCTTAATCACTCTCCCCCCCACCACTCCTATTCCCTCTCTCCCCCTCCCAGTGTACTCACCACCCCAAGAAGAGGTCATATAAGCACACAGTGAACAGATAGCCACTTATAAGCCAAGAAAAGAGGCAGCAGAATGAAACCCTCTTTGCTAGAACCTTGATCTTACACTTCCAGCTTCCAAAAATGTGAGAAACAAATTTCTGTTGTTTCAGCCCCTCAATCTGTGGTAGCCTGAACAGACTAATATAATCTTTTATAAACAAATCCCAAAGGAACAGGGGGTATGTAATTGATTCTTCACATATGCAAAGTCAATAATGTAACAACCCTAAGAAACTGAAGGAAGAAAAAAACAACAAAAACAAAACTGGAATTCAAAATATATATGTGTATGTGTGGTGTGTGTACAGGCAAGAGTACAACTGTTCTTTCTTTGGAGAGTATTAATTTTCCACTATGTTTCATCTAAGTGAGTGAAATGTTTTCCCATATATGTTTCAATTTAGGGTAAAGTAGTGTGTTGCATAGATTTTTTTGTGGTTACATGAGGGAAGGTTTTGGAGATAAGAAAAAAGGAAGATGAAGTATTTTTCTTTTATATCTGAGCCCAACAGCAGAAAAAAAATTACATTTATCTGTATGCAAATATTCCAATATATCTGTTGTGCATTGTTTCCCAAACCGACTTCCATAGAATACTAGTTCTGCAAAGGGGTGTTAATGGAAGATATTAAAAATTTTCTTTGGTCAAGTGAGTTTATGAAGTGTTTGCATAATTTTTCAAAGAATGGTGAGTTGTATGGTCTTGACTCTTCCCCCTTCTCTAACATTTTTTTCTTTCTGTTTCCATGACTTCCTCGCTCCACTGATCCATTTTGTGCCTTGAGCAAGGCATCCCTTTCCCTATCTATTAAAAAGTAGAAAAATGCTCAACCTACAGAGATCTCTTGTCAAGAGCAACTGAGGTAATGCCCGTGAAAGTGCTTAGAAAAAAGTAGAGTGTTAAATAATTTTTAATGCCTTTGGGGAAAGGATTATGACTTTTCTGTCATTTTAAGTGCTATAGAAACTAGGTGAAACAAAGTATGAGAAAATGATGTATTGCTCAGAGCTCTGGCTCTAAAGTTGGACGGCTTGGATCCAAATTTCAATTCTGCCCTTTCTATTGGAGTGATCTTTGACAGATTACCAGAGTTTTCTGCCTCAGTTTCCTCAGCATTAAAATGGAGGTACTTTCAAGATGCCCTTCAATGGACGAATGGATAAAGAAGATGTGGTCCATATACACAATGGAGTATTATGCATCCATCAGAAAGGATGAATACCCAACTTTTGTAGCAACATGGACGGGACTGGAAGAGATTATGCTGAGCGAAATAAGTCAAGCAGAGAGAGTCAAGTATCATATGGTTTCACTTATTTGTGGAGCATAACAAAATACATGGAGGACATGGGCAGATGGAGAGGAGAGGGGAGTTGAGAGAAATTGGAAGGGGAGATGAACCATGAGAGACTATGGACTCTGAAAAACAACCCGAGGGTTTTGAAGGGGTGGGGGGTGGGAGGTTGGGGAAGCAGGTGGTGGGTAATTAAATAAAAAAAAATGGAGGTACTTTCTGCTGCAATTCAGTGAGTATTAAATAAGACAATATGGATTAAGTGCTAAAACCAGTGCTTGGAATTTCATACACTCCAGTAAATATTAAGTTGTCATCTTCTTATTCTTGTCCTTCTTCATCATCATTGTTAGCAGCAACAACAGCAGCAAATAAAGGAGAACCACAGAAGCAAAAGCAACAACAATGAAATAAAAAAAGATGGAGTGTGAAAGTGGTCAGTACCTTCTCAGTTTTTTTTAAAAGCTCTTACATCTTCAAATGACTGGCTGTTCCTCCTTAACTATCTGTTGGCTTCTGCAACAATTGGTCTTACTATTAACAAGTGTTCATTGAACCCTCCACATTCTGTCTTTCTTTGGTAATTCTGTGAAATTTCATGGGTAGAGTAATATGAATCCTATGAAGGATTCATAGAAATGAGATGAGTTTGGAAAGTACAGAGGAGAGGAAAACATCATGAGTAAAGAAACAAAAGTAGGCATGATATATTGGAGGTGGAAGAGGACACCAAAGAGCGTAGACTCCGAGAGTGGCAGGGCATGCATTGGAAGGTAGGTCCTTGAACATTAGGCAGAGAAATTCAGACTTTATACAAGAAAAAAAAAAAAAAAACAGCAGAAGACAAATTGCTTTTCTTTTTAAGCTGTCTGCTTTCTCCTTATGAAAGTAGAAAGGTCATGCAGTGAAAGTGAGTCATCATTCTTTCCCACTCACTTAGCATTCAGCATAAATCAATGTTTGCCTTGGGTGAATGGGCAGGTAGTTATTTGCAAGGCTGAATCAAATCATGTGGCTGGTATGGGTGCTGCCTGTAGTCCCTTCTCCCTATGCTAGTCAGGGTTTCTCTTCAGTGGAAATGCATTAGTATTGGTGGGGATGGTTTTCTTGAAGAAAGGGGATAATGGAAGCTCCTGCAAGGTAGGGGATCTCATTGAAGACCTTGTTTCTGAAATCTTGGAGGTAGGAAAGTATTCCTGGCCTGGGGTAGGCATGTCTGGCATTTTTTTTTTAATTTATTTATTTGACAGAGAGAGATCACAAGTAGGCAGAGAGGCAGGTAGAGAGAGAGGAGGAAGCAGGCTCCCCGCTGAGCAGAGAGCCTGATGCGGGGCTCGATCCCAGGACCCTGAGACCATGACCTGAGCCGAAGGCAGAGGCTTTAACCCACTGAGCCACCCAGGCGCCCCCATGTCTGGCATTTTAACTTCTACTACTAGACAGATGATTATATACATATTTTTAAAGATTTTATTTATTTATTTGACAGAGAGAGGGATCACAAGTAGGCAGAGAGACAGGCAGAGAGAGAGGAGGAAGCAGGCTCCCCGCGGAGCAGAGAGCCCGACGCAGGGCTCGATCCCAGGACCCTGAGATCATGACCTGAGCCGAAGGCAGCGGCTTAATCCACTGAGCCACCCAGGTGCCCCTAGATGATTATATTTAAAGCAGCGAGAAGTGCTTCCATGTGGATTAATAAAACAAGGATAAATTGTCTTTACCATACAGCCCTCCTAGAAATTTGGACTTTCAATTTGGGGCATTTAAAAGCCCATTAAACATAGTCATTGTGCCACTATTGATTGCATCAGCCTTACACCTTTCACTGTCAGCTGTGCCAGCCTGCATCCTTTCTGAACCCGGCTACCAGCGTGAGTAGTCAGCTATTTAAGCAGAAATGATCTTCTGTGAAAATCTATGTATTATTTAATGCCTTTGCCCTTTGCCTCAGCTCTCTCTCTCCACAAGTTTCTCAGCCAGGATTTCAATCTGCTTTGGATGCTTTGCAAGGAGAAATGTAGAGCAAACTCCCATGGGAATTGTGGCTCTCTATCCCTGATGTCTGGAGTCTCATAATTTATAGTTCTTTCATGCTGGGCCTCTGCAGTTCCTTAATGGGGCCTTGCGGTAAAGTTTGGGTAGGGAGAAATCATTTCACTTAAAAATGGTTCTGCTTTGACGATATCTGTGTTACTGGGAGTTTTTCTTCTACTTTGTCTTTAAAGCCAGAGCCATTTCCTAGAATAAATGTTGCCTGAATGTTGGAGAAGAAAAAAGGGGAGAATTAAGTTTCTAAAAGATTCAGACACCAGCAGTGCATCCAAATGGCTTTGGCAGTTCATCGATCAATCAGCAGATATTTAATAATCGCCTACCACGTGTAAAGCATAATGTTAGGGACTATGGAGAATATAAAATTTGGATAAAATCTTGTCCCTCTAACCCTCAAAACTCAGTTTTTACAAAATTCAAACCAGACCTTTGCCCTGGTATCCAAGGCCTCATGTAAACTGTCCCAACCCACATTTCTACATATGCTCTGTGCTCCAGCTAACCTAGATTACTTCACATTTCTTTGACCTAAGGATAAATGCCCCTTGAACCTGCAGATCCCTACCCCCATTATTCCTGTCTGCTAAATTTTATTCATTTTTGCAGGTTGATTTCACATATCACATCCTCTATGAAGCATGGCCTGATTTGAGTATTGGTTGGATGTATACTTTCTTCTTTTCAATTCTCCACAGAACATTGTATTTCTCTTGTTTTGTCCACAGGATGATCAAGTAGGGAGATCAAAAATATTTGCTGACTGACTAATTTAATAGGGTTAAAAGGGCTCTCAGGGTCTTATGGGAATGCCAAAATCAAAGTGGTAGAAAGAAGACTTGGTTTGAAATTTGGACTTAGGTACCAATTCTGAGAATTGAAACAAGAAAAATTTAACTGAATTTCCAAATAGATAAAATAGTAAAGACTTAAAGGTATGTATGGTTATAGCCACACAGGAGAGTGGCATTTTTACAAACAGCCCCAAAATGTAGCGTACTGAGATGAGTGCTGCTTTTCCAGAATCATCTCCTTCAGAGATGCGACTTCGCCGAGGCTGCTACTAAGCACAGCATCAGCATTGAGTAGATCCCAACCCTTGGTGCTCCCACTGCAACCTATCCCTTTATTTCCTGCTGTTGTAATGTGAGCCAATCTATAAGATTTCCACTTGGCAGGAGTTTCAGGGACACTGTTATGTCCACAGGACTGTGTTCAGCATTGAAGAGAAGGTAAAAGGCAAGTTGTGTTCATCATGAGTTTACAACTACGTTTGGAGGAATCATATGGAAAAATAAAGTGATAATGCAAAATGGGCTATGAAGTAGTGTAGAAATGAGCCACCCAGATGAGAAGAGTTACCAGAATTTAGGGAGAAGCTGTGGGCAGGAAATGAACAGCACGAAATGCCAGATGTGCAAACTGAGAGGGTCCCCAAGAGACTTCAGGGAATGGGGGTGGGAGATTGGACATTCTGGCTGGGAGACTCAAAGTGTCTAAAACTGTAACTCATGATTTCACTACCCACATCAACCTCTCTGCTCCCCAGATCTCTAAAAATTAGCCCTGCCTCATGATACTTATTTTGGTACATATCACTAAGTATACTCATCGTCTCCAGAGCAAAAAAATCTAGTCAAGTTTGCCTTCTCACTTGCACTGATGCCTCTGCATAATCAGTCACCCATTATTACATTTCACACAGATTGCTTCTATCTCTAAGTTCAGCCTGTAAATAGAACCTCAGCTTTTCACAGCTTTTGTCTTTTAAATATTGTTCCAGTTATCTATGGCTGTGTAACAAACTACCTCAGAACTTACTGGCTTAAAACAACCACCATTTTAATATGCTTCATGATTTTGTTGTTCAGGAATCTGAGTCAAGTGATTCTTATTCTGTTTCACATGATATCAACAGAGATCATTTACTAGTATTCACTGGAATATTGGCAAGTCTAGAAAATGCAAGATTGTACACTCTTATGTGTATTTTCTTGTTAGGGATGGCTAGAAGATCGGGGTCAGTTAAAACTATCAATCAGAGTGCTTATTCATGTCTTCTCCAGCATGGTGGCCTCAAGGTGATCAGACATAAATGGGAGCTCAGAGGTCCCAGAACAAAAGTTCCAAGCATCAGTAAGTGGAAGCAATAGCTGTCTTAAGATTGCGTCTTGAATCAGGTGCACCATCACTTCTGCATAAGCTACTGGTCAGACAATCACAGAACCAGCCCAGCTCATGGGAGGCAATATAGATGCCACTTCTAGAAAGAGAGAGTGTCAAGAAAATTGTGGCTGTCCATAATCTATCACAAATATACTTTTAATTTTTATAGCAGAGTGCAATGGGAAGATCTCTGCACTGACATCCAGGACAGCTGGGTGCTGGTGTCAGCTTTTCTGTTTGCCTACCATGTGCACTTGAAGGAACTCCCAGCTATCACCAAACCTTAGAACTTCCTCAAAGATGAGTGGTTCAGTGGTCCAAGTGTGGTCCTTGACCCACCAACACCTGCTTCACCTGAAAACATGTTAGAAAGGCAAATTCTTGGTCTCTGCTTCAGAACCACTGAATAAGAAATCTTGGTCAAGGCTCAACAATTTCTGTTTTTCCAAACCCTTCAGCCGATTCTGATACGCACAAAGGTTACAGAACCCCTAGGTTAGTTGATTTCCAAAAGCCCTTTCAGATTTCTGTGATTCTAACTATAAGAAAAGCCCTCTTGCCCCACAGAACCATAATTAATAGTCAATAAATCGAAAAAAGAATCAATTAAAATTGAGAATTGCTGCTTATATACTTGAAAATTTATTTTAATGAAATAAATTCAATCTTTTGATATAGGATCAAGGCCTTTCTCTGAGAATGAATCTGTTGGATTTTTTTTTTTTTTAAGATTTTATTTATTTGACAGAGAGAGAGATCACAAGTAGGCAGAGAGGCAGGCAGAGAGAGAGGGGGAAGCAGGCTCCCCACTGAGCAGAGAGTCTGATGTGGGTCTTGATCCCAGAACCCTGGGATCATGACCTGAGCCAAAGGCAGAGGTTTAACCCACTGAGCCACCCAGTCAGCCCTGTCAATTTCTATGATAACTAAAAAATTCGTAGGTTTATGTGAAAAATATAAACCATGTCTTTAATGCATGAGCTAAGATTTTCAGATTTCTTTAAAGCAGAGCAAGCCCTAAAGACTTTTGCAAGGGAATCTAAATAGTTCATTCTAGTGACTTATCTTTATTGACTGTTTCTCAATCATTTGACTTGTTGGTTTATATAACAACAGTAACACATAATATTTAATTAAGTTATATCATTACAATAACAAGAATAACTGGAATAAACAGGTTGAGCAACAAATTCATCTGGTGGGAGCATAAGGCATAGTGAACCAGACAGTCAGTTTTCTACTCATCACAAACATTCACTTTGCCATAGGCACCAACTGTTGTTTTACAGAAGAGATAAAGAACATTGGTCCATCTGGAGAGTTGGTTGAGTGGAATTGAGTAAGAAATTTGCCCTGTATTACTGATCCCTCCCTGCCAGAACTCTTGCCTTTTCCCCTCCCTTTCATTACATATTTTTAAAAATTGAGGAATAATCGACATTATAATATTAATTTCAGGTGTACAATGTGGTGATTTAGTACTTATACACATTGCAAAATGGTCACCATAATAACTCTAAATTACTAGTTGTCATCAAACACAGTCGTTAAAACATTGTTGACTATATTCCCTATGCTGTACATACATGCCTGTGTCTTAATCTATTTTATAACTGGAAGATTTTACCTCCTAAACCCCTTCACGTATTTAACCCCAGCCTCCTCCCCTCTGGCAACCATCAATTTGTTCTCTGTATATATGAGTCAACTTTCATTTTATTTTGTTTGTTCATTTGTTTTGTGTTTTAGATTCCACATATAAGTGAAATCATATGGTATTTGCTTTTCTCTGTCATACTTATTTTGTTTCGTGTAATACCCTCTAGATCAATCCATGTTGTCGCAAGTGGCAAGATTTCATTTTTTTTTAAAGACTTTATTTATTTATTTGACAGAGAGAAAGAGATCACAAGTCGGCAGAGAGGCAGGCAGAGAGAGAGGGGGAAGCAGACTCCCTGCTGAGCAGAGAGCCCAAGATTTCATTTTTTTTAATGGCTGAGTTAATATCCCATATGTGTATGTGCGTTCTGTGTATACACACTTTTCTTTTTCCATTCATTTGTCAATGGACATTTTGGTTTCTTCCCTATCTTGGCTATTGTAAATAATGTTGCAATGAACCTGGGCATATAGATATTTTTTTCAATTTAGTATTTTTGTTTTCTTCAAATAAATATCAAGAAGTGAAATTGTTAGATCATATGGTAGTTCTGTTTTTAATTTTTTTGAGGAAACTCCATTCTGTTTTCTAAATTGGCTGTACCAATTTATACTTCCATTAACGACACACAAGTGTTCTCTTTTCTTCACATTCTTAGCAACACTTGTTATTTCTTGTCTTTTTTTTTTTAATTTCTAAGAGTCTTTCTGATAATGGATATTCTGACAGGTGTTAGGTGATATCTCATTGTGGTTTGGATTTATATTTTCCTGATGGTTAGTGATGTTGAACATATTTTCATGTGCCTACTGGCTGTCTTTTTTTTTTGAAAAAAATGTCTAAGTTTTCTTTAAACCTTTTAAAAACATCTATTAAATACATTTTTAATTTTTTGATTGCTTTGATATTAAGTTGTGTGAGTTTTATGTATTATGGGTGTTAACCCTTTATCAGATACGTCATTTATGAATATCTTCTCCTATTCAGTAGGTTGCCTTTTCATTTTGTTAATGGTTTCCTTCATTGTGAAAGATCTGTTCAGTTTGACGTGAACCCATTTGTTTCTTTTTGCTTTTGTTGTCCTTATGTGAAGAGACATATCCAAAAAAAACATCAAAGAGCCTATTCCCTATGTTTTCTTCTAGGAATTTTATGGTTTAATGTCAGATATTTAAGTTTAAAATTCAATTTGTGTTTACATAGAGTAAGAAGGTGGTCCTGTTTTATTCTTTTCCCAATGCCATTTATTAAAGAGACTGTTTTTTTCTCCATTGTATGTTCTTGCCTACTTTGTCATAGACTAACTGATCGTATAACTGTTGGTTTATTTCTGTGTTCTCTATTCTGTTCCATTGATCTATGAGTTTGTTTTGTATCAGTATGGTACTGTCTTAATAACTATGTCTTTGTGGTATAGTTTGAAATTTGGGACTATGATTTTTCCAGCTTTATTCTTCTTTCTCAAGATTGCTTTGGCTGTTTGGGGTCTTTTGTGGTTTCATAAAAATGTGTTCTAGCTCTGTGAAAAATGTTAACGGTATTTTGACAGGGATTACATTTAATCTGTAGATTGTTTTGGGTGGTATGGACATTTTAAAAGTATTAATTCTTCCGATCCATGAGCATGGACTATCTTTCCATTCTTTCCATTTATTTGTGTCACCTTCAATTTCTTTCATAAATGTCTTGCAGTTTTCAGAGTATAAGTTTTTCACCTTCTTGATTAAATTTACTCTTAGGTATTTTATTCTTTTTGATGCAGTTATAAAGAGAATTATTTTCTCAATTTTTCTGATATTTAATATTAGTGTATAAAAATGTAACAGATTTCTATATATTGATTTTGTATCCTGCATCTTTATTGAATTCATTTATCAGTTCTAATAGTATTTTTTGTTTTGTTTTGTTTTTGTTTGTTTGTTTTTGTGGAGGCTTTTGGGCTCTATCTATATAGTATGTCATCTGCAAATAGAAACATTTTTACTTTTTCCTTTCCATTTTGAATGCCTTTTATTTGTTTTTCTTGCCTAATTGCTGTGATTAGGATTTCCAATACTATGTTGAATAAAAGTGATGAGAGTGGGAATCCTGGTCTTGTTCCTGATCTCAGAGGATTACTATTGACTGATGTACACTGTATATGACCTTTATTATGTTGAGATATATTCTCTCTATACACACTCTGCTGAGAGTTTTTATCATAAATGAATGTTGAATTTTGTCAAATGGTTTTTCTGCATGTATTAAGATAAATCATATATTTTTTTCTCCTTCATTTTGTTAATGTGGTGTATCACATTAATTGGTGGATATTGAATTATCCTTCAGTCCCTGGAATAAATCCCACTTGATCATGGTGCATGATCCTTTTACTGTATTGTTGAATTCAGTTTGCTAATATTTTGTTGAGTTTTTAAATCTATGTTTATCAGGATATTAGCCTACAATTTCTTTTTTTTGTAGTGTCCTTAGTTTTGGTATTGGGGTAATACTGGCATCACAGAATGAATTTGGAAGTGTTCCTTTCCTCTTCCATTTTTTGAAATAATTTCTGAAGAATGGTTATTGACTCTTCTTTAAATGTTTGGTTAAATTCACCTATGAAGTCATCTAATTTTGGGCTTTTTGTTGAGAGTTTATTGATTACTGAATCAATTTTGTCATTTATAATTAGTCTGTTCAGATTTTCTATTTCTTCCTGATTCAGTCATGAAAGATTTTGTTTCTAAGAATTTACCCATTTCTTCTAGTTTGCTCAACTTTGTGGCATGCCCTTTTTCATAGTAGTCCCTTATGTTCCTTTGTATTTCTGTGGAATCAGTTGTAACTTATTTTATTTCTGATTTTATTTGAGTCCTCTCTTTTTCTTGATGGTCTGGTAAAAGTTTATCAATTTTATTTATTTTTTCAAAAACAAGTTCTTAGTTTCATTGATCTTTTGTTAGTTTCATTTATTTCCATTCTGATCCTTATTATTTCCTTCTTTCTTCTAACTTTGGGTGTTGTTTATTCTTCTTTTTCTAGTTCCTGTAGGTGTAAGGTTAGATTATTTATTTGATATTTTTCTTGTTTCTTGAATTTTGTTTGTATCATAAGCTTCCCTCTTAGAACTGCTTTTGCTGCATCCTATAGATTTTGGATTTGTCTCAAGGCATTTTATTTTTAATTTCCTCTTGATTTCTTTGTTGACCTATTGTTTTTTAGTAGCATGTTGTTTAGTAACCACATGTTTGTGATTTTTCCAGTATCTTTTTGCAATTGATATCTAGTTTCATATCCTAATGGGGAAGGGAAGGTGTTTGATGTGATTTTAATCTTAAATTTATTGAGATTTATTTTGTAGCCTAACATGTGGCATATTCTTGAGAATGTTTCATATGCACTTGAAATGAATGTGCATTTTGCTGTTTTTGGATGGAATTTTGTGTATATTTCTAAGTCCATCTGATCTAATCTATTATTTAAGGTCAATATTTCCTTATTAGTTTTCAGTCTGACTAATCTATCCATTGATGTAAGCAGAGTGTTAAAATGCCCTACTATTATTGTATTACTGTCACTTTCTCCTTTTCTATCTGCTAATTATTGTATATAGATGCATAAATATTTACAAATTTTATGTTGTATTGATTCCTTTATTATTATGTAATGCTCTTTTTCTCTTGAAACAGCCTCCATTTTAAAGTTATTTTGTCTGATAGAATATTGCTACCTCTGTTTTCTTTTCATTTCTATTTTCATGAGGTATCTTTTTTCATCACTTCATTTTCAGTCTCTGTGTGTGTCTTTTTAGCTCTGAAGTGAATCTCTTTCAGGCAGCATATATATGGTTCTTGTGCTTTTGTATTTTTCTTTTTCTTTTTTATTTTTGTGTATTTTTTCTTTTTTTTTTTTTGCATTCAGCCATGCTGTATCTTTTGATAAGAGCATTTACATTTAAAGTAATGTACATTTACATTTAAAATAATTATTGATAGCGTGTGTTTATTTTCATTTTGTTCATTGTTCTCTGGTTCTTTTTATAGTTCTTCTCTGTTTCTTCATCATCTTTGCTTGTGATTTGATGACTTTCTTAGTGTTTTGTTTAAAACCCTTTCTCTTCTCTGTCTCTGTACATCTATTACAGGTTTTTGGTTTGTGGTTACCACGTGTTTCATATATAGCAACCTATGTATATAGCAGTTTATTTTAAGCTCAAATGCATTCTAAAGGCACTACATTTTTACTTTCCCTCGTTTCCTGTTTCTGATGTCATATTTTACATATTTTTATTTAATGTATCCCTTAACTTATGATTATGAGTATACTTGTAAATATTGTTGATTTTATTACTTTTGTCTTTTAACCTTCATACTAGCTTTGTAAGTTCACTACCTTTACTATATGTTTGCCTTTACCAGTGAGATTTTTTCTTTCATATATTTTCTTATTTATAATTATAACCTTTGCTTTTTCACTTAATAAAGTCCCTTTAATATTCCTGCAAAGCTGGTTTAGAGGTGACAAACTTATTTAATTTTTGCTTGTCTGGACAATAAAGCTTGCTGGCTGAAATATTTTTTGTTGTAAGGTTTTTGTTTTCTGTTGTTTTGTTTGGTTTTAGCACATTGAAGATATCATGCCACTACTTTCTGGCCTACAAAATTCCTACTGAAAAAATAAGTTGATAATCTTATGGGGGTTTTCTTTTTTTTTTTTTTTATTTTAATTTATTTATTTTTTCAGCATAACAGCATTCATTGTTTTTGCACAACACCCAGTGCTCCATGCAATATGTGCCCTCCCTATTACCCACCACCTGGTTCCCCCAACCTCCCACCCCCGCCCCTTCAAAACCCTCAGGTTGTTTTTCAGAGTCCATAGTGTCTTATGGTTTGCCTCCCCTTCCAATTTCCCTCAACTTCCTTCTCCTCTCCATCTCCCAATGTCCTCTATGTCATTTGTTAAGCTCCACAAGTAAGTGAAACCATATGATACTTGACTCTCTCTGCTTGACTTATTTCACTCAGCATAATCACTTCCAGTTCTTATGGGGGTTTTCTTATATTTAACCAATTCGCTTCTCTGCTGCTTTTAAGATTCTCTATCTTTAATTTCTTACTTTTTAATTATATTTTGGTGTGGATCTTTTCAGATTCATCTTGTTTGGGACTGTTTGTGTTTCCTGGGCCTGAGTTTCTGTTTTCTTCTCCCTGTTAGGGAAGTTTTCGGCTATTCTTTCTCAAATAAATGTTCTGCCTCTCTCTTTCTGGGACCCCTATAACATGAATGTTAATATGCTTGATGTTGTCCCAGAGGTCTCTTAAACTATTTTCATTTTTTCCCCCCAATTTTTTCCTAATTATTCAGTTTGGGTGATTTCCACTACCTCATCTTCCATATCACTGATCTGATTTTGTACAGTAAATCTTCTGCTTATTGCCTACAGTGTACTTTTCGTTTTTGTTATTGTATTCTTCAGCTCTAATTGGTGCTTTCTTATATTTTCTCTTTAAGTTCTCACTGTGTCCATCCATTCTCCCCCCGAGTTCAGTAAACATCTTTATAACCATTGCTTTGAACTCTTTATTGGCTAGATTGCTTATCTTTATTGTGTTTAGTTCTTTTTCTGAGTGTTTGTCTTGTTCTTCCATTTGAAACATATTCCTCTGTCTCTTCAGTTTGCTTGAGTCTGTTTGTTTCTAAGTATGATGTAGTTCAGCTTTGTCTCCCAGTCTTGAAAAAGTGGCCTATGTTAAAGCTGCCCTGTGGGTCCCAGAAGCACAATTTCTTCTGGACACCAGAACCAGGTACTCCAGCGGTATACTCTGTGTTGGCAGCATGCACCCTCCTCTTGTGGTGGGACTGCTACTGCTCGGTGCACTCGTGAGTGGGGAGGTCCCTAACCTGGCTGGCTGGCAGGCCTGGCTGTGACTGCTCCAGGCATACTGGTAAGTGGGGTTGGGTCCCAGCCCAGCTGGCTGTGACTGCTGTGGATACGTCAGTGTGTGGGGCCAGCCCTATGCCTGTCTGTGAGGCCTGGCAGCAACTACTGTGGATATGCCCATGGGTGGGATAATCGTTTTGTCAGCTGCAAGGCTCAGCCAAAGTGCATGATGTAGGGGCGCTCATTATCACGACCTTTGTAGATAGCAGTTTAGAGGGAGGATTCCTAAGTGGAACAATAAGTACTGGACTCATCATGGCAGAACAAGATAGCAAAAATGGTTACCATCAGTGTTTCAGTCCCCAGAGGGTGTCCCAGCTGTGTCTTGCTTCTCAGGCAGGTGCTCCAAGACTAGTAAGTCAGTCTCTTTCACTTATGGTCTATATACGTTTTGAGCTTGTGTTTTGCGCTGGTTTCCAGTGGAGTGAGTCTGTGTGCAAGACTCAAGAAACAGGTTTTCCTTTCCCTACAGTTTTGTAGTTTTCTTTAACGTACTCCCTGTTGTTTTTCAGAGGCAGATGTTTTGGGGCTTGCCTCTCCTATGCAGAATCTAAGGGTTGGGGTGCTTGATGTAGAGCTGGAATCTCTTGCTCCTCAGGGAAAAGTTCTGTACCACTGAGCTCCCTCCTGACTGTGGAATGCTGTGAGTGGGTGTGTTTTTCCCCTTGACAAGACAGTATCTCTGTCTCCTCTATCCATCTTGGTGCTGTCCCTTTCTGTGGAGACTCTGTTCATCTAGTTGCCAGCTCCAGTTCAGAGAAAGTTTTTTTCCAAATGTGGTTGTAGATTTGCTGTCTTTGAGAGAAGGTGTGTGTGGTATCTTCGTACACTGTCATCTTGAACCCTCTCACTTCTTGTATCATATCCTTGACATAAGTTTATTTCAACTTCTTTTATCTAACACCAAACTATTGCAAAAGCACCCTTTCTTGTCACAACTGCCTCCACACTTACCTCCTACCGCCTGCATAAATGCATGGTTACACAAATTATGTCTTTCCCATTCTCAGCAAGGTAGAGTGGAAAGAACACTGAATTAAGAAGCTAAAAACCCAGTTTTAAGTTTCAGTCTACTATTTCTAGTTGTGGGTCTTTGGTCAAGTTTCTCTAGGTCTTTTCCCTTAAACAAAGATAAGAGAAACCAGTATTAATACAAATCTCAGTGATTGTTGTGGTGATCATATGGCCTTAAATATGTGAAAGCATTTTGAAACCTGAGAAGAATTCTATAATTTTAACTTGTCTTTCTTCCATTACTATGTGATGAAACCCAGTCTTTTTAGCCCAGAATCCAAGTGCACTTACCTTATCTTCCCAGCTTTTCCCTCAAATCCCCCATAGTTCCTTTCTGCCCTTTAAATCTGCTCTACTGAAGGTCCCATGCAGAAACCTAAATCTTTCCCTGCTTCTATGCTTTTAGCTGCTGACCATCAAGTGCCTTTTTTGTTTTCTCAGGCCCCTGAACTTTTCCCCTGAATAAGAATTCCATTTTCAGAGCTGACTCTCTATGTTTATCCTCCACTAAATAGGTCTTGCACAGAGACATGGAGTCACAAAGAATGAGCAAAACACAATAAAGTCAAAACAAGCTACTTCCTGGCCTTTTAAGATCCAGTGGAGAAAAAACCAGGTTTCTAACCAAAGAAGAAAGTTAAAAGTTATAATTTCTCACTGTTCAAGGCAGGGTTTGGCACATCCTGAAAGTAAAGAAGAGGTTTATTCTGATAGCCTGTAGCTCACCAATGAAATGGCATCTTTACTTGTCTTGTTGGGACAGGATTACACACTTGTCAGTGGCACTTAGAAAAAGTATCAGTATCAACATAGATTAGGTGTATGCTGGGTCCTATTGGGTCTTCTGTTTTGTGGTCATCTAGGTGTTGAGATCATTTTTATTGAGACAAGCTAGGTACTGGGGAGCTGAGCATCCAAGCCCAAGTAAGTCACAAATCCTTTCACAATATTCAGATTAAAAGTCAATCACACTCTTACATTTGAACATGGTCTGACGCCTATTTTGGTTAGAATTCCAGTCAGGGGAAACAACAGAAAATGTGACTAAGAGTTGCTTAAATAGGTAAGGGATTACTTTATCAAATTCAACATGTGCTCTGGAAATAGGCAGTTTTTAGGTGTAGCTGAAGGTCATTTAAGACACAGACTTCTCTCTCTTCTTGCACTATCACTTATTAGCATCTTTAGCTTTTGTCTTTGTCATTGCAAAATGGCTGCTGTACCTTCAGACATTGGACCATGGTCCAGGCAGAAGGAAGGAAAGAGCAAAGTGGCAAAGCTCATGTTATTGAGACTGTTCCTTTTACAGAACTTTCCTGGAAGTAGGAGAGCGACATTTACCAGCAGTTTACACGAGGTATGCTTTTTTAATTGGTTGTTAGTTATTTTGAATATTACCTCCACTTAAAAGCTCCAGTCAGTAACTTCTGCCTTATCTATTTGTCCAGAACTATGCCACATAGACACACTTGCTGGGAGGAACTGTGGAAAATTGAGTACCTTTACTCAGGAGCATTGCCACCATCAAAGAGAACTGTGTTTTCACCACTAAAGAAAAAAGCAAAAATAGATATTGGGCAGGCAGTGAGTAGACTCTGCCATAATTCCTAAATTCAAACTGTGTATTATCACTAAATTTTACCACTTAGCTTTATATTTAAAGCTGACAGCCTTCAACTATTTTAGGGACAATTAGGTGACCAAAGAAAGAAAGTCTCATTTTAAGGTAACATTTGCTTGGGGAGCCTCAGGCCATATGGCTCTCCAGACCCAGCTCAAATACCACAACCTTCAAAAAAACCCCATTTGCCTTACCTTTCTCCTCCAACATTTACTGTTTGTCTTATTCACTTGACATTTCTCACCCCAACCAAATTATAATTTCTTTGGGATAAAACCACATGTTATTATTCTTTTTATTCCCTGTGGACCCCCCCAAAAGTGCTGAACACAATATAAGAGTATATTAGATATTCATTTTTTGGTTCACGGGAAATGTAATCACGGAGTCAGCCTTGAACTAGATATGAACATGGAGCAATGTTTCTTAATTGAAGAATCTGGGCAAGGGAGCAATAAGAGATAAAATTAGAAAAGTACTGTGAGGCCATCCATTCATTTATTCATTCGTTTAGTCCTTCAACATATTCATTGAACACCAGTTTTATGTCAGACAAAAATACAGCTGCCTTGAATTCTATATTCTATCAGCTTTACAGCATACAAAGAGTCAAATACCAATGAACTAATTTTGCAAAAGTTAACAGCTACAGATTACCTGTACCCATATTGATGAAGCCCTAGATCATTACAGCCATCAGACTTCATATGCTGATGTGTTAGTTAATTCTCAAAGCAACCCTTTGCCTTTGTGGATTTGAGAAACTGAGGCCCAGGGCAGTTGTGGGCTGCTCTGGGTTCCAAGGCAGGTCAGTAGCAGAACTGAATTTTTATTCAGTGTACCGGAAGGACAACCTTGCTCTTCTTCTCCAACTCCCGGTCCTTCCCAGAGTAAGCTCTCAGTGGTCTGAGAGAGTGATGATATTGTCTCCTGAGAAGTAAATGGAAGTTAGAGAGCACAACCTGGGGTTCACAGACTGTTTTCCAGTCACAGCCTTTGTTTGTTTGTTAAGTGAAGCAAGGAAAAGTAGAGAGGGGACATGGGCAGTCATGACACCCTCTGTGGTGCTGGTTTGCCTTTCTTACACTTGGCTCAGCCTGGGTACACAGACGTTGCCCACGGGTAAAAAGCAGCTGTTTTCAGGGTTGCAGGGCCCCCTTTCAGAACACCTCCTTTGTCCGGCCTCTTGATCCCAGTACTGATGACTCAGCGATCTTACTCCTTGGTTGCTAGGTAAACCACTTGAGTTTTCAACTCTTCAATGCCTCGACAAGGATAAGACATTCAGAGATTTAAGAATTCTTTGGGTGTGTACCCTATGCCTAAAACAAGGTACTAGGTAAACAGCAGTGAATCCATCAAACAAAAACCCCTGGCCTCACAGAACTCACTCATGAGCTCTGCCCCACACTTCCCTGAAAAGCTGGGGTGCAGAGAAATGCTGAGTTCCTGTTCTACTTTGAGCGAGGGGCAGCAGTTTTTTTACTACTCCCAAGCAAACTTCGGAGTGTTTCTTCATGGTATTTATGTCCTCAGAATAAATGCCTATTTTATCAATTAAAACACACACACACACACGCACCCTGACCTCAAAAGACTAAATTATAATAAATAGATTCATTCCTTCAGTTAGTATAGCTCTGAGAAAAGGAGGTAGGGTCAGGCCAAGAAATGAAAGAATTTGGCTCCTGGGACAGGAGGTGGTCAGGAAAATATAAGTTTTGCTGCACTGTGGGAGGCCTGGGAAGGAGACTGATGGAGCCTAGGAACAGCAAAAGCACCACCCCTAGAACGTCCAGAAAGTGAAGGCAAATCGTTTCCCACATCACACTGTTTTCTGGGGTCATCAGCCTGGCCTGTTCAACCGTCACAGCCTCAGTGGTACCTGGCACTTCATTTGTGTGCTGCAAATATTTACTAATAAATTGCTGAGTAGACTTGCAAAGGCTCAGACACTGCACCTTTGTATTTCCACTTTCTCACTCAAGTCCAAAGGAAGAAAGCATTATGATCCCTACTTTTCCATAAGGAACCTGGGACATGGTGCTGTTAAGGGCATTAATAGTAGGCTCAAGATTTGAAGTCAGGATTGTGTCTCTCCAAGGTCAAGGCCAGTACTTTTTACTTGCCTCAATTCTTCATTCTTTACAACTCTGGCTTGATACCCAACAGTGCCAGACTCTGCCACCATAAGAAAATATCCTGACTCTGAGAACTCTGTGATTCCTGACTGGTGGCTTTCTGTGGTGGTTCTCTGAGAAACCATCCCTCAGGCCCAAGCCTAAGGGGTAGGGTGAGTCCTTTGCTCCCTGGATGGTCTTACTTATTCTCAGGACTCCATTCCCCGTGTACGTACTGATTCTCAAATATTTATCTCCCCGCTATAACTCACTCCTAGAACTGTTCACCACAGTGACCAGACTTCTACCAGCCATCTCCACTGGAATGCTACACTGGGACTTTAACACCCACTCTGTCAGGTATCGGTATTTCTTCTTCTGACTTGGCTCAATGAATTTCATTGCTATCTAACCCAAGGTCCATGATAGAATGTAGTTTCCTCCCCATGCCTCACACCTCATAGCCAACATGTCATTAGGCTTATCAATTCTGTGTCCTGAATGTCTCCTGAACCCAGACTTATGTCACTATATTTCTGACACCGCCCTAGTCTATGTGGCCATCTTGTCTTTCAGTGGCCTCCTAATTAGCCTCCCTGCCCTTCTTGCCCTACTTTAGTTCACTTGTCATGTGTATCCAAAGTGATCTTCCCATAACATAAAACTGATAATTTTATGTTTATAGTCAGAATATTTTAATAAAATAATATATGTATAAAATATATGATAAAATAACACATCCTCAATATTTGCCCATTTAGTAGAGGATTAAGTCCAAGTTCCATAATAAGGTACCAATCTGGCCTCAGTTCGAAGTTATGCCTCATTTCTTGCCTCACGCTTTTCTACTCTGGCCAGCTCTGCCTTTCAGCCAGTGAGCAGAACAGAACAGAGCAGAGCACGTTCTCACATGTGCTACACTTTCTCTACCTCCAGACCTTGGCCCTTATTACTCCCTTGGCCTATTCCCCTCCACCTCCACATTCCTTCACCTCCACCTTGACAACCCTCAGTCTCTTTGCAAGGATAACGCTTACTTATTATTTAGTTTTCCTTAAATCAACATTTATTCTGCACTCAAATAATTATTGAGTACCTACCAAATACAGTTCTAGGTGTTAAGGACTCAACAGTAAACAGACAAAATCCCTACTCTCATAGAGCTTTATGCTTCGGAGGGGTAGGTAAATTGTCAACAAGATAAGTAGGTCAATACACACACATGGCAGAGGGTGAAAGGTACCAATGAGAAAAATAAAAGAAAGAAGATAGGGAGTGGGTGTTTGTCAATTTAAGTAGAGTGGCCAGGGAAGTCTCATGGGATGATATTTGTGTCAAGGTCTGGAGAAGATGAGGGGTAAACCACTCAGCTTGTCTAGGGAGTGTGTTCCAGGTAGAGTGATAATAAGTGCAAAGGCTCTGAGTGTCAGAGAGCCTGACATGTTTGAGGAAGAGAAAGCAGGCAGGGTGCTCTGGGGAAGAGTAAGTGAGAGGTAGAAGAACAGAAGGTATGGTCAAGAGATATTGGAGAAACAAGTTGAGGGGCCTGGGGGAGCTGCAGTGGCAGAGTGGATTGTGTCTTCTTGACAACAGCTCTCTCAGGGTCAGGTGGCATCCACACACCCTCCATTTCTCCTTCCCCACTCATCACAACAGACTCAGTTGTCTGCCTGCCGTTTCCCTCTTTCTCTGGACCCATGCCCAGACTGTGAGCTTTATGAGGGCACGGGCTGATGGTACCTATCATTCTTTGCTGTGGCCTCAGACCATTTCACAGTGACTGACACAATGGTAGTGCTGAGTCAGGGAATCAATGAATCAACGAAAAACAAATGAATGAATCTCAATGAAACTATAATTATGCTGTGATTTATCCAGTGTGTTCACTCCATTTCCCTCTTTACTCTAGAGCCCTCGGCTCTCTGCATCTCCAGTTAAGTCTTTCCTTAACATTGTATCCCTGCTTCAGCACTTCGATACTCTCCACCTCCAAGGGTGGCAGATTATGGTGCCTTCATTATACATGATGAAAGAGGCTTATCTACTCTGTTGGCAAAATCAACAGACCATGATTCTACGACAACCAAGACAAATGCTCATGATTTCAATCATCTCAGGTGGGAAACACTGCCCTAAAATGCAGACATGCATTTAGAGACCACAGATTTCCACTTACTTCCCTAAACCCAATTTCAAACATTCAGCTCATGAGATGGGAAATCAGGTTATAAAAACTTCCAAAGGCTCCTTGGAGGCACTGAACAATAGAAGTCCTTTGTGACCTGTCCACTGGAGAACTCTATCGTCCAGTTTGTGATATCATTATAAAGTCTCCATGTTGTTGCCAACATGACAGCTATTTTGTCTAGCTGTCCCTATTCCATGTAAACCAGCGAGATGTAGATCCTGTGAGATTAGTAAGATTACATATCCAGAAGGTTAAGAGGTCCTGAGTGGGTAATTTTGTTTTACCAGCTATTCACACACACGCCAGAGCTTCTCTGACATCAGAGGAACTATGAGAACAAAGGTGGAGTCATCAGACCCCTGAGACATGAGCTCCTCATTCGTGCTTTCCCTTCTGTGTCCTCCCATCTGCATTTTGAGTGATATTGTACTACTGCTGCTGGGAAAACATGGAATTAATCAGCAATAAGTATTAAAAAAAAAAAAGAAACCTTGTTACTGAAAGCTTTCTACACTTCTATATTTTAAAATATGTGAAGTGGGGTGCCTGGGTGGCTCAGTGGATTAAGCCACTGCCTTTGGCTCAGGTCATGATCTCAGGGTCCTGGGATCGAGCCCCGCATCGGGCTCTCTGCTCCGCAGGGAGCCTGCTTCCTCCTCTCTCTCTGCCTGCCTCTCTGCCTACTTGTGGTCTCTCTCTCTGTCAAATAAATAAATTAAAAAAAATAAATAAATAAAATATGTGAAGTATGAGAAACTCTGTTCTGCCTTGCTCATTTTCGTGTGGAGTTCTTATTCACTTTATGCAGCTGAAGGAAGTGGCCTGGGGTAGCAGTGAAGATATGGCCAGCCCCATGCTCCTGCTTAAATATTATTTTTATATTACTCCTTCACTGACCAGAAATAGAAACTACGAGTGGTGGGAGGGAGAGCCTCCAACTAGACCCTTTCATTTACATATATGGAAACTGTTTTGCAGAGAGGAAGGAGATAGTACTAGAGCCCAGAGCTTGCAATGGAATGACAAAATAGAGCATCTCTTTATATTTGCTTCTTCACGTCGGCATGTACTAACTATCCTAGGCCAGAGCATCTTCCTCAGCCTTTTCTCCAGGCACTGCAGCTGAAGATTTATATAGAAAAAGTTATAGAGTCAGGGGTTAGCCCATTTTGTCAGGATAACGGGGCTCTCAAAGCTGAGACCTACCACTTGTTGGCTCTGTGAGCCAAACCTAGTTTCTTAAAATTCCAAAGCCTCAGTTAACTCACCTGTATAACAGGACATTATAGCCCTACCGTCAGGGATAGGGTTGCTATAAAAACTGAAGGAGATACTGCATGTAAAGCACTCAGCAGTTCTGGCCACACAGTAAGTGCTCAGTCATGTTAGTTATGTTTACTACGTGGCCCTTTTGAGAAAGAAGGCTGCTGGGGGATAACGTTAGCCAGCCCTAAAATTCACATATGGGAATTTTACTTCGGTAAAAGTTACTTTGGTAAATAGTAGAATTCCTGGTAGAGCAGCACTGCCCCAATTTATGCAGGTTTTTTTTTTTTTTTTTTTTTTAATATTCTTCCTGACTCTTTCAGTCTAATATCTTTTCATTTTCAATTCGCACCTGCCCAGGGCCTATCATTGCCCATCTTCATTCCATGGTCCAGGCTTTAACTGCACAGGATACTAAAACTGGGGATTTTACATAACAAGACTCAGACAGCACAATAGCCAGGAATTTAGAACAGGAAGGGCCTCGATCCCTTCAAAGATGAACAATGGAGCCAGAATGGCATTTGTTAGTAACAACTTCATTGCTGTCTGTGTGGGGCTTAAGCTGTTTGAAATGGATTGGAAGGTAATATGAAGCCAAATCAGGCCCATTTGAAAACAAAGAGAGAGTGAGGCAGAAACACAGAAAGAGGGAGAAAGAAGCAGAGAGGGAGAGAGAGGTAATGGCCTCTGGAAAGACCTACCTTCTTGCTTTTTCTCTCACCCCTCCCAAGCCTTATGCTAAAAACAAGTTAGTGAAAGGGTCAGTTCTACTTAAGAGAGCCAAATCTGAAAGTAATTTCATCTCCTGAGGAAAGTCCAGGGAAGCTAATTCTCAATCCAGATTTCAGCTTTTCACTTGAAAGCAAGAAGGAAGGAGGAAGGATAGAAAAAAAAAAATCTCTGGCGTGAGAGGTTAGGGAAGCATATGGAGCTGGATGCAGGGAACTTCAGCTCCCATGTGGCCCAGGAGGCTGCATATCTATGTGTGCAGGTATGGCCTCTCCCTGCCTGGCCTGGTCTCTGTGGCTCTTTAAATTGTGGGGGAAGTACCCTGGCCATAGCTTGGGACAGCTGGGCATTTCTCTGTTTAACTATGCAACCTGTCACTTCGTGACCTCTTCTTTACTGAGATTTCTTCTCTGTGTGAGGCAAAGGTTGGACAAGATAATCTTTGGGTTTCTTTCGAGTACTACCATTCTAGAATGAGAACTCCTGCTTGTCTGCCTGTCTGCCTGCCTGCCTGAGGGCCAGCAGACTCCACTCCTAGGACTGCAAAAATGGTTTTTTTGGTCACATGTCTTTCCTTTAAGAGAATTTCTTTTTTCTTTAATTTTTTTAATTTTTAATTTAAATTCGATTTAGTTAACATTTAGAGTAATATTAGTTTCAGAGGTAGAATTTAGTGATTTATAAGTTGAATATAATACCCCATGCTCTTTACAGCAGGTGCCCTCCTTAATGCCCATCACCCACTCACTCCCACCCCCCACCAACCTCCCCTCCAGCAGCCCTCCATTTATTTCCTAGTGTTAAGAGTCTCCTAAGGTTTGCCTCTCTCTCTGTTTTTATCTTATTTTATTTTCCCTTCCCTTCCCCTATATTCGTGGTTTGATTCTTAAATTCTACATATGAGTGAAATCATATGGTATTTGTCTTTCTCTGGCTTATTTCTCTTAGTATAATACCCTCTAGTTCTATCCACGTCACTGCAAATGGCAAGATTTCATTCTTTTTAATGGCTGAGTAATATTTCATTGCATACATGCCACATCTTCTTTATCCATTCATCTGTTTATGGACTCTGGGCTCTTTCCATATTTTGGCTACTGTGGACATTGGTGCTATAAACATTGGGGTGCACATGCCCCTTCGGATCACTATTGTTTGTATGCTTTGGATAAATTCCTAGTAGTACAATTGCTGGGTCATAGGGTAGCTCTATTTTTAACTTTTTGAGGAAAATCCATACTGTTTCGAGGAGTGATTGTCCCAGTTTGCATTCCCACCAACAATGTAAGAGGGTTCCCCTTTTTCTGCATCCTCACCAACATCTGTTGTTTCCTGAGTTGTTAATTTTAGCCATTCGTTCAGGAGAATTTCTTGTTACACATTGTCAGCACTGGATTCTTTGCCAGACCATTGCTGAAGCCCAGGAGCATCTGAGCCAGAGTCCTCAGTTGGCAGGACAGACCTGCTCCTGGTGCTACAGGACCTTGGCTCCCTTTGGGATCACTGGCACTGGGAAGAAATGAAGGAACTGGCAGTTCTGGGGGTGTTGAGGGAGCCAAAGTTCTGGGACTGGAGAGATAGCAAGTTGCTGCATTGCAGGTCCTTTGTAGTCCTTTGTGGAGGGAAGGCAGAAGATGGGCGGGGGCATGTTCTGCATTGAGGGAAGTCTGGAGGAGCCAGAAGTCAGTCCAGAAACCACTGGCTTGAGGGGTAGGGAAAGGTGCCTTTGCAGTTTCACAGAGAAGCCCGTCACCAAGCTTATACTGACACTGTGCTGGATGGGCTAGCTCTCCCACTGTACTGTTGTGCCCAGATGTCTATCGACAGATGAATGGATAAAGAAGGGGTGGTGTATATGTACAGTGGTATATTACTCACTGTGAGACTGCAGGGCACTGGGGCCTGGTCTGTCCCTGGGGTTAGGGATACTCTGTTACTTCTGAATTTTAAATGAAGAAGTTGGCTAGGCTGTGTTCATTTTAGCTGTAATAATTACAATAACATTTGTAAATGTAGAGAGGAGGCTAATTTATACCATGGATGCCATCGAAGCTGAGTGAGCCTCTGAAGCTCCAATTACAAGACAAATTTCCTTATGAACTGACTGTCAGAAAATGCCCTTGTTGTTATTCCAACAGTAGAAGCTAACTTGTTACTCTTCCCTTTTAGAATAAAGGAGGAAAGAAATAAAAGTCAATAGTCTCCCCGTTAATAATCTGAGTTGATTATTCTAAGACTCTAAATGCCTAATGAGTCAGGATCCAGGTCTGGCTCAGTGCAACACTGAGCCTGACTTAAATGGTTATTCTTGGCTCCACAAAAAAAAAAAAAAAAAAAAGAAAGGAAGAAAAGATAAAAAGAAAAAGAAAAAGGAAAAAAAGGGCTGGAAAAAGAATGACCTGGTTTTGCAGCAAGGGTTACTGAGATTAAGCCAAGGGTAGGTGCTATGGAACAAACTGTGTCCCCTCAAAATTCACATGTTGTGCCCTTAATTTCAAAGTATTTGGAGGTGGGACCTTTGGGAGGTGATTAAATTTCAATGAGGTCAAAGGTAAGGTCCCTTTGGGCTACTATGACAAAAATAACATACACCTCCTGGCTTAAATAATAGAACCTTATTTATCACAGTTTGAATGCTAGAAGTCGGAGGTCAAGGTGCTGACAGATGTGGTTTCTCTGTGGTGAGGACCCAGTTCCTGATTCATAGATGACCATCTTCTTGAATCTTTATATGGCAGAGAACAGAGAAAAAGGAAACAAGCTCTCTTGTGTTTTTCTTACAAAGGAACTAATCCAATCATGAGGGCTCTACCTCCCTGACCTATTACCTTCCAAAGGCCCATCTCCACATATCACATTGGGGATTAAGGGTTAAACATGTGAATTTTGGAGGAAGACCTTCTGTCTGTAGCAGGGATGGAATTCAACCATACTGGAACTTTGATCTCAGACTTCCAGCCTTCAGAGCTGAATTAGTCAGTTCAGACTGTGTTTGTTACAGCAGTCTGAACTGACTAATTCAGACTAAAACTGATACTAATACTAAACATAAGAATAAAACTAATACTAACTCGTGTAAAGTGAGACCTTGAGAAAAACCATTCCCTCTAGATGCTCTAGCATTTAGGTGATGAAGTCAAAGAATCTGGGTTCAATGACAGCTCAGCCTCTCCTAAACTATATGAAATTAGACAAGTTACTTAGGTTTTCTAAGTCTCAGTTAATTCATCTGTAGAGATAGTAATACTATCAAGATCATATAACTGTTATGAAAATTAAATGAGAGAATGCATTTAAAGTGCCTAGTGCACAGTAAGCACTTAAAGGCAGTCTTGGATGATATTGGAGACATCTTATCACTTAGAAAGGAGGTAGAAGCATGACTATTCTATTGAACTGGCCTTTGGTATACAATTCAAATTCTACTCCCCCTTCCTTAGAAGATGTCCTGGAACCTCTAGATTTTAGAGCCATTAGCTCAGTTAGATTAGAGTCAACACATCAGTCTCTGGAAAGAATCTGATCTTTGAAATCAGAGTGACCTGAACTTTAATCATCCCAGCCTTGCTGCTTATTAGCCCAATGTGTCTTAATTCCTCAGAGCTTTAGTTCCTCTTCAGCAGCTTGGAGATAACACCTCCCTTCTAGACTCCCATTGTGAGGGACACATGACAGAGCCATATGAAGGACTCAGCACAGTGCCTGACGCTCTTAGTGCTTCTTCCCCTCTTGAAATAGTTCTAGATTCCAAATAGGTAATTTCCTATCAGTCTGAAAATCCAGGGTTGGGAATTCATGAAATGTAATAGTATATAATATATTATATGTAATATAGAGAGAGACATATAGTAAATATATATAATTTGTTATATTATATTATATATATGAAAGTACCTTACACTTGCAAACTGTAAAATTCTGTGCAATTAAAAATAAATTGTCATTATTTTTATTTATCTAGGATGGGACCAATATGGTAGGATTCTGCCATGAAAACAGGGTTTAATAATCGTTTGCTGGTAGGCAATTTTACAATGGGGAGTTACAATCTTTTGTGGGGACCCCCATTTACCAGGCACTGGCAGTCAGAGGTATATCAGGACATCGGGCAGATAGTACTAGACTGTGACCCCAAGAATGATTGCCATCTATTGTCTAGAACTATAATTTAGAATCAGATGACCTCTTTCCAATAGATTCTAAGTCCCTTAAATATAGAGACTGTGTTTTATAATATGCATTTCCTCCACAACTCCTGGGGTAATGTATCAGAGCAACTTGAGAGATATTTGGTGAATAGGTAGACATGCGGTTATATTGACTTACTTGTTAATTCTATAATTATTTACTGAGTGTCTACTATGTCCCAGGCAGAGTTCCAGACATTAATGATACAGCAAATAACAAAACAGACCAAGTCTACTTTGTTTTCATAGAGCTCACACTCTAGTGGGGGAATGCAACATGTAAGATGTGAAGAGGCACAAGTGGAAAGAGCAAATAGAGTAAGTGGTCAGTAAGTGAGCCATCTGCCCCCACCCCCATTGTGTTGACATAGGAGCCTGGTATGCCCATGATGTCCTGTGTTCATTGAGGACCATGCTCCCTAAAGGTGAACATCATAAGTACATTCAAGAAATCTTGTGGTCCTGAGGCCAAGAGCCATATAATCTCTCTCACCTTTAAATTAATATAATGTACTTTTTAGAGCAATTTTAGGTTTGCAGAAAAATTGAGCAGAAAGTACAGAGAGTTTCCATATATACCCTTGCCCACCCCCAAATTTCCCTTATTACTAACAGCTTGCATTAGTGTTAGCTACCATAGATGAGCCAATATTAATACATTATTAATAATTAAAGTCCATAGTTTACGCTAGGGTTCATTGAGTTGTGGATTCTATAAGTTTTAACAAATGTATAATGATAAGTATTCACCATTACAGTATTATACATAACAGTTTCACTGGCCCTAAAAACCCCTGTGCTTCACCCGTTCATCTCTCCCTACCCATACCTCTGATAACCACTAATCCTTTTACTGTCTTCATAGTTTTGGAGCCTTTCTTAGATTGTCGTGGAGCTGGAATCATATAGGGCCTTTTTCTTTCAGCAATTCTGTTGTGTTTCAGTTTAGTTCGGTTGCTGCCTTCATCCCAGAGTGATAAAACCCAGAAGCCTCTGTCCTGCCATGGTCATCTGGGCCCATTCACATAATTGAGAGGCAGTGATGTACAAGATAAAAGTCTTCTCTATTTAGCAAGTAGGATAGATCCTCTGTTAGCCCAGAGGGGAAAGATTGGATCTTTGCAGTTTCCTTGATTCCGTAAAACACATTTAATCACTTAAATGCTTTTTGATGATGAGCTGGGGGGTGATTTTTATCCTTTCAGTCAACTCCCAAAACAGTCACTGATGTGTCCTGAATAAGTGAACTGAGAAGAAAGCAGGGGCAGGAGATTTTCATTTTGTTTTGTTTTGTTTTATTTATCTGTATGAATTATCCACTTTTGCGCTTAAAACGATCCAAATTTGCCAGGCAACTGCAAAGCTTCTGCTAGATGCAGGTGCTATGCGGTTGGCAGAAGGAGGGGCCGCCTGTGAGTCCTGCCCCGCCCCTAAAGCTCCATGGTTACAATCAGAGCAGAGGTGGGCTCTGGCTCTACCCTTCCCCCAAAGAACTCAGAGTGAGAGCACCCTTCAGAAGATGGGCAGGGAAAGGACAAGTGTGGGTGAGATCTTTCTTGAGTGTTATTTGTCAGATTTATGACCGCTAGTAGCACTTATCAGAAGTGACGTTTATTGAGTGTGAAATGTTCTCATTTGTTAGATAACACAAGCTGTTTAGTATTAAAGCAACTTTCACACAGCAGAGTCTCCTCTGTCATTAGAGACCTCCTAGGATTAATTACTGAGATCCGTGCCCCAACATTGAGATGCCTCCCAGAAGCATAAACTTATAAATCACTCATGAGCTGATTGCCAAGAAATTTTCCTCAAAGCCATGACCTGTCTGTGAGGGGGACAAGGACATGTTAAGTGAACAGTCAGTTGCTGATGGATGGGCGCTCCCTGAAGACCTGGGCTCCTGGTCTGAAATCCTTAGACGATCCTTGCCTCCCTCATGCTTGGCGCTGCTGCAGCAACACCTCATATTTATACTCAGGTTTTTAGCTTTTCAAAGCATTCCATCCAAAAGGTGATTTTGTTGTCATTTATGATTACCTTGCTAGCACCTAGAAAGCACCTGGCACATAGTAGGTCCTCAGTAATGGTGCTGGGTGAATGAGAAGAAGGACCCCTGTCCTTCTGCCTGCCTCTAAGAGGTAGGTGTGCTGCATGTCTCAGATCAGCAAGCTCTCAGAGACACAGCTGACTCCAGGAGCCTAGTCTCCTTTCTGAATCCGATCTGTCCTCCTTCCTTTTGAGCCCTTCTTCAAAGCAACGTTGTCCCAGGCCTCTGGCTTCCAAGGTCTCCCAGAGCAGCAGTGCTTCCATCTACTTAAACGGAACACCTTTAGGGATTTTGATAAAAATAGTGAGACTTCAAATGCAAAGATGTTTGTTGAAAAATTCTAAAACTACTTAGAACAAAGCTGGAGTCAGCACAAAAGGAAAACGTACCTTCTAGTTATGAAAGCACTTTGGATTACTGATAATTCTTTGGCCCAAGAAAATGAATATAAAACACTACAAGATGAGCTAGGGTGAACATTAGGAAGAACCATTATAGGCATCTACATTGATATGCTCCAGGGAAATAAGGCTTGTTGAGTCTTCTGTGTTCTATGTTCACTTATTAGACAGTAAAATTTCTACATCCTAGGTAGTCCCAAAGCATGTGGGTTCACTCGGTATCCCATCTCCAACACCATCACCCCAATCCAAATATTGTCACCTTTTACATGCTTCAAAAGCCTTCTAACTGTCTTCCCCACGTCTGCATTTGCCCTAAAAAGCCACCCAGCCACTGTTTAAAACATCTCAATGGCTTCCCATTGCACTTAAGATAAAAACAAAAATCTTTATCATGACACATAAGGCCCTCCAGGAGCTGGTCTCTGGCTACCTTCCCAACCTCATTTCTTACCATAATACACCTTCTCACTCGCTATTTTCAGCCAAATTTTCTTCTTCCCGTCCCACACATGTGCCAACTGTTTCCTGCCTAAGGACATTTGCAGAGATCCTGTTCTCCCTGCCCTTCCTCTCACTGTTCCCATGCCTGTCTCCTTCTCATCCTTCTAATCTCCTAATAGTCCTTCTAATCTCATCCTAAATATAGTTTCCCTGACCGCATAATCCCAACCAGACCCTTCCCCTGTCATTCTTTCCTACACACTCCGCCATTCTCCTCATAGACCCTACCGTTTGTGTTTTTATTTTAGTGTTTATTGCTTTCCTTACATTGTCTATAACCGAGGACAGGGACCACGTGTATTGGTTATGCCAGTAGCACCTTAGGGTTTAGCATAGTGCCTGACCCCAGAGCAGGACTACAAGAAATATTTTAATGAATACCGAGAAATATAATACACAATAATATTCCCAAGACATTGGGAGATTACAATCCATTTGTGTCTGTCTGTGTATGCATATAACATTTATTCTTCAAAATCTCAGGGATTTTTGTCTCTTTTGTTCATTGCTATATCTCCAGTGTCCACAACACGGCTTGGCACATAGTAGTTCAAATAAATATAAATAAATATTTGTTGGATTAATGATGGGCAGAAAGATAAGTAACATTTATCAGGGAGACCTAATATAGTCTTTAAGTCAGAGAAGAGATTTGAGACAGAGAGGTATTGAAACTGAGACCTGGGATTATCTACATAAAGGGGAAGGAGGAAAGGGTACAGCAGAGTAGTTCAGACATTGTAAACAACTCAAGTAAAGGGCCAAGGTAAGAGGTAAATGTAAGCTTGACATGCTACAGGTTCTTAAAATGATTCAGTGTGCAATATGGCTGTGCCACTATAAATATGGGGGAACATTCATGCAAACCCTGATCCCAGGGACGGATTCAGAAATTGTGTTTCCCCGATGGAAATAAACCAGCATGCTGCTTTATTTAATAGGTCTTTAGTAAGTTTGACTAGGATACATCAGCACTGCTCACTGGCAGTAAATAAATTATTTTCTCTGCAAAGCTGAGGACTAGATTCAGAGCCATCAGGAACTCACTAAAGATGGCCACCTGTGAGGCCTGTGTGCCTCTCCCTGCAGTCAGGACAAGGTTCTAGGATTCAAGAGGCCTGTGTCCGATGCTTAGTGATGTCCGGTGTCTCCTTTCTGGGTTCCTGGTTCCCTTCCTATAAATACTTTGGCTCTTGGAGGGCAGGGGCAGCATCAGATTCTGCTGGGATTTCCCAGCCTCATTGCATGCAAAGTCTCTCATGTCATAGATATTCGACATTCAGCCATGAGTCACCTGTGGCAATGCAAAGATGAGAAGGGTGTGAGAAGATGATTGGGTCTTGACCACCTGTCTGTGAGTTTCCTAAACTCCTCTTCTCTGTCTCCTGTCTGACTACTACCCAAAGGCTCCTCCAGGCCTCCTCCCAGATTCTCTTTCCTTCTACTCCATCACAGGAAGCCATGAACCTCTGTTTAGCAGTAATCTAAGGTTCTTTTTCTTTTGCTCAGTGAATGTTGACTGAGGGCTGACTGTGCATTGGTCTATGTGCTAAGTCCTGGGGGGCGGGTAATGAATAACAAAAGAGTTAGAATTTAGTAGAAGAGTCAGATATTAAATTTAAATACACAAGTAAGTATGTAACTCAAATTGTGATGTAGGTTGCCTATCTGTTGTAGTGTAGGGAAAGTATATACGCAGAACGAGGTGGCTTACATTTCTTAGAAGTCGAAGTGACACTGGAATTGAGATTAATGCACAGAGGCAGTAACCATCCAGAGTGTTAGGGGTGGGGGTATGGAGGGGCACCTTCTAAACAAAGATGAAGGTGTGTGCAAAAGGCCAGAGGCAGGACAAAGCTCAGCGTGGCAGAGGAACAAAAAGAAAGCCTGACTACGGTGGAATGAGTTTGAAAACAGAGGCCTGGCTAGATTAGGCCTTTCAGTCCAGGTTAAGGATTCTGAGTCTTATCCTTAATTCAATGGGAAGCCCCTGAAGAGTTTTAAGCAGGGGATGACATAATCTGATTTACATTTTTACAAGATCATTCTAGCCACTGTGTGGAGAATGAATTCAGAAGATTCTAACAAGGAAGATATCGCAGTAGTCTGGGTGAGAAATAAGAGTGGTTTGCACCTGAGGCTGGAAATGGAGAAAAGACGGGGAAATTTTTTGATGTAGAAATGACAAGATTGGTAATGGCTGGGATTTGGGAATGAAGGAAAAGAAAGGGTGAGAATGGCTTCCAAATTTCTGGTTTGAATCCAAGAAATCTCTTTCACATGACTGCCACATTCTATTTGGCTCTTGCAGTAACTTTGGGAAGAAGGTAGCCTGGGGTTTTTGTCCCTGGTTGACAGAAGAAAATAAGAAACTGAGAGATTAGGTGATCTACTTGGTGTCTCATGTTGGTTAGCAAAAGCCAGGACTAGCTCCCTGCTCTCTAAACCTTGGGTCTAGCCATCTCCCCTGACCCCTGTGGGAAGTGCCTATACTCTGTCTCAGGACCCACATGCTGCTGGCTCCCATTGTTTCTGGGCTGGCAGCTTCCCTAGCCGCCTGGCCCCTGTGTACAGCTCCAACCAACCTCCATCCTGCCTCTCCCTGCCCACCGGCAGCCGGCTCACTCTTACTTAATGACTCTCATCTCCCAGAAAGTTCCTCCCAGAATCCACAATGGATGACATTACGAACTCCTCATGTCTGGTGATAACTTTTTATAAGGTTTTTATTCTTTTACAATATATTAAAGCCATATTTTTGCCAGGTTTTTACTTCAGTTTATTTCTTGTCCTTGAATCACTCCTTCCTTCTCCCCCACACCCTCAGTTCCCTCCCCCACTCCTTCACCTGGGCAGGCTTTGCACTGGAGATGTTTAATTCTCCTTTAATCCCAATTCCCTGAGGTACATGAAAGCAGCTTTACGAGCCCATAAATCCAAGAAGATAAAGTGCATTTTTATTAGTTGTGTCGGCATCAAAGGGAAAAAAATGGAATCTAATGTGAAATAGTCAATAATGAATTTGCTTAATAGCCTTCCTCATCCCCTGCATGGGTCTCATTGAAGGTAGTGGCCTCCCAGGTAGGGCATGGGGACTGGCAGGCTGTCTCAGGAGATGAGGCAAAGGATACCTCCCCCCCCACCCCCACCGCCTGGCTGTATTTTTCTTTCCCTTCCTTCCAGCAGGAAGATATTTCTTCCAAATGGAGGGGCTAGGAACCTTGAAGACAGGAGTGGGGAAAGAAGAGTTTTGAGACACAGGCACGAGGGGAAGGGACGCTAGCTGGGGATTTGGGCTGCCGGGGTTCTGTCTGCCATGCTCTGAGCCCAGGTGGATGCCTAGTCCACTGAGAGGGGCTTTGATGACAGAAAGATGGAGGGTGGAGGAGGGAGGCTGGGACATCACTAGCAAAGAGGGTTGCCTGTATACCTCAGGGGCAGGGTGAGCATCAGCCCTGTGAAGCCAGGGAGGCTGTACCTTACAGAAGTGAGGATGAAGGAACAACTCTCAGGGCATCTGTGCTGTCTTCCCACTTCAAGTTCCGAGGCTCAGATCCTGACCTAATTTTACTGCTCCGAGGGCTGGGTCATTTCTGCCCCATGCCCCTCTTTAGTTTAATGTTTATCTCAATTTCTCTCTGTGGCCACAGTCCCTGGGTTTGCAGTTACTCGCTGACCTCACTCCACCTCTCTTTTCCTCTTCTGCGCCTTTCTGCCTCTTCCCCCTCTTCTCTCCCTGCTTTCCTCTCCCTTTCTTGCAACTCCTCTGTCTGCTTAGAGAAAGACTTCATGCCTAGGCTGAGGGAAGGGCCCTGATCCTAACTTCGACAGGTTGGCAGGCATTCAAGTATAATTTTCTGAGAATACTGAAGCTCTGGGTAGTCTTTGACCATGGTTTTTAGGACTTTTTGGTGTTGAAAAGGAGAGTTCTTTTCTCTCCTCTCAAAAAAGAAGGGGGGAGGGGGTGTGTTGGGGGATGGGACGGGAGTTTAATTTACACCACATGACCACTAGATGGCAGTAGTCAAACATGCAAAAAGGTAAGCAGCCTGGGCCTCCAGCAGGCCTCCCTGCATCCCAGCACTTCTCCTGGCAGTAAGAAGGACTGGGGTAAGGTATTGAGAACAGAGGCAGGGGACCAACACGTAGGTAGGACCTGGGCAGGCATCTGTCTTGGAAAAATAGGGGGGCTCTGCAGTAACTTCAACGCAGGGTAAGAGAGCGGAAACAGTCTGCCTATAAAAGGCTGCCGCCCCCCATCTGGGGCTCACCCTCCTGCCCAGCAGTAGACCCAGCCACTGGGGTTGTACTTTCTCCTGGTTGGATGAAGTACGCATTCCCACACCTGCTTACTGCTGTGCTCAGGTGTGACCCTCAAGATGCTTGGCCTTAAAAGGAGAGAACAAGTGGTTTCCTATTTCTCAAGGTGGCTTTGAGGATGGGTTGTAGTTCCGTCTTATTTCAGGATGTCCTGAGATCATGAAGGGAAGGTCACAGGGCTGAGATTCGCATAAGGTTGTGGCTTAAACTCTTTATCATGAAAGCTGTTCATCTGCCTGGAGTAGCCCAGAGCATGGATGAGCCTGTCAGTCAAGGCATCAACAGATACAGGCAGGAGATAATGGTAGGTGTTCAAAATATTTGTTGAATTGAGCTTAATTGAATAGCCTCTGCCCTTCAGAAACTTATAATCTAGTGAGAGAGGGAGAGAGACAGAGAAAGAGAGAGATTGTGTGAAGCAGTTAAGAAATAATTTAGTGCTAGACTATGGCTTGATATCAGTGAACTGGAGTTTAGAAAAGAAAGATTATGCAGAGGTTCATGGAATTTGAGCTAGGTCTCGAAAGGTTTAGATAAGAAAAAGCTACAGCATGACTGGAGAAGACAGGAAGAGCTGGCACAATTAGGACATTTTACTTATAGGAATTGAGGATTTATGCTCTAGTGAGCAAGAGGAGATAGACTTAGGGTGGAGGTAGGTACTTAAAAGTCAGGACAAAGTGTCTGTATTTGATCGAAAGCAATAGGAAACAATTGCAAGTTCTTGAGCAAGAGAGTCACCTGCTAGAAGTGTTGGTTAAGAAAACTCTCAACTATGGCTCATGACTGGGAGGTCATTGTGTGTGGGGGTGGTGGGTTTTTTTTATTTTCTGTGGCTCTCAAAGTGTCAGTGTAATGGTTGGCCTTGATAAGTGTTCGATAAATGTTGAACTGAAAGGACATGCCACAAGAGCCCCACAGACACTGAGGCTGCCACAGGGGAGGTCAGACACACTGGTGAGCACACAGAGCAGACCGAGAGTTTGGCTGTTTGACTGAGTACTGCCCACACCACACACCAGTTTTCTGAGGGTTGCTTTGTTCACTGGCTCAGCAGAGCATGTGAGATGTGATCACAAGCTTGAAATAACACAGACAGGCTCTGCTCTCTGCCACTTCCTATTTTGCTGATCCACTTGTTTGACAATACCTAAGAAATGCCTACACCTTCCTTTTCCGCCTGCATTGCCCACTTGTGAGGATTTCTGCAGTCTGAGTGTCGATGTGGGAGGCACACCGCTAGCAGCCCTCTCACCGGGAGGGTGGTGTCCGCCAGGGATGGAGGGTCTCGTGGAGGCACCTTGTCCAAACACTGGTGTGAGTGAAATGTCTAAATGCTTGTGGCTTTCTACTGTGGACAAAGGCAGAGCTGACTGAACAAAAACCCCGTTTCAAGTTGTCTTCACTTCTACCTTCATTCTCATTTCTACTCTGAGGTTGGTATCATTTCATCCATTTATAGTAGAAAGAGCTGAGGAGTGGCGATGGTGGCTGGTTTACAACAAATGGCATTATTCCCAATGGGATAGACTCTCACTGTCAAACCTGTGCCTCTCCCATGAGACCTTGCTGCCTGGGTCTGGGCTCTGAGGAGAAGAAGTGCAAGGAAAGCCCCAGTCTCCTGGGGCAGCTCTCAAATGTGGAGGCGGTAAGGCCAATGGGGATGAGGGAAGGCACGTCCCGGACTTCAGGGGCACAGCAAAATCCTGACATTAGATGGGGCTCCATGCTTCCTCAACAACAAGACTGGGCCAAAGGAGACAGAGCATGCCTGGGAGTCAGGTCCACAGAGAGAGGGGATCCAATGTCAAGTGAAAGTAGGGTGTCAGGAGCACGTAGGTATCTGGCCAAAGAGGCCCGTTGTCATTCTACAAACATTTATTGAACACCTGTTCACCCCAGATGAAGAGTAAGGCATGATTCCTCACCCTGCTGGGGATAAAGACAAGAAAATCATAGTTACAATATATTGGATTGTTCATGGATATAGGGGTGGGTAAAAATGTTTTGGGAATCTGAGAGAAAAATCAGTTGCATCTTCTCTGGGGTGGTGAAAATGAGTGATAAGGACCTTGGGAACACATGACAGAGCTCGTGTTGTTGACTGGGTCAAGGATGAGGCGTAAAGAGCACAGACCCTTCCATGTGCTGCCAAAGGTGTTGCCTTTTGGATCCCCCTGGTGCAGACGCTGTATAGAACTGTGTCCTCATGTTTCAGAATTGTCATTGCAGGCAGTACTGGGCTTGCTGGCCTGGGTTCCATGATGTCTCTCTTCCTTCCCACCTCTTAGAACTTCGTAAATCTCAGTGCAAGAGCCGATAACCTTACCGTTGTCTTTCAGGCTCCTTTCCCCTAGTCCACAGTCTCATTGCACACATCATCAGGACACCGGAGAACTCTGTCATGACAGATAGTTCATCCTTGTGGTAAATCACCTTTCCATGCCTCAAGGACCAGTTTGAGAGTATGTGTGGTAAGTTTGGTTGGATCCCATGCTCAGGAGCATCAAGTGTTAATGCACTTGCCTTTCTCATATGAGACAATACATTTTGGTGTCTTGGTAGTGGGCAGGATGGTCTTCAGGAGGCGGCGAAGACCCTCAGAGGTGGCAACGTCAGCGTGCTCTGGAAATAATAATGAGCTCAATAATAAAAATAATAACTACCATTTATTAAATGTCCAAAGTCACATAGCAAGGAAATGGAAATGGAAATGAGAATTTATCTGTGACTGTGGTGGGTTTCATGATGGGATTTTGATGCTCCTTAGGGAGAGCTTCCCTGGCTTTGAGTCTGCTGAATAGAGGGAAGGATGGGAAAGGGAGGAAGAGTCGGGTAGGAGGAGACCCAGGCTTGCTGCTAGCTCTAGTATAATAAAAGTTATGTGAAAGCAGCTTGCTGGACCCAGTCTTTGCTCTCAATCCCAGCAGGCAGCTCCTGGATCTTTCCAGGTGACTGTGGCTTCCTAGTACAGCCCTTGGGTCATTGAACAGATCATATTCTAGCTTATTGTGATATTGTGATTTATAAGAAAAATACATTTGCTCATTTAGATGACCAATATATGTATTTCTCACATATATTTGATCTGTTCACAGTTCCTGGCTCGCAGCTCCCAAAGCCCTTGGAATTTCCTGAATTTTCAGAGTGATAAAGGTGCCTTTTGTTATGTGAATGAGATGACTGGGTGGGTGGGGGGTGAGTGCCTCAGGATGGGGACTGGTTGCCAGTGGAGACAACTGATTAGAGGGTTAGAATTTTCAGTGCCTCCTCCTGATCTCTGGGGAAGAAAGAGGGGCTAGAGGTTCAACTAATTGACAATGACCAGTGACTTAATCAATAGTGAAGATATAATGAAGTCTCCATGAAAACCCAAGAGAACAGCTTTCTGGTCCTTTTTCAAAGAGCTTCTGTGCTTGTGGAATCAAGAATGCTCCCAGGTGCCAGTGAGTGGGGCCCCAGACTTCATGACATCAGAAGCTCTTTTGTTTAGGACCGTACCATATCTCTTCATCTGGCTGTTGATTCGTATCCTTTTTATCATATACTTTAATAAAATGATAAATGTTAGTGTTTCCCTGCTTTCTATAAGGTGCTCTAGCAAATAAGTCAAACTTAAGGAGGAGGTCATTTGTACCCCTGAACTATAGCCAGTCAGTCGGAAAGGCAGGTAACAGCCTCAGGCTTGAAATCTGGCTTTTGAACTGGGGTGTGGGTTGGGGGTGGGGAGGGCAGTTTTGCAAGACTGAACCTTTAACCTGTGTAACCTGGTGCTATCTCCAGGTAGAGAGTATCAGAAGTGAGTTGAATTCTGCCAGTCCTGAGAATTTCTTGGTGTTGCATGCGTAGGGACTCCCCCTCCCATATTGGAATTATCCCAGGGAGCCCTAAGAGACCTGTGCACCAAATTAATCTTATGTGGTTGGGAGCACAAAACATTCTATAAAATGACAACATTAAACTTGACTCGGATTCAAAGCCAACTAGCATTTATTGAGAACCTACTATGTTCCAGGCATTGGGCCAGAGAGTTTTGGCTAACATTATCATGTTTAATCTTTATGACAACCTAATGTGAGGCATTATCTCACTTTTTTAATCGAGAGTCCCAGGGTTGTTGCTTAAGATTCTGTATTAATAACAGTGGCATCTTCTTTCCTCGGTGTTAGTTATTTCTGAGGGCCTTTCAGTTCTAATATTCTATCACCTGGACCATTGGGAGAAACATGGGAATTGATTACAGCTGGGGGCAGGAAGCTAGATGATTCCAGAAGAACAGCTTCCTTTTTTCTATTACTAACCACCTTTCCACTCAAGTGCTCTTTCACCTGGATAACTAACAGCTAATGTTTCCTTTTTCTCCTTTCTTTTTCATATCCCCAGGAGTAAAAGTCAAGGAAAACAGGAGATTAGGAACAATAGAGAACTCAGATAATGAAGGCTAGTGTACCTAGGAGAGCAGGAGAGAAGGGTGAGAGTAGCTAAGTAGGAGACATTCACGTCCAGAAACAGATGTCCTGGGAATAGCCTCATCCACTACTTGTAGACTGGGTGGAGGCAGCTCAAGACAGTTGCAGGACCTGCTTGGGGTGGCTGACACCAGCAGTTCACTAGTCACATTTCCCCTTCCTCTTAGATTAATAGCTCGACTGCATTTCCTAGCCTCTCTGACATTAGGGTGATCAAACAACTGAGTGTTGAAATGTGAAATGTGGGTAGAAGTGATAAGTGCTACTTCCAGGCCTGGCTGTTAAGAACCTCTCACCCATGACTTCCATGCTCTTTCCTCTCTCACAGCAGCCCTAGAAGCCACATGCTGAAGATGGTGGAGCCATGATGGAAAGAGCTTGGGTCCCAGAATCACCATTGTGAGAGAGAAACTTTCATTATGTAAAACCCCTGGTATGTGAGAGTTTATATGTTACAACAACTAGCATAACCTTGGCTAATAAACTCAGGTTCCTCATATGGAAAGACAAAGGGTGCTAGCCAGAATAATTTCTGAGGCCTTTCAGAATTGAACAGCTTCTGGGTCTATGGTACTATGAAAGAGGAGTGCAAATCCCAGCAGCATAGCATTGAACATGATTTATATATAGTACCTTGTGAGCTTCTCTATGGTCTCTGTCATTGGGGACCTTCTATTTGAGACCAGCTGTGGTAAATAGCTTTTCTTTCCTGACACTGTACTTTGCTCCAAATGACCTAACTCAGAACCCTTCTCATCTCTGTGAAGTATAATATAATGACAAGGGCCTCTTCTTTTGTTCCAGAATAGTGCCGAAGATGAAATAAATAAGCATTTGCAAAGATTGTGTTTGTACACACTAAATGCTATATAAGGGATTATTATTAATTGTAGATCAGGTTGTAGTTGGGATTTAGGAAGTCAGCAAATGATTCAGGAACTCACAAGTCATCATTTTAAGTATGACATTTACTTTCATTGACCCCAGCCAGGTTACATACTCTTAGTCCAAAGGGTCGTATAATCCACTCCACCTCATCAAAAAGGTGACCATTGAAACTCTCAGACAAATTACAGAATGATTATTCCAAACAGAGAACTGAACTATCAATTTCCCTGATCTTATCTTTTTTAATACTGAGAGAAAGGAAATTTTCAAGTGAAAAGTTATCAATTAAAAATCAACTCAAAATAATGATAAAGCAATGCTGGGATTGGGGGAGGGTGAGTCAGACTAAGTAAAATCCAACTTAAATAAGACTTTTAAAAAACTAGTGTCAAGATGGTTGGTTTCTGAGTGGATAAGCAAGGGGAAAAAAGACAGAAGACAGATAGCCAGGGCTAGATATTATAGGGCCTTGGTATTCATGATAAGAGTTTTGGCTTTTGTCTGAAGAATTGTGATAAACTATTGAAGGTTTTGAGGCACGTGGGTGGTTCAGTGGTTGAAGCCTCTGCCTTCGGCTCGGGTCATGGTCCCAGAGTCCTGGGATCAAGCCCCGCATCAGGATCTCTGCTCAGCATGGAGCCTGCTTCCTCCTCTCTCTCTGCCTGAGTCTCTGCCTACTTGTGATCTCTCTGTCAAATAAATAAATAAACTCTTAAAAAAAAAAACAACATTGAAGGGTTTTGAGCAAGGGCAATAATGGGATCTAATTTCTATTTAGAAGCAATGAACTATTCTGGATGCTCAGTGCATGGCAGGAGTGCAAGATGACAAGAATAGAAATGGGGATATGGTGTAGAATGGAGACTACTGCAGAAGTCCATGCAAAAGATAATCTGGGACTAGATCAGAATGGTAATGATGTAAGTGCTCAAGTTTGGAAGCTTTGGATATGGGGTGCAGGAGAAAGCGAGGAATATAGATAATATCAAGTCTCTTTCGGGCTGAGCAACTGGATATGATGTGGTGGTGGTGCCATTTGCTGAAATAAGGAAGAGTAGAGATGAGCAGGTCTATTAGTGGTGGTTGGAAGTAATTAAGAGTACCATTTTGGACATGCATGTGGAGATACTGAGTAAGAAATTACATACTCAAGCCTGAAGATGAAGGGAAAAGTGGGGATGAGAGAAACTAGTTTTAGAATCCCAGCCATAGATATAGAGAAAATGGTACCAAATAGATTTATTCTAGGATTTCAACATTTAAATCTCAAGAAGAGGAGGAGCCAATGAAGCAAAATGACAGAGGGTCCAGTGAAGCAGTAGGAAAAGAGAGAAAGTCGGTTTCCTGATGCCAAGACATGAAGATGTTTTAAGTAGGATGGCACGGTCAGTGGTGCACTAAGGAGACCGATAATTGACTACTAGATTTGGCAACACAGAACTGATTTTGACAAGTGTTGGTTTTCCATGGAATGATGGGGACTCAAGCCTGTTTAGAAAGCCAGAATTAGGGGCACCTGATGGCTCAGTTGGTTAAGTGTCTGCCTTCAGCTCAGGTCATTATATCAGGATTCTGGGATCAAGCCCCACATCAGGCTTCCTGTTTAGTGAGGAACCTACTTCTCCTTCTTCCTCTGCCTCTCCCCCTGCTTGTGCGTGTGCTCTCTCGCTCTCTCTCAAATAAATAAAATCTAAAAAAAAAAAAAAAAAAAGTCAGAGTTTGCTGAATAAGGCTGCCATAATGATCAACTACCAACTCTCAAGGACTTGTCAAATGGTAATGTTTTGTTGTTCATGTTACCTATTGACAGCTGTGGGTCAGCTAAAGTTCTACTCCTTACAACTTCTCATTTTAAAACCCAAGATGAAAGAATAGCTCCGATCTGGGGTTTGCAGTTATTGTAGCTTAGAGGAAGAGCAAAATTGCTGGTGGCAAATTGGCATACCCCTTAAAACTTTACTCAAACATAGCTCATATCATGTCTACTATGATTCTATTGGGTAAGCCAGCCAAGCAGCCAAGCCTGCTGATGATTGTGAGAGGTATACTCCACTTGCGGGAGGCACTCCCCGTCACATGGCACCACAAGCCTTACAGAAAGGAGGAGCCAATAGTTGGGAACACTAGCAGTCTTCTATAAGAAGAGTTCAAGATCAATTGGAAGGTATATTAGTGAAGATAAGAATTACCAAAAATATATAATCAGGAATTTTATTATAAAGGGAGCAAGTAAAGTGTAGCTGTGAGAACTGCTGCTTCTTTAAAAAGATGTGTATTGTTTCAGCATGTTCCTGTGTGATATGCTATTCTTAGAGAGTGATAGAATAACTATAGGGATTAAAATCTCGTAGGTGAAAGGAAACAGGGTCCTCTGGACAGTGGAAAGGTTGACCTGTAGGAAGAATTTTTCCTTTGGCAGAAGAAAAGGTAGAGCCTGTTGGCACAGAGACTGGGAACTGTGGCTGTAGGAAGAGAAGGAATTTCTCTGATTGCCTCTGTGTTCTCAGTGAAATAGACCAACATCAAAGAGTGAAGACATAAGAAGGGGTGTTAAAGATTTGAGAATTGAAAAGTTGTGAAATAATTACCATGTCGATAAAATGAATAGGAAAATGAAGCAAGAACACTGTTCTCCTTGGGGTCTGTGGTCATGGATTTAAGATGAGAACAGTCAAGGTCTTTGCATCTTTTTCATCATTTCCATTCAGCTGGATGCAATTATGAGGCAGATGGAGAGTTGGGTTTAACCAAAGGTTGGAGGCATCCAGGATGGCTTCCATGATGGAGAGTAAAAGGAACTGATGGCTTATACAATGGATTGATTTTAATAAAGGAAGATGGAGTGAAAACATGAAAAGTAGGATAAAGAATAAGCATAGGGTTTTGATCTGGAAATTCTAGAGGGTCAAATATTATCGAACTAGGTGTAGTAGAGAGTGAACTGGAATATTGGTGATGATGGTCAGATGCATGTTTGATATCAAGATATTAGAGATGATGCAATTGATAATAACGGTCTGGGCTGTGGGCATCGAAGTTGTTGGCTGA
Source organism: Meles meles (assembly GCF_922984935.1). Classification (NCBI taxonomy): domain Eukaryota; kingdom Metazoa; phylum Chordata; class Mammalia; order Carnivora; family Mustelidae; genus Meles; species Meles meles. Next base: position 167,919,085 of record NC_060067.1, on the reverse strand, counting down.
GATGGGCTAAGAGGGTTTCTGAGCTGATCATTGGCACTGATGTCAGGCACTGAGAAACTAGGGTGTTAAGTGGATCAAGTATTTGAATGTAGAAGTCACCAGGAAGGAAAATATGGAAAAGATGGAAGCAAAAGAGGTTATAAATAAATGCAACAAAGAGATGGTGAGTATTATCAGATGGCAAAAGCTTCTGAATCTCATGATGTGATCCTAAAGACTTGCCTTTTCTTCTTTGAGCTGGTTTGGGGAAAGGTGTGTCCTTGATGGCTAATTAGAGGTGTTTTTACATGGACTACCTGGTAGCTTGGCATATGAAGGATGCAGGAAACGTTCTAGGAGCTTACATGGGAATGTGTCCTTACCCTCTTATCCTGCCTCCTGGCTTACAAGGCAAGAGAGACTCTGATAGGTGCTGGATGCTGTGAGAACACGTGATGCCTTCTCATAGCAAGTCAACAGGAACAGAGGCCAACACAAGCCGTAGACATGAGGAAATGCAGTGATAGGAGTGGTAAACCATGCCACAACAGTGGCAGGTAGAGGAGGTCCAGTGTATGTGTGGTAGGTGGAAGGAGAACACAAGTAAAGGAGGGACATTGTCTTGTCACCTGAGGAAACAATCTGTAACAGTTTCCCATCCAGCATGTGGGATTTCTCAGAGGGCTTCCTTTCCAACCTCCATGATCCTCACCTCCACCCCCAGCTTAGTAAGACTATCTTGATTTCATGGTGAAGATGTTTAAAGTCTGAGTACTCACACATCTTATTGTGGGGCATCTGGAGAGAGCTGGACTAGGGACACTTTTTGATGGCATTGCTTTTAGTCCATTTTATCACAGAGCTCTGAGACAGAATTGATATCCCATAATTGGACAGTTGGCTCAGCAAAATAACAACTGTTTAAATAACAGGTTCTCCAAAATATAGTCTTTTTCTAAAGCTTATTGTAATGTTTAGTTTCCTGAGCTTTGTTTTTTGAAGCTGCTCCTCTTTGAGTTTTTCTTTTTCTTTCTTTCTTTTTTTTTTTTCTGCTTCAGAAGGTGGCAGCTGACTTGCCCCCTCCACTATTTTTTTTCCCATTTCATAAGGGAAATTCTTGTCATAAACTTTGTTGTAACATTATGTTTGGATGCTATCAGGGAAGTGGCTGAGTTGAGTGTAAGTATTAGAACTCTCCAGAGTCATATGGATCTCAGTTTGAACTTCAGATGTGCCATTTGCCTGCCATCCCTTAACCCTCCTTATGCCTCAGTTTCTTTATCTGTGTAGTGGGGATAATACTCACAGGACTACTGGAATCATATGAGATGAGGCAAGCAAAATTCTGAGCATGGTAGCTGACATGCAGTGAGCATTCAATAAGTCAACAATAATAAAATTACTATAATTAACAATATCATTATATTATCATCAAAATCAAAGGTATAATCATGAATCACCTTCTAGCAGATCATTTTAACCTCTATTCTGCAAAAAGGCATTGAAAAGTATGTACTCCTATGTAATAGTCACAGAAATTAAAAAATTGGGGCTCTGTTGGGTATGGAATTCCTTCTTAAAACTTTCTTTTTTTTTTAAGATTTACTTACTTATTTGAGAGAGAAAGAGCAACCATCAGCCAGGGGAAGGGCAGAAGATCCCAAGCAGACTCCCTGCTGAGCGCAGAGCCCAATGCAGGACATTGTCTAAAGACCCTGAGATCATGATCTGAGCCAAAACCAATAATGGGACATTTAACTGACAGAACCACCCAGGTATCCCTGCCCTTAAACTTTTTAGGAGGATTGGCATATTGTTCAGGACTCTTGTGGTTTCAAGTGACAGAAACCTAGTTCATACTAACTTAAGAAAAAATATAATCAATTTTCAAATAAGCAGGTGTAGGGATAAAAGGCAAAGGCAGAAATCTTTCTCTCTCTTTTCCTCTTTCTCAAACTTTATTTCTGTCTCTTTTCATCTCTCAAGTCAGTCCTCATATGTGTCAGCAACCTTCTCATACTCTTAACTTAGTTAAGGGCATGTCAATGGGCAATTCTAGAGCAATATCCTTACACTTGGAAATCCCAGGAGAAAGAAAGAACAGTTTTTCACCTTTAACTAATGAAAATTCCAGAGAAGAATTCTGATTGGCCCAGCCTGGGTCATAGTCCAAGGCTGATGGGTAGGGAGACCTACCTACCCACTGGCAGATTGGCAGATCGCCCTAACTCAAATGGGTCAGCTGAGAGAGGGGTGGTTCTCTAAATACAGTGTGGAGTACTGCTAACAGGAGAAGGTAAGAAGGTAAGGGGAGAGGTACTTGGTCCAAACAGTTAAGGTTCACTGCAGTTGGAAACCCTAGAAATTTCACATTTTAAATGATTCTCAGCACCTTGTCTAGCTCTGGTCTTATCTATAAACCACAGTGGTTAAGACTGCAAGTATGAAGTCTGACTGTCTGAATTTGAAATCTATCTCTAATACATCTTAAATGTGTGGCCTTCAGCAAGTTACTTAATACATTTCATGGCTTAGATTTCTTATTTTTGAAATGAAGATGGCAGTCCTACTTATCTCACAAGTGCTCTTGAGGATTAAATGACATAATTAATGTGTAACATTTAGCGCAATGCTTGGTGCATAATAAGTGCACAAGATACATTATTTTTTAAAGATTTTATTTATGAGAGAGAGAGAAAGAAGGAGCTCAGGTAGAGGAGCAGAGGGAGAAGGACAAGCAGACTCTGCACTGAGTGCTGAGCCTGATGCAGGGCTCAATCCCAGAATATGACCTGAGCTAAAACCAAGTTGTATGCTTAACTGATTAAGCCACCCAGGTGCCCCAAGACATGTTGTTAATATGCCATCATATCGCCATTACTATTTTCATTAAACTGGCCCTAAGTCCAGGCACTGACCATTTCTTCTGAACTGAGAGCTTCCTTAATGAGATCTATGGCACTCTTTGTTATTCAAATTGTCTGGCATCTGCTAGAGGCCAAGTAAGTGTCCACAGCCTGAAAACTCTCCCTTCATCCAGTGTCTCAGATTGTCTCATCTAACCCAGAAACCAGGAGCTAATCTCTCTTGTGCATTGGCTGATTTGGTTTTTTTTTGGGGAAAGAAGTAGGGGACAATAAGATATGATTTAGAGTATCTTAAATACAAACAAACAAACATCAAAATCAAGAGCTTATCTGAGGACAAACAACTAAGGTTGAATAACTTGCCCAGTGTTATCCATTGGTTGAGGCAATATTCAAACCAAGGTGAGCCAAGTCCAAAATCAGTGTTCTTTCTATGTTCCTCTCTGTCTTGGGTCTCCCAATTCCATGCCTGGCTTTTACAGCCTTTTGTAACTGAGCTCCATCCTACTCAGATATTCTCATTTTCTAATTCCTCCTAAGTTCTCATTTGAAATATTTTGCTTTTTCTTGAGCCTCTTTCATGCCCTGTAATGCTTTTCTTCTTTCTTCTCCTCGCCTCAATGGTTTAAGGCCCAAGACAATTTTTTCTTTTCTGCAAACCCCTCTCAAGGTGTTCCTGCCCTCATCGATCTTCTACTCACTGATCGTTGGCCACCCATGGCCTCAGTCATTGGAACCGAATGACTAACACTTCCCTGTCCTCCTGATATGTCCAGTGTGTCATCTCCACCCCCAGCGGGTGAGCCCATCTCTGTGTGTCCCTCCCCCTACAGGGCTTCACACAACATTGTGAACCTTTTAGGTAAATTTCAGAATGGAGGGATCCAAGGACAAGCGTAAAGTGAGGTTGAGTTTGCTGGCATCTCAGTGCTTACGGTCTTCACTTTACATGCCAGCAAGGGATCGGTTAAGGTGAACTTAAAGCTCTCGGGCCTAAAAAGGATCTGAGAACCTCAATTTTAAATTTCTTATTAAACTCAGTCGGTGATTATAAAAAATCTTATTGTCACTGATAAAAAATTCGATGTTGCAGCGCCATCCAGACCACTGTGAGATCAGAAGTCTGCTTTCAACCTGGTTTACACAGGGTCCTTTCCTAGGATTCACAAAGGTTGTCTTAGGACCAAAAGGTCAGGAAACACACTTGCCACTGTGATATCCCTGAGAAATACAAAGACTTCTTATAGGTCTCAAAGGATGTTAACAAAAGCTCTCTTTATCTTCCCCACGGCACAACATCATTGGAGGTATTATAGTAGTAATGTCATCTTATTCATACAAAGTTAAGGAGTGCTGAGATCGCAGGGAAGTATTGGAAAAACCAAGACTGGAAATATGTCTCTTGAGTCTGGATTGATGCCATTGTCATAAGATAAAGGAACAGATTTTGAGGGAAAGTATTTCCCAGTTTCCACCTAGTCTACCAGGGCATCTCTCCAGCCTGAGATTAATTCTCTGCTTCTGAGCCCTGAATAGCTTTCTGTCTGGCTGACAGTTGGTTGAGGGAGCCTCCTGGAAAAGCAGAGTACCTAGTGATGGTAATTGTCTCCCCATTCAGGGTCCCTCAGCCACATACTCCTCAAAGCACCCAGATACTCCCAAATATGCACATTCCTCAGGTAAATTATGAATATAGTTTTGTTACTGAAGCTGAATAGAAGAAGCAATTAGGTTTTTACTACATTTTCCCTCAGAAAGGAAGAAAGAAAAGAAAGAGGACAGATGGGGGTGGGGGGGGGAAAGCCAATTCCTTCAGAAAGGCCTTGTTGAACATGAGTTTTTTTCGTTTCCTTGGCTCTTATGGTCACCTGGCAACTTGACCAAACTCCTGTTCTCTCTTTGGACCACTTGTCCCCAAAACACCTGCCTCACTGTCCTACTTCCCTCCTTTGAACATCACTGTTGTGTCCTACCTCAGGCTGTAGTTTTAAGTCTTCTCCATAACTTCCTTCTTCATCTCTCTTGAAACTAGCCTAACTTCTCCTAAAGAGCTTTCCCAGTCTTTGGAGTTTTACCTTCTTCCCTTGCTTTGCAACTGCCCTCCTGCCTGAACATTTTCATGGTTTTCCTGTCCCCAGAGTCCTGGGTTGACCTTTTTATCATCCCACCACCCACTGTTTTGTGTTACCTTCCTCCAAGTCTTCTAGGAATGCTGCGGGGGCTGGGTATACATTTCTTGTTCTTATTAACACTTTAGATCTCTACATATTGTCTTTCCTCTTCTCCAGGAAGAGTTGAAGAGAGAGAGAATGTGGCTGCATGGATTGTGAGGCAGAGGAGTAGAAGAGAAAGAATTTTGAAGTAGACTGAAAGATATCTGGGTTCCAGTCCCAATTCCTCTATAAAGAAACCACTCATTCATTCATTCATTCATTCATCAAACACTTGCACTTGTACTCTAGGACAATTGAGCAGTTTAGAGTAGAGATTGCTTATTGTCTTAGGGAGACAGACACATGACAAGCAAACAAGGAAGTACGGTAGCACCACTGAGACAGATGGAAGATGGATGTAACAATGTAAGAGGCCCCTTTCTAGTCTGGGGATCTAGAGGAAAGTTCCTGAGGAGGGACCATTGACCTGAATCACAGAAGATATCTGGGAGAATAAGAAAAAGAAGGACACACTAGGTATGCGAGGCCACCGAAACAAAGGCAAACAGCTAGAAAGTGTGTGGCATGAGCATGCTGGGAGAGGATGGCTGTTCTTGGTGGAGATGGGCAAGTGTGTGGATTGATGGCTGCTGTGTGTGAGCAGGATGTGCCCAGAGATGAGTCTGGGACAGGTCATAGAGTACTTCATAGGCCACAGTAAGAAGATTGGGGCTTATCTTATAAATGATTATGAACCATTACAAATTTTTAAACATAGCAGGGCACATTCAGATTTGTATTTTCTTTAGCATCAGTTTGACAGTTGGATTTGGGGGAAGCCAGGAGATGAATTGGGAGACTGTAGTGGTAGTAGTAGTTCCTGGGGAGAGAGGATGGGAGAGTATTCAGGAAGTCAAAGAAGCAGCACTTGTTGGTTGGTTCCATGGAAGGGGAAGAAGAAGAAGATCCAGGCTGAGACAGAGACACTGGTAGGACCCAGGGATATGCATAAGAGGGTGGGAAGAGAAAGATAGGCAGAGTCCATGGTCATTTAGTTTGGGAAGTTTGAGTCAAGAATCTGGAGACTTAAGGGAGAGACATCCAGCAGGCAATTGTGTGTACAAGAATCTGATGGAGGTATAAGTGGAAAACTGGCTGGAGGTGGAGATTTGGAATTCCTCAGTTTAGAGTAGTGGTTCAGACATTGAGAATGCCTAAGCTCCCCAGGGAGACAAAGGCACAGCGGAAGGGAGAGAAGCCCCGAGAATGAACAGCCACACAGTACCAGGAGAGGAAGAGTTAAGGCAGTGGGCTGTCCCAAGCCAAGGACAGGAACATATTGGATGAGACTGAAAGTATCAAGTGATAAAAGGGATAAACATGCCTATTGGTGGTGATCAAAGTGTCATTATGGAGAGCTATCCTCAGGGAGAGTTGGGGTAGAAGTTTGGTTTTGGTGAATTAAAGAGTGAGTAGGAGGTATGGCAATGCAGACTGTACATAATGGACTATCTTTAAAATTTTGGGGTTGAGAGAGGAAGAAGGGAGATTAACCAGTAACTATAGGAGACCAAGGGATCTATGATGCTTCCATGAGACACTTCTACTGAGACAAGACACTGAACCTAATTTTCAGATTCAAATGCAAAACCCTTAATATAAAGAATGTTTCTGCATCATCTGGATAGTCACTGCTGAAGAGATGACCTAATATCTTACTTAATTCTATTTGTATAAGACTCTACTGACAAATTCTGTTTAGAACTCAGGAAATATTTGTTTCTTCCATGTAAGTATACTCTCTTTCTTTCCTCTAACAATAAAGTTTACGACACATTGTGTTCCCCTTTTTACGCTCCCTGCTAGGAAGCCCAGAAACAAATTAAAGCTTGTTCTAGTGAAGAGTTCATTCCTGCTTCTTGGCATAATCTTTCCTCCTTTGCCTATACAGTTTTGGATTTCTTTTATACTTTATCTTATATTCCTATGTATATGAGTAGTTAGGTGTTGTTTAAATGTTCAATATAAGTTTATTGAACAAATAAAACCTGAAAATGGTGATTTTCTTCATAAATTGAAGTACTTAAATTGTCATTAACATGTTTTCAACACATACTTTTTGGCCAAATGTGGAAATGTTTCTATAGTTAAACTTCAAATGCTAGTCATTGTGTAAATATCATTTTACTTTTATTTTTATTTTTAATATGGATTTATTTTAAGCTACCAAAAATACTTTCTGAATATAAGGAGGGTATAAATTACAAAAAAAAAATGGGAAAAGGCTTAACCTTTTTGGGTCTCAGGCTCCCCATCTGTAAAATGGTGATAATATTTCCTGCTAGCCTGACTCAGGAGATAATAAATATAAAAGCAATTTGAGGGGTGCCTGGGTGGCTCAGTGGGTTAAAGCCTCTGCCTTTGGCTCAGGTCATAATCCCAGGGTCCTGGGATCGAGTCCCACATCGGCTCTCTGCTCTGCCGGGAGCCTGCTTCCTCCTCTCTCTCTGCCTGCCTCTCTGCCTAGTTGTGATTTCTCTGTGTCAAATAAAAAAAAAAAGCAATTTGAAAGGGGTAGAAAATCCTACAAAGTCAAAGTAATGTAAATAATAATATGATTTTTAAAAATTCTTTATAATGTGTAGCACAAGTTGGCTGATTTATTGAAAATGTGTGGATGTGGTCTTAATGACCTCTGACCTTTCTGACTCTATGAGTCCACAAATCTGACTTATTTTCAGACAATGATTACAGTTTGCTCTATTATCAGTTAAACTATTCATCTATATAGTTTCCCAGGTGCTTGAGGTGTGAGTGTCATGGTGTGTTATAGTCCTCTAGAGAAAGAGAACCAGTGATGATAGAGACATATAGAAAGAGATTTACTGGAGGGATCACCTCATGCATACACAGAGGCTGAGAAGTTCTGCTGTCTTCCATCTATAAACTGGAGGCCCAGGGAAGCTGGTCATTTAGTTTCACCATAAGCCTGGAGGCCTAAGAACCAGGAGTGTCCCCAGAGGACAAGAGAAGATAGACGTCCCAGTTCAGGGAGAGAGGAAATTCATCTTTCTTTCATCTTTTCATTTCATTTGGGCCATCCACAGATTGGACAATGCCCCCCTGCACAAGTGAGGACTATCTTCTTTACTTAGTCTACTGGTTCAAATGCTACTTGCTTCTAGAAAGAATGTTTTACTAGCTATCTAGCATCCCTTAGCCTGGTCAAGTTGACACATGAAGTTAACCACCACAGCTGGAGAGCAGGTGGGTAAGAGGTTACCTGGTGTCCTTGTTACACCCTGGTCACAGGCCTGACTAGGAGATTTCCTAGCAGGTTTTGTGTTTGTGGAAATTGCACAGGTGGGTAACGAATGTAGGAGAAACAGTACTGAGGCTGATGAAGAGTAGCGACCCACCTGCAGACCTGGAAGAAGCCATCCTGCCTTGCTGTGAGGTCTGCAGTTATGAAGAGAGAAGGGATGATGGATAGGAGTGGGGCTCCCTCCCCACGTGACTCTCCAGCTGGACCAACACTCACAGCCCCTGATGGACTGCCTCTTCTGCTCTGGCACAGCTTTGGGGTGGGTTATGGATGAGCTGCCATAAAAACTATTTTTTCTAATTATATTTTTGAGCTTGGGACTGCCTGTCCATGGGAGTGGGAGGTGCCCGATTCTAGGGGAGGAAGTAGGGAAATAAAGTTAGAGGCGAGTGTAGGAGGATTTTTCTCTGTAGATGACTCTATTTAAACAGAAAGATCTGCAAGTCTCAGGAATGGCCATGGGTGATGCTATGAGTGGCCTTTGACGACCCTCTCCATATTCATTCACTTACTCATCAGTTAAATGCTCTCTGAATGACTACAGTGTGCAAGGCACTGTGTACAAGTTGCTCCCTAGGTAGAGTTTGTCACGCTTTACTGTGCATACAAAGTACCCAGGGATCTTGTAAAAACTAGAATCTGATCCAGTGGGTTCAGAGAGAGGCCTGAGATTCTGCATTCCTAACAAGCTCCCACGTCTGCCATGCTGCTGGTTCACTCCTTTTGAGTAACGAGGGCGTGGGATTCATAGCCAGATAATATATGGTTCTTGCCCTGGAGGAGCTTTCTGCCCAGTGAGGGAAACAGATGTGTAGACAACTTATTACAATGGAAATAAAAGGTGCAGTTGTGGTAGAAAGACAAGAGCAATGTAGGAGCAGGAGAAGGGAGCCGAGGATCAAGGAAAGCTTTGTGACACAGATGTCATTTAAATTGTACTTTGCAGGTGTGCTGAATTTTAATAAGGAAGGGGACTAGGAGACTGGAGGGCGGGAAGGTTTGTAGTAAGTATGCTGTCTAAGGCTGGCAGAGGAACACTGCTGTGGACTGAGTGTTTGTGACCCTTCAACATTCATATGTTGACACTTAATGAGCAAGGTGACAGTTTTAGGAAAATTTGGGAGCTGATTAGGTCATGGGGGTAAAGCCCTAAAGAATGGGATTAGTGTCCTCATGAAGAAGACCCCACAGAACTCCTTCATCCCTTCTGCCAAGTGAGGACTTGGAAAGAAGGCTCCAGGTATAAACCAGAAAGTGGCACTCACCAGACTCTGAATCTGCCAGCACCTTGATCCTAGACTTCCAGCTTCCAGAACTGGGAGAAGTAAAAGTCTTGTTTAAGCCACATGGTCTATGGTGTTTTTATAGCAGCCTGATGGACAAACATGAATAGAGGCATGCTCATGGTTAGGTTAGTCCCCAGTGACAGTGGGATTTCTAGACAATTAAGCTGCTAAGGAATTTAGACCTTATTCTCAAATGAGACTGGATACACGCACTTCCTTGTGGGAACTTTTAGGGATGAGCTAGGCAAGCTCAAGGCAGAGTCAGCTGGGAGGCCCTCAGTCTCTGGGTGGAGGTGAGAATGAGAGAGACAGTGTAGCTGGTGGGAGGGACAGAAGGGAAGGGGGAAGAGGGTTCTAAACACCCCCATGCTTCCGTGTCCCCGGCTCTTATGGCTCACCCAGGAGGCACTGAGTTTTACATTTGCAGTTCTTTTCATGACAATATGTCCTATTGCTCTACCCAGACTATAGGCTTTTGGGGGGCTGGAATAACTCTTTAGCACCTGGCAAAGCCACTTGTACCCAGCAGATGCTCATTAAATATTTGTTGATGTCAACATGGGAGGAAAGTGATAAGGATGAACTAACTCAACACTATGCCATTAGCATCTCAATCCAATGGCCTATATGGTTTCCTTCCTTTAGCTTGTTCTTTTTCTTTGTTTGGAAGATTGAAAGGAAGTTGCCCCATAAGTGTTAAAACGTCCTTTAATGGGTGATGAGGTAATGCATTACCTCCCCCAGGAGTACTTGCTTTTTTTAAAAGAAGAGGGTGGAGAAAAGTCACTGGGCTTTTTCACCCATGCCCTGGTCTTGGCCCATAGTTGTGAACCTGAAAGTGCCACACAGATCAGCCCCAGACTCCTGTCTCAGAGAATAGACCAAAGGGACCTACGGCTTTCTCAAGGTTGTGCAGCTGGTTGGTGGCAGGCTCTTCATATACGTTGTTTGCCCAGGAAGAGGCTGGCATTTCTGGCATTGCAGATCCATAGATGGCACAGATTCCCTCCAAATCCTGGGTGGATAGATGATGAGCGCTACCTTTGTCCAAGTCTGGGCCCAATTTGTAGGTTCTAAACCTCCTGATAGGGAAAAATGAGGGGTCTCATTAATGAGAACTTTCTACATGTGCTCAGAAAATCAGTGCGGTCAACTCCAGTGGGCCTCCACCCAATAAAGAGTGCCTATTACCTCTATATGTCAAGGAAGATCAGTGAAGCTCAGAGAAGTAAAGTGACATGCCCAGGACTCATGGAGGAGATGCTGGGTCTGAACCCACACTACAGCTTCACTGAGAGCACTTGGCATTCTGTCCCGTGCTGCCTGGTGGCAAACACAGAGCGCTGAGAGGGTGTAGAGGGTGTGGGCATTTGGAGGATTAACTTCAGCATTGCACCTAAAGCCTGAAGGCTGTAAGGGACAATGTTTTACAAGCAGCAGTGGCTCTTCTGGGAAACCAGTGGGGGGGGGGGGTGACCTTGACTTTCTTGATCCTCTCCCTGAATAGAGGAAGGTTCAGAGCATTATCCTGCAAGCCCTGTGGGTACTCCAGCTTCCAAAATCAGAATCACTGTGGACCACCAACCCTAGCCAGAAACATCCTCTCCTCTGCACCACGTCAGAGGTGGTAGGAGTAAATATTCAGGTTTAGAGCTCAGTGCCAGGCATGGGGTAGGGGTAGAATATGTAATTGTAAAATGGACAGATGGATTCAGGGAGTTAGCACTCTGAATCCCAGCAGTGTGAAAGAATTAAAAGAACATGAACCTTGGAGGCAGAATAATTTAAGGTTAAATTCTGGCTTTTTCTTACATTTGCTGTGTGACTTTGTGTGAATCCTTTAGCCTCTCTAAATGTGTTTTCTCATCTGCAATCAGAAGGGGAATAATAACACCCTAATGTTTGTGAAGCATCATAGAGAGAAGCTATGGGGCAGTGGCAGCTTAGCACCTGGCCTCTGTCAAAGTCCTTCCTTTGGCAGCGCTGAGTTGTATACTTACTCTGTTCCTTGTTAACCATGTGCCTTTGAGAAAGTCACAGATCTTTTTGAACTCAGTTTCTATACCTGTGATGGGAGGGAGGACAACATCATCCCGTTTTGCTCCCACGTCTGTTACAAGGATGGGTGGTGATAAGCCGGTGGTGTTAGTGGTAACAGCAGGAACGGCTGCACAGCTGCTATGTACTGAGAGCTGGCAAGGGAGCCATACTTTCAGAGTGTGTTGTGGGGACTAAATAAGACGTATCAAATGCCCAGAACATGTACCTGGCACAGAAAGAGTGCTTGGGATTATTTAATACAGCCCTTATTTTGGCCCCGGAGGGCTAAAGTAGGGGAGGCAAGCAGACATCAACTCAGGTAAAAGCTCTGGGTCAAGAGTGCCCAGGCAGTGCAGTCCCAGCTGGGAACTGTGTCTTCTTCCCTCTCCTCTCTCCTTTCAGACCAGCAAGCATGTGTAGGTTGCCTGGGGCCTGAACCCAGAATCCAGGTGCTGACTTCTAGCCCAGCACTAGCTCCTCAAAATGGCTGTGCTGGCCTTCCTGTGGAGGGGCGACACCCAGCCTTCTCTCCTGCATGACAGCAAACAGCTTCTCAGTTTACTGGCTGCCAAGTTGCCTTCCAGCCTATCCACACCTCCTCCTCCTCCAGTCTTCCTGAGCTTAAACCGAATCATGTTGCTCTCTGCTAAAAATCCTTCAATGGTTCCCCATTGCCCTGCCCTTGAAGTCTGAACTTGAAACAGCTCACAAGGTCTGCAGACTCTGGCCCTCATCTATGTGCGTGTTTCCTTCCCTCCCAGCATCTCACCGCAGTCACAGGAACGTTCTGCACAATTCCCTAGCTCCCTAACACTGCTGCATGGCCCTGGCTTTTGCAGATGCTGGTCCCTTTGCCTCCAACACTCTCCAATCCATCTGCTTATCCTTCAATTCAGAATATAATACTGAGCTGCCATTATATGCCAGGCATGATGCGAGATGATAAAGTTATAGCAGTTAACAAGATGCGGTGTTTTTGGTCCCTTGGAGTATATTGTAGTGGAGAGAGATATAGCTTAGGAAAAGCAAATAATCAAAGTATGTACACATTTTGAATTTATTTGTCTGTGTATATATGTGTGTATAAGTGGAAAATACCACGAGGGAAAGGAAACAGCATAATGTAACAGCCCCCGGGGTGAGGGGATTTGGGGCTGGTGGGGTTGGAGTACTGATTCATCAAGCTAACGTTTATTTGGTTTATCCTCACTCCAGTCAGGGGTCACTTCCTTCAGGAAGCCTTCCCAGATGAGAACCCATCTGGATGGAGCGTCGTTTTGTGTTCCCAGAGTGCCCTGCCCTGCCCTGCCCATGCCATGTTTCGGCACTTAATGCACCGAACATAAAGCTGTGGTTTAGTGGTTTAGTATCTGTGGAGGCTTGAGCTGCCTGCGGGCAGCTGTGACTCTTAGTGCCTGGCTCTGAGGAAGGAGAAGTATGACTGAGGAAGGAGAAGTATGGCTGATGGCTGTGAGTAAATACGTGGCCCCAGGGTCTGGGGCTGGGGCCCGGGGAGGGAGAGATCAGGGAGGCAAGCCTGGCTGGGCTGTCCCTACTCTATTTAGAAGCATGCAACTCAAGATGGAATTGTGGAAGTCAGTTCGGCACTTGTTTATAAATGACAAAGGCAGTCAGAAGCTTTTGATGAGCTGCTCATTCATCCTGCCCCCATCGCCTTCCTGTCATTTTCCAGTTATTTAGAACTGACTGGCCAGATAGCCCTTAACCAAGCAATATACATGTTAATGCGGAGAACAGGGGCTGAGATTGAAGTAGCAGCAAAAACACATTAGTCAAAGGGAAGATGAGTCAAAGAGAAGACGACGAGGAAAAGAAATAAATAGAGATGGAGGCCGGGCAGCTGTTGCCTACACTGAAAGTCACTACCAGCCTCGTCTCCTTGGGCCATGGCACTCTCTACCCCACTCTCCTACCTCCAAACCTCCCCCTTCAGACAAACTTCCCCCATCCCAAGTTTATTTTTAGCCCTTTCCAGAAGGCCCCTGGCAGTCTAACTTTAATTAGAAGTGTATCCAAGGAAGCCAGAAATATTGATGGAATGATTTCTTTTCTTCTTCTCATCTTGTTGGCATTATGTAGAGGAGAGCCAAAAATGTTTCCAGACAAGTGGAAAATTTAGCAGTTATTTATTTTTCCTGGCCAACTGGTATTAGTCCAAGAAGGTACGTGAGAAAGAACACTGGAGCTGGCAAGACACGGTGGTGCTGGCTCTTGTCCTCCACTCACAAGCTGTTGGAGCTAATAGCTCCACCTGTGGGATGAGCCTTGTTTTCCTCACCACTGAAATGGGGTCCCCATTCTTGCCTGGCTTTCCTTTCTGGGTTATAGTGAGGAGATAGTGAGTTGGGGGTGACCTATTATAAAATGAGGTACAAATGGAAGCACTGTGGTGAGTGTAAGTTGCCGAGGCATGCACAAAGGGCCCCAGGCCCATGGGCGCAGGAGGGCACGCAGGGGGAGGAAAGGGTTCAGATCTGTAGATTCTTGAGCATTGATGATTCTACCTTTTGCTCTTGGGCAGCTCACATCAAATTGGCTTCTGCAGCCAACACCCCTGGCTAGAAATGGTTGGAGGGAGTTTTTGGGAAATGACTAACTCAGGGATCCCTACAAGGTGCTCTAGGACCCTCAGGAGGGGCATTGATCCCTTTTGGTTCCAGGCCCCAGCTCTGCAAGTCATGAACAGGCCTTAGTGGTACCTGACAGGCATGCTCTGATAGGCTTCCTAGAAGTTGTTCAGGCTCAGTCAGGGGGTCAGAGTGAATGAGGAGGGTACCACAGTACTCCTGGCAACATGGTGATGCTCAGACAGACACGGGCCCCCCGAAGTGAACACATACAGTTACTCATATGCAACAGTGCACACATATCCATGAGCACACACACACACATATACACGCATGCTAAAAACTTACAGAACTGTTGGAGTAGAAGCCATGTTAGTCATAGCAGGTTGGGCTATTTTGCTTGAACTCTGTATTAGTCATTACAGGTTAGGTTATCCTGCTATAACAAGCAATCCCACCCAGATTAGCACGTTAACACAACCTATTTCTCTCTTTGGCACATTTATTGTAGATCTGGGTAATCCTCCAGGGGAGCAGCCCTCCCTCTGTGGGCTCAGTGTTCCACACTGCATCTGTCTTATAGCACCTTTGTATTAACAAGTGGTTACCATGGCAGGATCAGAGCTGAACACCAACCATTAAATGCTTGGGCCCCAAAGTGACACATTATCATCCCTGGTAGAAGAGAACCAGGGTTGATGAACATCAGTTGTATCTTCTACTTGCACCCCTCCCAGGCCTCAGTTTCCTTCTTTGGGCTTCATTTCTTCTTTTAGTGAGGAGGATAAGTTGGATGATTTTCTGCTCAGATATTCTGTAGTAAAACATAGTCAACAATCTCGCACCTCCCTTTGCCTTGTTTCCTTAGTGCTCTGGATCAAGTGCCTCTGACATCTCTAAAGTCACCCTACTTTATGAGAAATATATAGAGAGTGTCCCCAAGGATCTTCCTTGCAGACCTGGCTTGAGCATTCATGAGATAGTTTTCCTGGAGAATAAAGTATATCCACTTTTATTTAGTGTCCGAGGCTTCCTGATTTTACTCGCAAATTAGTTTTCCAGGATCATGTTACCTGAACTCCTGTCCAGATTGACAAATTAGTCTTCCCTGGATATGACCTTAGCCTTCAACACATCCTACTTTTCTCTGAACATTCTGCTCTGGCCACACTGGCCATTTTCTTGGTTTCTCAAACATGCCAAGCTTGTTCTGCCTCAGGGCCTTTGCACTTGGTGTTTCCTCTATATCATCTTCTCAGCTGAGATGTCATCATCTCAGAATGGTCTTTTTTACTCTTATCTAGGGTCATCCTAACATATTATCTTCATGCTACTTAAAGCTATCAGAAATCACTTGAACTCTTACTTGCTTATTTATTGTCAACCTTTGCCAATTAGAATGTAAGCCCTCTGAGGGCAAGGACTTTGCCAGTCTTCTTCACTCCTGTATCTCAAGCACTTAGAACAATGGTCGGTGCATATTAGTTGCTCAGTAAAATGTTTTGACTAAATAGATGCCAGCTTCTCAGCATTTGGTCTCATTCTCTTCCTCTTCCACTCCATCCGCATTTCAGCATTTCTCAATCCTGTGTGCCCTTCAAAGTTTGTTTCAAGGCCACCTCTTCATGAGTTTCTCCCTAACCATGTTTTCAGTTCTTGCCCCAGAAGAAGGGGTAACTTACTTCCTCTGAACACCTATTATTATCCAACACCTATTATATCCAACAGAAATACCTATAAAAAGTATAAAAATACCTATAAAAAGTATCATTCTCAAAGGACTCAGTATTTTTTTCAGATTTCTTTTGCTTCTTCATCTCACAGTAACTCGGTGGTAAAGTCCTCACAGGTGAAGAAGTTTGGAGAGGTTCTGCCACTTCTGAGACATCCCATCATGTCTGGAAGCCACGTGTCTGCCTTCATGACCAGAATCAGTTCCTCCACATCACAGGTGATATTCACTCCCCTCCTACATGTTGGTTATACACAAATAAAATCAACCACAGTGTCTGCCATACAGTAAGGGCATCCCATTGTGCCTGGTTCTCTTGTACATCTGAGTGTCTTGGAGGAGGCCTATACCAGCCATCACAGGAAACCACTGGTGACAGCACATGAAGGCCAGGGGCCAATGGGAGGGATCCTGCAGTGACTTCCTGGAGACAGTGCTTTGTGAGTCTGGTCTTAAAGGAGGATATGGGGTGAGGATGATAGAAGAAGATGGAAGTTCTAGGCTGAGAAAGCCACAGGAACAAAACTGTAGAAAAGATATTCTCTGAGCCCAGTCCCCCAAATTTGCTTGTTTGTGACTATTCAAAGTCGCAGGAGTCTCTCCATTGATTCTGGAACACAGAGAAGTGTAGTTGGACTATACTGAAGGGCTGCCCACTGCCCCCAGGGCTGCCCAGACCCCAGGAGGTTTAGGGAATAGTGAAGAGAAAAACAGCTCGGCAGGGGGGTGGGGGGAAGGGTGAGAAAAGACTGTCAGAGAAGAGGCAGTTTTCAAAGTCTTCTGGCCGAGGGGGGTGGGAAACATTGGGCTGTAGGCTTGTCACACAACCCAGTTGCTCAGTTTCACCCCCACTCCAACTCCAACTTATACATTGAAGCTTATAACCATGGGCAGCTAATGCCGGAGTTACAGAGAAAACAGTCCAAAGTCTGTACTGGGCTAGACCTATTCTGTAATATGTCGTTATTCTTGTGACTTTAAAGAGCTTTCAAGGAGGACTTTAGTTTGATTCTGTAATTTAATAGATATGGAGCTACGGGTAAGTTGTGTAATGTCTTTGAACCTCAGTGCTGTTATCAAAAAGTGAAGGTTACAATGCCACCCTTATAAAATTATGAAGACTGAATGAAAAAACTCAAGCAATGTGGGTGTTGAGGACTCTACATGTGCTTAATAAATGTTTTCTTTACTCTCTACTTGTCGGTGGCAGGTGACTGCTCTCTCTTCCTCAAAAGATGAAGGAACTGAGGTTCCTGACCAGGGATCATAGGCGAATGAGGGTTAGAGTCAAACTAAGTTCACTTTGGAGTTTTCAAGGTCTTCTGGCCGAGGGGGGTGGGAAACATTGGGCTGTAGGCTTGTCACACAACCCAGTTGCTCAGTTTCACCCCCACTCCAACTCCAAAGCTTCTATGTCCTTACTGGCCAGACTGCCACTAAGAGAACAATCTCTCTGTTCAGGGAGAAACACAGGCAGAAAGAGTTGAAATGATTTACCCAGAAGTCTTATACAGCGGAGAGAACTGGGGCTGGAATTCCTAGGCCTTGAATCTCTAGTTCCTGCTTAAATTCTTTGAGCTCTGCTCTGGCCCCTCCGCAGCTCAATTAAAAACAAAACAAAACAAAAAGTAATGTTGCTTGAACAGAAAAGCACAAAGCCAGTTAGGATAATAGTCGATTAGCTGTTGATGGATTGTTTCACCCCTGCCCCCCTCAGATGGCTCAACAACCTTCAAAAGTAGTTTTAAAATAAATTGGGAAATAAGATAACAGTAGTGTTTCTCAACAATGACAAACAAAAACAAAAACAAAAAACAACAATAATAAAAAAAATAAGACTGTATGACATCCCCCCATGGTTTGGCTCTTAGCTTTCTTGGGAGTGAACATGGGAAGAGGGTGATGTCCCTGGGAAACAGAGCCAGATGGGTGGACCTTGCACAGGATGGAAGACTGTTTTGTCATCTCATGATCACCCTTTTTGAAGACCACAACAAGGCCTAAAGTCCTCATAAGGAAGAAACTGGAGCTGACTGAAAGTTAGCTGACAGGAAGCAGTGTCTCCCAAGTATTTCAAGAAAGATGCATTACCCACTGGCTTCGTTCCTCACACCTGTGGTTGTTTTCAGGAGACTGTGTTTCAGATTGTCCTGGTTGTGTACCAGGGAGCCCATGTGTCTTCTGTGTGAGAAGATTCAGCGACAAATATCTGAGTGTTCTTCAGTAGTGGAAGGTGTGCTTTCTGTGACAGTGACCTGTCAGGGCTCCATCCTTCCTCAGGGAGGGTCAAGGCTCCATCCTTACTCAGTAATGAGTTTTGTTGGATATCATGACCACTGGTTTTAGTCATCAAAGAAACTCCCCTACTTGGGCTTCCACAAAAAAGTCGGTTTGCTAAAAAAAAAAAAGCTTCGAAACCATTAGACAAACTTTAAAGGCCCTTTTGGGTCTAAGAGCATGTAATATCTGAGATATAGGTGGCCAGTCTTGGGCTGGGGTGAAGCAAGAGAAGCACATGGCACAAAATTGAAGGAAACTTTGCTCTCAGGGGTACACAAGCACAGGGTGGACCTCACAAAGGAACATCTCCTTCAACTTTAATCCTTGACACCTCTTTAGCCTCATCCCAGCCCCAGCTCTGGTGGGTGAGTGAATATTCTTCCCTGGAGATTATCTGAGGTAATTATCAGACTAGCCAAGAAAGCCAACCATTCAGCAAATGGGAAGGATGAAAAGCTCTTGTCTGAGCCAAAGAAAGCCCCAGTCTGTTGGAGAAGGGAGAATGTAAGTATGGCAAGGGCCAGAGGCTTCCTTTCTAGGACATCTGGAAGATGATAGGAAAGGAGGAATCTTCAGGGCAGAGGAATCATGTAAATCCAAGTCAGAGGTAAGGACCTTGATAACGAGCCTAGACAAGTCAGGAATCTGTAAAGTTCCTGAGAGTCTTTACTAGCCCAGATGGGGAGTGGGTCCTGGATGATCCAACTGCTTTTCTGGAAGAAAAGCAAACTGACTCTGAGGGGAGTTGCTTATCCCTTCAGTTGCTGGGTTTGTTCAGAGAAGGGAGGCCTACCTTGGAATTCTATGGAGATGTGTCTCTGAGAAAGAGGGAATTGTGGAATAGCAGAAAGGGCTTGGAGGCAAAAGACCCGAGTTCTGATTCTGATTCCACCCCTCACTGCCTGTGGGCAAGACTCCCTGAGCCTCCATTTCCTCATTTGTAAGATAAAGCAAATCTCTTTTCTCCCACAGTTACCAGGAGGACTCACCATGCTGACGGTGTTTGAAAGTGTTTGGCATGTACCGGGCCTCACTACATGCTAATATCAGTCCTATTGGGGAGGAAGGAAATTATGTCCGCTTCCTTTTCTTAATCACCATCAGTGTCTAGTCCCTGCTGTGCCTTCTTTTTACCAGCAGAGCATTCTCAAAAGTTGTGTATCAATTGAATTTTTTTCTAAATTGAATCTCATTTCCAATGCGCTGAGGGAGATGAGCATTTAAAAGAATTCTCTAGTTTGTCTTTTTGTAAAGCTAATAACCACCTCTTGATGTCTTTGGTATGGATCCGTTTTTCCATTTATGGGCTTTGTGGAGGATGGGGTTCCCTTGTATTTAAGAAGCCCACATATAGGGGCGCCTGGGTGGCTCAGTGGGTTAAAGCCTCTGCCTTTCGCTCGGGTCATGATCCCGGGGTCCGGGATCGAGCCCCGCATCGGGCTCCTTGGCGGGGGGCCTGCTTCCTCCTCTCTCTCTCTCTGCCTGCCTCTCTACTTGTGATCTCTATCTGTCAAATAAATAAATAAAATCTTTAAAAAAAAAAAAAAAAAAAGAAGCCCACATATACAGACTTGGTGTTGACACAGAGACTGAATGACTGCTCACACCGTGAGCAGAAGTGAAACGCAAGGATGTCGGAGAGCAAACCCACACAGACACACTTGAGGAGGCCCTGAGTCCCTCTCTCTGTCCATTGGCACGTACAAATTGTGGTTGCAACCTGCTCAAGGGGACATGGAGGAGGGACATTTCCATTTTAGATCTGTGGATGCTCTTCCAAAAAAGAGTCCCACTGTTCCCCAAGTGAATTCCTGATGCTGCATCCCTTTGTTGAAATCTGTTCCCCACACCTCTTCTTTCAACTGTTGCTGGTGGATGGAACACAGTGTTCTGTTGCTCAGATCCCCAGACACGTGTCCTGAGGTCCCAGGCCTGACTTTAGCTCAGACGCAAATTCATCCGTCTAGTCTTTAAATCTCATTTGGTTTGTCTGTTTTCCCTAATAAGAAGAATAGAATTAGTTAGTTTGCTACTCAGCAGGGCTCTGGTATGGAATTTATGTAAATTATCTCCTTAATAAAATTACTAAATATAGCAACAACACGGTTACAAAGGGGAAAAAAATAAAGCTTTTAGATTGTGAGTGTCTTTAGAAAACAAAGCAATGTTCCACCACCAAGGGAAATGAAATTTAGCTTCTTAACCAGTAGCTACAATGTGGGGGAAGGGGGAGAGGGAAGATTAGAGGAGGACGGAGACAAAGACTAAGAGAGAGGATGGGAGAAATCTCTAAGCTAGACACACAGATAACCATTTAATTAATTGCTCCCCAGGGATTTGCTGGGTGTTTGGAATCAGGTCAAGAATATAAACAGTTCTTGCCTTCCTGAAAAAGAGATCATTCCAGTAAAAAAAAGGCACTAGATATGACAGTAGGTCACAGCAGTGTGTGTGTGTGTGTCCACATGTGTGTGTACATGTAGGCCAAATTGGGGGGACTGGGTGGAAAGAATAACCTTAGAAATGGGAATTTGGGATTAGAGGCACATTGTAGAGCTACCTACAGGAGAAATGCAGGAGAGACCCCAGATGTTTTGATTCCTCTCTCCCACTAGTTCTCACAAACATCCTCTGTATTATACCTCTCCAGAGTCTCTTGTCTCTAAACCCTTTGTCACGCCCTTAATTCAGTTCCTTCTGCTTCAACTTTCCATCATACTCTCTCCCATGCCACATCTCTAAACGTCCATGTTTTGTCTTCATAGAAATGCCAGAAGCATCTTCTTAAAATATGCTCAGATCATGCTATTGTGCTGAAAATAAGTCTGTGGTCCCTAATATTCTCATTCCATATTCCTTACCCTGATGCTCAAGACTGCTGACCTCGTCACCTGACCCTTCACTTCCTGTCCAGCCTTCTCCACAAGAGCGCACTTTGTCCTTACCTTCCACCAATGCCAGAAAGCTTCTCTCCAGACACACCCTCTGCACCCTGGTGCACCCTCAGCAGTTCCACACGCACTAGTCCCCCATCACTCAGCCCTCGCATCCCTGTTTATCATGGCACTTCCAGCCATAGCTCTACACGAGATTTGTTCTGACTCTTCAGCACAGTCAGGTCTATGTGCAAGACAGCAAGGTGGAGGGATCTACCAAGATCTACCACCTGCCAGCTGTGTGGACTCAAGTAGCTTTCCTCATCTCTGTGGAGCTCAGCTTCCTCAACTGTAGAAGAGGGACAGAGAGGTCCACCCCATCTGGCTGCTAAGGGGATCAAACTGTGTCATTCCTGCAAAGCACTTCAAGCACAGTAAGCATCCAGTAAAACAAATGTATTTTTACCATCCGTCTCCCTCTCTTGCTTGTGAGCTCCTTCAGAAATGTAGTGTCTTCTTCAACTTTTTATTCCCAGAAGCTAGTATTACAGGTTTTTAACATTTCATGGGTAAGGGAACAGAGCAGTGAGGGCTTCCCTAAGTATCCCATTTCTTCCTGATTATTCTCCTGTTCAGTCTGAGAACGGGAGCCCTGGGGATATGTTAAAAGGAAAAGAATATTGCATATGGGCCTGCCTTTTTTGATGCTCCATTCTTTCTTTGGGAACTCCCTCACCTCCCACATCCCCTGTAGTGGGCAGGAACCTGGGTGACCAGTTTATAGCAAAGGATGTAATCCATTCTGCTCACTGATGAAGGAAATTAGATGATGGAACCAGGCTCAGTGGTGGCTTATCCATAAACAGGTGATCTTAGGTCATCAGATTCTCTTGTGAGAATGTGGGCTAACAGAGTTGGGGTCCATAGTCCGTCTACACTCTACTGTAGGGTGAGCAGGTCTATCATGGAAACCAAAGCCAGGAGCAAGTTAATATGAGGGGTAGATTAGTTTTCTAGGGCTGTCATAACAAAGTGCTAAAAATCAGGTTGCTTAAAATAAATTTATTTCTTACAGTTCGGGAGGCTAGAAGTCCAAGATCACAGTCAGCTGGGTCAGTTCTTCCTAAGGGCTATGAGGGAGGATTGGTTCCAATTCTACTCTCGTTTCGGGTGGTTTGTTGGTGGTCTTTGGCACTCTCTGGCTCATGTTCCGCACTCCAATCTCTAGCTTTGTCTTAACATGACATTCTCCCCGTGTGTCTGTGTCCAAATCTTCCCCTTTTGTAAGGACATAGTCATATAGGATTAGAGCCTACCATAATCATAAAAATCATCCTCCTCTTAACTAATTATACCTATAGTGATCTTGTCTTCAAATAAGGTCACATTCTGAGGTATTGGACATTAGGACTTCAACATATGGATGGAAGGGGGCACAATTCAACTCAAAACAAGATGGGAGCAGAAACTGTAACAAGTCAAGAAGAGATGGGCAGCAAGGGAGACATGACACAGGTATATATAGAGAGGCAGGCCCAAAAGAGAAAGGCAGGCCCAAAAGAGCTTGCAGCCCAAGATGAGAGAGGAGAGAGAGATCCTGAATTACAGCTCTCCAGTTTCAAGTTCATGTCACTAGGCTCAGCTTTACTCGGGCTCTATGAGATTCCTTGAACCCTTCGGGAAACTTCCTTTTGATTTGATCTGAAGTGAATGTACATCTATTTCTAGCATCAGAATGATTTCTCTAGTTCAGGAGCGTGCAGAGGCCCAATTTTTACATCATATTCATTTTCATGGGGTGGCTCAGGTAAAACCACAGGCTTCTCTTCAAAGCCAGAGGAGTCAGGAACAGAACTAAGGAGTTAGGGAAAAGTAATGAACAAAGAACACAAACCTCCAGCTATATTGGCTGGTCTTCCCAGAGCCCCTCTTTCTCCTTTTCCACCCCCACAGTCCCACTTTGGTCCCTTTTTCATGTCTTACTCCCATCCCCCCACAACTGGCCTGCCACCCTTTCTCTCTGCCCATCCTACACTTTCCACTGGAGGCCCACAGAAGCCCTTCTCACCTCCAGAGACTTCCAGCAGCACCCACGTGGGGTCTTCTATCTGGGAAGTACACTCGACCTTCAACTTACTTGGAAAGAAATTGTTTCCCAAAGGTTTCAACTCTGCTGGAATCTCATTTAGGGAGTGACACTGTAAATTCTTAAAGGGTATGGCCACTCCCTGAGGTCTTATACCATGACACTCAGTAAATATTAATGAAATAATTGAGTGATTGCGATCTCTCTTCTTTAAAAACAAGTAATTTACCATGGTGCTAAATTGAGGAGGTAGACAAGGATACCTAGTATAAAGCTGCTTCTCCCTCCATCCTGCTTCTAAATTACCAGATTGTTCTCCCTAGAGGCAACCAACATTAACAGTTTATTGTGTATCTTTTTGGAGAGATTTTATGCTTTTGCAAGCAAATACATATAGCTATTCTTTTTCCTCTTGTTATACATGTAGTAGCTGGCCATACAAACTGCTCTGTACTTTGCTTTTTTTTTTTGCTTAGAAATCTATCTTGGTGTGGTGATTTTAAAGACATGTCCACAGATTCTTTCATACACATCTCCTCAAGAGGTGGACGCCCTTCCTCTTGACTATGGGCTGGATTTGGTAGCTTGTTTCTAGTGCATAGAGAGTTAGCAGAAGTGATGGGGTGTCACTTCTGAGATGGAGTTATACACAAACTGCCCTTTCTGTTTTGGGAGGTCATTCTCTCTGGAATCACTTATCTGGGAAGCCAGCAGTCATGTCCTGAGGACACTCAAAGAGCCTACCAGAGAGAGGGTTGTGAGGGGAGCGACTGAGGCTGCCACACAACTGTGTGAGTGTGGACATTGCCAGCAGTGACAGGGTGACCCAGGAACAGGTCCTCCATCTTCCCTAGTCAGGTCTTGAGATGACCACAACTCTAGCCCCAGCTGGTAACTTGCCTCCAGCCTCATGGGAGACCCTGAGCCAGAACCACCCAGCTGAGCTGCTCCCAAATTCCTGCCCATGGAAACTGTGAGATAGTAAATGTTGCTTTAAGCCAATGAATTTTTTGTGCAACAATAGATAATATGCATGGAGATCCTTCCACATGAATTACATAGAGGGTGTATCTGTTCTTTTTATAGCTGTTTTGTATTCCATTGTCTGAACACAGCATTATGTTAACCAGTCCCCTATAGATGGACATCTCAGCTATTTCCAAGCCTGTGTTCTTTGAACCATGGAGAGCTGGGTTCACATTCCACATGTGTGTGACTACATCTATAGGATAAGTTCCTAGATATGGAAAAGTCATGTCAAAGGGGTCATGTTTTCATTATTGATAAGTCCTGCCAAGTTATTTTACATAGATGTTGCATCAACTTAAGCTCCTATTGGTGGGTGAAAGGTCTGGTTTGCCACACTATCACCATCCACCACTGCCTTCTGGAACAGGGCACATGGAGGGACTTAATATGCTTGGCAATTGAATTATATCTTCCACATCTCAATAGGAAATGAACTAAAATACCCTTGACACCCTTGATTTGTTTAGGATCCCAGAGGTTCTCTGGTCTCACCCAACAAATTCAGTCTTTGCAGTGAGCAGTGACATCAGTAAAAGCAGCAATGGACAGTGGCAACATCCTGGTTTGAAAAAAATAAAATAAAATAAAACCAGACCAAGCCTAGTCTTTTTCAATTCCCGCTCACAGTAAGAAAGGAAATATCCAGGGGCCTGAAAACCCTATGCTGTGGAGATGCAAAGGGAGATCTGTAGTTTGCAGGTGTCTGATGACCTTCCAGTCCCTGTGGGGAGTGTGGGAGGGCGCTGCTGACGGCCTCTGAACCTGGTGAGGCACAGGGCCTTCAAAAGAGTCTGCTCCAGCTTTTCACTCTAAGCAGAGCTGCTGCCAGGGGCTCCCACAGCAGGAGGTACTGTAACCTGGCAGCAGGAGCGTGCCTGTGAAGCCCGTTCAGAGCTGATTGAAGCAGTGAGGTGTTGGCTCTCACCTGCAGGCTCCTGCTTCTTTTAGCTTCTGGCCATTGGGTATGGTCGTCTTCTTTCAATAATGCACAGGCCTCTTTTTCCTTGGTCTAAGAGGATGGAAGAAGAAAAAGAAGCAAAAATTAGCCTCCTAAAATTCTCAGGAAGAGAAAACTTCAGTGGTACAGAGTTATTAGGAAAACAGGAATTCTGTGACCTCTTCCTGACTCCTGGTATCCAACTGGAAGTGAACGGCTTTGTATATAAAACTTGTTCACATACTCAATCATTCAACAGGCCAGTATTTACTTTGTGCAATGCACTTGCTAAGTGCGAATCTCCAGCTCCTTCAAGATCTGCTCTCACTGAGAACGCAGGATCTATGCCCATTGCTAGATGTTGAGCACAACCCTCCACGCACTCATCTGTTTAAAGGAACTCCCCACCCCACCCCATCTTGTCCACTCCTGCTCTCCATTGCACTTAGAACAAGTCCTACCCCCTCCACCTGCTGCAGGCCTTGAATACTCTGGCTCACCATTCACTCCCCAGTTTTCTGTCTTGCCACCTCCTTCCTTGAAATCTGCAAACCAGCCACATTGAACCTACATTCTGATTTGTTTATTCATGTACTCAATAATGATTTTTTCATTCATTTTTATCATGTATGATATGCCAGGCTCTGTGTTGAGTGCTACATGCATTTGTATGGGACAGGTAGTAGATCACTGTACTTAGGGAACAGACTTCTGGTTTTGAAAGAAGATGGTAAGTGAGCAAGTAAGTACCAAAAGCAGGTTGTGATAATGCGTTGAAGGGAATAATTAGGGTGATGAATAGAGAAGAGTGGATAAAGGCTGGCCAGCGACTGTCTTTCCAATGACGTGACATTTAAGCGGAGGCCTGAGGCCTAGAGGGAGGCAGCCATCCTTAAGATCCTGGAGACCTGCTTTCTAGCAAATGGGACAGCTTGGGCAAATGCAAAGACCTTGTTTTTCTAGTGCCAGGGCTCCATTCATTGCTGTGTTTTTCTCTGGCACCCTCCACAGGCCAAATCCTGCTTATGCCATATAGATGCCTCTTCCTCCAGGAAGCCTTCCCTGATTACCACACTGAGTAAGTTGCTTCTCCTCTTACTCCACTTGTAGTCCATGCTTCCCCTTACCCCAGGTGATGCTCATTACACTGAAAGTACTTGCCCTTTTAGTTGGTAGACTCTGGACTTGCCAGAACCATGTTTGACCTGGTTACTATTGGAGCTGGTTTTGGGTTGAATTGTGTTTCCAGCAGACTTAACTCCTGGTACCTGTGAATGTGGCCTTATTCAGAAAGTCTTTCAGATGTAGTTGATAAGATGAGGTCATACTGAAAGAGCGTGGGCCTTAAATAGAACGACTGTTCCTTCTAAGGAATGAAAGATTTGGAGACAGGAGCACACAGCAGGAGGAGGGTCCTGTGAAGATGGTGGCAGTGACCATGGCGGCAGTAACCAGAGTAATGTACCTGTAGGCCAGCCAGTGCCAGGATCTGCAGGAGCTAGGAAGCTAGGATGGGACAAAGCTAGGTTCTTTCTTTGGGAGACTGATTGTAGGAAAAGTTTTCCCCTGGAGTCGTCAAGGGAGGGTGCCCTGCCAACACTTTGACCTCAGCCTTCTAGGTGACAGAACATGTTTCTGCTGTTAAAACCACCCACTTGTGGTAATGGCAGCTACAGGGAATTCATACAGCGTGCCAGACCCTAGGAGGATTCCTGGTCCAGCATACTACTCGGTTGGATAGATGAACAGCTAAACTATGTTGCTGCCTTCCGTGTCCCATGTGTGACCTCTATGTCCCTCTGTCAAGCCAGAGGCCTTCACAGAGCACAAGCCATGGGGCAGGAAGGAGGTCACATGTCTGCCTCAGGTTTTCATGTGAGAAATCCTTTCTGGTGTTTCTCATGGAGATTTGTGGGTTTTTTTGAATCCTGAATCCTGAGAAAAATCAGTTGAGAATCATGAAAATGGGAGAAAGTCTTGTTGTAAGTCTCCTGGGAGAATTAAAGCTTATAATCCATATACATATCTTTCAGTTCGGATGGAGTCCACTAAGATCAGGTCAAAAGCATGAGCAGGAAATGATAAGGTGTGGAATTGAGGGTTAAGGAGGACAGTCTAATAGTGGGGACAAAAGAAGGCAAGAGAGATAGGGTCACAGTCTGATCAGGCTGACTTTTTTGTAGTCATTGTCAAGTTAAAGTTGTGCTTATGGTGCCGTCTGCTGCTAAGGGTGACTCACTCATGCATATGAAGTACATATTACTAAGTTTATATGTGTAGTGTACTGTGTATAGATACTTTGAATGATGCCCTAAGAAATAACAAGTCTGGGAAATAAAAGAAGTCCCTAAACTGGTAATTTGATATACTGGCTGGGAGACCTGGATGCTGTGTTATTTGAATATTGAATATTGAATATTTGAATATGACCCAGAAATGTTCTCTGGTGCTTTCTGGAGTTTGAATATTCACTATGGGCTGCAGTTCTTTGTAAATATTACTAAACTGAATTTTCTTTGTTTACTAAATAGCTTTCTTAAGAAATATATTCATAATAATAAAGAATATGAAGAATGTTGGAAGTATTTTAAAAATAATATGATTTTGGGAATTCTGATTTCTTACTTCCAAATCTAGAAGATTAATATCTGTTAGGAATTTAAAAATACTATAGTTTCGGCTTAGAAATTGTTGCCACACCTCCAATAATAGCTGCCTTCACAATCTCTTTCTTTGGGTTAAAAGTAGGACTGTGGAGGGGCCCCATTCTACTTGCCCAAGTGGGAGCCCAGCTCTGCTCTCTGCCAGCTATGTGACTTTGAGCAAACCATGTCACTTCTGTAAGCAATGTTCTCATGCCTGTATTTGTGCACCGAATGGCGAGTTAGATGATCTCACGGGTTCTCCAGCCCCTATCTACCATTTAGCTTCTCTGCTCTAGGCTGCATTTTTTTTTTTCATTTTATTTATTTTTTCAGTGTAACATTATTCATTCTTTTTGCACAACACCCAGTGCTCCATGCAAAACGTGCCCTCCCCATTACCCACCACCTGTTCCCCCAACCTCCCACCCCTGACCCTTCAAAACCCTCAGGTTGCCCCAACCTCCCACCCCTGACCCTTCAAAACCCTCAGGTTGTTTTTCAGAGTCCATAGTCTCTTATGGTTCGCCTCCCCTCCCCAATGTCCATAGCCCGCTCCCCCTCTCCCAATCCCACCTCCCCCCAGCAACCCCCAGTTTATTTGTGAGATTAAGAGTCATTTATGGTTTGTCTCCTTCCCAATCCCATCTTGTTTCATTTATTCTTCTCCTATCCCCCTAACCCCCCATGTTGCTTCTCCATGTCCTCATATCAGGGAGATCATATGATAGTTGTCTTTCTCCGATTGACTTATTTCACTAAGCATGATACGCTCTAGTTCCATCCACATCATCGCAAATGGCATGATTTCATTTCTTTTGATGGCTGCATAGTATTCCATTGTGTATATATACCACATCTTTAAAGATTTTATTTATTTATCTGACAGGCAGAGATCACAAGTAGGCAGAGAGGCAGGCAGAGAGAGAGAGGGGGGAAGCAGGCACCCCGCTGAGCAGAGACCATCCCCCACACCCAATGAGGGGCTCTATCCCAGGACCCTGGGATCATGACTTGAGCCTAAGACAGAGGCTTTAACCCACTGAATCACTCAGGCGTCCCTCTGGGCTGCATTTTTAAGTGCAAATATTCCATAATCTACTTCCAACTCAGTTGGCAGACTTCCCTTTGTGTCCAGGGAAGCTTATTTAGGGAGGATTCATTTGCTACTTGACACCGTGCGCATCCTTTATATACATTACTTTGCTTCATCCTCATCCCAGCGCTGTGAGGGGAACTTTAGTATCTATTTCACAGATGAGAAAGCTGAGATTCAGAGAAGTCAGGTATTGTGCCCAAAGCCAGACAGCTGGAAAGTGGCAGATCAAGCAGAAGCAGGTTAGGAGGGGTTCTGGGAAATGACCTCTGGGCTTGGATAGAAATGGGCTGCCGCAAGAGCCCTCCTACTTCTCTGTCTGTACTTCTTGCCAGCTCTGCAGAGGGAGGCTTGTCGAAGGCTTAATGGACAAGAAGAAAAGTCACATCATGACTGGCTGTTCCAGCATTGCCAAAATCTTGGTTTCAATGCTGAGGAAAGAAGAGAATTTCAGTGCAGATTAAAGTATGTGGTGGGGGTATGCTTTATTATGTCTTTTCTCTACACCACAGGGGCTTGGTCAGAGGCCCCTGTGTGGGGGGCCCTGTGTCGGGCCCCCAGTAAAGAAATGGATCAGGTTCATCTCTCCTGCATGGGCTCCATGCTGTTATGGGGACACTTCCCTGGCCATACTGAGTATGGCTGCAGGGCACCTGCAAGGTAGAAGGAATCACCTCTTTTAATCTTGTGCCTCAGTCTTCCCTTCTGTAAAATGGAAGGAGAAGTTCCAGAACACATGGGGAATGATGGCTCCTTCCTAATTTGTATTTCTCAGGTATATGATTAAAATAAAGCTGTGTTTATACTCCCAGTTTTAAAAAATCCTAATGCCATGAATTTTTAAGATATAGAACAGATGGCCATAATATTCACATAAAGAAATTGACTCTTCACTTGGCCAGAGGACCAATGTAGGTTATTTTTCCCTCTGTTGTGGACTAAATTGTGTCCTCCCAAAATTCTTACAGCAAAAGCCCCAAATTTCAATGTGGCTGTATTTGGAGAAAGGGGTTTTAAAAGATAATTAAGGTTAAATGAGATTATGAAAATGGGTCTCTACTCTGATAGGATTGGCGGTCTTACAAGAAGAGGAAGAATGGAAGATCTGTCTTTAAGTACCCACACAAAGAGGAAGGACAATGAGAAGACACAGACAGAAGGTGGCTGTCACCAACCAAGGGGAGAGGCTTCATTAGACACCTTGATTTTGAACTTCTAGCTTCCTTAACTGTGATAAAAATGTTTAAGCTACTCCATCTGGCAGCTCAAGCTGACTGATACACGGTCTTATTCCGTTTGGGCTGCCATAACAAAACACCATAGCTTGGGTGGCTAAGAACAACAGAAAATTATTTCTCACCTTAAGGAGGCTAAGAGGCCAAAATCAAGGTGCCAGCAGGTCTTCTTCCTGGTTTACAGTTGGCACCATCTTGGTGTGTTCTCACATGAGTTAGGGAAGGGGTTAGGGAGCTCGGTGAGCTCTCTTCTAAGGGCACTAGTCCCATTAGTGACTAGGTTACTTAATCACCTCCCAAAGGTCCTACCTCCTGATACCATCATCTTTAGGGGTTGGGATTTCAACATATGAATCTTGGAAGATACAAACATCCAGATCTTAGCATATACCCACCTTGTCCTGAGAGCTTGTAAATGTGCTTTGACTTTATTAACATGAAGAAAAAGTGTGTGTGTGTGTGTGTGTGTGTGTGTGTGTGTGTGCATTCTGTTACTTTAGACAAACACTCTGAGAAACACCATCAGTGAATGAGTGAGAGACTCCTTGTTGAGAGCCAGAGGCCCCCTTCTCTGTCCTGTAGGGGACCCGTCACAGAGAAGTCCCCTTCTGAGACCTTAACAGCATCTGTAACTTCAAGGCCGTGTGTTCTGTTTCTTGGCCCTGCCTGCCCTGTTCTCCCACTCCCCAAAATGGACAGTCAATGGACTGGTTCAGCTTTATCTCTGTCTCCTAGCAACCATCCTTGGAAAGTAGAAAGTGAATGGTAAGTTCTGGAGATTGGGCTGGGTCAGAAGGGTAAGGAGGAGAGCAGGGACTTGGGTGCTGCTTCTGGAAGCCCACATCCTCAGTTAGTCCAATGCTTTCTCCTTGGTATAGGGGTGGGGTGGGGGTGGCATTCATTATTTAACTGTATAATTTCTGTTGACAGAATGGATCTGAAAGTTTTATCAAGCAATTACACAAAGGAGTCTGACTTGTTCCAAAACACAAATGCGACAGGTGGCAAAAATTAATGTACATGCATGTGTAGGCACTAAGTGTTTGCCTCCACATGTAATGAAGGAGACATGCCATCCTCCTTCTGAGTTGCTTACAGCGGGGCAAAGAAGGATGAAAGAGTCATTTTCCTGTCAAAGTGAGCATTGTTCAAACAAGAAGCGTCCTCTCCCTCAGCCGTTCATCCCAGGAAGAGTCCCCTGGGGCCCTGGCTTATCTCTGTTGCCCTGGAAGCCTCTTACTTTGGCCATCTCATACAGACAGTCATATTCTGTCTTTCCCCACTTTTGATATGCATCGTAACTAGAGGTCACCTGGAGGGGAAACAGTGTCACAAAAGGCTGCTTGCATCTGGGAATCAGAGGAGCAGATGGGATGTAAAGGGGGGCTCTCTTCTTGCCTTCTTCACCTAAGCAATAAGATGAGCCTGTTCCCACTTTCCTTCCCTTTTTTTCTTTCCTTTCCTCCCCTTCTCCTTCCTCTTCCCTTCTTTTCTTTTGAAGAAGGGCTTAGAGAGGGAGGTTTAGTAATCACACTCAAAATTATGAATGTCAGCAGCTACAAATGTGAGTGACAGTTATGTTGGATGAAATGGAACAAGATTGGATACCATTAGGCCAGGGTTTCTATTTCTGGCTTTGCCTTTGGGATGATGTGTGATCCTGGGCAGCTGGGCCTCAGCTGACTCACTTCTAAAGCACAGGGTGAGACTAGATGGTGCTCAGAGCCTCTTGTAACTCTAACATTCCAGGACTCCACACAACTGCCCCACTCAAATCTCAAGAGACCTTGTGCCTCGAGCCTCCCTCAGTGACTGCCATCACCACAGCAATGTGAGTGGGTACAGGGTAAGAGGTCAGGCTGACTCTATTGATTAGTCTTTCTCCAGTGGCTCCTGGTAAACAGCAGGTCGGGGAGCCCTGGGTACAGGACTTACTCTTCTTCCACTTCTCTTATCCCCATATATTTTTCCTAAATGAAATATCTTTATTATTACTATTAGTATTGAATTATTAAAGTACACATATAAGCTATAAAAACAAATCCAATTAGAGACATATTCCCAATGAAATTTCCCATAATCAGATTCACCCATGATACGTATGTTTCCAGCATTTTTCAAAAACACACATATGAATATGAAATACATGTGTTTGATCAGTGGAATTTTAATTCTTGCTTTGATTTTCTGATTCATGGGTTGCTGACATGCTGACCACCAGGAGTGTCATAGCACAAGAAAAGAAGGGAACAAACAGGCTTTTCTGAGGGGAGGTACAGAGAGGAGCTGTTCCCAGATGCAAGCCTGGTCCTGTCTTTTGGCACCAGGAGTCTCCATACTCTCTCCTAGTGCAGGCTGTATGTAAGTTTCAACCTGAAAGAACTTTAGACCATGTGATGGTTAATTTTATGTGCTAACTTGACTGAGCTCAGGAGGGATACTCAGATAACTGGTTAAGCGTTATTTCTGGGTATGTCTGTGAGGGTGTCTCTGAAAGATAGTAGCCTTTGAATCAATAGACTGAGTAAAGAAAGTTGCCCTCACTAATGTGGGTGGGCCTCATCTAATCTGTTGAGGACCAGAATAGAACAAGATGGTAGACTCTGGACTTCTTGGCCTCCACAATCATATGAGCCAATTTCTTTTCTTTTTTTTTTTTCTTTCATGAAAATACTAAGGCATTATTTGTCTTTTATTTGTCTTTTTCATTATGCTGATATATGCGTTTCTGGTATAAAAATAATGTTGGTTAAATTTTTGTGGATTTTGTATTTAATTATTTTTATTAACATATAATGTATTATTTGCCCCAGGGTACAGGTCTGTGAATCATCAGGCTTAGACATTTCACAGCACTCACCATAGCACATACCCTCCCCAATATCCATAACCCTACTCCCCTCTCCTTACCCCCCCACCCCCAGAAACCCTCAGTTTGTTTTGTGAGATTAAGAGTCTCTTATGGTTTGTCTCCCTCCTGATCCCATCTTGTTTCATTTTTTCCTACCCAACCCCTCAAACCCTCTGCCCTGCATCTCAAATTCCTCATAACAGAGAGATCATATGATGATTGTCTTTCTCTGATTGACTATTTCACTCAGCATAATACCCTCTAGTTCCATCCACATTGTTGCAAATAGTAAGATTTCATTTCTTTTGATGACTGCATAATATTCTATTGTATATATATACCACATATTCTTTATCCATTCATCTGTGGATGGACCTCTAGGTTCTTTCCAAAGCTTGACTATTGTGGACATTGCTATTATAAACATTTGGGTGCACGTGCCCTTTGGGATCACTACATTTGTATCTTTAGGATAAATACCCAGTGGTGCAATTGCTGGGTCGTAGGGTAGCTCTATTTTCAACTTTTTGAGGAA
Source organism: Meles meles (assembly GCF_922984935.1). Classification (NCBI taxonomy): domain Eukaryota; kingdom Metazoa; phylum Chordata; class Mammalia; order Carnivora; family Mustelidae; genus Meles; species Meles meles. The sequence continues at coordinate 167,885,548 of NC_060067.1, read as the reverse complement.
ACTCCATGTTGTTTTCAAGAGTCATCTGAGCCAATTTCTATAAGTCTCCTCTTACATCTATCTAGATATGTCCTATTGGTTCTATTCTTTGGAGAACACTAACAATCCTGTTTATACATCCTCACAAAAGCACTGGGTAAAAAGGCAAGGAAACTTCGTAAAGCAGGCTGAAAACCTATTTGTTGTTAGAACAATGAGCAGAAACTCTTGGGACTGCTGTTTATTTCTTTCTTTTAAGAAACTTAAACATTATAAAACATATGTTTTTTCGTGTGAAGAAATTATAAAACAAATAAGTCTATAAAAATATAGTGTTCCTTTATCCACAAATGTACTTTGTATTCTTAACAAAGAATATATAGACTTTATGCTCTCATATATTTAAATAGCCTTTTCAGTCAGCTTGATGCTTGCCATTTGGAGATATTTTGAGTGGACTGGTCATCTATTATACCTCCTGGGACCTAAGCATTGAAACTTCATTCATGCATCCAGGCCCTTGGAAAATGGAGATGAATATAATCTGGGTTCTTGCTCTGAAAGTTCTCACAGTTTGTTAGAAGAACGGTCCCCTCCAATAACTATAGTACAGTATGGTGAATGCTAAAGTTTAAAAGTATACCAAGCATCATGAGAACAGAGAGAAAGAAGTTATTAGTTGAATAGTAATAATTAAGTAAATTCTGAGGCCATTTAGGTAAATTATAACATCTTCCTGCTCAGACTTTAATCCCAGATATGAGCTATTTCCTTCCCTTATGAGAGACTCAGGGATGCTCAGGTGTGAATTTATAGACAGGGCACCAACTTTTACTCTCAGCTGTTTGAGCCAGAAATGTGTGTAGTAACATTTTAATTTCTCTCTGCGGAAGCCCTGCGTTTCTCCCCCTCCATCTCCTAAGTCTACTATCTTCCATTTTCTGGGGCGGGAGCATGTGTGTCTCACACTCTAGTTCAGCAACACTGTCTTCATTTATAATGCGTGCCAGTCTGCAAGCCTTGTGGTTCCATCATACTGGGATATATTCTCATTAAATCCAGCCAACTTTCCTATAAGCCCCTGGAAATCTGTGTGGGATCCACCCAGAAGTCCGTGTCTACTCTCACTCAGTCTGGAGGAGAAGTATAGGGTAGGTGAGGACATTCTCACACCTTTATAAGGAAGTGTATTTGACACCTCAACACAGGGAAATGATATGTGCTGACTTAGGTTGAGTTAACTGGAAACAGACCTTGAGACAAAGAAAGGCACCTAGAGGTCTTCCTGTAGATTGCTCCTGGGAGATACACAGTAAGAAAGGAGGACTGGGTTAGGCAGTGGGAAAAACTGATCAGCAATGCTATTATAATTGAGGTTTCAGTTGATCCCACAGAGAGCTCTGGAGCTGAGCCAGAGCTTCAGAGTTGTTCCAAAATGGGTCAGGGGTATAGGGGTTTTGCCCTTGCACCAGCCAGTCCTTGGCTAAGGCTGCCTCCTGGGAGGGAGAGTAACCTTGGATCAGTCAGTTTCCTTTTGCCAAGGCTGACACCCAGGGAGGGATGTGGCAATATCCGTCCAGCAGGAGGATGGATGTTAGGAGAAAAGGGAACATGGGAAGAGAGCATCAGTATCCAGTACAGTACAGGTTTTGTGTCCCTCAGGTCTACTAACATATTACATCTCAAACAGAAAGAGGTCCTTCAGGATTCTGATGGGTCCCATTTTCTAGCAATTTACAGGCAAAGGATTAGGAAGACAAACCATACTTCCTACTGTTATAGTAGATCTTGAAGCCCTAACTGATACCATCTCCCTACTCTGTCACCATTCTAAATATACTTTAGCTGACACTTTTACTATTCTAAGCCTGGTGGAGTGAATGAGAGCCTCATCCCTGAGAGGTCTGAGCCCCCGGTTACTATGTTCTTCTTAGGACATGACTACTGTATCTGTCAACTCGCAATGAAAGCAGGGCATGTGAACACTAAGAGATGTCTCAGGGGATCAAAACTTAGTGTCAGAGGTATTCTTTTCTGCCCCCATTGTCTAGCAGCAGCCTCTTCCTCTGTTGTATGGTTCCTTTCCATGCCTGTTGGTCTTTTGGTATGAGGAATCCAAAGTGACTGCTAGCAGTGGTAGCTTCAAATTTAATGAACCCATGTCAAAGTATCCCCCTCTGAGAACTAAAATGTCTAGACCCACAGAGCCTAGGTTGTAGGATTGAAAGAACAGATTTCCCAGGTGGGATATAGGTTAATGGTTAAGTGGGCCCATGCCTACTTCCACTCTTTAGTTTTCTGACTCATGTATTCTACCTATATGAGACATAGTACCATACAATGGTTATTAACTTTGTATTTATACTGTGTCCAGGTAATGGCATCATTTTCAAGTCGACAGCCTTGTGGCTTCTTTAAGAGGCCATGCTACCACTCTTTGGAGCTTGTGACTCTTGAGGGTGCAGGAGGTAGCAGGACCAGTGGATCCCATACTCGAACATCCACGGCCAGTATAGCACTTTATTCCCTCCATAAGTGGGCCCCTTGTCCTAAGGCAATGTTAGTTAGTATTTTAAATCAGCTCATGAAATCCCCTTTAAGTCCTTAGATAGTTGTAATGGCAAGCCCTACACATAGAAAAGGCAAGCCCATACTGGATTATGTGTTGATATTAATCAAATAGAATTATTGCTCCTTTTAGGGTGAAAGGCATCCAGAGTAGTCAACTTGCTATCAAGTGCCTAATTCATCTTCTTAAGAAATGGTGCCAAATATGGGGCTTATCCGCAATTTCTATCACTGGTGAGCAGAGATTCAGTGGCAGCAGTAGCTGGATCACTTTGGTGAGTGGGAGCACATCCTATTGGACCCATGCATAGCTCCCATCCCTTCCACCATGATCTCTCCACTCATATGCCCATCCTATCAGCAGTAGGGTAGCCCATAAAAAATACTGGTGAGTGTTGGTGTCACTCTCCCAGCTTATTCCTTATCACTTTGGAAAATGGACTGTCCTAGCCTTCCACAGAATGTAGTGAGCTGGTGTGTTTTCTGCCTATGTCCACCCTATCATCCCCCCTTTCCTGTGCCTGTGAACCCATCTTCCATCTTCTGCTAGGGAAGTTCTGGTATATCTATGTAGTGTGGACCACTGGTTTTTCCAAGATTTCCGGATTCAGCCTGGTAGTTTATTAGTACCTTCTTCCAGGATTCCTGCCGGAGGGCTAAATTCTGTATTATGAGGTAATTTTAATACATTTGCAAGGTGAAACACTCTCTTTTATCCAACTTTGTTCCTTCCCTTGATCCATCACCCTGAGGATCTAGTACAAACCACTCCCAACTCCTCCTGAATTTATTAGCTCCTCTTTTCCCTTAGCTGAACTTGTTGCCTGTGTCTAGATTTGATCATGATTTTGAACAAGATTTATATTGGTCTGATTAACAGAAGGCTTGGAACAGGGATCCTAAAGGCAGCCAGTAAAGTTTTGTAAGGCACCTGTCTCATTTGAGACCTCTGATGGATACTCATGCAGGGAGGTACCTACCATCTTCCATCACAGGGAATAGGCTCCTTTTGCAGGTTTGCAGGTTTGGGAGAAGTGAGGAATTAAAAATTCTCAACTACATTAACTCAGATAACCGCATCCTATGTCTCAAAGCCCCATATCTTTTCTGTTATGACCTTGACCTTGGTGTAAGAAACCTGCAAGGGAAGAACTGAACCTCCTCTGAAGCTCTGCTGTTCTTGTATGGTTGAGTCCTGAACCTAGTCCCTCATGATGGTGGCCTTGTGCTTCAGAGTTCAAAATGTTCTTTAATATTGCCAAGGAAATCCTGCCTTCCTTTTTTTGTGTTGAATTGTCAGTAAATTACTATGAGTCAGATTTTTCAGTCTTCAGTGAGAGAATCAGTGACACTCATCAACAACCACATATTCCATGGTTGTTCTATTACTATTTCCCTGAATGCCTCTCTATTCCAGAGATACTATCCCAGCCAGTGCATCATTGTCCACTGGTGTCCTAACACGTTAGCTTTGGTGGACATTTTGTAGTTGTGACTGTGACAGCACATCAGAGTCTATCCATATGACACCAACCACCAGTGATGGGGTGCACATCGCCAGCTGGCAGGGGACTATTCACCTCCAAACTCCCCTTTTATAGTCCTCTTTGTAAGATCCCTCCTGGTACTCACTGACTTAGATTGGGTTCTCTGGAAACAGATTATGAGATGGAAAATTTAATCCACAGTTTATTGAGAAGTGCTCTTGGGAGAAACACCTGTCCAAACAAAACAAAACAATGAAGGCAAGAACAGTAAAAAGAGGAAGAAGGAGGAGGAGGAGCAACTGACCTCAAATACAGTTTCTACTGCGAATTCATTCAGTTCCATGGGGAACTTTGAGCTAGGCTGGCCTTTCAGTATTTCCCCAGTTGAAGCAAAGGTGCTGAGGCTTTGGAGTCTCATATCAGCCCATCGCTGGCCACAAGCTTGTCTTAGGGGGAGTACAACCTTGAGAAGGCAATTCCTTATGACTGAGGGTGATTCCCAGGGAAGGAAGGGTTTAGCTATGAATTGTCAGCAGTCAGTGTTCTAAGCAGCTGGGGACTAGATAAATCAGTCCTGATGAAGGGATCTAAGAACACCTGTCCACCGCAGGTACCCACTGAAGGTATCTACTGCAGGTACCCTAAGCTTCCCACTGAGCAACCAAGGGAAAAAACAAAAAAAAAAAAAACTGGATTTAAGAAAAATGTAGGAGCTAAGATAGCATAATGGTAGTGGCAATATCAATTTCATATCTACCTAGGATTATGAGACATGATTATGCTTGAGTTTTTGGGCAAGTTATTCAGCTTTCTTTGTGCCTGAGTTTCTTTGACTAGAGAATGAGATTACTAATGCCTAAAGACCTTGAAATGGTGCCTAGCATACTCAAAAATATTGTTGCTGTTGTTACTGGTATTGTTCTTATTGTTATTTTTCAGCATTCTAAACTTATTTTTAAGCTGTATTTCCCTTTCCATCACCCTCTAACCTGGTCCTTCACTGTTTCTCTCCTAAATGAAACTTCCACTTTAACTTGCTGATTTCTTCTGTTCTTGTTCCTGAAAGGTGCCATGCTCTGTGCTTATACTACTGCACTTCCTAGACTCTCTTGCCTTCGTTGTCCTCCTATAAAGCTACCTAAATCCATCTTATCCTTTGAAGGAGTGGAAGGAGCATCTGCTTTGATTCAAGAATTCTCGGATCCTCTACTTACTTACTTAAGTTTACTAAAGTAAACTAGAGATGTGGACCCCATCACTGATGGTTGGTGTAGTATGGATAGCCTCTAAGTTTACTTTACTTACTTAAGTTATGTGACCTTCGGTAAGCCATTGATCATATCTGAGGATTGATTTCCTCAGCCATAAATTGGGGATAGTGGCACTGTTTCACTAGCTCATTATGAGGAATAAAGGTGAAAATTAGGTTAAATTCCCAGCAACACTTCAGTTGCTCAATAAATAGTAACTATTGTTACTATTATTAATTTACTAAATTACTATTTACTAAAGTAAATAGTAACTATTGGATCTAGTAGTAAGTCTATTACTATCTAAGCACAGAGTCATTCAAAGCACAGTTATTCAAAGACCACGATGTTCCAGTATGTGATGGAGATAGGGTGATGCAAGAGCTACAGTCCCTCCCTCAAAGATGACAGGAGTCTCCCAGCTTCTCCCAACTTTACTTGTGCATGTCTCCCCTCTCCACCCCTCCCTCCTTGAAACACCCACAGCACAGACCCAGTCAGCACCTGAGCACCCAGCCTCTTTGGAACTGTTCTTTACATTTTCTCACATGTCAGTTATGGCTCTTGAAATAGCCTATGAACTGCTTCAGGGAGAAAATCCTATTTTCCTTTTCTCCACACAAAGTACCTAACACAGTACCATAAATGGGCACATGCCCTGTGATCTCAAGATGTTTGGTAGATAAATTAATGTATGAGTATTTATAGTTCTTATAATTCTTGATAAGAATCACAACAGAGGAGTTTCCACTTTGTAGGTAGAAACCTGCTACTCATGGCATCAATTTGTGAACTAAAAATGCACCTAGCATGCTATAGTAATGTTGGGTGAAACTTCTGTTTCAGTTCTGAATATGTCATGGACCAGCTTGGGTTGTGGGGTAAAAATGTATTTCTTACTGTGGACCATGGTAAAAAAAAAAAAAATAGTAATAATAATAATTAAATAAATAAATAAAAACAAACAAACAAACAAAACCACCACGAGATTCCTAACAAGGATGCTCAGCTCCTCATGGACAGTACTAGAGAAGAACCTGGGAGATGCCGCAGCTGGGTTCAGAAGGGCTCTCCTGGGGTTTGCAGGGATTAGAGAAGATATGCAGTCAAGGGATGGAGTACTCAGGGCCCAAACACAATCACTCAAACTGCTTATTGTCTGGGCAACACTGCAGGCACACCTGCAAACCTCAAGTGCCTTTGCCTCAGAAAGACAGAGTACTTAATACACTGAAATTGCTAAAGAGCTTCCTCTTGGGATCCCTGTTTTCTCTAGAGCTTTAGATTGTAATAGAAACACTATTGTCTACATTTCTCCCCACTTACTAATTTTGAAAAGAGAGATCAGAATCATTAACCTTTGGAGATTTAGTGATAATTTCTTGATGCAAAATTTGTACACAAAGTTTGACAATTATGAGGGAACCACAGGATAACGTCCATGAAATTGAAATTACACTAGGAGTTCTAAGATAGCTAACCACTTCTCTATTGGAGGTTTGACGTTGCATTCAAAGTGTCTTTGGACCAGGCACCTTTGGGAGTCGGAAGCATCCTGCCTGTGGAAATGTCCGACCTCATGCTCTTGTATCTCACCTTCCAGAGTCTACAGTGGTGGGGCTTGAATTCTGATGCCCTGTTCTGCACAAATGTTTCCCACCCTTCTTCCTGGAGCCAGGGCCTAATGCCTGGCTGTCTGCTATTTGTACTTTGAAAAGTGCTTTAATTGGGAAAGTAAAATACAATACCAAATGCCTTTTTTGTGCCTCATGAAAGTCCTCTAAAGCTTAGCTTAACTCTAAGAGCTTAAATCAATAGGACCAGCCCATTTTCTAATCAGGGGGAATTTAATAATGATCAGGAAAGCCATTGTCAGTCTGATCAGTGGCACTGTTAGGACTTTAACTCTTGGAAAACAGCTTCATGTCAAAATTACAGACTGTTATCATATTAAATGTCACTCAGAAGGGTATTAAAATCCTTGAGAGAGAAAGCATTACAGGAGTTCTATCACAATTACTTTATATGCTGATGAGCTGGCTTCTGGGGGAGAGAGCTAAGGCAAATCTAGAGGTGTGAAGGAGAAAATTGTTCTCTTTTTAACAGAATACACCAAAATCAGGAAGGGGGGGTCTTGTCTGCATCTCTAATTCTTGAAGTCCTTTGAGATGACTCAGGCCAGGGGCTGGAAAGTTTACTCTTATCCCCTGAAGCCTGGAAAAACCCTTGGGTCCCTCAGGGGAAGAGCAGCTCCAGGTCGCTCCAGGACTCCCCGCAAAGTGTAGGATTTGCAGGCCCTAGCAACTTACCACCATTTATTATTGGAGGTCCCATGGAACGGTACTTCCCCATGGTAGATCCCAGCCATATATATCTTGGAGGGCCACTGAGGACTCCAATCCCAATTATCCATGCAACAGTTGAGCTTTTGTGAATTGAATCTGATGCTGTTGTTTTAGGGATTGAATTTTCAGAGAGAACCATTTAACTGGGGGCAGATGGCCTTTAATGAAGCCCTAAGGGAAATAGGGAGGGGTGTGGTCAACAGGGAATAAACAAAAATAAAGAAGAGAAACTAATTGAAAATCTGGAAAAGGAGGAGGGGCAAGAGAGTGTTTTTCCTGTCTCTCCAGCCTGACCACCTGCCCCTCTGTAGCCAGGAGTTTTTCCAGCAGGTAAACACTTGTATAGAGAGAAGGGAAATGAATGTGTTTGGGCTTTATTGGAGCTTGTACCCCCTGTTATGTCTTCACATTGGACACTATCCTGAGGCTGCTGGTCTCCTGGAGATCAGGGTTTTCCCAAGCCACTGTGACTTAGTTCAGCAGAGTTTCAGATGTGAAACCTGTATCCTGAGTCACCATCTGTGGGGGCAGCATGCCCAGTTGGTACAAATGGAGACCCCATCTCCTCCTCACTTGTTTTAGGAGTTAAGACTTATAGCATCACACTTCATAGGTTTTAACCCCTTTGGCTCTTTCAGAAGGCTTTAGCCGCCTAAGAAATGTATATTACATGTACAGCAGAGGCCAAAACACTGATTTTATACTCAAAAACTCACACTCAAAGAAAGTAACTAAGCCCAGCTGGCTAGTGGCAGCCTGTGACCAGGACACTGGCCTGGGGCCTCCTCCCAGCCTGTGTGCTTGTCTGACTCCATATACCAAGTGAAGGCTGTGGTCCAAGCCCCCTCATCTACAAACTGAACGATGAAGGGAAATGTCACAATCCCTCTAGTGCTCCCTTTCCTATTCTGTAAAGTGAGGATAACAATGTCCAGTTTGATGCTTAAATGTATCCGATGTTTCTAGCATGAGACCTGTCACTTTATGTACTCAGTGGAAGTGTTACTAAAATACTTCCTGAAAAACTGTAAGAAAAAAACGTCTCTTAAAAGAAAATTGGGAACACAGAGGAACCAGGAACTATGACCCAAGTTCTAACTCTGTCAGTTGAAGATGATTGCTTGGGGGCACCAGGATATGCCACTCTCCTGGGAAGAACAATGTTATCTGGGCAGTTCCGGCCACTGATAGAGTTACAACGTTCATTACATACAATAAAGGGCCAACCTTAAATGTTAAAAAAAGAAAGTCAACTGAGTAAATTTTAAAAATTTATAGGATTTATTCAATGATTCATGAATTGGGTAGCATCCATCTAACAAATAAGAAAGGAGCTCCAAGACTTTCCACGCTACCCAGGGAGGGGTCCACATGGCGTTGTTCCTTGTTCCTGTTGAAACTAAAGGGAAATTTTCACTATGTCTAGAGCCCTTGATGTCCTGCAAATGAAGGAGGATGTCCTCAAATTCCTTGCAGCAGGAACGCACTTAGGTGGCTAGACCTCCAAACCGAACAGTATATCTACAAAAGGAAAAGTGATGGCATCTACATCATATCCTGAGGAGAACCTGGAAGAAGCTTTTGCTGGCAGCTCATGCCATTGCTTCTGTTGAAAACCTGGCTGATGGGGCTCCTGGGTGGCTCAGTGGGTTAACTGTCTGCCTTCAGCTCAGGTCATGATCCCAGGGTCCTGGGATCCAGCCCTGCATCTTACTCCCTGCTCAGTGGAGTCCTTGCTTCTCCCTTTGCCTGCCACTCCCCCTGCCTGTGCACTATCTCTCTCTCTGTCAGATAAATAAATAAAATCTTTAAAAAAGAAAAGAAAGGAAAACCTGGTTGATGTCAGTGTCATATTATCCAGAAATTGTGGCCAGTGAGCTATGCTGAAGTGTACTGCTGCTATTGGAGCTTCTCTTATCACTGGTACTTCCCTCCTGGAAACTTCTAACCAGATCCAGGCAGCCTTCTGGAAGCCAAGACCTCTGGTGGTTACCGATCCTAGGGCTGACCACTAGCCTCTCACAGAGACCTCTTACATTAACCTTCCTATCACAGTTCTGTGTAACACAGACACCCCTGCACTATGTGGATATCCCCATCCTTTGCAGTAACAAGGGAGCTCAGTCAATGGGTCTGATGTGGTGGATGCTGACCTAGGAAATTCTGAGTGTGCATTTCCCATAAACACCCATAGGAAGTCATGCCTGATCTCTTCTACAGAGATTCTGAAGAGAGTGAAAAGGGAGAGCATGCTGCTGCTGTGACCAAGGAGGAAATTCAGGGTGAACGGACTGCTTCAGCTCCTGAGCTGACTGCTGCTCAGTCTGAAGGTGTACAGGTGCCCTCTCTGTCTTCAGAGATCCCTAATGAAGACTAGAGTACTCAGCCAGCCACTGAAGACTAGTCTGCAGCTCCCATGGCTCAGGCCACTGAATGGGTAGGAACAACCACTAAGTGGGCTTCCATAAAGGTAACAAAAGAGAAATAAGGTTGATGGAAAATAGAAAGTTCTTTAAAAAAGAAAAGAAAAGAACTCTGAGGAGATGTAAAATGAACGACTTTTATAGACAGAAGGGAGAGGGACAAGGAAGTTAGACTGCCAAAGAATGGGCTGGTTGTGGCAAGGTCTCTTTACTTTAAGGGATGGCAGGGATCTATCACGCAGACTGTCTCACTAGTGCCGACAGTGAGTGGCTCAGCTAAGATTCCATTTTTGGGAAAAGCTGAAACTATAATTGAGTCTTGGTTTGGTGATATAGAGCTTAGCATAAGTGACTCCCTTTGGGGCCTATTGTCTTATTTTTAACATAACCTAAACTTGTGAGTTTAGACAGAAAGTCTAAGCCCTCCTCAGCCCCAGAGGCTACATAGCCTTGACATACTAAATTATCAATGAGACCAAAAGATTCTTTTTCTACTATATCTTCTCACGTGTGATGTTGATGAGACCTAACAAAAGTATTAGTAATTAAAATAATAGCCAAAATATCTTGGGACTGTCTATCTTCTTCACCAAATAAAAGCTTGAGAGAGACCTTGTCTGTCCTCTTCCCTGCTTAGCCCAGAACAGAATGCCTTTCCATGGTAGGTGCACAGTGGACATTCACCCAGTGGGATGTTGAAGGAATTCAAAGAATAGGTGAAGTAGGACTAATCAGGATTCCATTGTTTGTTATTGAACATGTTGAGTAAAATTGCAATTTCAGGTTCTTCAAGACAGGTGCACATACAGTCAGTTCTTGATTAGCCCTTCTTCAGTTGTGCATGCTGGATCATCACCTATCATCCCTCTTGCTGGCCGTTTTTGCCCATTTTATTTGTTTGTGATGTATGACCATGTCAAGCAGACACCAGTTAAAGCCAGACAATGTTGTAAAAGTCTTCAATCTAGAAACACCTGCATCTTGAGACAGTTGGGGTGATTGGGTAAATGGGATTTGAGGTATGGTTATACATGTATCTGGTTATACATCTGTTTTCCTGGTCCTTATAGCCATGTACAATTGAAGTGAGAGGCAACACTTACTTTCTTAGAATCGTCCACGGATGGAGAGCACTGGCAATCCGTCTGGGGCCTCAGTAATTGAAATTAATTGGATTTTAGAGATAATAACATTTATGCTAATGTGGTTATTGAGAGGAGACAATAGTCCCAGAGATAAGTAGCTAGGAGAGGTGGGGCAGGAGAATTTGCAGTCCTGGCAGAAGAGATTGGGAGTCTTGGGGGAGCTGCTGGGGTGGGTGGAGGTAGGGATGAGGGACAGGAAGTTGTAAAGAACTGGGAGGTTTTAGAGAAGCAAGAGAGAGAAGCAAAGAGGAGGCAGAAGTAGGTTTTTCTGAACTCTTTGAATAATGAAAATAGTAATATAGTAATATGAATAGTGTCAGCTCTCCCTTATTAAGTGCTTTCTTTTCTATGTGTCAAGCCTTAAATTTATGTCACTGTATCCTCATAAGAAACTCATGAGGTGGCACTATTTTTTCTTATTAAAAACAACAGAGAGGGGAAGCTGGGTAGCTCAGTTGGTTACACTTCTGATTCTTGATTTCTGCTCTGGGCATGGAGCCTGCTTAAGATTCTCTCTATCCGGGGCGCCTGGGTGGCTCAGCGGGTTAAGCCTCTGCCTTCCGCTCAGGTCGTGATCTCAGGGTCCTGGGATCTAGCCCCACATCAGGCTCTCTGCTCAGCAGGGAGCCCGCTTCCTCCTCTCTCTCTGCCTGCCTCTCTGCCTACTTGTGATCTCTCTCAGTCTGTCAAATAAATAAATAAAATCTTTAAAAAAAAAAAAAAGATTCTCTCTATCCCTCTGCCCCTCCCCCGCTCACTCTCAGTCTCCCCTTCTCTCTCTCAAGGAAAAAAAAAGGAGGGAAAACAGAGCTTCAGAAGGTTTTAAGTAACTTGTCCTAGGTAGCTTGGCCAATACATATGCAAAATAAGCACTCTTCACCTCTGCTCCCTTACACCTCCCAAGTGCCCAAAGCTGGAAGCAGAATCGCAAAGATAAGCAGGAGAGGTGAAATTCTGAAACAACACTGAAATGTGGCCTGCTGATATTGCTAATGAAGGTGGGAGTGAGTATGAAAACCACCCCATCCACATCCATATTCTGACAGTGGGAGTAACTGACCTCTGCAAACCTAATCTATGCCTGGTTTTCACATTGTGAGCACATGTTTATGAAGTTTTACTAACTGTATTAAGCTGGAAGGGGCACAGTGGAGAGGACAGAGAGCTGGGCTAGAGAGGAGTTGATCTTGGAAGAGAAACCCCAGATCACATGAGTGGCAGCAGTGAGAGCAAGAGGGAAACCTTGCTGTGAATACTCTGCCGGGAATACAAGCTATTCTGTTAAGAGTCCTTGAAGGTCAGGTCACCAAAATTATCAGAAGCATCTAGACCTCCTGAGTCATGTTGACACTGCTGTGTGTATAGCACTGTGAATGGAGAAATTTTGGAGATAGAACTGGACTCAAATCCAAGCTTAAACATCCATTCATTGAATGACCTTTGGTAAGTCAACTTCCATCTCAAAACTCTAGGATTCTCAAAGACCAAGCAGGAATCCTAATACTTGCCTCCCAAAGTTCTTTTGGAGTTTCCAAATAATGACTCAAACTCCTGGCCCATCACAGACACTCCATAAACAGTAGAGGTTTTATAGATATGCTTTTCCTTTGACCAGGTGGGATAGCAGAGACCAAAAAAAGTAGGATTTCTCTTTATGATTTTTAGTATTCCTCTTCCTATTATTAATTAAGTCCCCTGAAATCTGAATGTTGACCTCCCAACCCTATTTCATTCAGATTTAAATCAACACTGAACTTTGTGTTTCCCAGATGGAAAGCTAATATCATTAATAATACATTTGGTCATTTATTTCCTTTCATTTGTGAGTCTTTTTTAGTTACTTATGCTTGGAAAGGTCTAAAGTATACCTTTACTCTCCTTGTCATACATCAAACTGCTATTTCCAGGTTTCTTTTCATAATATAAGGATTTTTATGCAATATAATTTTGTGCTATGGCAATATGCAAACATATATATTTATAGATATATATTGCATAGTTACTGTCTAGGTAAAATCATGGAATTCTTGCCTATTTGAGAGAAATGGGAAAATAAAAATGATTGTAAGGTTAACAAACACACTCCACCTATTAGGTCTGGTCTCAAATGGAATGATGGTTAAAGTAATTCTAATCTCATAGTATGTGTAAATTTCATGAAGTAGTCTTGGCTTGCTTCCCTGTCATGAGGGAAGTCATTCACTTTCCTACTAATCAGTCTCTGAAGGCTAGAAATCTGAGCACAAATCCCCTCCATCCCAGTACTATGCCATTGCCTGTTCTGTTTCCCTTGGTCTTTCTCTCTAGAAAACCTTACACAGGGCTTCTACATCTCATCTGACCTTCCTGATGTATAAACACGGCACCATAATGACAGTCAATTAAATATAAAGGCTGTCTGTCCTGACATTGTGGTGCCCTGAAAACAGTGAAGACCGCTAGCCACTTAGAAGCAATGAAAAGCATCAAACTGGGTAGAAATTGCAGTGCTGCTCTTAAGTTCAATTTTCCTTGTAGCTCAATTTCCTAGCTTTGCACTTTCCTAGGTAAATCACATTAATAGAGGAGAAGGGGGGGCAATGGGGAGGTTGGTGGTAGAGAGCCAGACAGTCCTTTGGAGCAAGAGCATCTCGTCCTGAGCCATGAGGGAATAGGTAACCAGTACTCCTGACAAGTGGGTATTCAGTGGTATGAGAAGTCATTTAAATGGGAAGCAGGAGCAGAGGTCTTCCGCTGGCAGGGAGTATCTTCATTATTGCTGTCATGGTGCCTGTTAACTATCCCCATCTATCATTTGTTCAATACCTCAGTGAAATTAGCCAACTGCATACTCCAGCAGAGCTCTGATGTGCCAGTCTCCCCTGAAAACATTAACTATCTTCTGTTATGCATTCTTCCTACCCTCCACCCCTTTTTACTGCTCATTAATGGTCTTTCATTTGCATGATGGAACAATGAAGTCCTTTGGCCAATTATGTGAAATTACAGGTGCTCGGTAGGTGCCCTCTGTCACCGTTTACCTTCTTTGCTGAAGCAGTGGGCTGGAATGAATTTATATTTCAAACATTACTTGACCTGCCTGTTTCTGGATGGAAGCAGTACAATTTTAGCTGGCACAATAAGCTTCTGCTTTGGCTTAATAAAGTGGCTCATGCCCAACCTGGATGAAACTATAAGGTCGGTCTTGACAGATCCCTTTAAGGGATCCTTTCAGCTTATAAACCAGGAGGGGAAGAGGACATCTCAGAGCATAACAAACTTGCCCTTTCCATCCCAGGAGACTTTGGTGTAACACATTTTGAGATTACTTGTGGCATGCCTTCTCTGGGATAGTTCCATTACCATAGAACTATTATTCCAATTTCTTTGATTCAGTTAAAAAAAAAATCTTGTATTTTTGAGCAAAACTAAATGTATAGTAACCTTCTAGGAACGGGAATATAAAAGTAAGGGAAACCAACATGTATGAAACAACTATTACCACCTAGGTGCCATGTTTTGTGCTATGTGCATTTATATTAAATCTCAATCCCTCCCTACAGTGTATAGTCCAGACCGAAACTACAAAGACTATTGCTTTCCTTTTGCACAAGGAGGCAGTATTGAGCAAACCAAGAAAAATGCATTCCGGTCTTAGCTCAGCGGCCACTTGTTAGTGGAGTCACCACTGGAAATCCATTTATTCTCTCTGTGCTCTGAGGATAAATTTGTATAATTTATCAGAGAGGATAAATTATACAAATTTATCATTTGTATAATATGAAGAGGGATACTGTTCAGGACTAGGATTATTATGAGATTAAATTAGACATCATAACAGAGTAGGGTACAGGGAAGTTACTCAATGACTGTTATTTATTTATTTATTTCCATATGCTACTCCGGGAAAAATCTCAAAAGAAAAGACAAGATAAACTCATGCAAAAAATGGAAGCATAAAATCACTCAGTTTCGTAACATTATTTATTGATATTATATATATTTAGATAGCATAGTATATAGCATGTAGCAGAGAAGCTTATCATTACAGCAGTACATAGGTAGCACAAACACTGAAAGAAAGAACAGTTAGACGAGGGAAGGATCAATACTGAAGTCATAAGGAATGACAATCACTTTGTAAGATAACATTTATTTTTATTTTTATTTATTTTATTTCATTTTAGTAGGCAATATATCCACATGGCTCAAATACCAAAAAGCTTAAAAGTTCACAAGGGGTTGTTTCCCCCACATCCCTAACTTTTAGGCCACCGGTATCATTAGCTTCTTATCCTTCCTGAAATCCATTGTGTGTTTATAAGCAAATATACATGAATAATCTTTCTTATCATTTCTGCATTCTTTCTGGACAGTTATTCATATTGCTATTTCTCTTGAAATATATTTTAAGGATTATTATATATCGGTATATATAGCCCTTTTTTATTTTTATACTAGTCTAATATTCTATTGTATGCATGCATTATAATTTATTAGATCTCTATTGAAGGATACTTATTTCATTTCTAACCTTTTTTCCCAGCAGCAAAAATGCTATAGTGAATAATCATGTGCATATATCATTGCACATGTATGTGGAAGTATCTATAAGTTAAATTTCTAAAACTGGGTTACTGGGTCAATTCTTGTGCATTTCTAAATTTCTAAATTTCTAAATTTTGTGCATTTCTAAAGTTGATAGATAATGCCAAATTATGCTCTGTAAAAATTGTAATTGACTCTTGCCCCAAACATCTTATGAAAGCACTTGTTTCCCTACAGCTTTTCCATCCTAATGCTTTTCAAAACTCCCAGATTTTTACCAATCTGACAGAAGAAAATGGTATCTTAGTGTAATTTAAACACACATCTCTTATATTAGGAGAGAGGTTGAACATTCATTTCCATGCTTAAGAGTTATTATAATATCTTTTATGGAAAAATTTTTTTTGTGAACTTTATTCTCTTTTCTATTGTATTGTTTATCTATCTTTTATATGTGCTTCAATTATATTTCCAAGTTTGTCAGTTGTCTCTTAACTTTGTATATTGTGTTTCTTTCTCAGGCAGATCTTTTTTGTTTTTCACATAATTAAATTTTAAATACTTTAAACACTTAAAAAAATCCTTGAATTGATTTAGAATTTTTATTCCAATAAGATTTGGGCCCTTAGTTCTCTTCCACATCTCTCCCAACTCTATATGGACGAAGTCCCCAAATGATTTTTCTGCTGTTTTCTGACTCTGTTATAGAGCCAGAGGTAAGGGCCACTTACTCCTTTCCATGCGTTTTGGTTAATACTGGGAGTTTAATAAATATTAAATGGATGAATCGAAGAGTGGATAAAAGGGTAAAGGAAATGCTGAGTTACTGAATTCAGGACGTGATGATGATATGTGAATCCACAAAGCACAGACTAGACGTTTTTGGATTCAGTGTATGTATGCATTGGTCAGTGAGTTAATAATGCAGTATATATCATTCACTTTGTGAGTGGTCATTAAATGTTAACAGTTACTGTACAAGCAGTAGAATAAAGGGAGAAAAAGAAGAGGAGGGGGATAAACATTTGGGACAAAAACAAACAAAAAAGCTTCAGAATCTTGGATAGCACCAGGGTAGGCAGCCCTAGGACAAATCATGAATAAAAGATTAGCTCTGGGACTAGGTCCTTCCCCTTTTAGCCTGGAGTAGAGTGCCATTTTTCATCTGTAGAACTGAGGGCTGTTTTAAGCACCCCTTCTCCTCCATAATTGTGGATCCCAACTTGTTCCTTGCAGACTTTTTCCTTTGTCCTTTTGCTCCAGATCAATTTCCAGGGTAATTATGTTTTCTATAAAACATGCTTTGCCTCATACTGAACACACATGTCCTGTTTTTGGCTACTTGACTCTGGGAAGTGATCTGATAAACAAATCATGCTAAGATGGTAATGACTCTTACTAATTTATATATGTTAATCTTTAAGTCTGAAGAATAAATCTCTTATAAAAAGGTTTTAAATCATAAGAAAGTTGACAATGGATTAATTTTGAGCCTGAGGAATTTGTTTCCCAGGTTCCCAGGATATCTGGCCCCAATAAGCATCATTCTTACTTGTGGTAGCTGTTATAGATAGATGAACTAAACAAGGATCTTTAAACTGAAGAGAAAATGAAAGAAGTCCCACTGTAATAATGCCCCTTTGTAATTTTAGCATCATGAGGAATTTTGGAATGGAGAAAGCATGCCAGAACTCAGGACTATCAGTCCCTATAAAGATGTCTCTGATACCCTTATGGCATCCTACAGCTTCTGCTATCAATTCTTCTCAAAGGCCAGCAGTAACTAGCTCATAAAGCACGCTAATTCTGTGTTTTATTTCATCAAATCCCTTTTTAGGACCCTTGACCATATGTATACTTTTTCTTCTCTATTCCTGTCCCACAAGCCAGGAAGTAGGATTTAACTCTGCCTTCATAGAGTAGCTCAGAGCATGTCAAAATCATCCTCAAGAGTCAAGACATTTATGTGTATTTAAGTTGTTAAATGCTCACCCTGGTAGAAGCCATTGCCTCAACCTTGTATGACAGTATTCTGTTTACTCTTGCTTGATGAATGACACCAGTGGGAAGGGATGTCTATGGTCTTCACCAGAAAGTGAAAAGAACTTTCCAGAAGGAGCATCTGATCGTGATGCTGACAGATAAGTACAGACACATTTGTATTTTTTTCTTAGATAATTCCAAGAGAGGGGATAGGGAGTGGGAGAATGTCAGGGTGTCACATACAGATTGTCAGAAAAACTAAAGTAAAGTTTTTTGTGGAGCTTTAATACGTTGAATGACTTAAGTGTTGAAAGAAAGATTGATGGTTATAGAATATTAAGAAAAAAAGTAAGCAGTAGGAATGGACCCTGAAGGTAGAAAGGAGAAACTAACATCTAGTGAATGGCTGCCATATGCCATGCTCTGTGCTGTTTTTTTCCATGTACACTAACATAAATAATTATCACAGTCTTATGAATTAAGCACTTTCTATTTATCGTAGTTGAGGAAATTGAGGTTCTGACAAATTAAGTAATTTTAAGTATCATTATTAATGCACAGTAGAATAAATTAGTCTCATTCCAAAACCCATCTCACTATTCCATCTTTGTCTTCCCACATTAGACACTCTTATTTTAAAGGTAAGCTAACTTAAACCCAGGAAAATAAAGTGTCTTTTTCTCATTTAGCAGTCCAGAGCAGCAGGAAGCCAGAGGGAGAAGGCAATCCTTTCGTCTTCTTCCTCTATCCTTCAAGTTTTTAATGATATGTTTTGATCACCTCAGAGATTTTGCTGTTAACATAGTTTGAATCTCCTTATGACAGATTTCTTTAAGTGATATACATTTAATGAGTTGATAAAATTGTTGCAATTTGGAGCCTGGATGGTTGTACAAGGTATGGAGGGTAACCACTCCAATAATTCACTATTCACAAGTCAATATGCAGAGAGCTTGATTGGGACCCATGTATGTGTGTGCCTGTGTGTCTGTACATGTGTATGTATCTATGAATGTGAGAGACCGAACGTAAGTGATTTTTTTTTTTTTTTTTTGTCTTCCATTGATTTCTGCCATCTAGAGCACTCTGCACATCCTGGGAAGCTTGAGGAAGTTAGTGGTCCATGAATGATGCTCTAAATTCCCAAATGAGGTTCTCTCTATTGGAAATGGTAACAGTAGCTCTATCAAAAGTATACTAGGGTTGCAGCCTCATCATTGCTGTCATAACATCTTTTGAGTCAAGGCATGCTCTTTGAACTTCCTGTCTAAAGCTGGTATTTGGAGATAAGCTTTTGCTATGTGTCATCAAGCCAGGGACTCCCAACACAGAAAGGGAATTGTGCTTTCCATAATGACCAGCATGAGAGTAATAGGGAAATGTAGAGCCAAGCCACTTTGGGAGAGCCCAGATTCCTCATGATTTCCTGGGTGGGGATGGGGGGTGGGTGGATGGGGGGTGGGTGGGTAATGGTCTCTGTGGTCTAGCCATGCCTGGACTAGAGTTGCTCAAAGGAAAAGAAAGGCTTCAGGGATAGAAGCATTTCTCAGTAAAACCAGCATCTGTGTTTCAGAATGGTATAGAAGAAGTGGTTTTGAACTCATAGGCAGGAAATTAGCTTTACAATCCTGGCTTTGGCTAGGCCAGTAATGTACCATGTTGATCTTTGGCTAATGAATTAACTTGTCGGGACCTCTATTTTCTCGTCTGTGAACAGAAATAATACTATCTGATTTACTTCTTCCATAGAATTATCTCAAGCATCAAAAGAACTCACATGCATGAAATTGCCTCAAAATATTAGTGTCCCTATATGTCCAAAAGATATTTTAATTATAGGGACTAGTGTTGCCCTCCCTTCATTTATCAGCAAAGTCCTCTGAATTCTTTGCTCCTTATAACTCCCCCACTGCATTCATCAGAGTTATGAGATGGCCCCCAAGATTCCTACTCTTGGTACATCAACCCTAAGTGGTCCTCTCCCCTTGAGTATGTTTAGGAACTATCATAACGATCAGAGAGTTATTACTGTGATTATGTTAGCTTATGTAACACTCCATCTTAACAAACCTGGATGGAAAGTCTCCTGCTGGCCTCAAAGATGCAATCTTCATGAGTTTCACAGCTGCAAGGAAATGAATTTTGCCAACAACCAAGTGAGCCTGGAAGAAGACCTTGAGCCTCAGATAAGACCCCAGTCCCAGCTGACACCTTGATCTCAGTCTGACCAGAGACCCCAGCTAAGTCCTGTCCAGACTTCTGACTTATAGAAATATAAGACAATAAATAGATATTGTATTAAGCTGCTAATTTTGTGGTCATCTGTTGTACAATGATAGAAAAGTAACATACTCATTTATTCCTTCTTTATTCATTTCTAGGGCCACCAAATAAATTCCAAGCATCTTCTTTTATCTAGACTTTTCCATGGTCTTCTTGGAGCCAGTCTTTCTTCTTCTCTCTACCTCATCTCCTGGTAATCTATTCAAGATTGACACATGTGACTACTATGCATTGTATATACTTGATTTTACAGTACAGGGAGTACTTTTTCTTGTGCTCACATTTCTGAAATAGGGTTATGTCTCATGATGGATGTGTGTGTTTATTGTTGTGTTCATTTTCTTCCCCAAAAGCTCTTATTAAATTGATGATGTACCACAAATGGCTATCAGACACATGAAAATATGTTCATCATCACTAGCCATCAGGGAGATTCAAATTAAAACTACATCGAGATACCACCTGACACCAGTTAGAATGGCCAAAATTAGCAAGACAGGAAACAACGTGTGTTGGAAAGGATGTGGAGAAAGGGGAACCCTCTTACACTGTTGGTGGGAATGCAAGTTAGTGCAGCCACTTTGGAGAACAGTGTGGAGATTCCTGAAGAAATTAAAAATAGAGCTTCCCTATGACCCTGCAATTGCACTGCTGGGTATTTACCCCAAAGATACAGATGTAGTGAAAAGAAGAGCCGTCTGTACCCCAATGTTTATTGCAGCAATGGCTACAGTCGCCAAACTGTGGAAAGAACCAAGATGCCCTTCAACGGATGAATGGATAAGGAAGATGTGGTCCATATACACAATGGAGTATTTTGCCTCCATCAGAAAGGATGAATACCCAACTTTTGTAGCAACATGGACGGGACTGGAAGAGATTATGCTGAGCAAAATAAGTCAAGCAGAGAGAGTCAAGTATCATATGGTCTCACTTATTTGTGGAGCATAACAAAGAACATGGTGGACATGGGGAGATGGAGAGGAGAGGGAGTTGAGGGAAACTGGAAGGGGAGATGAACCATGAGAGACTATGGACTCTGAAAAACAACCTGAGGGTTTTGAAGCGGTGGGGGGGGGCGGGGGCGGTGGAAGGTTGAGGAACCAGGTGGTGGGTAATGGGGAGGGCACGTACTGCATGGAGCGCTGGGTATGGTGCAGAAACAATGAACACTGTTACGCTGAAAATAAACAAAACAAAACAAAAAGTAACAAAATGGAAACAATGAAAAAAAAATTGATGATGTACCTTATCAATTGGTGGTGTCTAAGAATTGAGGAAGCCTGATAGTTCAGTCTTAAAATTGACTGTGTAGCACTAAATAACTTCTAGTGAGAGCCATCAGATGCCTTCTAGGAGGAGAAAAGTAGATTCCCTTCTCATGAACCTCTTCGACAGCATCAGTAGTGACATGCATGGGTTCCCAGGGTTTGTTCAGGAAGAAGCCACCATAGGCAACGATGGGATCTGGCATACTTGCATTTGGTTTCCTCCTTTATTGCTCCAGGTTGGTGGCACCCAAGACTCCTCTTTGACACCAATAACCTGCATCCCTAGTACAGACTATGCCTTGATTCCCAAACAGTGCCACAGATGATGACACATTTCTTTGATTTTCACATTTATCCTGTCTCTAACCTACCAGACAATCTGACAGTTGGGATCCTAAGGCGTCCCCTTCATTCCCTTACTTAAGCCTTGGTTGGGTATATCTTAAGCGTAAGAGAAGCAGCTATGACACAGGAGCCAGAAGGCTTGAATATTATTCATTAGTGGTATGACCTTGGGAAGGTCACGCCTCCTGTGGTTTTGGTTTTCTCATCTGTACATCTAAGCCCAGGCTGATCTTTCACCTGCTTATTTCAAATCTCCCCCAAAGCTGTAGCAGAGTATGGGTACTACAAAGGAGTCAGTCCATGCCACCAAAGCCTTAGGGCATTCCTTGGTATCCTAACAGTGAGGTAGGGAGAGGCCTGAGCTCCTTATCTATCCTGTTGGTTTTAGCTAACAAGTGAGAGAGCCATAACCCAGATTTTCTACAGCACATTTTCCTGCACATCCAGACTAACTGACATCCTTCTGTCTCCAAGTTCATTCCTGCAGATGTTTCCAATCCTCATCACTTTATCATAATTGTTATGATAAGCATTTCTGCCAAAATGATAGTAAAAACTCCATTTTCCCGAGCAAAATTAACAACAAAAAGTGTTCATGGCTTGTGCAACCTGGTTATTAAGCTGTAGAAGGAATTGACTACAGCTGTGGAATAAGATATAATTAAAATCTGGGGCCCTTCACCACGTATCTGGTTTGTGCATTTGCAGTGTTGTAGATACATGAATTACTGGGGCTGACCAGCTCAAGCTGTCAATTGGGAACCTGTCCATCTGACTGTCAGAGAGAAAGAGAGAGAGGGAGAAGTGAGTACATACATTCAGGAAAGTACAACAATAACTTGGGTAAATATGTTGGGCAGAGAGTGGGGAGAAATACCCTCATTACGAGCTCCAATTCAGATCTGCCATCAGCTGTGTGATCTTGAATGAGTCATTTATCTCTTGAATTCTTATTGTAGGGAGATATACCAGGAAACAGAATATAGGGATAATAGAGAGAAGGTAGTATATATATTATTCTTAACATGCTTGGCTCTAACACTATTAGTTGTTATTCTACTTGTACAAGGTAGAAAGGACAGGTCTAATATGAAAAACGTGGAGCCATAAGAGAAAAAAAATCACAGATTCATTAGAGAAAGAGAAAACTGATGAAGACAAAGCCAGGAAATACTAAATACTTCGTGGATTTAGACTTCAATTGGCCTCCTGTTTTTCAATTTATATGGATATTACTATCTCATTAAGTGCTTTTTTCCCCCCTAAATGATCATTTTTTATTAAGCTTATATAAAAAATTCTTATGTTCTGAAGCCCTTGGCTGGGGTATTAATTATAGTGGATTTTTTTGTTTGTTTTTATCACTGACCTTTGTTTGTCCACTTAACCCTATAGGCATTTCTAGACGCAGTTGTATCTTCTCACCTTTTAAATTCATTTCAAATAGAAAGTATATATGTGTATTATGTATTTTATGAGTCTCAAGACCTCAACAGACATTCATAGTTTTAATTTCACTTATATACTATAGATCTATTGGAACATGCTGGTGCTAAGTGAAAACATTTTTAGAGCCTGGCGTGTTTACCTTAAATCACTCTGAGACCATGGACAGTAGGTCACAGATGTGGCTCTACTTTGAAGCTATGACGTGGGATAGGGAAAAAAAAAAAAAAAAAAAGAAAAGAAAAGAGTGGCCAGCAGGGGTCTGGAACCCAAACACCTGCCATCCTTGTTAACCTGCTAGAGGAAGCTGTCCTTTACAACTGAAGGCTGGGCTGAGAATTAGAGGTTCATTTTGTCTCTCATGGAGACCATTCCAAAGTACTTACAGTAGTTTGGCCACATGTCCATTAGTTTAGCTACTAAACTCCCAGATAAGTCCCATCCTTCATAGGGTCCTTCTTATGAACCCTCTAGCATTCTGTCCTGTTATGATTTGCTTCAATGCTAGACAAGCTATGGGGAGCGAGGTGGGTTACTTGTTCTCTCAGGGCCTTTGTTTCCCTAACCGATGACTGTCAGAATGGACTAGATGATCTCCAAGTTTTCTTCCCATAATGAGCTGTCATGCTTCTTAGACAGATGTTTACAGCTGTGGCCAGATTCTAATAGAATTACAATAAATAAGAAATAATACTAGATTTCTTCTTGCAAGCATTTCATTCAGGTTTTCAAAGATTGAAATTAACTCCTGCCCTAGCTGTGGCCAGATTCTAATAGAATTACAATAAATAAGAAGAAATACTAGATTTCTTCTTGCAAGCATTTCATTCAGGTTTTCAAAGATTGAAATTAACTCCTGCCCTAGCTCCTCAAGG
Source organism: Meles meles (assembly GCF_922984935.1). NCBI lineage: Eukaryota > Metazoa > Chordata > Mammalia > Carnivora > Mustelidae > Meles > Meles meles. The sequence goes on along the minus strand of NC_060067.1, from coordinate 167,861,621 downwards.
TAAAGGCAGGCAAATCTGAAAAGGGACAATTAAGGGAAAGTGTGAAGGGCTGCTGATATACCCAAGGGCCTGGCCCTGTGCTTGGTACTGCCCCAACATTATCTCATCTGGAGGCACATAGGACAGTGCACAGGCTCTGGGTTCCAGCTGCCTGGCTTCAAACTCTAGCTTCAATATTAATTATCCCTATGGCATTGGGGAAGTCATCTAACCACTCTGCAACCCAGTCTCTGTATCTATAAAATGAATTAAGAACACTGTTATTATGAAGTTATTGTTAGAAGTTAAATATATTTATACATGCAAAATATATAGAAAATAAATTGATACATAATGAGTGCTAAACAGAAGATACTATTATTACTAATATTCATTCTTAACCACATATATCCTTCACAAGTATGGAAACTGAGTCCCAGAGAGGTTGGATTCACCTAGCCAGTTAGTGGCTGAACTGGGATTCATACCCAAGTTTATCCAGCTTCAGAGCCCATATTCTCTTTTCTATGCAAAAATGTTTCAGAGATGAGGGTCTAGAACAATTGTCTTCCCTCTTGATTTTGACTTATCCAGAGTCAACATGAACACAGATTAAAGAAACCTGAGACTCACTGTGTAGTTTCCACATGTAGGCCCCTGTTCAAGAAGGTGGCCTTGATCCCAAGACTTCATTGCTTTCTTGTATGCCACTCAGGAAGCCAGGCTGGAGCAGAAGGTGTTCCACTTGGCTTCAAATGGTAGCTTCCTGCTGGCCGGTGTAGGAGAGGCAGACACCATGCTTCCTCTGGAGCCAGACACTCATCATGGAAAAAGGCAACTCAGCCTCTCAGAGTCTGGGCTTCTGCATCTAGTAATGGGGTCTGGCCTGCCTACCGTGCAGTCTTATGGCTGGGGTGGCATAACACCTCCACTTTAGGTTTCCTGGCACATCGTACAGGACTTCTCAGCTCGTGTTCATTTTCTTTCTGCCGTTCCCTGTCTTTCTCCTACTGCTGCTTGTGCCCATAATTCTTCTCAACAATCTAAAACTGGGTATCTATGATCTTCCAACTATTGCTGTATTTTTATATATAAAAATAAAAGCTTATCGAGGTTTGTAATTGCTCAGGGATTTCCCTCCTTTGAAGCCTCTTTGGGTAACCAGAGTCTCTCTGGTTTCTCTCATACAGATTCTGATGTTAACATTTTAATAACACATTCAGAAGTGCGTTGTTTTATGAATTCTAATATAGATGGAGGTTCTTCCCAAGAGATATTTTTAAAGCAGGTGTTTTTAAGTAAATGTCTCAATATCCACCTGCATATTTCCGTAACACAAAGCCATTTTTTTCTTCTAGACTTGAAACTGGCCTCTAGTTTTCAGGAAGTTCTGAGTAGTCACCTGCCTTGTTTAACCTTTCTTTGCCTTTCTCAAGGAGCTAACTGCACTCTGAAAGTCCTGTGTGTGTGTATGTGTTTGTGTGTGTGTGTGTGTCTGTGTCTGTGTCTGTGTTTGTGTGTGCGTGCGCGCATGCACGTTGTACAGTCAGAAAAGTTGGTCCACAGCTTTATGTTGACCTCCTCTCTCCGACAGTCCTTGAAGAAAAAGTAGCTGTAACATCTATGGAAATATTTTTGAGATAATGTGCAGTGGTTAACAATCCATGTGCCTATTTTGTTGGAATTATCTGCCTCCTTTATTGGTAAATTGTAGGGTTTGCCTGATCCAGGGGAAGTATCTGGTCTTAACTCCTTAAAATGGTCATATGACTTTGACCTAAGGGCTAATGGGACAGTGTGCTGTTGGGAAACCAGAGTGTTTTCTGGGGAGGGGGTAGGGAAGAGAGATAACCGCTGATCCTAACAATTTTTCAGACTGTTGTGTCTAAGAGACTCTCTTTGTTAATGGAGATGTTAATAGGGATTTCTCCAAAGTTGTGGTCACAAAATCTGGGATCATACCCTTCCTCCAGCTCCATTTGGGGTGTTGGGATATCTGTTTTTTGGTGTTTTTTTTTTTTAAGATTTTATTTGAGAGAGAGAGAGAGAGTGAGAAAGAGCACAAGTGGTGGTGAGGGGTGGGCAAATGGAGAGGGAGAAGCAGACTCCCACTGAGCAGGGAGCCTGATGCAGGGCTCAATCCCAAAACCCTGGGACAATGACCTGAGCTGAAGCTAGATGCTTAACCAACAGAGCCACCCTAGTGCCCCAGGGTATCTGTTTATAGATGAAGCACTTTTAGGTTGTACAATTAAGTACTACCATTTTTAAAAAGATTTATTTATTTATTTCAGTGAAAGAGGAGAGAGAGCATGAGTGGAAGGGACAGAAGGATGGGGGGAGAGAATCTCAAACAGACTCCACACTGAGTGTCAAGCCCAGCTCCATCCCATGACTCTGAGATCAGGACCTGAGCTGAAACCAAGACTCAGACACTCAACTGACTGCACCAACCAGGGGCCGCAGTACTGCCTTTCCTTCACCAGCATTTCCTGAAGTTATTTCAAAAGGGAGCCCATTTCTTGGTGCACACATTGTAGCATGAGGTAGAAGGCAACTCCCTAGGACATCAATTGTGAAGCACTGATAAAGGACTGATGAATCCTCTGGAAAGGATCCTGGAAACTAGGCTCATGGCACTTTAGAGGAGACAAAAAGCAAGTACGTCTTGTCTGTGAGATCATAGAGCCCAAAGGAATAGAACATTAGGCTTAGGAAAGACTCCAGTCAGTCCAATTGTCCTGGCCTGGTAAGGAGAAGAAGCTGTGCTCAAGGCCCTCAAGGAAACAGTAGGGGAAAGTGATGACCAAATCCCCTGTCTCCTATCCCTTGCATGTGGTGCTGCAAGACGCCAAGCTACTCTAGTCCAGAAATGCAGAACAGGGAAAGGGAGAGAGAGTTTTAAAAATGCAGATGGAGAGATGCAGAATAGACAAAAGAAGAATCTTGGGATACTGATTCTTAGACTGGATTTCTGGGGGTGGCAGGGGAATGGCAAGGCTGAGATGCACACAGAACATATTTAACAAGCTTCTGGCAAGAGATATAAAAAGTATCAGAGTACAAGAGACTGTGTCTGCCCAGGAAAAGGGCATGGAGAGAAGGGGATGTAGCACCTTTGGAGAGCTCTAAACACTCCCTAGAGAATCACTTTTGGATCCATTTGTCAGAGATTAGGGAAAAGAAAAAGTGGGCATACTCCAGTTATAAAGAAAAGACATACGGGATTTTTAGATTATAAACAGGCAGGAGAGGGGAATAAGGAATCCTTTTTTTTTTTTTTTTTTTTTTTTGGTGATAAAGCCTTTCTGCTTCAGAACAATGCTGAATGTGCAAGCTGACAAGTAGTGATGAATGCCTTTTTTTTTTTTTTCCCCCAGCACTTTACAGTTTAGAAAGACCTGTGTGGTCTTATATACCCTCGGCAGCACAGTGAGGCTCTCACATACTGTGAGGTGGGAGAAAAACTGGGGAAAAAGCTCACTACACAAAGTGAGGAAGGGAAGGAATGATCATTTGGGTTTCATCAGTTTATGAAAATGGATACGTGCAGTATACATAGAACAGTAAACACACAGACTGAAAGCAAACTGCATGGGTTCAAATCCCAGTTCTGCCACCCAGTAGCTGTTGACCTTGGGCAGATTGTTTAACTGCTCAGTTTCCTTGAATGTGTGATGAGGAGAATCACAGTACTGACTCTAGGAGTTTTAAGATGACATATTTTTATACTGTGTAGAAGGTGCTTGACAGTAAGAGCTAAGTAAATGCTTGGGGGAAAGTGGAAAAACTCCTATTAGAAGGTAAATTCCTGCATGTCAGTTACCTTGTATTTGTAAATAGCATTTGCCGAGACAATGTATTTATTGTTTAATCCATTTGAAGGTAAATACTTTTGGAGTTGGTTTTATATATACACATATGTATCGTGTGTGTGTGTGTGTGTGTGTGTGTGTGTGTGTGTATTCCAACAAAGGAAATAATTAAATTAGATGGTTTAACCTGAAGACTGGAAGATGCCTTCATACTATCTTAAGACCAAGAACACTGCCTCATTTTCCAGTCCTTGGGGAAAAGGGAGAGGTTTGTGGACCTCGGCACCAGCACCTACCACAGAACATCACCTGCCTGCCTGCACTTTGGACTGTCAGTTATCTCAAGACTTAAAAGTCCTGGTCCCAGGTTTGCCTGGTCCCAGAGAAGGCTCTTACTGCACACCTGTGCATGGCCTCAAGGTGGAGCCTTAGCCTGTTACTGAGACTCTGTTTTCAGATCACAGCACCCTCTGTTTCTCCCCACCTTCCCTACCCCTCCGACCCCTGCCCCCAGCCCTTACTTGGGAGCTCACAGATTTGCAAGCTCAAAGACAGAGCCAGAGTATCCCCAAGCACATCTGACCCAAGTTGCTTACTTTTTGAATTCTTGCAGGTCTTAGCTTAACTTGATGCTTGGCACATGGAGTAAACTCTGTATGAGGCAGATTTTTTTTTTTTATTTTTTTTTATTTTGGCTCCTGGTGCCTTGTCTCCCAAAGGGCAGAGCAAAGACTGTCTGGCTTAAACACTCTGCGAACCAAGAAGTGTAATGAGTGTGCCCAGGGGCAACCCCCAAAACCCCACCCCAAGGCCTGGAGTGCCCCAGAGCATCTGGATACAATGGCTGTCCTCTGCTTTTGGCAGCAAAGCTTCAGGAGAGGCAGAAGAGGAGGACGTCTGAGTGACAATAAGTCCTCTGAGCTTCTTGAGAAGGGCTAAGTACAGTAATTTGTTGTAATGACTCAAATTTAAAACAATAACCCAGAGGCATAATAGCACGGGCCAAGAATACCTACTGCATGTGATGGGCTGTTAATGGGAAGTGAACGGTTTGATTTGGTGGCAGACAATCTTCAAATGGCTTTCACTCCGGATGTGTACTCTGCAGCGTGGAGAGCTAAGTTTGCTATCAGGGTTAATTTGGACCACTTCCTCTCTGTCTGCCGAGAGCCATTCTCCTGATGGAGGCCCCTTTACTGCTCCGCTATCCCCATGACTGAAAGCAAATTTCTGAGGCTTCACTTCTGTGATCATTTTCTCTTGTTTTGTTTTGTTTTGTTTTTTCTTCTCCCTTCATCTCTCTCTTAGAGGAGCTGCTACTTCAGCACTGCTTCCCTAAGTGGGTAATGGGGAATAAATACACTGTAGCTATAGGACCTGCACCTGCTCGGGTTGATCAGTGTGAGACACAGTCTGGAAATCTGCCCAGACCTGAGACAGACCTGGCCGGCCATGCCCAAGGCTTTCATTTCGCTGATAGCAGGTGGGCCCAGGGAGACAGTGACTTCTGTAAGGTCTCTCTGATGCCAAAGAGAAGGGCTGGGACTGGACTCCTCACTTCACTCCTTCTCACCTCTTCTTCCTACACACACCTCACCTTCCTCCCCCACCTCTAATCACATTGACTAGGCACACAACTCATTCCCAGCACCATGGGAAAATCAGGGATGAGAGTGCCTCACAAAGTCTAATGATTCACCCAAGGAAATCGGTCTCTCCTTTCCTTATTAGACCTCATTCTTCCTTCCTGGTACTATCTCCTGTATACCTAGTACAGACCTATTCAGACTTGTGTTACCAAGGCCAGCAGTCTTCCTTTGATTTCCCCTATCACATTTGCCATTTTCTCAGTGTCATTCACTCTGTAAATGCACCCTGTTGTATTCAAGTTCCATGTGAGTGATAGTTAACTTAATGTCTAGCCTTTTAGGGGACTAACCAAGAAATTAATCTCTAAGGATGGAATCCCACATAATGACACATTGCAAGGAGCACACTCACACAGACACACATAGATGTGCACAAATACACAGACACAGACAGACACATAGACACACACGTGCATGTTTTTTGCGGGAGACTTTCACATATCAGCACAAAGAAGACTAGCTCCACTCGTGATTTCTTGCAGGGAAATAAATCCCTTGCTGAGAGTCAACATATGCAATTAAATTCCACAAATAGTCCCTATAGTTGGTTAAATTGTGTCTTCCAGAAAGATAAGTTGAAGTGTTAACTGGGGCATCTGTGAATGTCACCGTATTAGGAAATAGGGTCTCTGGGATATAATTAAGTTAAGATGAGGTCATGCCAGATTAGGGTACACCCTAACCTAACCTAATGACTGGTGTCCTTATGAGAACAAGTGAGGATACAAAGAGATGCATATAAGAAGAATAGTATGTGAACAGGGAGGCACAGATCAGAGTGGTATTCTTTGTTTGTTTGTTTTTTTTTTAAAGATTTTATTTATTTATTTGACAGAGAGAGATCACAAGTAGGCAGAGAGGCAGGCAGAGAGAGAGAGGGAAGCAGGCTCCCCGCTGAGCAGAGAGCCCGATGTGGGACTCGATCCCAGGACCCTGAGATCATGACCTGAGCCGAAGGCAGCGGCTTAATCCACTGAGCCACCCAGGCGCCCCCAGAGTGGTATTCTATAAGCCAAGGAACACCAGGGATTGTTGGAGGCTAGGAAGAGGCAGGGAAGGCTCCTTCCCCTGGCCTTCAGAAGGAGCCTGGCCCTCCCAACACCTTAATTTCAAGCTTCTAGTCTCCACAACTGAGAGAAAATAAATTTCTGTTGTTAAGACACCAGGTTTGGGGCGACTGGGTGGCTCAGTGGATTAAGCCGCTGCCTTTGGCTCGGGTCATGATCTCGGGGTCCTGGGATAGAGCCCCGGATCGGGCTCTCTGCTCCGCAGGGAGCCTGTGTCCTCCTCCCTCTCTGCCTGCCTCTCTGCCTACTTGTGATCTCTGTCTGTCAAATAAATAAATAAAATCTTTTAAAAAAAAAAAAAGACACCACGTTTGTGGTGATTTGTTACAGCGACCATAAGAAACTAATACAATCCCTAAGTACTCATTAAGTGCTAGGCTGTCTCCCAGATGAGTGGTTGAGGCCCCTGTGGCCACTGTGCTCAGTGAGCTTGTCAGGGTCTCTTTGGATGGGTCCAGAAGGCTCAGCTGTGGGTAGGAAGGATTTCACAGTCTTGCGCTTCCCCTTCCTGTTCTTCAGTGCCACCGCTGATGGCATGTCGCCTGCACATCCAGACTTGGGCTCGGAGCCTTTGGATGTAGTGCAGTCTCCATGTTCAAACACTGACCTGTCCAGCATTTTCCTTTGCTCATAGAGTTTGGGAAAATATTTGACTTTGGTGTTAAATAGGCTTAGCTTAGAAGTCTCGCTCCATCACTGAGTAGTTGAACCTTCCACCTTCTTTTGTGTATAAGAGGAATACTCAGACATTGTGAGAAATCTGGGAGGAGATCCCAGGGTAGTAAATCGTAGAGTTGGACACACAGATGGATCTGGGTCCTATCATCTATCCTTTTATACACCACCTGCTAAAGTTGTTACCTTATGCAAGTTATTTAAGTCCTCGGGCTGGCTTCAATTTCCTCACCAATAAAATGAGAATAGTAATAGCATTCCTCTGGTACAATGGCTGGGAATATTGACTGAATTAATACCTAAGAGGTGTTCAGAAGAATTCCTAACAAACAGAGGGTGATCAATAAAGAGTAGTCAACATTGTTATTTTACTGGCGAGAAAACTGCATCACAGACAGGTGACCTGATTTGTTTAAGGATAGTTAAAAGTTGAGCTGGTCCCAGAACTATTCTCAGAGTGACAGCTTCCCTCCACAGTTCCTGGGTTGGTCACTTGAGAGGTTGTGCTTGTTAAGATTTGCAACTCTGAAATCAGACATAAATGCAATTTCAAACTTGATCAATTACTAGTTGTGTAACCTTGAACTTACTACTTAATGTCTGTGGGCCCCATTTTTTTTCACCTATATAAGAGAGAGAATGACCTCATTGGATTGTCAGTATGAGTGAGATTAGAATAAATATGAATACTTAACCATAAACTTGTAAGGACTCATAAATGTTTCTGGCTATTGTTTGTATTTGTTGAAAGTAAGTTCAGCTGTATGTAACTAAGTAATAGTGGCTTTAAAACTCTCAGGCTCATTTTCTCCTGTAAAAAGAGTAGGGAGACAGGCAGTCCAAGAATGATACAGTGGTGTGAAAAAGTCACCAGGGACCCAGGCTCCACCTCTATTTCTGCCCTGATATCTTCAGTATGTGGTTTCTACCCTCAAAGTCGTATCATTCTCCAAGATGATGGCTGGAGCTCTACTTGTCACGTGCACGTAGTTGTGAACAGCACAAGGAATGTGTGGTGAGGGGAGCAGAGCAGGAAGAAGACAAAGACCACTTCTCTGCTAAATCAGCTACCTAAGGAGCCATCTCGCAAGTCAACACTTTGTGTGCATTTCATTGGCCAGAACTTAATCACATGGTCACACCTGGCTGTAAGGGAAGCTGGAAAATGTAGTCTTGTACCCATCCTCAGTAAAATCCAGGCTCCTCCACAAACATAAAAAAGATAGGGGGAAGGCAAGGAGCAGCCTGGGCCAGACTGTCATTATTGTTTTTATAGTTGTTATTGCTAGGTATGAGGAGCCTGTCCCTTAGAAATTTGCAGGTTTTAATGCAGTGCTATGAATGTTTGAAAGATGCATAGTGTGTTGTGAGAGTACTCAGGAGGGAGATATTAACTCCTCTGTCTGAAGGCATCTGAGATGGCTTCTCAGGAGAAGTCTTTAAGGTGAGGCTTGATGTTCAAGAGGTTTGCCCGGATGACAGTGAGGGAAGGGGATTTCTGGTGGAAAGGGCACCACACACACAACTTACTGGTTTTACCAGCCTGCCACATGGTTGCTTGGAATTGTGCTGGGGACAGCGTGGAGGGCAGACACCCAGAGGCTGTCCTGGGACCTCTCTCATCCATTCAGTCTACAGGGCAGATGGTGAGGGGTGCTGAGCCCTGCTATCGATGAAGGTTTCCCAATTCTCCATTCTCATTTCACCAGACAGCAATCTATTTGTTAAATGAAAACCAGCTGGTTATTGAAAGAAACATATTTATTGGGAATTAACTGCCATGTGCAAAATGGGTATTTACTACCAACTTGTCAAACATCAGTGAATTTGTGTTTAATAATCATTTTTTTCAATTAACTCACAAAAAATGCCTCCCATTAATTCTAAATTAAAAGCATATTTGTAAAACTCTAATTCACAACATAATCAAATCTTCTCTTCCAGACTGTTTTTGATGACTAAGTGTTGATGAAAGACACTCAAATGATGTCCTTAGAAATGAACCTTGCTTATATCTATCTGCACTTACAAACTTGGGCTCGAGGACTGTGGTACAGGTAGAACTTTTCTCCACTCACACCCTTCCCAGTTCCTTCCACTCACTCCTCTCTCCCTCATGTACCATAGGTACTGGAATATTGTCATGATCTAAGCTGATAGTTTAACGTTGACTTCTGTCTTTAACTCAGTGGTAGAAGACCTTGAAAAATCTGCTTATCATGGTGCTTAGCTGGGAGTCAACAGGCCTGTTTTTTTCTTTAATATTTATTTTTAAAGATTTTATTTATTTATTTGACAGAGATCACAAGTAGGTAGAGAGGCAGGCAGAGAGAGAGAGGGAAACAGGCTCCCTGCTGAGCAGAGAGCCCAGTGTGGGGCTCAATCCCAGGACTCTAGGATCACAACCCAAGCTGAAGGCAGAGGCTTTAACCCACTGAGCCACCCGGGCGCCCCTAATATTTATTTTTCTAATTGAAGTATGGTTGACACACAGTGTTACATTAGTTTTAGCTATATAACATTGTGATTCGACAAGTCTAAATGTTACGTTATGTTCTCCATCTGTCACCATACAGAGCTGTGGCAATACTATTGACTATATTGCCTATGCTGCACCTTTTATCTCTGTGACTTACTCTTCCATGACTAGAAGCCTATATTTCCCACCTCTCTTCGTGCATTTTGGCCATGTCTCCCACCCCTTCCCCTCTGACAACCAACAGTTTGTTCTCTGTACTTATGGGTCTATTTCTGCCTTTGTTTGTTTGTTAGATTTCACATATAAGTAAAATCATATAGTATTTGTTTTTCTCTGTCTGACTTATTTCACTTAGCCTAATTCCCTTCGTGTCCATCCATGTTGTTGCAAAGAGCAAGATCTCCTTCTTTTTTATGGCTGAAAATAGTCCAGTGGGGTGTGTGTGTGTATGTGTGTGTGTGTGTGTGTGTGTGTTGTATCTTTACCCATTTAGCTGTTGATGGACACCTTGTTTCCTTCCATATCTTGGCTATTGTAAATAATGCTGCCATAAACATAGAGGTGCATAGATATTTTCAAATTAGTACTCTTTTTTTTTCTGGGGGAGGGTCAATACTCAGTAGAGGAATTATGAATCTAATGGTATTTCTATTTTTAATTTTTTGAGGAGCTTGTGTACTGTTTTCCACAGTGGCTGCACCAATTTACATTCCCACCAAAAGCACACCAGGGTTCTTTTTCTCCACATCCTTGCCAACACTTGTTACTTCTTGTCATTTTGACTGTAACCAGTCTGACAGGTGTGAGGTGGTATCTCACTGTGGTTTTGATTTGCATTTGCCTGATGATCAGTGATATTGTGCATCTTTTCATGTGCCTGTTGCCCATCTGTATGTCTTCTTTGGAAAGGGGCCTGGGTTTTAATTGTAATTTTGTTATATGACCTAATCAAGTCATTTTCTTCCTGGGAGTGTTTGTATGAGAATAAAGTTAAGCCAGTTTCCTCACTGCAACATTTCTTAGTGATAGCACTCTGTTAATGTTCACGGAGAGCCTCCAACTGGAGAAGGGATATACTTCCCTTTTATAAACTTCTGTGAACACAGAATTTTGTTTTTCTTTTCATGGAGCATCTGGGCGGATTGATGATATGAGGAAAACATTTTGGCAAAGGCTGGATAGGATGCTTCCCAGGGTCATCTGGCTCTATCATTTCAGGATTTTGTTTCTTAGTTCAGAAATCTGGACTGAGCTTCTGAAGGATGACTGGGCAATATGGACTTCTTTTTACCTTTCCCCAACTTCTGCCCCCAACTCTGGCCAGATCAGAAGCCATATGCAGAGAGCACATAGCATCCTCAGAAGCCCTACCTCTTGTAAATCTCCCAGACTGTGATAGCGATGGAGTGATCTCTGGAGCCTGGCTACTCCTTGCTGCATCCAGCTGCACTTAGCATTCGGCTCCTTGCCTTCCCCAGCACAGCAATTACATGCGCAGCTTGTACCTCGGCAATGTTTAAGTGGTAACAAATACCCAGAGGGTTCATTATCATCCGGCAGTGCAGACGGCCCTTGTGCAGGGCGTGGGGGCACCTTATAGAAGAGGGCAGCGATCCCTTTCCTCGCTTGCTGAGCCATGTGGCTGAACGTATGTCGGCCTTGCAGTGAGAGCAGTGGGCACAGATCATCTGCCTCGGCCAAGCTATCTGTTCTGTTCCCCTCCACATGCTTCAGCAGCACTACAGACATTCCACCCATGCAGCTGGAGGTTGAGCAGCTCCAGCCTGGCTGGAGAGGAGACATCTTGATGTGATTCATGACCAATCAGGGAAGAGCTCCAGAAGCGCCCAGAGGACTTTCTCGAAGGAGCTGGCAGTTGGTGCCCAGGCCACCCCTCTTCCTGGTCCAGGATCATTTAAGTAATTGAGAGAGTGGTTCTAAATTCTCAAGACCTCTTTACATTCTTAGAAGTTCTTAGAGACCTAAAAGACTTTTATTTATGCTGGTTATCTCTGTATTTATTATATTAGAAATTTAAGTGGAGGAAATGGAATCAATTTATTAATTCATTTAAGAATAGCAACAGTAAATTGCTTGCATGTTAACATAAATAGCACACTTTTGATGAAAAATTATTTTCCAAAGCAAACAATAAATACAGCAAGAAGAGTGTTTTGTTTTGTTTTATTTTTAAAGATTTAATTTATTTATTTGACAGACAGAGATCACAAGCAGGCAAGAGAGGCAGGCAGGGAGATAGAGGAGGAAGCAGGCTCTCCGTGGAGCAGAGAGCATGATGTGGGGCTTGATCCCAGGACCCTGGGATCATGACCTGAGCCGAAAGCAGAGGCTTTAACCCACTGAGTCACCCAGGTGCCCCAAGAATGGTTTTGTTTAACATTTTTGCAAATCTCTGTAATGTCTGGCTTAACGGAAGACAGCTGAATTCTCATGTCTGCTTCCATAGGCAATCTGTCGTGATATGATGTTTTGGTTGAAGTATATGGAGAAAATCCAGCCTCACACAGATATGTATTTGGAAAAAGAATGACCTTATGGGGACCCCAAAAGAGTCTAGGTGATGTTCAGGAGTTCTTGGGCTACCCTCTGAGAATGGCTGACCTAGCATATACCTGTGCGGAGGAGATGGGCTGAGCAATTTTGGGTGTAGATGGTCCACACAGCAGAAAGTTGTCACTTCTCAGATCACATGTGCTTCTTTTGCCTGCGCGACTTCTCCGGCCTCCTAGCCTGTTTCCTGAATTCTGTTTTGTTCTTCTGTAAGCATCTTCCGAACAGAAAGCCAGAGTGAGATTTTTAGAGATAAGTTCAATTCTATCATTCCCTGTTTCCCAACTGCTTGCTGGCTCCCCATCACACACAGACTAAGACCCCCAGCTTATGGGGTTGTGTGCACACTGGTCCTTGCCTGAAACTCCCACCTCGTATCTTTGTCTTTCCCTTGCTTGCTTAGCTCCAACAGCAGTGGTCCGTTTTGTCCCTGTGAACACATAGGATCCTGATTTAGGGTTCTCGTACTGTCTGTTCTCTCTCCATGGTGTATACTTCCCTCACATCTTGGCACGTCTTGCCATTTAGATTTCAGATTGAATGTCACCCACATTGAAAGCATTTTATTTTCTTCATCGTCTTTGTTACTATCTGCAATTGTCTAATTATGTTACTTCTTTATGAGCATCTTCCCACACAAGGAGTTAAGTTCTATTGGAGCAAGGAATTTATCATATTCAATACTATTCATTTCAAAACCGAAAATGGCATCTGGCCCACGGTAGATGTGCAGTAAATATTTTTGAAGGTATGAATGAAAGAATAGCTGTACAAAGGAGTGTTTGCCCTGAAAAATCAGACCTATTTTTCATTTCTAGCTTTGTCACTTCCTAGCTGTATGACTTGGGGCAAGTTCCCTGAGTTTTAGTTTTCTCATATGTAAAACACTTATTTCTGATGAGCAGCCCCATCCAGTAGCCCACCCAGAACAAAAGACACTACCAGGAAATTCAAAGGATCCAGAAACTCTGTGTCAGGAACCAGAGTCGAAAAGCACATGTTAGAATAGAATATGCCCCTATCTCTCTCATCATTTAGAACATTACAAGGGTTTTGTGAGTTCTGTGCCAGGAACTGGGGTCAGATATGTGTATATTTATATATATGTTTTTCTGTTATCTCACAATACCACAGGCTGGGTGACTTAAACAACAGAAACTTATTTATCACAGTCTGAAGGCTAGGAAGTCCAAGACTGACATAATAGCAGAACAATGTTTGGTGAGAGCACACTTCCCTGTTTGCAAACAGCCACCTTATTGCTGTGTCCTCACAAAGTGGAGAGAGAAAGATCACCTTTCTGATGTCTCTTCTTATTAAGCACCAGTCCCATCAGGGGTCCATCTCATGACCTAATGACCTCCCAAATATTTTACCTCTAAATACCATCACAGTGGGGTCAGGGCTTAAATATATGGATTTTAGGGAGACACAAACTTTCCACCCACAGCACTGCTGTGTAGGGTTGTGAGATTAGATGAGATCATGAATGTAGCGCACTTGTCACATAAAATCACTCTCTAATTGCTCTCCCTTCCCTGTCTTTCCCTAACCTGGCTTGTCCATAATGCCTCTAGCTCCAGATGACTACCGTGGCTCTCTAGAGTGGAATGTGGATGCCCAGGCTCTGGTCTGATGGAGCTAGAAGGGACTGAGAGATACTCAGTTCATCATGAATTGCATAGATGAGGACACCAAGACCCTGAGAGGGAAAACAAACAACTCATCAAAAGAGGCCCATCTTTCTTTTCCCTGAGTTTCTCTCCTTCCTGGAACCCCTACTAGTGGCATGGCTGAATGGAGACTCAGGACTCCTAACAGAAGGTCAGTGCACTCTCCACTGCTACTTCTGAACACAGCAGAACCCAGGCCTCCTATGCCAAGTACAAGGGGGTAGGTCTTCAAACTGGCTCCTCAGACACATGATCAGAATTAAATGGAACATTTATGAAAGTACTGGTTTCTGGTCTCACTTCAGACCTACTGAATTAAATAATTGGGAGGGCAGGATCCAGAAAACAAATTTTCCAGGAGATTCTGATGCATATAAAATTTTGGGAAAAATTTATATATAAAATTTGGGAAATGAGAATGAAGGAGAAGATGCAAAAAAACCCATAAAAACAAAACAAAACAAAACAAACAAAAACACAAACTTTTTTTTTCTTTCCTGTATGGTCACCACTTTCTCTGTTTGTTTTTATAAATTTTTTATTTATTTTCAGTGTAGTTAACACATACTGTGTTATTAGTTTCAGGGGTAGAATTCAGTGATTCAGCAATTGTAAGAACACCCAGCGCTCATTACATCAAGTGCCTCCTTAATACCCATCACCCAGTTACCCCACTCCCATCTCCGTCCCCTCCAGCAACCCTCTCTATGGCTTATTAAATAGTTATTCAGTAGCTGAACTTGTTGAGAGGACACTGACTTTCAGACAGGGGCCCAGGGCAGAGGGAAACCCTCCTTGGATAGCTTGTTGTCCTGTCCCAGGTCCCTTTCCCTGACAGAGGAGGAAGAGCAATGCACTCGGGCAATTCATACCAGTGCATGTAGCATGGAATGCCAGTGCAGTGTGTGAAAAATCTGTTGGAATAACATCTCCAGCAGCCCTTACCAAATTCTCAGAATCCACTAGAGGAAAAGAAAAAATCTTTTTCTATCATCCCATAAAGTGTCAAAACACAGACCAAAAAGATGTTTTAACTAGCAGCTTGGCTAGAAAACATTTAACCTGGCCCATCCGATGCCTCATTCTTGGGATGGGGAGCAAGATTTGGGAGTAGGGTTTGAACTTGCTTGGAGTTAGCTGACATTCTCTAGCCAGCAAGTGTTTTGGGTTCTAAATACAACTATGCCTGGCTTTTGTCAGGGTGAACGGTTTGATCTGAGAGACAAACGTTCTTCTGAAACATCCCTTGTACGGACAGCAGTCAGCACTGTCCCCAGTGCTATGAGCTTGGAGAGAGTTGTAGTAGAGATAGACAGAACTGGGGTTGAGTCCCAGCTCTCTGCCCATTAGCTTTGAGATCTTAGACAAGTTACTTAATAGCCTTGAGCTTCAGATATTAAAAAATGATAGTAAAATATAACTCACAGCCCAGCAAGTAGGAGATAGGATGGAACATTTGATGTCCCTACACATACCCCAATGCCTGCCATTAGCAGTTGCTCAATTAGTACTAGCTTTTTTTTTTTTTTTTTATATTTTGGCCAATAGTGAAGTCCCTCCATTGCTTAAAGAGTAGTAAGAAATAGAAAAATTATGTGTGTTCCTTTCCCTGGTAGTAGACATGATTTCTGGTTTAGCCTTGTCTTAGAATCATTATGGGACCTTGGGGAAGTCACTGCCCCTTTCTGAGCCCCAGCACCCTCCCCTGGAAAGTGAGAGGCAGTGGTAGTCTCCTTCACTCTAACCTCTGACTTTAGACTTGCAACAGCAGACAGACCAGATCCAACACTGTGACTGGCTTTCCGTCTTGAAAGTCTGGCTCTGTGAATATTTCCTAAGGTCTGTAGGTTCCTCTGTTAAATGGAATCATTGACACTTTTAGTGATTTACTTGGGGTAGGTGGTTGTCTATGAAGTTCTAAAGATACAGAAACTTTAGGGAAGACTAAAAAAAAGTAAGAAGCATCACATAAATGAGGCAATAAGGGTTCATCTGTCTCTTGTGTGGAGCTCTCCCTACCTGAGGCTGGGTGCTGGGCAGGGCACCAGGGGCTAACAGGCAAGCCAGGTCTGAGGGCTCAGCACAGACCCTGGCCACCTTGGTCTTCCACCTCTGAGTGGCTCTGCTCTGCTGTCTTCTTGGGGTCACTCCAGAAAACTTGTGAGGGGCAAGAGGAGGGAAGACCTGAAGGACCAGAAGAGGGACAAGAACCCAAGTTACAAGAAGGGATAAGAATGGAGGAGGAAAGAGGGAGGGAGAAGGGCCAAGAAGGTATGAGGGAAGATGGGAGAGGAAACAGTTCTCATTGTTCTATCTTAATTCTTCCTGGGCATCAGCAAGACCATCACAAGCAGATCAGAACACCTCACTCCGACCTTTTAGCTTGAGTTAAAAAATAATTTCAAGCCAAACTGCAGTGCCTAAATCTATCACAAATGTCAGCAGCCGGGCCTGAAGCCGGAGCTGTGATCTCCCCCATGTCAATAAACCCTTGAAGTCCCTCGCCCTTGGAAACCTGGCTTTCTTCTGATCTGTTGCTTTCTACCCCAGGCTGCCCTTTCATGAGTAATTTCTTTTAACCCAAGGATCTCCGCTGTGAGCCGTAATGAAAAGACTTCTTCTGGACTGAGACTGCTAAGAAGCTGCTGCTGCAGCGGGAGAAAGCTGGGAGAAACACACAATAAATCCAACGCCCCCTCAAGGCTGGTGGAGGCAGCACAGGAGCTGGCGGAGGCCTGGCTATGGGAGGCCCATCACCCCCAAACCAAGAACCCAGGGATTCCTTAGGCGGCCCAGGGAGACACACAGACTCCCAGGCCACTCTTGTTTTGTGGGTGTCAGGACTTCAATGATGGCAGGGAGAAAAGGGAGTGACATTGCCCCCAAGAGGTGGCAATAGAATGAGAAGTTGCTCTGTACACTCCCGTGTCAGGCCCAGGATTTTCCCATGGCTTTAGGGACTCAGAGAAGGGAGTGTGTGTGGATTCTCAGCATGTTGGGGGGCTCTCTGCTGGCCCCTCAGCCTTCTGCCCTCACTCAGCTCAGGGCAGGAAACAGTGCGCTGGAGATTTTGACAGTGCCCATCTGCCTTTTCCCAGAGAGGCGTGGCCCTCCTGCCGGCTATGGACCTCTGGCATCATCTTGTTTTGACAAATGGTGTCCCACAAGGGAGGCTGAGGGGGAGGGGGACAAAATGCAGTCTGGAATGAGCACTTCCCTTTGGGTGCTAGGGCCTTCTCCCGACTCCATTCATGGGGCTCAGGTTGATCTTGTACCTGTTTTTGGAGTGTCTTCTGACTCCAAAGGGGGAGAATGATACTGGAGTTCATCTGAGTTATTTATAAGTGAGAGTTTTATTTTCTATAAGGAACCATCAATTTAAGTTGGGTTAAGACACTTGGAATATTTGGGGCCATATTTACAGATGAAAATTCACTTTTGGTTATAAAACTGAACTTACTCCCAGGATGCTCTTCAGGCATTATTTAGGTAGCTCTATATTTACCCATGTAATAACATGTTCTTAAAAAGTTGTATAATGTTTGAATTTGGGTAAATAGGATCATATTTTAATGTAATGGAAATGTTTGTTGCTTAACGTCATTCTGTGGTGAATCATTTTACAGATCATCCTTGTGTAACACAGATAACTCCTCCCTAGTCACCATTTTCTTTTTCCATGTGGTTTTTCCTCAGTCAGATTTGTTTGAATAGCACCTCTATTGTACATGTCAGTGGCCAGTTTCCCCCAGTTCCTAAACAACTAAGACAGAGAGGTGTCAAGTTAGTCACTAGCCTGAGGGTTGCCTGTCCTAGTTGTGTGCTATCTTGGAAGGAGTCTGGACAGAGATTATGGGCACCTTGGTGCTAGGTTCTGAGTCCCTCCTTTATAACTGTCATGTATTAGTGTCTCTCTGAAAATGTTGCTAGCTAGAGTTTAGTTTTTGAAAAAAAAAAAAAAAAAAAAAAAAAAAAAAGTTCAAGGTTAGAATGTGTATCAAATGTATCAAGTGAAAAATACCCCAGATATTACTTAAAAGAACTTAATGTTACCTGTTTTCTTCCTTATGCAGATTAGGGGACCTGAGCATCAGGACAGGAGAATATTCCCACATCAGAACTCTGAGGGAAGTGCTTCTTTCTATTTGTCTCCTTCCTGTCACCTGGTATGAGCAGATATCAATGAACTGGAAGTGTTGGGATGAGAGATGGTTGCCTCCCACTTGGGAGGTCAGCCCAGCTCAGGGAAGCATTAGCTGCTGCTGACACCTGGCTTTGCAAGGCAGGTGTGTGTGTGTGTGTGTGTGTGCGCGCACGTGTGTGCGTGCGTGCACACACACACATGCATAGGAAACTGTCCTCCTCCTTAAAGCAGTGTTTAATTACAGAAGCAGAATGTGAGATTCTGGTCAAAGGTCCTACTTCAAAGTCATCCTCTTAATCTGCAAAAGGAGTAGCAGAGAGACCCTTAAGCTGCCAAAATCTAATAGAACCATAGTGATAAGACAGAAAGGTGGCAGGAGTGAGAGTAATGGGGAGCAACAAACACTTTATTCTACCTAGAGTTTTGGCCTTATAAAAGGATGCTGGTTGTAAAGGGTGTTTAGCACCTGGTATTTATTTGAAGCATGAGCATTTATTGAGTGTTTCTAGTAAATAAGAAGAGGACCAACTGTACTTGTGAAACTTGTGAGACAGAGAGAAATGGAGCCTTTCTGGCTGGAGTAAGTAGAAAAGAGCCATGGAGATGACAGCAGGTAGAAAGGCCTAGAAGGGCCTCTTCCAGAGCCTCTTCCATATTTTCTCTGTGAGAAATAGACCAGGGAAGGAGGGGAGGGCTGTGGGCCAGAGGCAGGAGTTGGGAGATGGGGCTGAGAGGGCACAGGACCACAGCAGAATGCAAATACAATGTTACAGATCCTTGAGGAACAGACATGCAGGATTTAGGAGATGAACTAAAGGAAGAGGCCTCTCCTCTGTCCTGAGTCACAGGTGGCTGAGGTGGTCAGAAGAAGAAAAGGAGTCAGCCAGTCCCAGAGGGTAGGATGCTTCCTTTATCTTCTCAGCAATGACCAGGAGATCGGATGTCATTGTGGCACATGTGCAAAGTGATTAATCTGTCTCTTGGGTTTCTCTGGGCGGTGACAATTGGAGAGTCCAGGATCCTGAGGTTAGGACTTTTCTGATGGTGCCTGGCTGTTGCCACTTGTAGACATGTGCTCCGTTTGCACCTGTAATCACATGCCTCTGGGCTGGGAATGACTCTCGATCCCTCCCTGGCCTGCATCAACCGCAGAACTTTTGTTTTGTTTGAAGGAGGTGAGAGGAGTTGTCCAGGTGGCAGAGGAGAGAGGAAGGGAAGAGAAAACATCACACCGACTTCCTGCCCTACTTGTTCGGGGGGTAGCTGAAGGCCCCTGGGAAGAGAAGGGTTAGAGCAAGAAGCAAAGAAGTACATTTTCAGGAGAGATCTGGAAGCTGTCTCAGAGGGAAAAGAAGGGCAAAGTGGAGCGTCGAGTCAGGGAAAGGCTCTCAGCTGTGGCAGTGATGAAGCTCTTTAGTGGTTTCCCTGAGAACAGCTTCTTTCAGAGAGAAGGACATTCTTGGGGACTCTGCCCGTCATACAAGTCTCTGAGCAAGGGTGGATTTCCATTTGGGACCTCCAGAAATTCTTGGGGATGGGGTGAAGTGGGGGACTAGGAACTCCATGTTATTGTTTTTTTTTTGTGACTTTATTTCTATCTGCAAGTTAGTAAGAACTTGGTGACATATCACTAATGATACCTTCATAAACATGATTTTTAGAAATTCACAAGTTGTGGCTTCATTTTAAAGGCTTTGACTAAGGAAGGGTGTACACCTTTGTTATGGGTATTAACTCAACCAATGCTGCTTGTGTCCCATGTAGGGCTGGAGGCATCCACACCTTATACACCACCCCAGGAAGCAGGCTTGACAGATATTTTCATGCCCTGACACCTCTCACCAGGGCCAAAGATCTTAATTAATAGATAATTAGAAGAAAATGTACACCAAAGCATCACTAATGAATGGGTGAATTCTCCCAAGCCATGGACATTAGGCAGTTACTGTTTAACATCAATAGTCACAAATGTGAGTGCATCCATTCAGATATACTTAGCAAGCATCTGCTATTTCTAATACTAATCTAGGCTTTACAGAAAAGCATAAGTATTATGAAATACTGTCCCTGACCTCAAAATTTTCTTTTTTTTTTTAAAGATTTCATTTATTTATTTGACAGAGAGAGATCACAATTAGGCAGAGAGGCAGGCAGAGAGAGAGAGGGGGAAGCAGGTCCCTGCTGAGCAGAGAGCCCGATGCAGGGCTCGAACCCAGGACCCTGGGATCATGACCTGAGCTGAAGGCAGAGGCTTTAACCTACTGAGCTACCCAGGCACCCCGACCTCAAAATTTTCTAATACAACTTCATTTTAAGGGAAAACCTTAAAAAAATATATGGGCATCAAACCCCTTGAAGGCTATCATTAATTAATTTTCTTTTTCTCATGGGAGTGATATGTATCTACAGACTCTTTTCTTTTCTCAAGTTGGTTTCATTAAGATCAATGGAACCCTTTATATATATATATATAAAAATGTATATATATATATAAATGCATATATATATACACACACACACATATATATACACACACACATACACACACATATACATATATGTATATATATATACATATTTTGGCACTAATGTAGAAATTTTATTTAAATTGTTTTGAGTTTTATGGCACATTACATGCTTGTCAGAACACAACTGCACAGTTTGGATTTTTGACCACATCCTGTCACTTATACCCACAGCAGCTCTGAAAGGAGTATTTGATGAATATATCTGAGCCAAGAGCTCAGAGTCTTTCTCCAAGGCTGATATGTTCACTGATGGGCAGTCCCTCAAACAGCATCATGATCTGCCAGACACAGTCTCCCCAACCTTACCTGCCCCTGAAAAGGGCAGAGGGAAGTTCAGAAAAACAAACAAATAAATGAAACTGCAAACCTCACAAATGGCAGTAAATTTTAATGATTGAGAAAAGACTTAGAAGAATTTTACACATCAGAGAATTTTATGTATTGTTACTTTGTCAACAATCTCAGGAATTTTCCAGACACGAAGTCTGCATCATTTAACTCTATTTGAATATATGTAAAAACGAAACAAGGAAAAAGAACATACAAGGTTTGCCAATTTCCTGACAGAAGACGTCCTCTGTCCAGATTATTCTCACTTCCTTTTGAATGTTCTGTTGGAGAATAGAGAAAATTCTGTGCCTCAAGCAGGGTAAAAGAGCTGGTAGTTGGTCATTACCTCAGGCCTACAGCTTTTGTGCAGGGAAGGTGAGAATGGCGCTCCAGATGTCTATCCCTTTTGAAACAGTCGATGTTACATCAGTCCCAGGAATCCTGGTTTTGGAATGCGAACGTATTTTTTTGAAGTACATTAACTTCAGTTGATGTGACTTGAAAGAATCTCAGTTTCCGCAAGGACTAGACGCAGTGTAAATACTATCTGTGTATTGGTTATCTTTTTTTCAAATGGGAATGAAGGAACAGTGAAATCACCTTGACTAATCTTTGTATCCCAAAGTCCTGAAACTTCACTTGATGGCCGTCACTGAACAAAATAATTTCAATGCCAATGTGTGCTGGGGCGGAGGCAGGGGGTCCTTTCAAATTTGGCAGCTCCTAGTATATCTTAGGGTATATGCTTAAATGAGAGGTGATTGAATCCATATAACTCTCCACTCTGACCACTAACATTTAGAATATGGGGATTCTGTTACATTTCCATCTCATATAGAATCTTGGGGCTTCAAATAGGGTGTCTTCTTTGTTTTATGGCAGTGGGATCTATGAATAGTGGAAGCAGAACAATGATCATTATTATATTTTACTTTTACTGTATCTCAGTATCAGGCTGCAAGTTAGTGTATTAACAATTATAACCAAGGTACAAAGCTTTAGTTAAGCTAACATGTGATTATTTTTCACCAAACACAGCTTAATTTATGAAACTGCCAATTGTTCTTCCAGATACTCATCAGTGGGTACTGTATCATTAGCCTGCTTTATGGTGTTTGTCATATGGTGTGATACCAGACTGCATGCTTAGTACAAACGGATGTATTGTTCATTAATGACATCTATTAGCTCATCAAACAAGTACTTATGGAGCATCAAATTTGTGCCTATGACTAGTTAGAATAACCACAGCTGTTTTATTCTAATTGTCTACATTAGAGTAACTACAGTTACTGTTACTACAGTAGTAACTGTAGAAAATGAATTTTATAGCTTAAAACACTTGATGTTAATTTTTTTGCTCTGAAGTCCGAAATGTTGTTCAGCAAGTGGCCTGCCATGTGGTGATTCAGAAATCCAGGCTCTTTCCATCTTGTGGTTCCACTGCCCACTAGGTTTTCAGACTTCTTCATTTCCAGCTGGCGATTAAGGAAAAGAGGAGACAAAGGCATACTCCACCCACTTCTTAACCAATTCCACCTAGAAGTGACACCTATCATCTCTATTACCACCCTCTTGTCAAGAATTGTCCCACATCCCACCCAGAAATGCAGAGACTGGGAAATGCAGTCTCTCTCTGAGCACTTACAGAGTTAAACTTATTTAATGGGAATCTTCAGGGGATAGCTGGGCATCTAAGCCATAGCTAGGTACTGTTTCAGGTACTACGGATATAGTGGTGAACAGAACCGAACAATATCTGCCCTCATGGAGTGTAAGTTCTTGAGTTTGAAACACTCAGATTCTCCATGGGATAAGACAATAAACAAAACAAAGCAGTGATGAACAGCTAAGGAGAAAAACTAAAGCAGGAAAAGGGAATATAGGAAGCACGGGGGTGGGGTTTGAAATCAGTGTGGTCTTAGAATACCTTGCTAAACAGGTGACATTTTGAGCAAATAACTGGAGAACACAAGGGATCCGATTATGTGAACACCTGCATAAAGAGCATGCCAGGCAGAGAGAATGGCAGGTGCCGGAGGCTGGGGGGATAGCAGCAGAGGAGAGCAGAGAGGTAACCGTCAGGCCAGGTTGTGTTGGGTCATTTGGGCCATAGTAAGGATCTTGGATTTTTTTTTTTTTTTTGGTAATTAACTTTACCAAGGTATAATTTACATAACTTAAATGCACTCATTCTAAATGCACTACTAGATGTGTTTTGATAAATATATATTTGTATACACCCATGTATCCACCAGTACAATAAAAATGAAGAGCAGTTCCATCCACACGCTCCCCACATCAAGAGTTCCCTCATCCCTATTTACAATCAATTCCCGTTTCATCCCTGACCCACACAGCCCCTGACGAACTTCCAGTCATCATAGATTAGATGGCTCTTTCTACTATTTTGTATAAATCGAATCCAACAGTATGTACTCTTTAGGGTCTGGATTCTTTCATTCCACCTAATGTTTTTGCTATTCATCCTTGTTGTTGCTAGTTTCAGTGGTTTATTCTTTTTTATGCTCGTTATAAGGATTCCATTGTGTGGATGTACCACAATTTGTTTAATCTTCCATCTCTTCATAGACATTTCAGTACTGGATAAGTTGGGGCTCTTCGTAGCAAATCTGCTATAAATGTGTGTGCAATTCCTTTTTTAGTGGGCATATATTTTCTTTTATCTTGCATAAATATCTAGAGGTAGAATTGCTGGATCCATAGTGTATGGAACGTGTATGTTTAACTTTGAAGAAACTGTCAGCCAGTTTTCCATAGTGGTTGTGCTTTTGTACAACAAAAGAAAGGATGAGAGAGTTCTACTCAAGCCATACTAGGGTGTGTGTGTAACAGTATCTTACTGAAGTTTTAGTTTGCATTAATCTGATGGCTAATAAAATTGAATCTTTTTATGTGCTCTGGGGCCATTACATATCTTCATTTGTGGAGTGGGATTATTTGAATATATATCTATATATATTACATATATATATTTTATATATATATAGATATATACATATCTATACATATCTGTATACACGCCCATATCTTCATTTCTGGGTGGGACTATTTGAATATATATATTCAAATCTTTTAATTTGGGCATATAGTGTGATTTGAGGGTTAACATTTAATTTTTTAGCGTGGCAGATATGGAGTTTTTCCAGCATAACTTGTGAAAGACTATCCTTTCCTCATTGAATACACTGGCACCTTTATTGAAAATCAGTTTATTACAAATGTGCAACTATTTCTGGACTCTGTTCTATTCTATTCACCTAGAAGTCAATTTTTCACCAACATCACATTGTCTTGATTACTATCATTTATCCTAAGTCTTGAAATAAGTTTAAACCTTCCAATGTAATTCTCTTTTTCAAATTATTTTACTGTTCCAAGTTCTTTGGAACTTGTTAATTTCTACCAAAAAGACTTCTCAGCTTTTAACTGAGGTTGCATTGATATATGGCTCAGTTTAAGGGAGAAATAACATCTTCACAATACTGAGTATCCCAAATCATGAACATAGTATACTTAACTCATCTTTAATTTCTCTCAGCAATGGTCTTTAGTCCTCAGTGTATATATTTTGTTAAACTTATGCCTGTGTATTGCCATAGTCTTAAAGCCATTATTAAAACTTTTTATTTCTCTAATTGTTCATTGCTTACATACAGAAAAATGGTTGATTTTTGAACGCTGATCTTGTATATGGCATCCTTGCTCAATTCATCTATCAGTTCAAGTAGTAGAATTTTGCGGAGTCCTGTATGTCATAGTATATGACTTTTACTCTGAATTGGATGAAGTTAGAGCCAGCAGAGTCTGCTGATGAATCATATGTGAAAGCAGATGTTAGGACTTTAATTTTTGAACATGTTAAGATATTTAAGGCTGTTAGAAAAAAAATCTGCAGATCAGAGAGAGGTCTGAGAAACATACCCATTTGGAATTACTAGCTAATCAGTGATAGTGAAACTGTGGAATTGATTCAGATTATCAACATTTTGAGCTGATGAAGAATCAGCACACCAGTCTGAACAGAAGCAGTCACAGAGGTATGAGGAAAACCAAGAGGGTGGTACCATGGAAGCCAAGAGAAGAACGTGTTCTAATGAGAGTGGTCTACTGTGTCAAATAGTGCTTAAAGATCAAGTGGGATTAGGACCGAGATTGACCCTTGTAATAAGAGGTCCCTGGTTACCTTGACAAGCAGTTTTGGTGGAGCGTAGGGAGCAAGATACTGATTAGAGTGTGTTGAGAGGAGAAATTGGAGGCAATGCCCATAAAGAACTCTTCCACAGAATTCTGCTCAAAGGAAGGAAATGAAGTGAAAGTTGGAGGTAAGTGAGGTCGAGAGAGAGAGAGAGAGAGAGAGAATGTGTTTGTGCTTTTTGCTTGTTTTGTTTTTCAATGGGAGAAAAAATAGCATCTCTAGGTGCTACTTCAAATGATCTAGTAACATCCAGTATGACAAAGGGGAGAGAGGAGAGCTTCTGGAGCAACAGTTTTTAGTTTAGAGGGGCTGGGCTCCAGTACGCAGGGGAGGAATGGCCTCAGCTAGCACAGATGGCTCATGGGCAGTGACAGGAAAGAAAGCAGGGTGGGTACATGCAGGTGAGTGTATAGTTTTGTGGTAGGAACTCATGGAAATTCTTTTCTTACTGCTTTAATTTTCTCACTGATTAAGTTAGGTTGGTTAATTGAGTTAATTGTTGTAAAACATTTAGAATAGTGCCTGGCATGTAGTAAGTGCTATGTAATTCTTTGTTAAATAGATGTCTTTTCCTGGTTTCCCAGAATCCAATCATAGAATTAATGATGATTGAATACAGACTTTCATCTTCTTTGTTTGCGTTCACAGGCATTGAGCTAGAACCGGCATCTGAGGTTGGGGTATTGCTTTGTGCTACCTAGGAGGAGCTGTGATTTTTTTAGGTAACGGCTACATGTGGGTCCCTGTAGCTTCAACCCTGTTTATTCAAAGAATGATGAGAGTCCTTTCTTTTTTCTAGATAATGAATGTTTCTTGAAGCATTGACCTATTGATTTTGGCTAAATAGGTGGACAGAATTATTAGTATTACGAATAAATAATAAAAGCTTTTATATATAGCATATATATACACATACACAATGTCTTATATTCTATATCCTATACATACGCTCTCTCTATATGTGCATGTGTGTGTGTATTCTACATTTACTATGTAAAGAGTATTGTGTTAAGTGCTCAATATTTGTTATTTTATGTAGTATATGCAGCAAACTTATATGCAAGATTGTATCATATACATTTTGCATGTGTGGAAACTAAGCTCAGTGAACACCAAATCACTCAGTAAGATGCCATTCCAGGTTTTCTTACTTGAGTTGTCATGATCTTCTGAATCATGAAGCTCCTACTTCCTCTGCTGTAAGTAAGTTATCATTGAGCAATGGACAAGAGCATGGAGCTGTATATCACGCAACACCGGCTCTTGTTCCAGCTCAACCAATAACTGGCTGATTGAACCTGGAAAGTTACTCACCTCTTTGGGGATTTTTCATCTGTATTCTATGAACCCAGATGATCTCTACCATTCTTTCCAACTCTAACATTCTGAGATTTTATTATTTCTATAATTGTCATCTTGCATTACCCATATCTTTTAAGAATCTAGGTCAGGGTTTCCCTAGGTGAGAAGGTGATTACAGATTTAATCAGGGCAGAGCTGGAGGCAGCTGTGGATGAGATGAAGCTACCTCCTATTGTTTTCCTCTCTGTGGCTTTCCAGTGAGTTACCAGCAGGATTAAATAGCTGAAGCTGCTCCAGCCTCAGCTCCAGGAAGAGACATGAGAAAACCCTGCTAGGTCCAAGCTGTAGGCTTCCCTGACTCCCAGAACACTTGTCCCAGGGCCTGATGGGCTAGTTTTAGTGCCTGGTATTTATTTTCTTTGCAGAACGTTGGCCAGGAGCCTGGGCATGCAGGGTGAGTGATTAGACATGGGGCTCTCATGCATCTAACTTTAAAAAAATCTCAATTATATCAGAAAGAGGGTTCAGAGTAACAGATGGGGTCCTGGGGACGATAGTGTAAATAACAAACAAGTGCACTTGCCATGATGCATCACTGGTCCCCGGGAGCTCAAGGAGCTAGCAGCTGGGCATACACTCCAGCTGGAATGCCCAGAGACAGAAGATCCAGGAGGTGGCAGCACTTGCAAACGGTACAACCCTGAGAGCCTGTGTGTGCCTTTGGGCCCCTCAGAGCTCTGGCTGGCTGGTGAACTGAGCTGGGGGGTGGTGCAAGGGAGGGGTTTTCTGGCATCTCATAGAGGCTGGCCAGAGAACTGTTTTGTGAAGGTTGGTAGAGTCAAAAAATAAGTGTACATCCAGATTCTTGGAGATGTGGGGGCTGTGTGGAGGAGGTGTTGACCAGAGTAGTGAGTCCGATTTGGTACTGTCCCCTGGTGGGAGGGCACTGAGCCAAGGCAAGCGTAACTCAGTAACAGAGGATGTCTTTCAGTTAGTTAAAGGAGTGTCTGAGAGATCTTTAATTCAACCACCCTATTTGCAGATTAAGAAACTGAGGCCCTGGAGGACAAGGTAACTTTCCTAAGGTCACCTAGCTGATTGGTGGCAGGCCCAGAAGTGGATATTTTAGTATCCTGTTTCCCAGACCCATTATTGAATTCTGCTACACTTGACTAAGGACAGCTTCCTGTAGTGACCTGCTGTGCTTGTAAACAAGAATACGGCCCCTTGCCTTTGCTGCTTCCACTGTGATTTCATAACTTGACAAGTTGTGTGCGGCAAGTCCCATGTATTCGACAGCTTTATTCACAGTGGGCAATGACAGAAAAGCAGAAAGAAGGAGCCATCAGCAAGGAGAGGGAAGCAGTCTGTGTGTGTGCATGTATGTGTGTGCATGTGAAACATGGAAAGAACGGTTCTCCAGCCATGGGCTGTAGGCCAAGGCAGTCCTAAGGACCTATGTGCCCAGGATGCCCGGTGCCATGAGGGACCATGGTAGAAAGATATGGCTCCTGGCCAAGGCTGGAGTCTCAGCTCTGCCTCTTTTTGATGTGTGACCTAGAGCAAGACATTCAACTTCTCCTAGCCTCTTTCATAAAATGGAGTTAGAATCTAGAAACAACCTAATGGAATATTTACTATGTGAAGAGGCTTTATGTAAGCTGTAAAGAGCAATGCAAATGAAAACCTTCTGATTTTAATCTAAAGTGAAGACAAGTTGTGATTGGCTGGACTTAGGGATGGAAAAGCTTACAAAATTGTTTTCTGCTGGGCCTAGAAGGAGGGTCTTTGTGGGAAGAGGAGATTAAGAGTAAGAAACAATGAAGACTAGGTTCTGCTCTCAGCGTGGTCTGAGGAGGGGCAGGGAGGAAACCAGCCTGCTGGGTGTGGTAGCAGTCAGAGTTGGATGGGGAGAAAGAAGTTTGTCACAGTTGACACCCAGACAATGGGTATGAAGGGTATAAGCTTTATTCGCAAAATAGGGAGTCACGGGGCACCTGGGTGGCTCAGCGGGTTAAAGCCTCTGCCTTCAGCTCAGGTCATGATCCCAGGGTCCTGGGATCGAGCCCCGCATCGGGCTCTCTGCTTGGCTGGGAGCCTGCTTCCTCCTCTCTCTCTCTCTCTGCTTGCCTCTCTGCCTACTTGTGATCTCTATCTGTCAAATAAATAAATCTTAAAAAGAAAAAAATAGGGAGTCACTTGGGTACTTCTGAGTGGACTAATAAGACAAGCATAGCATTTTGGAGGATCCATTTGCTGTTAGCTAAAAGGGTGGATTTGTTTATTCACTCAAAGTTATTTGTTGGGTGCCTGGCACTATGCTAGATGCTGAGGACACAACAGACAGTAAAACAAGATGAGGTCCCTGATTCATGGTACTTTGAGTCTAGTCAGAGACTGAAGAGATAGGAGCTGGGGGCTGCTGGTGACTGGGAAGGTTTCCAGGGCCCTAAAGAATTGAAAAATGAAGACTCATTCATACTCAGGGAAAAAGGGGGGTGGCATCTTGTAATGTTCATTTTCCAAAAAGATGGAAATCCCAGCCAAGATTGTTAAAGACACCATCTTTGTTATTAGATCAGACCCATGTCTAATTGTGAAGCCTGGAATCTCCACGAAAAAACCTGCGACAACAGAAAATAGGGCAAGGCATACCTCAAATCAGAAGTTTGCAATTGGTTTCATCTGAGTGCTTACCTCTTGATACCCCAAAATACTGGACTTAGGTTTCACACCTAGAAGTCACACTTTTGGTGATCATTCCTTAGCCCTCAATTTCTCTTAACTATTTATTTTGGTTCCTACCAATGCACAGTTTCTGAGCATCTCCTCCATACCAGGTGAGAGCTGTATCTCTCAGCCCCTGGTTAACTGGTATGGCCGGGTCTGAATATTTAGCAAATATTCAATTTCCTCCTCATTCCCAAATAGCAGGACTCTGGTTTTTAGCTGGACATATTTCCAGAAGGAACTAGCTAGAAAGCACAAAGTCTGCAGTTCTCAGCTTCCTGGCAGCTAGGCATGTTTATGTGACTACGTTCTGGACGTAGAGATGGGAATTGAAAAGTTGTGTGGAGCTTCTCAAAGGGCTCTTTCCTGCTCTCTCCATCCTGCTGTTGGTAACACGGCCCTCCCAAAGCCCCAGCCACTCAGGTGAGGCCACAGGTAGGGATGGTGAGCAAATGGCTGGAAGAACCTGAGTCCGATGATCACAGAGTATCCACATGAGGCCAGACTACTTACCTCAGCAGTTCTTTTTCTGGAGAAAGACATAAATTTCTGTCCCATTTATAGTGTCATTCTCCAGATCTCTTGTTGCTTTTGAACTTAAACTTATATGGCGGGAAACAAGGGATTTTCCCTCTTGCGGCTCAAAATCCATCCTCTGATTCCAGATGGAACATCTCTGAACCTTGTCTCGACAGGTTCCTTGGTTCATAACTATTCTTTTCCTCTTCTGGGTACAAAAAAGCCCGTGAAGTATCTGAGGTATTTCTGCTCTGAATGTCTTTTTGTTGAGTTTAGAGAGGAAGAAACTTAAGCACAAAGCATACGTGACAGTGATTAGCACAGGGCTTGTCGTGTAATAGCTCCTGAATAAATGTTACTTGAGATGTATTTGAAGAATTCTTCCCACATGAATGTGTGCTGATATGTCTCATCTCTTCCCATTGTAACTGTCCCTTTTCTTTGAATCAATGACTTCTCAGAAAGTTGCACATTTCTTCACAATTTCATCTCGATAGCTTTATGTCTGGGTAAACTTTTAAATACACAACTTCATACACACACACACACACACACACACACACGCACACAGGTTGTGTGAAGCCTCAACATCCTAGGATAGCTCTCTTCTAAAACACAGCTCCTCTATTTCCTCAGTACAAACATGGACCATACATATAATGATTTGAAAATTATTTCAATTGCTTTGTTTTTAGTCAGATGGATGATCCTTCTGTCACTCACATATGATTTTGTAGAAGGCTTTGCTGCCCAAACTCTGCTGTCTCCTTTCCCAGTAATATGACATGGGGGTGCATGCTGGTTCATGGGAGTCTGTCTTATTTTAGCCTCCTGGTGCCAGGCACATTTTCAGAAAGCCCAGATGGGAATAGTCGTTTCATAGAATAGAGGGCATTTGGGACACACCTGAAGGCTGGTGGAAGAGCTGTTTGCTAACTATGGGCCACTTAGCACTTATAAATCACACAGCCCAGGGAGTGGTGCATTCAGCCCAGGATGAGGGCTCCCCACAATTCCAGTGAATAAGTGAGGATCGGTACTTTCTGAGTGGTATTGACTTTCCTCAAGAATATCTCATTTCAGAAATGATATTGAAAAGGAAAATGAGCTCGAGAATTCACTTCAGCCAGAAAAGTCATAGAACTGGAAAGGCCTTTAGTCCTCTACATTTTTTAAATCATATAACATATAAACTCTCATTCTCTCTCTCTCTCTCTTTTTTTTTTTTTTTTTTTTTTTTGGTGAAAAGAAAACTTCAGACCCTGGTGCCAAAATAAAAGCCTTACTTCATTAGCACTCCCTGCACCCCTCCCAGAGGAAATTATAATTAGAAGGTTAGTGTAAATACTTCAGAGATTTTTCCGTGTGTATATATGCACGTCTGTGTCTAGGCGCCCCAGATGGGGTCCCCCCGCTCCATGTGTTGTCCCACACCTTGTTTTTCTCACCTAGTGACATGCCTTTCTGTGGTGCCAAAGCCACATTTGCCTTAGTCTTATTAACTGCTGACTAGTCGCTCATTGTACAGATACACTGAGGCTCATTGAACAATTCCCATAGTAATGGGAATTTGGATTCTTTCTAGACCAGTGGTTTATGAACTGTGCTTGGATGGGATTCATCAGAGGAGTTTTGGAGGTCTCTGAGGGAAGGGCAGGGAAAGAAACAGCATGTGGGGCCTCCAGCCCCTCCAAAGGGTATTAACCAGAGTAAATTTACAGTTCCACTGCTTTGTTTATTGGGCTTCCACAATATTTTGTTTGATAATAATTCTGGGAATAACTATCCTCTTTAAGCCAATGATGTGGTTGAATGCTCTCATATTAAAGTTGTTAAAATGCAGGCTCAGAAAGTTGAAGTGACTTCCCCAGGATCATATAGCCAGGTTATAACCCAGCTCTTTGGGCTGAATTATAGTACCTTTACTGCTCTAACCTCAGACTCATCCTCTTTACCTCTAAGATCTGGATACATCAAATACCCATTAGAAGGAACTATTCAGTTCTGACCCTGAACGAGTAGAGGTTTTACTGTGATCAACCCATAGATCAGCTAACATACTTGTGTCCTGTGTAAAGTCACGTGGTCTCGCTAGAGGTGAAGAGTGAACTCACCATAGAGTGTGGTGTGGCTAAAGACCAAACCTGGCACTTCCATCCAGTTGGAATGGGGGCCCAGCTTGTTGGTAGTGTCTTATACCAAGACTGGTGTTTCATTTCATTTACCAAGCACTTACTTTATTATGGATGCGGTATTTTCATACGTGTCATTTTACTAAAAATCATACATTCCTTATGAGATATGGATTATTCCCACTTTAGAGATGCAGAAACCAAAGTATAGGGAGGCAGGGTGACAAGTCAGAGGTTCAGTGAAAGTTTGTGCCCATAAGCCTCTCTGAGGCCAGTGGAGCAAAGAGCTTCTTCCTTGGCTTGGTTAAAACAGTGCCCAGCAGTGAATGCACAGCTGCATTCTGCTCCAGAGGCTGCTGCCCTACAGGACAAGCATCCCTGGCATTGGCATGCAAAAGGAATCCTGTGCCACGATGTTGGGGCCGACACCGTGTTTTATCACCCTTTACCACTGGCCTTCAGGTCATACCAGCAGCTGTGCCGGGACTGCCAAGAGTTGCCTTTTCCTTCTCTGGCTTCTCTCTTATTTTTTCTTAGTGCCCACTGGGCAGGACTAATATGCAGTAAAACTGATTTGTGCACTTTTCAGCCCTAGCTGAGAACAACAGCCGTGTGCATTAGTTGGGAGGTATTTAATGGATGATTTATAAGATGTTGAAGATAAAACTTGAAAGATACATGGGCAGCACCGAGGTGCAACGTTCTCGAGGAACAGAGAACATTAAGTGCTTGATTGGCTGAGATGATTTAGAGGGGAGCCCTAGGCAGCTGTCCAGCCATCCCAACACTGTTCTGGCAGCTTCTCTCCCGACAGCTGCAGCCCATGATGTGGGTCTGGGGCAGAGATGGTCTGGGCAGCAAATATCAAAGGAAACTCCGGCTTCATCTGAGGACCTTCCTTCCCACAGCCCTCCTGGGGATGCAGCTCACTTCTTCAGAACAGAGCACAGCATGCTGAATGCACACTTCTTCCCAGGGAAAAGTCTCCAATAGGTAAACTCATCGTGTTCTTTCCTAGTGAAGTTCAGTTCAACAGTTCATCACAGTTCAAAGACACTTGACTGGGTGCTGCCATCCACTGGGCACAGAGTGGGGTCTGGGAGCATAGAGGTGAACTGCAGAAAATGTACAGCTTTCCCTCTCTTCATATTTTCCCAACAACGATGACAACAAGCCAATGTGGTCTAATAGAACCTTGAATTCAAAGCTATCCAGAAAAATCTGGCTGATTAGACTGGACCCCAAACACGACAAAGAGATCCAGAGATCGTTGGTCTGAACAGTTCTGTTTTCAAATTTACTTGGAATGTACACAGTAACTCTTGTTCTCACTTGCTCATGGTCCCATGGGGCCCAGCCGCTTAGTTCCCTCCAGATGAAGCTATCAAATAGGTAAGTGGCCCCATGCCTCTTCCTTCTCAGAGGACCTTTCTGTCCTTCCTGCTGCCGTATCACCCTCCTCTTCCGAACACACACAGTTCGCCAGCCCTCTCTGCCCAGGCTGTTGCCTCAAGGTCCTGGAGCCACACCATTTCCAGGGCTCTGTGGCTCGCACTCAGACTCTCAAGGACAAAATAGTGCTGAGACCAAAGGAACAGCTTCCCTGGTAGTAGAATTCCAGTCAGTGATAGCAAGAGGCACTTGGCAGGATGTGAGAGGGTCTTTCTGTCTCGTCAAATTTACAAATTTCCTGGGTGTACGGACACGGGTTAGTGTCCCAAGCCCCAGCTGTACCTTCTTATCTTCCGCAGCTGCCCCTTCCACACCAGTGGGGTGGGCCTGGCTCAGGAGCCATGAGCATTTGCTTTCCGGGTATGTGCTCATAGCCTTTGGGGTCTGTGATCCTGGATGCATCCCAAACCTTGATTTTGGAAATCCACTCCGAAAAGGAACACTACTAAATTCACTTTAAGAAGCCTGGCTACTGCACATGGAAATCGGAATTTACCCACAAGACAAAATGGGGAAACAGTTGTTTTCTATGGAAAAATGAAGACATGACACACTTATGGGAGTGCAGGAGAGAAGGAGAGTAGTGACTCTAGGGTGGTGAGTGTGTGCCAAGCCCACGTAGGCACCTCGACCTTCTCACAGTTTCTTTACAGGTGAGGATTTTGAGGCCCAGAGAGCTTAAGGGACTGGATAAGGTCTCCTGGCTAGTGAATGGCAGGGTCCAGACTTATACCCAAGATGTTTGTCATTCAAGCCTGAGCTGGTCAACCAGGCTTTTCTGAATTGCTGGTATAAGACCCCCTCCTTGCAGAGAAGGGTGCTGACTGTCCCACCTCCTGGGACCACATTGTGGCCTTCTGGCTTTCTGCGCCCACTTCCCACTGTGGTGGGTATTTGTCCATTCCACACAGCTCTGGTCAATGAAAGAGAGATGCAGGCTAATTAGCCACATTCCTGTTTTATGAACGGAAAGAGAGATCCAGTAATAACCTCTTCTTTTTGAATAATGGCTACACTGTGGCTCAAAGGTCAGAATACATTACAGACATCATCAATATCTCCAGCAAACAGTAACTGACCACAGCCAAGGCACTGTGATAGGCTGCAGAGAGAGTAGAAAATCAACCTCTTGAGAGGTTAATTTAATTTGATATAACTGGAGTATGCTGAGGTCTATGTGTGTAAGGTATTGTGAAAGATAAAAAGATACAAGCTAAAGAAATGTTTTCTTGTTTAGTTAGAAAAATAAGATATACTAATAAAAAATTAAGATAAGGATAATAAATAAGAAGGGATTGAAACACAAATAAGTCAAACACTGGACCTGTTCTCAGAAAGCCTGGATTGAACTCTCAGCACTGCTACTAGCTGTGCATTCTTCAGCAAATCACTCGACCTCTCTGAGCCTCACATTTCTGTACTGTAGAAATGATAATTCAAAACTCACAGGGTTATTCTGGGAAATAAATGAAATATAAGATGGGTGTAAAATTAAATGTTGTATCTAATATGTAGCTATAGATAAAAATCTAGATGTATAGCTGGAATCAGGGGCTGACTATGCTGCTTAATTTTTTTTTAAATGATCTAAAACAACCACCTATTAATTCACAATTCTGTGGATTGGTAATTCAGGCCAGACTCAGGTGTACAGTCTTCTGCTAGTCTTGGCTGATCTCTGCCAGGATCTCGATGTATGTCTGAACACAGTTAGTTATATTATATTGTTATATTATATTGGCTCAGTGTAATTAACTCAACTATTCATTGTATTCAGATTTCAGCAGTTTCTCCACTAATTCCTTTTTCTATTTCAGGATCCAATTCAGGATACTACGTTGCATTTAGCCCTCATGTCTCCTCCTTCTTCTCACCTGATCTGTGACAGTTTCTCATTCTTTCCTTGTTTTCAGAAATGTCAAGGTCATGAAAGAGTTGGTATTTTGTAGAATGACCTTCAAATTTGACAGCGTCTGATGTTTTCTCATGATTAAACTGGAATTCTGGATTTGAGGGAAGAATGCCATTGAGGTGAAGTACACTCCTCATCACTCACAACAGGGGGTATCTGATCAACATGACTATCACTGGTAATGCTGACCTTGATCACCTGCTTAGGGTGGTGACTGCCAAATATCTTCACTGTAAAGTTACTGTTTTTTTTTTTTTCTTTTCCATACTTTATTTTTTGGAAGAAGGCCACTAAAGCCAACCCAGAGTAAAGAAGAAAGGAATTAAGCTAGGGCTGATAGAGGACTTTTTAACTTTTTATTTTGAGATATTTGTGGCTATGCGTGCAGTTCTAAGAAATAATGCGGAGAGATTCTGTGTACCACTCATATATCTTGCATCCCAACAGGAAAGCTTCGTAACTAGGAGATTGTCATTGCCATAATCCACCCATCTTACTCTGATGTCCCCATGTTACGTAAACTCATTTGTGTGTCGTGTGTGTGTGTGTTAAGTTAGATGCAGTTTTATGATGTCATTGCATATGTAGATTTGTGTGACCAGCCCCACAGTTGAGACAAACGTTTTTCCATATCGGGGATCCTTCTTGTTGCCTTCTTACAGCCCCGGCGGCTTCCTTCCCCACCCTTAGTCTTTGGCAATCACTGATCTATCTCAATTTCTATAATTTTGGCATCTCAAAATGTTCCCCAAATAGAATTACACAGTGTCTAACATTTTGGAATTGGCTTTTGTGTCATTCAGCATAACTCCCTTGAGATCCAGCAAAGTTGTTGCCTGTATCGATAATTCACCCCTGCATATTGCCGAACAATATTCCTTGGTATGGATGTACCATAGTTTCTTTAACAACTTATACAGTAAAGGGCATTTGGGTTGCTTCCAGTTTTGACTATTACAAGTAAGCTGCTGTGAACATTCATGTACAGGTTTTCGTGTGAACAAAAATAGTTATTTTTCTGGGATAAATGCCTATGGCAGAGTCCAGGGTATTAGTGGTTTTGCTCCTTTTCTCTTGATGCCTAGTTTGATCTGGATGCCTAGTTTGGGTTGATGTCTGTCTCCAGCATCCCCACTGTAGAGGCACTGCCTCTCACTGAGGATGGTGAATGAGCACATGAGGCAGCGCTGTGGCCTTTCAGATTGGAGTGAAAGGGCTCTCTTTTCTTCTTCTTGTGGTCTCCAATGCTGACTGGGTTTGGCTGCCCAGAAAGGAAGCAGGCACAATGATTATTCAGGAAAACAAAATCAGGGCTTTCACCAAGGGTGCC
Organism: Meles meles; assembly: GCF_922984935.1. Lineage (NCBI taxonomy): Eukaryota > Metazoa > Chordata > Mammalia > Carnivora > Mustelidae > Meles > Meles meles. The sequence goes on along the minus strand of NC_060067.1, from coordinate 167,825,115 downwards.
CTCCTGGACTCCTTCTGCTTCTTGATTTGTTTGTAGTGACACCAGGGAAAATCTGTCATCTGGCAAGGTTCAGGGAGGCTGTGGGAACCAGAAGTCAGGCCATTTAAAGGTAAGTTGTGTGACCTTGGATAACTCACATGACCTCATGTTCACTAATTTCTCATTGGTATGTGAAGCAGGAAACTGAGAAATTCCCATCCCTCTTCCATTAGAGATTTAAATGTCAGAGATATCCTAACAGAGATTTTTAGTGCCTACCACCACTAAATGGCTGCAATAGAACATTCATGGCTGTTGTAGTGACCCTTAAAATGGGAAGAATGGGAATTCCTCCATAACACAATAATACTGGGATTATGGTTTCACAAGGAGCAAGTCAAAACCCCATCAACTGGAGCAACACATATCCCTTATGTGAAATTGGACTATGTTATTGCCATAAAAAAATAGTACTTGTTTTGATGAGGTGATCACTTCTTTGGTAATTAGTGAGAAAATTAGGCATAGCTCCTGCTGATGGGGGCCTGAGCAGAACGGAGGCACTCAATGCCTTCTTCATGCTTGAAACAAAAGTCCTTCCTTTGAGAGCAGAGTGAGTCTCCTTAGCCCAAGACACGAAAAAATTGTTAGAGTCAGATGTGGAGCAAGCAAACGTTCCTCATTCTCCTCCAGCTGTAATGGAGGGATCTGAGGCATGGACTGGAGGATGTAGCAGGAATCCAGGAGACTGACGAAACAGCAAAAGAAGTAGGGGACCAAGGAAGTGGAATAATGGGGGGCCAGCCTTGGATCCTTCTGCCTGGTGCAATTCTTGGCATCAATCTGCTCATCATCACTGGTTTTGGTGGGTTTGTGGTATGGGAAAGATGAAGCCATGGGAGGCGGCTTCTTGATGGTCTTACAGGGTCTCTGTGAGAGATTGTGCACAAGGGGCACTGCCCCTCTTCTCTGATCCAGACAGAGTCCATTTTAGGAGAGAACCCTCTACTTCTCAGCCCCTGCACATGCCCCGTAGCTTAGCCAGGGATGCACTGTGAGAGACAGAGGCTCTGCCTTGACAGATTACATTTAAAAGGAGGGATTGCCTCAGTATGGTCCCTGAACCCATCTGGTCACCAAGACAATAGCCATTGATAAATGTCAGATTCTGGTCTCCACCCTAGATGTTCTGAATGAGAATTTTCAGAAAGGAGACAGGAATCTATATTTTACTAACTCCCCAAATAATTTTGATGAGCAGCCAGATTTGAGAGTGCTATCTTAGATGACTTTTATGCTGTCCCTAGCAGATAGAGGATAAGGAGAAACAAAGGCAGAAAGGGTCCTTTATTTTTTATACCCAGGATCTCCATTCCATGACTTCTAAAGCTTCCTGCACACACTCATTCCCACTCTCTCCTTGTCAAGGCAGAGTAGTAAGAAAAATGCCACACAATTTGCAATTCTTTTGAGAGAAGGTGAAACACAACTGGAATATTTCTTCTCAATCTCTTCCATTTCAGACATATTTGGAAATTATTCACCTGACAAAAAGACCAGTTGGAAAAAGCATTGCATGAACACTTCGGATTCCCCGGGAGAGGCAAACAATGACCATTCTCATTCTTTCACAGCTACATTTTTGCAAGAGCTTTGTCTCCACACCACCTCTACTAACCACCTATCTTCCCCTTTATCTACTAGAGCCTAATGTCGTCTTCCATCAGCGCCCAGAAACAGCTCAGATAAGCTAGCATTTTGGGGGGCCTATCATGTGCCAGGCATTTAAAGTACATGTTTAGTTCTCACATCAAACCTATGGAATAGAAAATGTGGTATAATTATCTGTATTTGGTAGAGGATGATACTGAGACACAAAAAGGTTAGGTTAATTTGCCGTAAGTGTCCTAGTTTATAAATGTTATCGAGTCAGGTTTGAGAGTCTATTCCCTGCTTTTCTATCCTATAGCTAAAAGCATACACTTTCTTTTTTTTTTTTAATGAAAAATACCACTTTATTTGTGTCTCCCATGCTTCCTTTATTTTTTTTTTCTATTTTTTTTTTTGTTTATTTTCAGCATAACAGTGTTCACTGTTTTTGAACACCCAGTGCTCCATGCAGTACGTGCCCTCCCTATTACCCACCACCTGGTTCCCCAACCTCCCACCCCCCGCCCCTTCAAAACCCTCTGGTTGTTTTTCAGAGTCCATAGTCTCTCATGGTTCATCTCCCCTTCCAGTTTCCCTCAACTCCCTCTCCTCTCCATATCCCCATGTCCACCATGTTCTTTGTTATGCTCCACAAATAAGTGAGACCATATGATACTTGACTCTCTCTGCTTGACTTATTTCACTCAGCATAATCTCTTCCAGTCCCGTCCATGTTGCTACAAAAGTTGGGTATTCGTCCTTTCTGATGGAGGCATAATACTCCATTGTGTATATGGACCACATCTTCTTTATCCATTCATCTGTTGAAGGGCATCTTGGTTCTTTCCACAGTTTGGCGACCGTGGCCATTGCTGCAATAAACATTGGGGTACAGATGGCTCTTCTTTTCACTACATCTGTATCTTTGGGGTAAATACCCAGCAGTGCAATTGCAGGGTCATAGGGAAGCTCTATTTTTAATTTCTTGAGGAATCTCCACACTGTTCTCCAAAGTGGCTGCACTAACTTGCATTCCCACCAACAGTGTAAGAGGGTTCCCCTTTCTCCACATCCTCTCCAGCACACGTTGTTTCCTGTCTTGCTAATTTTGGCCATTCTAACTGGTGTCAGGTGGTATCTCAATGTAGTTTTAATTTGAATCTCCCTGATGGCTGGTGATGATGAACATTTTTTCATGTGTCTGATAGCCATTTGTATGTCTTCCTTGGAGAAGTGTCTGTTCATATCTTCTGCCCATTTTTTGATATGATTATCTGTTTTGTGTGTGTTGAGTTTGAGGAGTTCTTTTTTTTTTTTTAAAGATTTTTATTTATTCATTTGACAGAGAGATCACAAGTAGGCAGAGAGGCAGGCAGAGAGAGAGGAAGGGAAGCAGGTTCCCTGCGGAGCAGAGAGCCCGATGCGGGGCTCGATCCCAGGACCCTGAGATCATGACCTGAGCTGAAGGCAGCGGCTTAATCCACTGAGCCACCCAGGCGCCCCTGAGGAGTTCTTTATAGATCCTGGATATCAACCTTTTGTCTGTACTGTCATTTGCAAATATCTTCTCCCATTCAGTGGGTTGCCTTTTTGTTTTGTTGACTGTTTCCTTTGCTGTGCAGAAGCTTTTGATCTTGATGAAGTCCCAAAAGTTCACTTTTGCTTTTGTTTCCTTTGCCTTTGGAGACATATCTTAAAAGAAGTTGCTGTGGCTGATATCGAAGAGGTTACTGCCTATGTTCTCCTCTAGGATTCTGATGGATTCCTGTCTCACATTGAGGTCTTTTATCCATTTCGAGTTTATCAAGCATACACTTTCTTAAGCAAGATTTGATGGGTGGGGAGAACCTTGGGGCTGTAGGTGAGAGGCAGATGTCAGAGGAGGCTAGGACCCAGAAGAAAAGGATCTCCCCCTTGTTAATGGATTGGGATGGGTCCAGCATCTCAACTTCATGTCCCTTATCTCAGTCTGGGCAATGGAGGTGAGTAAGAGAGAAAGAGCTTGTCCTGACAAGCCATGACTGATTTTGTAGCTCCAGTCTCCACCACCACCTTGGTTAAATCTCTCAGTTAGGGAAAGGGAAGGAGGAAGAAGAAAATCATTCAAGGTTTGAGGAATATTTTTGTTAAAACATGTAGTCAAACAGACCCACCACCAGACAGGCAGATCACATACAGATGATTTAGCTGCAATATTGCCGAGTTCATGGAATGAGGAATTCCCATTCCCATCTCGGAGATGACTGGAATGAAATAAAGTTGAACTGACTTTTGACAGTGCAGTGCTAGGGAATCTATTTGAGTTCCTATTTAAAGGCACATAACCTTATTTTAAATTAGTTTCCCAGGGTCTGACTAAGATACTCTGAGTTATCAAAATATGCTTTTCCTTCTACTGTAAAAACCTACTTTGCTTAGAAAGTTTCCAAATATCTCTGTACCACAGACTTCTTTCTCTATTAAGAACAGCAAGGCTCTTTGCACAAGCTAAAGCTGGAAGTAACAACAACAATGATAACAACAACAACAACAACAATAATAATTATTATATATATATATATATTTTTTTTTCTGCCAAGTACTTTTCCATGTTATCTCATTGAAATCTTCACAAAAACTTTGTGGGGCAGGTGTTATGATTATTCCCAGCTAGCATATGAGGTACTGGCACTCAGATAGGCTAGGCCACTTGCTTCAAGTCACACAGCTGGTGAGTGGAGATAAATGAGTATGCTTGCCGTCTGGCCTATCTATAAATGGTGTGGCTATAAACTTTTCTGCTTCATGGTTGGGTAACCCAAGATACCTGAGCTACAGACTTGGAGACTTAGGGGACCCAATCCTCTAGTCATTGGTTCTCTTGGGCCAGGTTCCAGTGTGGGCTAGAAGGCTTAGTTTCTAAGTGGAGTCATTGGGTGGGGAATATCTCTGCACAGTGTGTGATCTTGGAGTAGTTCCTATCCAGCTCAAGCATCAGTTTTTCCATCTTTGGTAAAGTGAAGTCTCATATACAGATGTTGCTACATCTGGGAGGCCCACATGCTAAGCGTGTTTGAGGAATCACACTTGGGTGAAGAACATGTGGACCAGTGAGGGCATTGGCTTACACAATACTTGGAGAAAAGGTGACTGGTGGAGGGGGGTTTTGACACCACAGCCTGGCCCTGGGCACTCTGGGTCTCCAGACTGGCTCAGACTCCACATCCCAGCCTCAGCATCCACTGTGGGGAGGCAGGGTAAACTCCAGTTCTGAGCTTACCCCCTTTACACTCCTGGTCTGGCCAGACTTCCTTGCCAACCTGGAGTCTTAATCATGGGGAGCAATTACATGAGACCAGAACAACAAATCGGGATCAATAAGGAGACTCAACTGTCTACTGGAAGAAACAAAATTTATGACTTGGCTGGATTATGCTTGCCAGCCAAGAATAGCGGTAATTCCAAACAACCCTGCTGACCAGGATCAATCATGGCATTTTATTACTTTGCTAAACCCTGCTTGCTCTCCACCCCCAACCTCCATCTTATTAGAACCCAATCTCCAAGGAAAATATTGCACTTGTTATCAAATTTTAGAAAGAGAATTTATGGCAAAGGCAGATTGATTTAAAGCCCTCCTCTAAAAGGGGAGCAGAGGGTGGTGGAAAGGTAAATTTTGCTGCGTCTTTTAGATTGGTTCTTTTGCTTATCTCTCCATTTTATGACATAATCTGTTGTAACATTACCCAGGGTCCTCTGGGCTGAAGCTTCTTGCCTGGCATTAGATAAGGGGGAGATATTGTCTGGGTGTAAAGTTTAAAGCCCGTGGCAAGGGCTCATTTTTCTCATTTCAGGCAAGGGAGAAAGGATATAAAATGAAAAGCAAGCAATCAATAAAGAAGAAAGATAGAGATCTTCCCAAAAAGGAAAAAAAGAAATCCTCCCCTCACTGACTGCTCTTCTTACTAAGACTTTAACAGTTGGATAATGAGCTCACACATCCTCTGGTCAGGGCAGGGACTGGTGAGCAATCCCCCACTGCCAGCGTAATCCACTCCCCTTCCACTCGTATCCTGCATAATGGGAGGCAGCTCCCATTAGGAGCCTTTGCATTTTTTTTTTTTAATACAACTCAGCCTCCCTCATTCCTGTCAGTCAATCTTTAAAATAAGACCAGGATGGTTAATTACTTATCCGGCAATAAGGGTGGGGAATTGTGGTGGTTTGTTCAAATCAAGTAATAAATACTATGATCATGTCCTGTTTAAGTAGATGTATCTACTCTTGATTGCTCACAAAACTAAAGAAAAGGTGAAAGTATTCTTTGGTTAATCCTGGAGTTTATGATAGTCTGGTCTGATTTAATGGCTCTACAGTCATTCTGCTATTAGAAAATCAATATTTTCCTAAGAAAGAGTATGGATCACATAAATACACTCCCAGTTATATGAACCTCAGCCACAGAACTTACATACTGCAGAGACCATAACGAGTGGCAAGGAAACAGCCTTCACTAGCAGCGAGGGAGTAGGGCATCCCATAAAGGGAGTAGGCACCTGTCATTGGATGAGTACCTCAGTGACTCAGAGAAGCTCTTTTCTGACTGTCCGGGAGCTGGATGTACTCTGTCATTGGTGTTTAGTTGAGCACTTTCTCTGTGCCACCTGTTCTGGAGCAAGGAAGGAGGGGGCTAGATAGGGACTATGTCTCAGGGCCAGGCGTGACGCTCACAAGGGGGATAAAGGGGACCAAACCCTAAAGGAAAATGCAGCACTGTGTCATGGGATGAACACAAGACTGGCAATCAGAAGTCTGAGTTTGAATCCTGTACTACACTTCTGTGTAAGCTCCAGCCAGCCAGTCATACCCATTTCACAGAGGAGGGAAGTGAGGCTCTGTCACACACTGAGTTGTTTTGAGTTTAAAAGAACGTATGTGTTGGAGATTTGCCATTTATTTTGGCTGTTCAGCATCTAGTACCCCTTCCTGTGTTTGAGGAATTCTGCATCTTATTCAGTCTTGGTGGAAATCAGAGCCCCCTTTCTGAACCTTGTCAGATGGGATCGAACACACATGCCATGGGTTTGCATCAGGAGAAATGAGGTAAGAAGCAGGGGCAGCAGAGGCTGTGGGTGCCCAGATCCCAGGTGCAGCGTGGTCACAGTGCAACCACTGTCCATGCCAGCAGAGCAGTGGCGTGGCCGACGCCAGCTGAGGCGCCTGCAGTTCCATCATGGCAGCCAAGTCCTTACTGGACCAACCCAAGGAGAGATTCTGAATGTCATTTCTGGTTGCATAGGCTTAGAGCCTATTTCCTCAGGAGTCCTGTGCACACTGTTGTACCACCTTCATCACAAAGTGGGTCTCTGGCCTACAGCAATGTTAGAGGGCTTCTTATGAAACATCAGATACTCCCTGAGGTCTCAGATGTTGGGGTTGGCAAAGGCACTGTGGGTGGAAATGCAATGCAACGCCCAAAATATGGATGAAGTGTGTTTATCTGCAATACCTGCCTCCTCCCAGCAAAAGGAATCCACTGTGGTGAACGTATTACCAAGCGGACGTTTGGTCTCCTTGAGAGATAGCGTCATACATGGGGCTTAACATCAGTCTCTGTTGCTAACAGATCAGATATCCCCAAACCCAGTATCTATCAGGTTTGGTGAGAAGGAGCCCATGCTATTGGGCCCTGTTTATCCTCCATTGGCGGGCCCATTGTGCAAGCAATGGAGTGGCTGGGGCTCGTGGACTACTGCTGGATGAGCTTTCCTGTCCATCTGCTTGTTGAGTGCTTCTCCCAAGGTAAGTGTTCTCTTCTCTACACACCCTGAGCCCCTGCTTATGGGTCCACACACATGCTTCTTTCCTAGGCTTCTGTCTCTGACCTTTCAAAATGGCTCCTTCCAAACCCCTAAGCAAACATTTAGTTTGTTCATCACTGCCGAGAAGCATATGTATGTCCTTAACTCAGTCGCTTCACCCTCCATACAAATATTTACTGCTCAAAGTTTTGCCCACTAGAGGGATTTCCACTCACCCTATCTTTCAGGGCTATTCCCGAAGTTGGTGTTTTATGGTAACAGTTGCTTTTATGCCGATAGCAAACCAATGAGCTGACTTTCCATGAACCTAGCCTGCATATTGTTCTCTGTCAGGTGGAGAGGCCACAGGTGTGAGCTGAGACAGAGGTTTGTTGCCTCCATTGTATAATGATTGCTGCTGTGCCCATTCAACCTTACAACTTAGTGGGTCTAAAAATACCCAGCTCATCATTGGCACTTACAGTAACATAGCCATTGATATTCCATAGTTAAGGGGCTTTAGCAGCATTTTAAGCTTTATTTTATTTTATATTTTATTTATTTGACAGAGAGAAATCATAACTAGGCAGAGAGGCAGGCAGAGAGAGAGGAGGAAGCAGGCTCCCTGCGGAGCAGAGAGCCCGATGCGGAGCTCGATCCCAGGACCCTGGGATCATGACCTGAGCCGAAGGCAGAGGCTTTAACCCACTGAGCCACCCAGGCGCCCCTTTAGCAGCATTTTAAAAGCACTGCTTTTAAAATGGTGTCACGATTTGCTGTAGATAACGTGGTCTTGCTCCAGAGGGCTAGGGATCTGCAACCCCCCTCTGCAGTTTTGGCTTTGAGGAGTGCCATAAAGCATCCCTGTCTATTATGGATATCTTGAAAAGACATGAGAGCTGATGAATCACACGGGCCAAGCATTAGGACCACTTGTACCACAAGTGTTGCAGAGCCTTTTTCGCTCTCAGCACTACTCAGATCTGACAACCTTCTAAGACGCTGGATAAATGGGTCTCAGCATTCGCAAGAGTGGTTTGTGCTGTCATCAAAAATCCAAAGGAAACTGCTGAGGCCTGGGTCTTTTTCTACATGGTAGAGAAGCAAGGTATGGTAACAATACTTTGGAGAGGATAGTTTGACATGTTACAGACCACTATGCCCTAAAATCTTTAGGGTCTTACTGAAGTCTTCTATTCTTTTTTTTTTTTAAGCCCAATGAGTATCCTTATGATTTTGCTTTAAATTCTCCATCAGGCATATTACTTCTATCTATTTCATTTAAATCTTTGGCCATAGCTTTATCTTGTTCTTTCATTTAGGATAAATTCTGTCTTCACATTTTGTCTAAGTCTCTGTCTTCTTCTGCTGCTTCTTCGTCTCCTGCTCCCTCTATGTAGCCTTTTCTCTTGTTTCAGTTGTGGAATTCGTTCTGTCAGTCTTCAGGTCAATTTCTGGGGTATTTAGGATGATTTGATAGTTATCTAGTTGTGTGGTGGGGACAAGACCAGCCTAGGGTTCTCCTACTCCTCCTCCATCTTCCTCCTCTCTCTGACCCCTAAAATCTTTAGTGATGTGGTAGGCCCCTTACTCTGCAGGGTTATCTCCCAATAACTGGTACACACGTATCTTTTCAGGGCATCCAGAGTTCTTGCCACTTCTTGCTCATTCGTTCTGACTAAGAAGATATTCAAGTGCATCTACCTACATGTCCCTACTCCAGGTCTCAATCCTGCTCCTTCTCTGACTTGAGCATAGGAAACTCACCAACCTTGTGATTTCAGCCCTATTTATAATTCTGAGACGTTTGAAAATCAGACTATGGGTCTGATTTTCAGCAGCTTCCTTCCATCTGTGGAAGGTAAGGACTTCCACAGGGTTTTGAATTTTATACAACCATAATGTGTTTTATTTAACCTCATTTATTACCAGGAATGGGATCCTGGTCCTCTGGCCAGCAAGGGATCTAACTTCAGAATCCCTTTCCGAGCACACCCTTCCTAGTACTATTGCTGGTACCAACTGACGTAATATGGATTTCTCAAGAAGAAAACACTAAGACAAAGACACAAGTGCAAGTATTTTCTTTGAAGGATAGGCCAGCAACACTGGTAAGTAACTGGGAAGTATACACTGAAAGGAAGAACACCAGTAAAGATTGTGTTTTCAAGCAAGTTTCCACTGTTCGTGACTGGGACACAATTTTGCTGGGCAATTCTAGAAGCTAGTGTGCATGTCAAAGTTTTCTTGCCTGAGAGGCAAGGGAGGAGGAATGTGTAACCACCAACTTCTGTCAGTCATTGGTTCGGGGTTGCCCCAATAGCACCAGTTCCCTAAAACTTCCAGGTCTGTGAGATACAGCAGTCATAGAGTTTCAGGTGCCAATGTCTGGAATTTGCCCCCAAATGTATGGAAATGATGGGGCTCAGTAAGATTTGCTCCACCATTGGGTAGCTCTGTCTGTGCAGGGCCGGACTATAGAGGGTCTCCAGAGTGGCTCAGACTCCACATCCCAGCCTCAGCATCCACTGTGGGGAGGCAGGGTAAACTCCAGTTCTGTGCTTACCCCCTTTACACTCCGTCTGGCCAGACTTCCTTGCCAACCTGGAGTCTTAATCATGGGGAGCAATTACATGAGAGCAGAACAACAAATTGGGATCAATAAGGAGACTCAACTGTCTACTGGAAGAAACAAAATTTATGACTTGGCTGGATTATGCTTGCCAGCCATGAATAGTGGTAATTCCAAACAACCCCACTGACTATAAGCTTGGGTGTGGGGATGGGAGTGCTGGGCAGAGAACCTATAGCCAGTAACATTGTGCCTCTCTTTGTAGGGCAAATGCATCAAACAGACTACCTGGGGTGGTCATGCACATAGTAGGTGTTCAGTAATGAGTACTGATTATTTTATTTCTGAAGGACATAGGGGATCAAGGGCTGGAGGTGTGTAGTAAGACAGACATCACTGGACAACAGGCTTCTGCTGTCCCAGGGCTGGGGCAAAGGAGGGTGCACATGTCCTATATTAGGGTAGGCATCTCTGTGGCTAGTTTGTTGCATCTTCGTTTTTTAGAAGGAAAGGAACCCATTCTGTCTTTTCTGTCCTATAGCTAGAGGCAAGTTGTAGGTCCAGAATGGCTTCCCGGTCAGAAAAGTCTGGTTGAATTGTGTGGCCCAGAGGGCCTCATTATCTTCTTCAGTCATTTGCCCAGAAAGCTTGTGGAGTCACTTCCTGGGAAACAAACTTAGGGAATAGGAAGAGAGAAATTGGATGGAGGAAGAATGATCCATTACAAATGGCAAGCACCAGCCCCAAACATGCAATTACTTTTCAAACAGGCTGTTTACAACCCGTCAAGCAGAGCCTTCAGGGAGTGGGAAGTGTGCAGCCTGGGACTGGTCAGGGCTCTAAGAGGTAGGAAAGGGATCATCAGGGCTGGCTCTGAGCTGGGTGAGGTTGAGAGGTAGAGGTACAGGGGAGTGAGCAATTCGGGGAGGATGACAGAATGCAGCCAAGAGCCCCTCTCTGATCCTCCTTCCTGCCCTGATGCCTCCTCCAGACGTCCAGCTCCTTGCTGGTCAGGCCCGGCATGCCCCACTCCTTCCGAGTCCCTTCATTCTTACCTTTCTCCTGGTCCCCAGCTCAATTTCCACCACCCCAGGCAAAGTTTCTCTGACTACCTAGTCCACTCTGATTAGATCCCTTTTTGCTACTCACTGTCACAGATTTTTTTTTAAAAGATTTTATTTATTTTTTTTTTATTTTTTATTTTTTATATTTCGATGTTAATGTGGTTATAACATCAAACATTCTTTTTTTTTCCATTTTATTTATTTTTTCAGCGTAACAGTATTCATTCTTTTTGCACAACACCCAGTGCTCCATGCAAAACGTGCCCTCCCCATTACCCACCACCTGTTCCCCCAACCTCTCACCCCTGACCCTTCAAAACCCTCAGGTTGTTTTTCAGAGTCCATAGTCTCTTATGGTTCACCTCCCCTTCCAAATTTTTTTTTTTTTTAATAAACATATAATGTATTTTTATCCCCAGGGGTACAGGTCTGTGAATCACCAGGTTTACACACTTCACAGCACTCACGATAGCACTTACCCTCCCCAATGTCCATAGCCCCCTCCCCCTCTCCCAATCCCACCTCCCCCCAGCAACCCCCAGTTTGTTTTGTGAGATTAAGAGTCATTTATGGTTTGTCTCCCTCCCAATCCCATCTTGTTTCATTTATTCTTCTCTTCTCCCCCTACCCCCCCATGTTGCTTCTCCATGTCCTCATATCAGGGAGATCATATGACAGTTGTCTTTCTCAGATTGACTTATTTCACTAAGCATGTTACGCTCTAGTTCCATCCACGTCGTCGCAAATGGCATGATTTCATTTCTTTTGATGGCTGCATAGTATTCCATTGTGTATATATACCACCTCTTCTTTATCCATTCATCTGTTGATGGACATCTAGGTTCTTTCCATAGTTTGGCTATTGTAGACATTGCTGCTATAAACATTTGGGTACACGTGCCCCTTCGGATCACTATGTTTGTATCTTTAGGGTAAATATCCAGTAGTGCAATTGCTGGGTCATAGGGTAGTTCTATTTTCAACATTTTGAGGAACCTCCATGCTGTTTTCCAGAGTGGTTGCACCAGCTTGCATTCCCACCAACAGTGGAGGAGGGTTCCCCTTTCTCCGCATCCTCTCCAGCATCTGTCATTTCCTGACTTGTTAATTTTAGCCATTCTGACTGGTGTGAGGTGATATCTCATTGTGGTTTTGATTTGTATTTCCCTGATGCCGAGTGACGTGGAGCACTTTTTCATGTGTCTGTTGGCCATCTGGATGTCTTCTTTGCAGAAATGTCTGTTCATGTCCTCTGCCCATTTCTTGATTGGATTGTTTGTTCTTTGGGTGTTGAGTTTGCTAAGTTCCTTATAGATTTTGGATACTAGCCCTTTATCTGATGTGTCGTTTGCAAATATCTTCTCCCATTCTGTCAGTTGTCTTTTGGTTTTGTTAACTGTTTCCTTTGCTGTGCAGAAGCTTTTGATCTTGATGAAATCCCAATAGTTCATTTTTGCCCTTGCTTCCCTTGCCTTTGCCGTTGTTCCTAGGAAGATGTTGCTACGGCTGAGGTCGAAGAGGTTGCTGCCTGCATTCTCCTCAAGGATTTTGATGGATTCCTTTCTCACATTGAGGTCCTTCATCCATTTGGAGTCTATTTTCGTGTGTGGTGTAAGGAAGTGGTCCAATTTCATTTTTCTGCATGTGGCTGTCCAATTTTTCCAGCACCATTTGTTGAAGAGGCTGTCTTTTTTCCATTGGACATTCTTTCCTGCTTTGTCAAAGATTAGTTGACCATAGAGTTGAGGGTCGATTTCTGGGCTCTCTATTCTGTTCCACTGATCTATGTGTCTGTTTTTGTGCCAGTACCATGCTGTCTTGATGATGACAGCTTTGTAATAGAGCTTGAAGTCTGGAATTGTGATGCCACCAACTTTGGCTTTCTTTTTCAATATTCCTTTGGCTATTCGAGGTCTTTTCTGGTTCCATATAAATTTGAGGATTATTTGTTCCATTTCTTTGAAAAAAATGGATGGTATTTTGATAGGGATTCCATTAAATGTGTAGATTGCTTTAGGTAGCATAGACATTTTCACAATATTTATTCTTCCAATCCAGGAGCATGGAACATTTTTCCATTTTTTTGTGTCTTCCTCAATTTCTTTCATGAGTACTTTATAATTTTCTGTGTATAGATTCTTAGTCTCTTTGGTTAGGTTTATTCCTAGGTATCTTATAGTTTTGGGTACAATTGTAAATGGGATTGACTCCTTAATTTCTCTTTCTTCAGTCTTGTTGTTGGTGTACAGAAATGCAACTGATTTCTGTGCATTGATTTTATATCCTGACACTTTACTGAATTCCTGGACAAGTTCTAGCAGTTTTGGAGTGGAGTCTTTTGGGTTTTCCACATATAGTATCATATCATCTGCGAAGAGTGATAGTTTGACTTCTTCTTTACCAATTTGGATGCCTTTAATTTCTTTTTGTTGTCTGATTGCTGAGGCTAGGACTTCTAGTACTATGTTGAATAGCAGTGGTGATAATGGACATCCCTGCCGTGTTCCTGACCTTAGCGGAAAAGCTTTCAGTTTTTCTCCATTGAGAATGATATTTGCGGTGGGTTTTTCATAGATGGCTTTGATAATATTGAGGTATGTGCCCTCTATCCCCACACTTTGAAGAGTTTTGATCAGGAAGGGATGCTGTACTTTGTCAAATGCTTTTTCAGCATCTATGGAGAGTATCATATGGTTCTTGTTCTTTCTTTTATTAATGTGTTCTATCACATTGATTGATTTGCGGATGTTGAACCAACCCTGCAGCCCTGGAATAAATCCCACTTGATCGTGGTGAATAATCCTTTTAATGTACTGCTGAATCCTATTGGCTAGTATTTTGGCGAGAATTTTTGCGTCTGTGTTCATCAAGGATATTGGTCTGTAGTTCTCTTTTTTGGTGGGATCCTTGTCTGGTTTTGGGATCAAGGTGATGCTGGCCTCATAGAATGAGTTTGGAAGTTTTCCTTCCATTTCTATTTTTTGGAACAGTTTCAGGAGAATAGGAATGAGTTCTTCTTTAAATATTTGGTAGAATTCCCCTGGGAAGCCGTCTGGCCCTGGGCTTTTGTTTGTTTGGAGATTTTTGATGACTGTTTCAATCTCCTTACTGGTTATGGGCCTGTTCAGGTTTTCTATTTCTTCCTGGTTCAGTTGTGGTAGTTTATATGTCTCTAGGAATGCATCCATTCCTTCCAGATTGTCAAATTTGTTGGCGTAGAGTTGCTCATAGTATGTTCTTATAATTGTCTGTATTTCTTTGGTGTTAGTTGTGATCTCTCCTCTTTCATTCATGATTTTATTGATTTGGGTCCTTTCTCTTTTCTTTTTGATGAGTCTGGCCAGGGGTTTATCAATCTTATTGATTCTTTCAAAGAACCAGCTCCTAGTTTCATTGATTTTTTCTATTGTTTTTTTGGTTTCTATTTCATTGATTTCTGCTCTGATCTTTATGATTTCTCTTCTCCTGCTGGGTTTAGGGTTTCTTTCTTGTTCTTTCTCCAGCTCCTTTACGTGTAGGGTTAGGTTGTGTACTTGAGACCTTTCTTGTTTCTTGAGAAAGGCTTGTACCGCTATATATTTTCCTCTCAGGACTGCCTTTGCTGTGTCCCACAGATTTTGAACTGTTGTGTTTTCATTATCATTTGTTTCCATGAATTTTTTCAATTCTTCTTTAATTTCCTGGTTAACCCATTCATTCTTTAGAAGGATGCTGTTTAGTCTCCATGTATTTGGGTTCTTTCCAGCTTTCCTCCTGTGATTGAGTTCTAGCTTCAGAGCATTGTGGTCTGAAAATATGCAGGGAATGATCCTAATCTTTTGATACCGGTTGAGACCTGATTTGTGACCCAGGATGTGATCTATTCTGGAGAAGGTTCCATGTGCACTAGAGAAGAATGTGTATTCTGTTGCTTTGGGATGAAATATTCTGAATATATCTGTGATGTCCATCTGGTCCAGTGTGTCATTTAAGGCCTTTATTTCCTTGTTGATCTTTTGCTTGGATGATCTGTCCATTTCAGTGAGGGGAGTGTTCAAGTCCCCTACTATTATTGTATTATTATTGATGTGTTTCTTTGATTTTGTTATTAATTGGTTGATATAGTTGGCTGCTCCCATGTTAGGGGCATAGATATTTAAAATTGTTAGATCTTCTTGTTGGACAGACCCTTTGAGTAGGATATAGTGTCCTTCCTCATCTCTTATTATAGTCTTTGGCTTGAAATCTAATTGATCTGATATAAGGATTGCCACCCCAGCTTTCTTCTGATGCCCATTAGCATGGTAAATTGTTTTCCACCCCCTCACTTTAAATCTGGAGGTGTCTTCGTGTCTAAAATGAGTTTCTTGTAGGCAACATATAGATGGGTTTTGTTTTTTTTATCCATTCTGATACCCTGTGTCTTTTGATTGGGGCATTTAGCCCATTAACATTCAGGGTAACTATTGAGAGATATGAATTTAGTGCCATTATTAGCCTGTAAGATGACTGTTACTGTATATTGTCTCCGTACCTTTCTGATCTACTACTTTTAGGCTCTCTCTTTGCTTAGAGGAACCCTTTCAATATTTCCTGTAGAGCTGGTTTGGTGTTTGCAAATTCTTTCAGTTTTTGTTTGTCCTGGAAGCTTTTTATCTCTCCTTCTATTTTCAATGATAGCCTAGCTGGATAGAGTATTCTTGGCTGCATGTTTTTCTCATTGAGTGCTCTGAATATATCATGCCAGCTCTTTCTGGCCTGCCAGGTCTCTGTGGATAAGTCTGCCGCCAATCTAATATTTTTACCATTGTATGTTACAGACTTCTTTTCTCGGGCTGCTTTCAGGATTTTCTCTTTGTCACTAAGACTTGTAAATTTTACTATTAGGTGACGGGGTGTGGACCTATTCTTGTTGACTTTGAGGGGAGTTCTCTGCATCTCCTGGATTTTGATGCTTGTTCCCTTTGCCATATTAGGGAAATTCTCTCCAATGATTCTCTCCAATAGACCTTCTGCTCCCCTCTCTGTTTCTTCTTCTTCTGGAATCCCAATTATTCTAATGTTGTTTCGTCTTATGGTGTCACTTATCTCTCGAATTCTCCCCTCATGGTCCAGTAGCTGTTTGTCCCTCTTTTGCTCGGCTTCCTTATTCTCTGTCATTTGGTCTTCTATATCACTAATTCTTTCTTCTGCCTCATTTATCCTAGTAGTGAGAGCCTCCATTTTTGATTGCACCTCATTAATAGCTTTTTTGATTTCAACTTGGTTAGATTTTAGTTCTTTAATTTCTCCAGAAAGGGCTTTAATATCTCCAGAGAGGGTTTCTCTAATATCTTCCATGCCTTTTTCGAGCCCGGCTAGAATGTTCAGAATCGTCATTCTGAACTCTTGATCTGACATATTACCCATGTCTGTGTTGATTAGGTCCCTAGCCTTCGGTACTGTCTCTTGTTCTTTTGTTTGTGGTGATTTTTTCCGCCTTGTCATTTTGTCCAGATAAGAGGATATGAAGGAGCAAATAAACTACTAAAAGGGTGGCAAAGACCCCAGAAAAATGCGCTGTAACCAAATCAGAAGAGACCCCTAATTGTGGGGGGGAGAAAGGGGATAAAAACAGGTTCTCAAAAAAAAGAGAAAAAAAAAATTTAAAAAATAGAACAAATAAAAAAATATAAAAAAGAAAGAAAAAATATATATATTTAGGTGAACTAGTCAAAAAACGTTAAAAAAGAAAAGGGTAAAAGTTTTAAAAAATTTAGCAGAAGAAGAAAAAAGAAAAAAGAAAAAAAAAATTGAAAAAAGAAAAAAAAAATTGAAGTAGCCGCAAGACTAAAGAATCATGGGGAGAAAGCCATGAGTTCCGTGCTTTGTTTTCTCCTCCTCTGGAATTGCGCTGGTTTCTTAGGAGTTGAACCTACTTTCCTTGATAGATGAACTTCGTCCTGGCTGGATATTTTGTTGATCTTCTGGGGGAGGGGCCTGTTTTAGTGACTCTCAAGTGTCTTTGCCTGAGGCGGGATTGCACCGCCCTTACCGGCGGCCGGACTAAGTAATCAGCTCGGGTTCGCTTTTGGGAGCTTCTGTTCCCTGAACGCTTTCCGTAGAGTTCCGGAGGACGGGAATGAAAATGGTGGCCTCCCAGTCTCCGGCCCGGAGGAGCCGAGAGCCTGGGGCCCCACTCCTCAGTGCGCCCCCAGAGGACAGCACCCAATCACTCCCGTATCCCCAGCCTCTAGCCGCGCTCCGAGCTCACCCAGCCCGCGACCAGTTCAAGGTAACCCCGAGCTGAGAGTTCAGTCCTCGGCTCTGTCTCTGCAGCCAGCTTCTCCGTTCTAATACCTGTGAGCTCTCCGACACTCTGACACCCCCGATCCTTCTGTGACCCTGTGGGGCCTTGGGCCACGCTGACCCTGCGTGGGCTTCACCCTGGTTTAGCCTCTGGAGCAATGTCCCTCAGTGGAACAGACTTTTAAAAGTCCTGATTTTGTGCTCCGTTGCTCCGCCGCTTGCCGGGAGCCGGCCCCTCCTCCCACGGTCTATCTTCCCGTCGTTTTAGATTCACTTCTCCGCCAGTCCTACCTTTCAGAAAGTGGTTGATTTTCTGTTTCTAGAGTTGCTGCTCTTCTTCTCTTCACTCTCCCATTGGATTTGTAGGTGTTTGCAATGTTTAGATAAGCTATCGAGCTGATCTCCTGCTACCTGATGTAGTCTCAGCCTGCTACTTCTCCGCCATCTTGACTCCTCCCACCTAAAGATTTTATTTTTAAGTAATTTCTATACCCAACATGGGGCTGGAACCCACGACCCTGAGATAAAGAGTTGCAGGGTCTACTGACTGAACCAGCCAGCAGCCCCTTGACAGGGTTTTTTAGTGACTGTTTTCTCACCCCAGTTAAAGTTCACTGACTTCTTTTTTTTCAGTTGTGCCTTTTCTCTTGATCTTAGCCCAGTGAGCAACACGTAGTTAGTATCTCTGACTTAATACTGTAAGCCTCAGTTTCCTGTTCACATAGTGGGACTCAAAGAAGTCCTTTCTTCTGAGGGCTGCAGGGAGGACTGTGGCCACGGATGCTAGTGAAGCACCGTGCCTAGTACCCAGTGAGAACCTGACAACGGTGAGCAGCCATTGCCTGCACTGACCTATTCACAGTTCTGGAGCTCAGAGGAAACCAGGGTGGTGAGGCTGCTTGCTTATTTCTTCCATATTCAACTCAGCGAAGTTAGAGCAGGGAACATGTATATAAGATGTGTTTTAGAATAATTTCTTGCAACCCTTTTGACATGGAACCAGGTAAATTAGCTCTGTATAGTCAAGCTTAGAAGTCTTCTCTTATGCACCTCAGAATGGAAGTTGAGAACTGCCATCTGTGCCTGATACAGGTATTTTGGTCAGCCTTGTTTTCTAGAGATTGTTCACCAGAGCCATTGTGATCATTAGAGGGAGCAAAATCTTCAAAGGCCTGTCTGTGTTAGGAGAAGCGGCCAGAGCATTGCAGCCAAGCTGGACTGACCATGCTGGAGATGAGAACATTTGAAGATGCCTGTTAGTGATGGCCTTGACAGATACTGCACCTGCTCCTATTTTCAGTTTGGCTTTGGTTAGTTGGATATAGGATTAGGGCAGCTGTCCCCTCAGATCCCCTCTAGAAAAAAACACTGCAGCACTAAAATCAGACCAGTGTTTGGATCTTAGCTGGTACCTGATGCTACATCTTTTCCATTTGTCCTCCAGGCTTCTCCGCCCTTCTTCTTGCTGTGTGTCCGGGGACACTGATCTCTAGGGACAACGTTAACTCTTCTTTTGCCCTCTGGATTCTACTTGGCTCCAGCCGGTGGGAGATACCAGCAAGAGACCAGAGAGAAGTTGGGATATTTATTCCTTTGATTCTCTCCTTCCTGGCCTTTGGATTGGGAAAGCGATTTCTCATCTCTCCTATAGGTTTCTCCAGTTTCCAGTAACCTAGGACTGAGGGATAGGAATGGCTGTTGTTGACCCTATCCTCTGCTGAATTTCTTTAACCTTGCTAATAAATTTGCGAATAATCTCTGCATTAAACTTTCCTAAAGCATTCAGCGGTCTCTCTGACATCTAGGTGGTTGAGACCCTAGGGTCTGCTGTCAGATTATATGAGTTTACAATGTTAAGACAAAAACAAAACAAAAAAATGCATGCCCAAGGTGGGGTCACTTATGCCAGGCCAAACCACCAAACTGGGATTTAATACCAAACTAATGGCAGTTTTAACCTCCCCCTGAAATGTAGTCTTAACTGGTCTGTCAGGAATTTTTTGGTCAGCCCACCAATGAGGTAATATATCACATGGGCTCTCTCCATCCCCCTAAGGAAAATGAGGTAATCCACCTAATGAGATCCCCTCTCTGTTCCCCCTAAAGGAAAGTGACCTTGCCTGGAACAATTCCTTCTTTTCTTTTGCTAATAACGTCCCTGCCCCACCCTCCTTCCAATGAAAGCATTCAATTTCCTACAACTCCTAGAGCTCCCTTCTTCCTAGATGGGATGCTCCTCAGTTCAGGGATCCTTTAACAAAGTCAACTAGATCATGAACTTTACTTAGTTGAATTTCTGTTTCATAACAATATTCTGATTTAATATTTAACTAGTTGTAGGATCTTGGAAAAGTTGCTTAACCTCTTGGTGCCTTGGTTTCCTATAATATGAAACTAATCAGAATACTTCCCTAACTGGCTTGTGATGAGGATTAACTAAAACAAGACATGTAAATCCCTTCCAAATTTAGTTCTGCACAGTGAGAGAGAAGAGAAAGAAGAAGAGGGAATTCTGTGAAGAAGCAATAACACAAGAAGTGGGAGGAAGGTGTTTGTAGAGGAGAGAGAAGACATGGATGTGGCAGGAGGTTGACCCATCTAAGGAACGGTTTTCAGAGAATAAGAGCAAACAGTAGCTACGAATACAAGAGGATGATGAAGAGTGGGAAGAGTACAGTAAGCACTCATTTTTGGTGTGATTATTTGAAGAATGTAGGTAGGACCTTTGGTTAATGTAAATTCCCCAACATGCTAGAAGGCTGAGAGTCAATCAAAATTCTGGATCTTCTATTCTAGATTGAAAGTTCTTGTCCTCCATTATTCAGTTTTTCTTAAATTTTGGTCTTGTTGGAGTTCTTGGTGAAGGTTCTATTCTTATAATACATAATTACGATATTATAATATCTTTTATGTTGTTATTGGATGTCTTTGATGAGCCATCTCACCCTCTTGACTAATCTTTTTTTTGTGTTTTTTTTTTGAATTAATAAACTTTATTAAGTCTCAAGTTCACAGCAAAATTGAGTGTGAAGCATAGAGAAGTTTCCCTATATCCGCTCTCCCCTGACACACATACACACACACAACCTCCCTCACTGTGGACATTCTGCACCACAGTGCTACGTTTATAACAATCAATGAACCTACACCGTCACATCCCTATCACCCAAAGTCCATACTTTATACTGGGGTTCAATTTTGGTGTTGTACATTCCATGCATTTGGAAAAATTCACGCTGACATATATCCCCCATGACAGTAGCACATATAAAAGTTTCGCTGATCAAAAAGTCCTCTGTGCTCTCCTATTGATTCCCCCCACCCTCCCAAGCTCCTGGGAACCATTGATCTTTTTACTGTCTCCATAGTTTGGCCTTTTCCAGAATGTTGTATTATGGGAATTACACAGTATGTAGCCTTTTCAGATTGACTTGTTTCAGTTAATAATACATTTTTTATTTTTCTCTAATCCTTTTTATGGTTTGATAGCTTATTTCTTCTTATTGCTGAATAATACTCCATTGTCTGGATGTACCACAGTTTATTTATGTGTTCACCTCCTGAAGGACAACTTGATTGCTTCCAGGTTTTGATAATTATGAATAAAACTGCTACAAACATTTGTGTGCAGGTTTTTGTGTAAACATTAGTTTTCAACTCACTTGGGTAAATACTAAGGAGCATGATTGCTGGATTGTATGGTAAGAGCATGTTTTGTTTTATAAGAAACCACCACACCAACTTCCAAAGTAGCTGTACCAGCAATAATGAGAATCCTTGTTACTCGACATTCTTGCCGGTATTTGGTGTCAGTGTTCTGGATTTCAGCCATTCTGAGAGGTGTGTCGTGGTTTCTCATTGTTGTTTTAATTTGCAATTCCCTAAGGACATATGATGTTGAGCACCTTTTATCTGTTTACGTGCCATCTGAATATCTTCTTTAATGAGATGTCTGTTCAACTTTTTGCTCATTTTTAAATTGGGTTTATCATTTCCTTACTGTTGAGTTTTAAGAGTTCTTTGTATGTTTTGAGTAATTGTCCTTTTTCAGATTTGTGTTTTGCAAATATTTTCTCCCAGTGTGTGGCTTATCTTCTCATTTTATTGGCATTGTCTTTCACTGCACAGAAGTTATTAGGTTTAATGAAGTCTTTTGGATCATCTTTTGGTTTTGTCAACTGCTATGTCAACAGGTTGCGTGGATAGGTAAGCTGACCAGAGCCCATCTGAGCTGCAGGCTTACCTCTTACTTTCTGTTCTTGGGCTTCTCTGTCTATACCTTGGAGGATGCAGGGGGATCCTGTTCAACTGTGCTGACTCATGTGTAATCTGGAAGAGCAAAGGAGTTACACAAGCCAGGGGACAATCCTTTACCAATGGGGTCAGGAGCCAGGGCTTGAATATTTCCCTCTCCATCTCTGGGGCATACAATTCTGAAGCACAGTGTACATGAGTCTTCAGAGATCTCAGTGCATCGAGTCCCAGTTGTTCACAATTATTGAGTCCGCTCAATAGTGCATCATGGGATTGATCTTTTTTTTTCCTTTCCCTTTTTAATCTAACCATTCCTTCCATCGTATTCCCTAAGATCACTTCTAAAAATAAACTACTTACTGGCAAGCTTTTGTCACAAGCTCTGTTTTTCAAGGAGAATCCAAGCTAATACATTATTTTATTTAATTTTATGTTATTAAGTTCCTTTTCTGGTTGCACTGTGTACTGCTTTAATGAACATGGTTTATGTCCTCTTAATAATACACAAATAGCTAGAAGCGAGTCCTTCATAAATAAGACCACAATTTCAACAATGAATCTCATTAGCTATCTTCTTCAGTGAGTTATGACTTCTAGCAAGTTGGGCATATATTGAAGCAGGACAGCCTAGTGGAAAGAGCAATAAAGTGAGGGTCAGGGGTGTTGGATCCTTATCAGCCCTCCCACTGTCTAATTACATGATTAAAAATACTTGTTTTAATAGTCTTGTTGAGAAATAACTTATTTGCCATAAAGTTCATCTATTTAAAGAATATAATTCAGTGTTTTTAAATATATTTATAGAGTTGTACAGCCATCACCATAATCCAATTTCAGAATATCATCGTCAGCCCCCAAATAAACCTTGTGCCCTTTAGCAGTCACTCCTTATCATTTCCCCTCTCTTCCAACCTTAGGCAACCACTAATCTACTATTTCTATAGATTTGCATTCATATAAATGGGATCATGCAATCCGTGGTCTTTTGTGACTAAAATCTTTCACTTAGCAGAATGTTTTTGATGTTCATCTATGTTGTGCTATTAGTGTGTGATTTAAAAAACAGACAAACAAACAAACAAGAAAACCACAGGGACCTCTTATGTCCTGCTTCCTCCTCTGTGTGTCAGAAGAGAAGGTTTCCAAGGTCCTCTCCAGCCTTCAGAGTCCCAAGGGAAGTAGTGCAATCTCGAGAAACCTAGAGAAAAGATGGCTCCAATGTTTATCTTACGATTTCAGCTTGGAGTTGAAAGAAGCTGCTAGAGGAGCAGCATTTTCTATTGCTGAGCTCCTATTCGACAGTTGGTGCCCTTCTGTGTGCAGAAACCAATTACCTATGAGGAGTAATTGAAATCATTAATAGCCACAAACAAATGTGTCTATTCTGCAAGTAATTTGCAGTAACATTTAGTAATTGATAGTAATTTTTAGTAATTAAACACTGAGTAATTCATTTGCCAAGACATGCAGCCATTTTATGGGGTTCCTCAGTGTTCCCACAGCAAATCTTAATTACTTAACCCAAGCACCAGGAATATTTCTGTCATTTCTAAAAAATATAGAGAGTGTGCTATTCTCGGTAAGCCCCAGTAGAGAGAATGCCAAAGAGAGCAGTATTTTCCTGGGCAGTAGTAATGAAAAGACTGGAGCTACCTTTTGGGCCGATAACAAGGCTGCTGAGTCAAGTCCTTTGGACATGATTTTTGTCTATGCTGCACAGAAAATCAAAGTGAAATCTGGTTTATAACAACTTATTTCTGCCTCCTCCTGTCCATGTCTTGGCTCAGCCTCTCCCGGGTTTGTTCAGGCTACGACAGACCCATGCATGAGTCAGTGATGGCAGAAAGCAATCACAAGGAGCCATTTTTATTTTCAAGATACCATCTGAAGTTTTGAGCTTGATAGCCACTGTTACCTGCAACCGGGCTTCTGTATGCCTCTCCTAGTGATTTATGATGTGAGGAGGGCAGTGTTAGTTGCTTACTCAGCATCCAGTCCTCCTTCCTCCTTTCTTGGCAGCACTGCAGTTTTATTCAGGGATCTACCCCTTCTCCATGAAGCCCATGTGACTAGGGGATGCTGGGCTTTGGGGCTTATCCAAGCCACTCATAGTAATCCTACTATCTGCTCTTGCTAGACTGGCAAAGGAGGCCAGGTTAGCTGTCTAGCGATGATCATGTAACCCCAGGTGGCCCAATGAGAGTGAGGGAAAGGGCTTTCATTCCAGGGGTAGGGGAGATTGTTTTTTTTCCTCATCTGTATGTTTTGTTAGATGTGAACAAGGGAGCATATTGGCTCAGATGTTGCTGGCAGCCGTCCTGACACCACATGGGAAACTAGCCTGAGGACAAAGTCTGCATGGAGATGGGCAGAGCCAAGAGAAACGACAGAAACTGAACCCAAGTCCTACTGGACCTGGAGTCCTACTTCTGGACTTCAAGTTACTTGAGATGGTACATTTTTCTTTAGCTTAATCCAGTCTGAGCTTGCTTTCTTTTGTCGCTTGAAGCCACAAACTTCCTAATTCATTTGCTACTAGTCCCCATCTTCCATAGCAATCTGATTGTTCCACTCCGAAACAAGTCTCCACACCTTGGCTTACACATTATTGTCACAGTTTAGAATGTCCCGTGGTGCGTCTCTCAAATTCTACACAAACAAAATCATGAATGCTCATGGTCAGCTCAGGTCCACCTCCTTGCTGAAGCCTTCACTGGCCACCCCAGCCCTGTATGAAATGCTACCTCATGTTGCCCGAGCGCCATTACTGGTGTTTCTCACGAGGTGGTTCACGTGCACATCTTCTAAACTAGCTCCTACACAACAGAGAGTGAGCGAGCATGCCACTAAGCTGACAATCTGAAGACGAAAATGAGCTAGATGCTTATAAAAATGAACATCAAGAGGTCCTATAGAGGTTAAAAGGAGATGTTTGGTAAGCACTGTAGACATTCAGAGGTGGGGAAGATGATTTGAGGCAACGTTGGCTGGGAATTTATGGAACTTTCCTGAAGAAATAGAGCCAAAATGGGTTCTTTAAATATGTGCAGGCTTCTGATAAAAGTTATATGTAAAATTATTCCTTTATTCATTCTGTTTTCTTTTCTTCAGCTTTATTGAGATATAATTGACGTATCTAACGTTGTATAACTTCAAGGTACCCAAAGCACTGATTTGACACGTATGCACTGCTACATGATAATTAACCATTTCTTTGTTTGTGGTGAGAACATTTAAGGTCTACTATTTTCGCAATCTTTGAGCATATAGTACAGTATTGTCATCTACAATCGCAGTGCTGTGCATGAGATCCCCAGAACTTACTCATCTTCTACCTGGAATTTTGTACTCTTTGACTACCATCTCCCCATTTCTCCTCCAGCCCCTGGTATTGTTCTACTCTATTTCTATGAGTTTGGCTTTGTTAGATTCCGCATGTAAGTGATATCACACAGTATTTGACTCGCTCTGTCTGACTTATTCCACCTAATATAATGTCCCCAAGAACCACTCATGTGTTATATATGGTTTTGTTCCTTTGCATGACCAAATACTATTCCATTGTGTATACACACATCTTTTTCCACTTTTCCATTGATGGACACTTAGGTTGTTTCTATATTTTGACTACTGGGAATAATGCTCCCTGTTATTATTTATGGAGAATCTATTCCATATCAAGGATTGTGCCAGGTTTCTCCCCCCCGCCCCACTCATGTATCTCATCTTATTTAACAACCACAGAACATGCTTTGTTTATTTCCGTTTTACAGTTGGGGATACCTGTGCTTAGGGACATATGTGGTTTTTTTTCCAAGAGTGAAGATAGGCTTCAAATCCAGATCTAACTCCAGGTCTGAAGCAGCTTCTATACCTCACAGCTACCACCCAACTCACTCTAGTTATTCCCCCTTTACCTTAATGAGGGTCTAATCACATGTTTGCTATAAAGGGTCAGATAGTAAATACGATTGACCCTTTAACAACACAGGTTTGAAATGTCTGGGTCCACTTATATGTTAAATTTTTTTTTTGACAAATACAGTATAGAACTATAATGTGTTTTTCTTATGATTTTCTTTTTTTTAAAGATTTTATTTATTTATTTGACAGACAGAGATCACAAGTAGGCAGAGAGAGAGAGAGGAGGAAGCCGACTTCCTGCTGAGCAGAGAGCCCAATGCAGGGCTCAATCCCAGGATGCTGGAATCGTGACCTGAACCGAAGGCAGAGGTTTTAACCCACCGAGCCACCCAGGCACCCCTTCCTTATGATTTTCTTAATAACATTTCCTTTTCTCTAGCTTACTTGATTGTAAGAATACAGTGTGTAATACATATAACATACAAAATAAGTATTAGTCCACTATGTAAATGGTAAGGCTTCTAGTTAAAAGTAAGCTCTTAGTAGTTAAATTTTAGGGAAGTCAAAAGTTATACACATTTTTAAAAAATATTTTATTTTATTTATTTGTCAGAGAGAAGGAGAGAGAGAGAGAGAGCACACAGGCAGGCAGAGGAGGAGAGAGAAGCAGGCTCCCTGCCTAGCAAGGAGGCCATGCGGGACTCGATCCCAGGACCCTGGGATCATGACCCAAGCTGAAGGCAGCGGCTTAATCCACTGAGCCACCCAGGCGTCCCAAAAGTTATACACATTTTTAAAAAAAGATTCTACTTGTTTATTTGACCGAGAGAGACATAGCAAGACAGGGAACACAAGCATGGGGAGTGGAGAAGGAGAAGCAGGCTTCCTGCAGAGCAGGGAGCTCAATGTGGGGGCTTGATCCCAGGACCCCAGGATCATGGCCTGAGCTTAATTAATGACTGAGCCACCAGGAGCCCCAACTTTTTTTTTTTAAGAGAAGTGGGCAAGGGCAGAAGGAGAAGGAGAAAGAGAATCTTAAGCTCCATGTAGAGCTCAATGGGGGACTCAATTTTAAACCCTGATTATGATCTGAGCCGGTATCAAGGGTCAGATGCTTGACTGACTGACCAACCCAGATGCCCCAAAAGTCATACACATACTGCTGACTGCCCTGGGGGTAGCTCTAACCCCATGTTGTTCAAGGGTCCACTGTGGTTTAGGTTTGCTGGGCTACACAGTCTCTGTTGCAACTATCCCACCCTGCTGCCACAGCACAGAGGCAGCTGTAAATAATGTCTCAGTAATATGGGCTCCAATAAACCCTTGTTTGTGGCACTGAAATTTAAATTTTGTGCAACTTTCACATCATGAGATATCATTTCTTCTTTTTATCCCATGGCCCTTCTCTTCCTGATCGTTGTAATATGTAAAAATAGGCTGTAGGCTGGTTTTGGTCTGTGGGCTGTAATTTGCTGGCTCTTTTTTTTTTTTTTTTTTTTTTTCTGTCCATGATTTTAAAACTATGTGGAAGGGGGCAGGGAGGTTGAAGAACAAGCTACTCCTCACAAGCCCCCTCTCCTCCACACCCCTACCGCCTCACCTCCTAGAGCCTACGGTAACAGTGAACACTGCCTCCTCGCCTACCTAGCAGCCCTGGCCATGACCTCCCGATAGCTGTGCTCCACTGCCTGGCTCCAACCTGTTTATCAGCATAAGACATTCTTTTAATTTAGCAATCTACAGAGGTCTCAGATGAAAAGGCTTCCCCTGCCCTCTTTCTCAAGCCTGACATAATTAGCTACATCTCAGCCCCACCTCCTATTCTCTCCTTTAATGAGCAGTGCCGTTCCTGAATCATTTTAAAGGAGCAAGCAGCCCCTTGGTATCAATTAAAAGAGAAACACTTTCCAATGCATAAACTGTAACAAGCTGTGAACAGGTACAAAGGAAAATCTAGAGCACTGCTAACAGAGCAGAGCGCTTTGTGAGGATTGTCTCTCACTCCTTTGGAGGAAAAAAGAAAACAGGGCCAGCATGCAAGGTAGTACGTTATTCCTGGTGAAAGAGGCTGCACTCTAGAATCTTCCAGCCAGAGACTCAGGAATGGGCCAGAGAGCAAAGCGCGCTGAAGTGTTTGAGCCCGGTCTTCTCTGCTCTTGGATGGAGAAGCTGTGTGCAGTCCTGGAGGAGATGATTTAAGACAAGTGTTTCAGCTCCGTGTGAAGTTACATCTCTCTCATTTTCCTCCCTTGACGTGAACAATCAAACAAGCCTTTTTCAGGCAGGGGGTGATAGGGAGGTGGTGGGTGGCGTTATGCATCTCTGGGTTCTCCAGGAAAGCCGATCTGATCATTGCGCATTATCAAGCGCTATGGGAGCACTATCGCTTGTTAGCTTTGGTGCGCGACTTACATAGACTCGGTGCTGGGGAGACGGGCCCGTGTGCCGGGACCGAAATGGGGAGAAGGGGTTAGAAGTGGAAGGAATGTGCTCTTGACCTATTCAAACGACACACGCAGCAGAGCCGGGCATGGATCAGGAAGATACCCGTTCAGAGATACCCTGGCAAAATTGGGGTGCTGGCAACGTTAACTTTTGAGTCCTCCAGCCGCACCTTGGGAGTCTTACGTTCTCGTGTTGTCGTCTTCATTTTCCAAGGCAGTGGGTACAGTCGCTTACGTGTGAGTGTCGATGCCTTTTAGTACCAGGAGTCAGTTTCTCTCACTCCTGGAAATAAGTTCCCTATTAGAAAGTACTTGGCAAAATTGCTGCGAAGGTTGGAAGTGCCCTTCTCTGATCACCTAAATTCTTACGCGGACAATAGCCTCGTCCAGGGATCAGACGGGTCCTGATGCTTAAATATCGCAGATTCGAAGTTGCCCTCCCAGAAGGGATTGTACGGAATGCAGGGAGGGTTATTCTTTCCCCTCTAGAGTACAGGACAGAGAAGGAGACGCTGCCCTGAGCCCAAGCCCTCAAGTGACGCGCTCCCCCCACCCTCTAGATCAGGAAGGAACGTTCATCTTCAGTGGCTAAAGTGATTTTCAATTAGTAAAAAGCTTTCTTACATGTTATTTTATTGTTGATCCCTTGCCCACCTAGCAACCTTGAGAGGTTGGAAGAATCAGGATAATAATAGCTTCCATTTATTGTATGTATCATTTCTTATGATTATTACGATGAAACTTCACCTTCACAGAAAAACAGGCTGATAAAACTTGGTTAAAAAAAAATAATAATAATGGTTGCTGTGTGCCTGGCCCTGTTCTGGATGCCATGTTTTTTGATGCCTTTGTCTCACATGAGGAAATAGAGGGATTGAATAACCTAGACCAGGTATCCCGCAGGCAGGAGGCGACAGCACTGGACATGGTGGAACAGAGTAGGTGACATTAAAATTGTCCCCAGATGTCACATGTGTAAACAGGTAATCCCAAAGTTCACCAGGGACAGACACCTCAATGGTAGAGTGACCTCATGGTGGCTAGATCGCCTGAACAATCTCAGAACCATCTCAGAACTCTTCCTCCTGGACCAGATTCTTGGTGTAGCTTCTAACTGGTTTCTCCAGAAAACCTGCTATCACCAGAATTTTTGTACGGGCCCATTCCTCAGATGGGGTATGGTAGAAGCCAGGAAGTAGCTACAGATTGATCTTATCGCTGGTAATTAATGACAACCACAAATTAACAACCACATGCACAGTTTGATTTCTAGAGGTACAATAATTAGATTTAATGCCTGTCACTCTATGTATTTATGTGTTTAATTATCAGTTTCATTATGAAGTTTAATGAACTTTCAATGGTTCAAGATATTCATATCCCACTAGGTATGTTTTCTTTCTCATTCATGGATGGATTTTATTCTCTAGAGTCCAAGAGTGCTAGAGTTTCTAAATTCTATTTTTTGTTTCTTATTTTATTCTCACATAGACAGGTAAGGTCCGTTGGTAAAGAGATGAGTTCTTCCTTCAAGATCTTTGTCTACATCCACCAGAGAGAAAGAGGCAGAGAAGTGGTATCCACAGTCCCAAGTTTCTGCCCCATTGCTACAGTAAGTCAGTGGGAGACCTGAGGGGAGTCACTTGACTCCTCTGGGCCTCAGTGTTCCCATCTGTAAAGTGATGGGCAGAGAGGAATGGAGAAAAGGAGTTGTAATGTCTGAAACAGACTCCCCCGACTCAGATTCCTGTGAACCTGGCTGAGGGCTCTTGCTAGAAGCAAGAGGGTGAGAAGAGGGATTGGGGCCACATTTCCTCACCCTCCCTGCCTTAAACGCAGACTCTGCCTGGGCAGGGTGTGCGCTGGCACAGTTCTGTTGTGGGTTTGGCTCTTAATAGGCAACCGTGCTCGGGCTCCAGCCGGGATGACTGCGGCGCTATTCACTGGCAATTTGGAGCCTGGGCCACTGGGAAATTGCAGACAATTTGGATGAAAATGGTTGGAAAATTGCAGTGTTTAGGCCTCTCCCACCAGCCCCTTCATTTTTTTTTCTTACTTTCTTTTTTATTTCTTCCGTCCTACCACTTCCCCTCCCCTGCCCACCACAAAATTACTCTAGAAGAAGAGAAACAACAGGCTAGACTGGCTAGATTTTTTCCTAGTCTATGATGTATTTTATAAACAAGCATGTAAATTGATACAGAATTTAACCGCCCTCTGACAAAATGGCTAAAAGACTAGAGAGGGAAAAGAGGCTCTACGTGAAAACTGGGATTAACTACAGTGCTGGGGAGTGTTTGTCTTGGTTAATTGGATTTCTGATTGGATATGGCTAGGCCAGGAAGCCTCTCTCCTGTTTCAAATTGTGCCAGAATAAGTCCACTCACCTATCTTAGCAGTTAATTACTCAAAAAATATCAGACTCTCCCTCATTCAAAAAGAATTGGAAGAAGTCACCTTGTTAAATAGAAAATAAATGATATCTTTTTATTGATAACTGAGATTCATGGTCATGGTGCTGAAAATATTTATCATCTCTCAGTACAATAGATGGAAATGTATAAAGTGCAGGGGATAAATTGTGCAGACTGTCAGGGTTGCAACAAGCATCAAATGTTCTAATCAAGCTACCCACTTAACATTTGTCTGTCTTCTGTATGTCCACTTGATGTCTAGCCTTCACTTAAGTTCCTCCACCTAAGGCAGCCCGTTCCCTTTTTGGATACATCTAGTTATCCTGATTCCCCCCATTATATTGAGTCAAAATTTGTTTCCCTATATTCACTCAATCACTGGTTCTAATTCTGTCCCTTAGGTCAATACAGAACAAGCTGCTTTTCATTTCCACATGTCAGCACTTGACGTATTTGAAGAAAGTTTCCTTCTCTCTCCTACAGAGATGATGTAGTAGAGTTGGTAAGAACTCAGACTCAGGGACCAGAGTCCCAAACTGCCCCCTACATTAACTTTATGTGTGTGACCTTGAGGGAACTTAGAAAAGAACTTCACCTCAACTTTCCCATATGAGAGATGGGAATTGTAATGATAGGTCCCCCTGAAAGTTTTCTAGGAGGATTAATGAGGACAGTATAAATGAAGTTCTTAGTATGCACCTCACTCCAAAGTAAGTATTGTGGAAATATCTTCTGTGACCATGGCGTTGTTTAAGACCTCTTTGCCCTGTGGTCTCACTCTTCTGAACAGACTCCAGTTTATTTCCATTATTTTGGAAGTGTAGTGTTCATTCATCAAGTTTTTAATGAGCAGCTACTATACAAATAGGCAGTGGATATATAGGTGAAACAAGCACCTATTGTCATAGAGTGTATAGTCCTTTAAGAGTGGTACCTATAAGCAAATAATTCTTTAGCATGGTTATTATATGTGCAACAAAGTGGGATTATGAGATGCCATAAGAGCAAATTGCAAGGGTACTTAATTGAGGATAGAAAAGCCAACCATTAAGTTGAGACTGGAAGAATAGGTCAAAATGAATCACCTGAAGTGAAGATGATTAAAGCCAGAGGAAGACTCTCTGAGGTTAGAAGCTGGAAAGTCTGAGGAAATGAAAAAAGCAGTGTTCCCAGAAAATAATGACTTGGGGAGAGGGCTGTAGGATGAGACTGGAGCTGCAGACAAGGGGTCTAGATCATGTAGGAGTTTGTAGATTGTAGTAAGGATGTTGTTTTTGAAAGGTTTTAAGTAAAAAGAGCAATGATTATACACACACATATTATGTATCTATCTATCTTATGACAGAGTGAGAGATTATGATTATTTTGGGGGTGGGTAGATACAGAAGACAAGAAAGGGGACTTCACTACAGGTCCAGGTGAAAAATCTTAATAAAGATGGAGTATAATTATGGCAGCAGAGATGGAGAAAATTCAGTAGTTTTAAAAAAAATTTAGAAAGAAGAAACAACTGGATTTGGTCATAGACTAGATGTGAAACATGAGGGTCCCATCTGAAGGATGCCATGATGTCAACATGACCAAGGAAGGATTGGAAAGTGAAGCTTCATTGAGATGGGACCCACCAGAGCAGGATCTGGAGTTTGAGGTGCTCGGGTTAGGCAGTGTTTGTGTAGAGCATTCCAAGTTAGATTTGGATGTATTGTTCTCAGGCTCTGGAGTTTGGAGATACAAAGCTGGCATATAGGGGGCAATGGGTCACAGAGGGTATGGACTTGCCTAGAAAGAGGAGGAAATGGGACATGGAGAGCCCACGGAAGCCAAAAGGTAAAGGTTGGGTTAGAGGATTAGGAGGTTGGAATGGGGTTAAGAGGAAGGAAAGAAAGAGGAAGAAAACCAGGAATACTTTCCACAATGCCAGAGAAGCCAGGAGATAAGAGTGTTTCAAGATGGAGGGAGGGAATGGTCAAAAGGGCTGTTGAAAGACTCCAAGAGGACAAATGACAGGAAAACTGAAAGATGTCCAGTGGGTTTAGTGGTATGGAGGTTGCCAGTGACTTTACTGAGAGCCTTTTTGGTGATGTGCTGAGGGCAGAAGCCAGACTGGAGTGGACTGAAACACCATTGGAAAGTGAGGAAGTGGATAAACATAAACAAACATAAACAAAATTTTTGGAGGTATTTGGCTATGAAAAGAAATAGAACTATACACCTAGCTAGAAGATGGTATAAGATCTAGAGTTTAAAGAAATTGTTATTACTACTATTAACGGGAAAGATGAGAGCGTGTTGAAAGCCGATAGGATTGATCTGAGAGGGTGGAGAGGTTAAAGACCTGGGGAGAGGCAGGGTAACTGATGACACGGACGCTGCTTAAGGAGCTGGTGGCCAGGATCCTGAACACCGGGCCTCTCCCTGAGTGAGGGACCGCAAAACGGCTGTCAGTTTGGGGGTGGGAAATTGAGGGGGTCCCACTGGATGTCTTGGGTGGTCCAGTGAAGTAGGAATCTAGATTCTCTGTGCGGGTGAGGGGCAGACAGAGGGTGGAGGGTGGCACAGTGTGGAGTGGGACTGTCCCTCCTCTGTCCTGCTTCCCGATATGGTATTGGTCACAGAGGCGCGATTTCACCACTGTGTCCTGACTATGCTCAATTTATCCCCTGCTCTGCCAAGCCAAACTTCATCATCTTGAACATATAATTGGAATTTCTGATTCAAAGTGTGTGTGTGTGTGTGTATTTCTTTGAACTGAATCTTCTCCTGAAGGAAGTGCTTTGCTCTGGCGGCAGTGGGTGGGGGTAGGGGGTGAGTAGAGACAGCAGAACAACACGCTAGCTAGCCTGTGACAGATTTAATGCAACTACTCACAGCACCCTCTTTCATTCCTGGAAGTACCCTGGTTTGTGTTGTAGGTAATAAGGTCACTCAGCATTTTAGAGATGTCAGAGGGTAGCATTTTTTTTTAAAG
Organism: Meles meles; assembly: GCF_922984935.1. NCBI lineage: Eukaryota > Metazoa > Chordata > Mammalia > Carnivora > Mustelidae > Meles > Meles meles. The sequence goes on along the minus strand of NC_060067.1, from coordinate 167,791,859 downwards.
ATTTTATTTATTTATTTGACAGAGATCACAAGTAGACAGAGAGGCAGGCAGAGAGAGAGAGGAGGAAGTAGGATCCCCGCTGAGCAGAGAGCCCCATGCGGGGCTCAATCCCAGGACCCTGGGACCATGACCGGAGCCGAAGGCAGAGGCCTTAACCCACTGAGCCACCCAGGCTCCCCAGAGGGTAGCATTTTGTCCCCTGAGCCCTCAGGTTAATTGGATCTCAGGGAGTCACACTTGGATGATATTCTAAGAGCCTTGACCTTCTTCACCCTCCACCCCCAAAGGCTGACCCCTTGGTCAGAGCAGACAGGCAGCTACAGCTCTACAGTTCCCCCACCCTAACTCTGACTACCAGAGCACAGACGGGACATACCCACAAAGGATTGAAAGTGCGAACATTTGAATTTGCCACAAACTGATTAATGTGGTGGGGGCGGTGGTGAGGAAAGCAGGCCATTCTCTCTCTCCCAGAGTTAGCTCCTGGGGTTCTAGTGGCCCAGCAACTCTTTGGAAAGTGTTTTCCGATGATAATTAATGTGCTCTTGGTATCCTTACCGTATTGATCTCCCTCTCTCCTCCCTCCCTCTCTCTTTCTCTCTTTTTTTTTTTTTTTTGTGGACACCACATATCCGAGAGCACTTTGGTACAATAAAACAGCCACGAGCACAGTCTATTGATCTATAAAAGCCTCTTGAAACAGAGAGGGGTTTTTTGGGGCTGGGTTCAGAGAAACCTCAGCAGCCAGAGTTATTTCATCCTGCCTGAGACACACCTACGGGTTTTACTCGAGGGGAGGAGCAGATGCCTCTCTTGGTCTTTCATTTCAGGGCCCATTTCAGAAGACGCTGTTCCTGGCAGGGCCTGTGTGAGTACATGGGTGGAGTAGGGAAGGGAGGGTTGTGTTGGGAACAGAAATTATGTGAAATTGGAAAGTGTTTTTTTCCTGCCTGGATTAAAAAAGAAAAAAGAAAGAAAGAAAGAAAGGCAAAATGTACAAAAAGCAAGTAACAAAGCATGAATGAGTTAAATCTGAAAAGAGGCAGTGATCCCTGAATCCCGGGGCCATTTGGCCCCAGTGAAAGGCTGAGCTAGGTAACCCAGGAGAACAGAACTGTTACTCAGCTGTGGTGCTACATCTAAATGAGGCTCTGGGTGGATTTCAGTTGAGCAAACATCTCTTGTATGTGAGTAACAAAGCCTCAGAAATAGCTTGAGGCCGTATTTTAGCTCCTGCAAAGCAATAGCCAGGCATTGGAAGCCCCTTTCAAGTACAACATTTCATCTCTTCAGGTAAGGGGTGGTGGTGAAGGGAGGCAAGAGGGTTTCTTCTCAGAGGGCCTTTCAAAGCCCTGGAGGTTCCCTCACGGTTTGTGGGCTTTGGAAGAACAAAGAGCCAGAGTGTGTAGTCAACAGAGCCCTTAAGGGCAACAGCCTAAGGCCCTCTGAAGCCACAGGTAGTAACGCAAGAAAGAACAGGAGGCTTTCTTGTGACAGCTGGGAAAGGCCTGTGGACAGAGCAGGAGGCCGGCCACCTCCTGCCTGAAAGGTCTGCCGCAGCCCAGCTCTCCCCAAAAGCCACATTTTGAGAGGAACAGGATTGAGGCGAGGAAAATGTCCAGGTGACAGCACAGAAGTCACCCAAATCGGATATAAACTACACTCAAGGACCAACTGAAGGGACCCTCTGTGAAGAACTGGGGCGGCCGCGAGGTGCCTGGGTCTTGGAGGGGTTTCCTAGCAGCGGAGTGGCTGGCACAGGCAGGCTCGAGTCCAGCGCCAGCCTTCCTGCTGGGTACATTTCAAAGACTCGTTCAACCTCTCTGATCCTCTAATTCTCATCTGCCCACCGGGACTTGCCATCCCTCCTTTCCCTGCTTGACAGAAATGCCAAAACAGAGCTAAGAAGGCTGAATGGGTGGGGAGTACTGTTCATGAAAGGAGAGTGATCCGACCCTAGACTGCTGGCGGGGAGGGACCTCAAGGAGCCTTTGCTGATCTCTTGCCCAGGTTCCCCAGCTAGAGGCAGAACTGGGATTCCACATCAGGTTTTCCTCCACTCAGCTAAAGCTTATCTTCTTAATGTGGTCATGAACCTCTTCACAGCAGGGCTGTGATCACAGGCTTGTTGTTTTTTTGTGGTTTTAATTCTCATTTCAAGTCTTTCAGAGCACACCGACCTCGCTGCTCCACACGCAGTTGGGACTTGATGAAACCGTGTGGCTTTGGTCAGCATTAGGACTCAGAAGGGCTAGTATGTTTGTATAGCAGTTTTCCTGCTTTGGAATTTAAAGAATCCCTCCTAGCCAGACCCTGGTCCCTGGTTTTGTAGCTAGAGATCCTTATCCCTAACAGCCTGGTGAGACAGGGTACCTGCTTTCCTGCCAGCTGAAACAAAGGCTCTATTAGGGTCCTGGGGGAGGACAAAAGGAATGCAAGGAAGCAGGCAGCTACTGCTGGCTTGTTAATGAGTAGCTCCCTTCTAATGGCTGGCTCTTCAGGCCACAGGGGATGCTTGGCTAGGGATGCTGGCCACAGTGGCTTGGGGAGGGAGGTAAGTGGACTTAACCTGCAGTGGCACCTGGCTGCAGTCGCTCCTGCTCTGCCTTCTTTTGTAAACAAAATGATGATAATGTGAATCAGGGAAAGAGGAAACACCTGAACGGACTCACAGTGGCGCTTTCCAACACCTGGAACGGAGAATCAGACTTGATTTAACATCAGCCATCAATTCATATTCTGTCACTGTCTACCTCTGGAAACGGGGTCTGCAACCCCCTAAGTTAGATGTCTGACTGGAAGCAAGCCCGTGCCTGGAGAGAGACCTCAGGAGAGGGGCAACTCCCGGCCTGGGGATTGAGGAGGAGGGCTTTCCAGTCCCTGGGAGCCCCAGGCTGCCCTACAGGACGCCTGCAGTTTCTGTGGGGCTAGAGGTTTCCTGTGCTTTCCTTGCTCCCATCCTGGACGCGGCTAAAAACAGCAACATCCCAGGGTTCCTTTAGGGAGATGCACACTGGATGGATGTATTAATAAAGCGTGGGTTGGAGCAGGGCCAGAGGGGGTGGTCAGCTGTGGGCTGAGCCAGGCTTCCGTGTTCAGAAGAGCAGAGTGGGAGGACGGGGAGCACAAGGGTGTTGCCTGCATGTGTGCCTGTCCCTGTATGTGCACGAGCGTGCTTGGCCATGTGCGTGCATGTGTGTGTGTGTGTGTGTGTGTTTCCACACAGGAAGGGCAAAGGACTTCAAAAAAGAAGCAAGTGAAGGAAGTAGGGGGTCAGATGGCAGCACTAACAGAGAGCTGCAGTCTATCCAGAGCTTGGAGCAAATGGGTGTTTCTGGGTGGGAACAGCAGGGCTGTGATCCAGCCATCCAGGAAACACGTCTGTGGCATTCACAGACCTGCAGTTTCTGTGCTCTGGTATCACAGAATAAAAAACCAGCAGACCGGTCCCTCTGTGCCATACTGACAGCTGCCCTGCTGGCCTCCCTCCCCTCCTGTCCAGATCCTGCAGTCTCTTCCTGCTGCTACTCCCCAACGGAGGCAATGAGCATCCTGTCCAGGCTGGATGGTGGGGATGACTACAGCCCCTCGAGGGGTACGACCCTGCCTCAGGCATTTCCATCCCCAACCAGTTTGCTTCTCCCAGCTTTGATGTTGATGCTCTCAGTCTCTCAGTCTTTCCTGCACATATCAGCAAAGCTGGGAAGGGTGAGGAACACAGACTCTCCTGGACTTGGAATCCAGCTCAGCCATTTCAAGCCAGGCTTCCCTGAACCATGGCTTCCACATCTGTAAAATGGGATGATGCTAATAATAGAGTTATTATGAGGGTGAAATCAGATCATGCTCCATGGGTGTGTCTTGTTAGGCCTTTGTGAGGACTAAATAAGCCTACTGTATATGGAACGTTCTAGAACACTCAAAGTGAGTCGACGTGGGATCTGAACAAATGTTTGCTACACCTTAATCTAAGCTCAGCCTTGACCATCTCTACTAAGGCACCTCCAGCTCCAGGATCCTAAGGTCCCTCAGACCTCAGCTTCTTGCGTCCTTTGCTTGACCCCTTCTCTCATCTGCCAGTGTGGTTCCTGCCTCAAGGGCCAGGCCCTGCCACTCACACTGAATCCAGACCAAGGGGCCACATTAAAGACCTCTGAGGGGAAAGTCAGCTGTTTATCAAATTAGCGGAATTCTTGGAGCCTGGCTAACACAGGAGGCATCAGATGCTAATTAATGAACAGCCAACACAGCCCCACTGCCGATTTGCATAAATATGCATTGTCAAACTGTTAGGTAAACAAAAGCAGGATAAAGTGCTAGGGAGCCAGATTCATTGTGCCTGCACTCCAAGTGAGCCTTTGCAATAGGGATTACAGCCTCTTCGATTTTTCCTTTTTGAAGACTCTCTTTCCCCCCACACCCTCCCCACCCCACTCTCTAGTTAGAATTCCGATTTCTTAGCATTATCAGCTGCCAAACCCAACACAATGCAAACCAAGGCAGGGATGGTTCTCACAGGAGCTAGAAGTGTCTTCTCTACCACTAACACCATCTGGGTCCCTGGGCTCTGTTTAAAGAGAGAGGAAGAGAGATTGAGAGGGAGAAACTAACATGAGGTTGCTCCCCACCCCCCCACAGCCAACCCCATCTCAAATGAAGATATAAGCATTGGTCTATCTATAAAACTCGCCTGATGGATGGTTTTAATCCTTTCTAATTACAGCTAATTGGAGCTGTCAATCGTTTAAAACCTTGAAACTGATGCAGGGAGGCCAGGCGATTCAAACTTACCCAACTGTACAGAGGATAATTAGATGCACTGAAGTTAATAAGCTTCGGGAGGGAAGCTCTCACTTTTCCTGCACATAAGGGAACCTCAGAAGATGGAGAGGAGCCACTGCCAGCCTTTTCTGGGGAGGAAGAGAGATCTGGCAGCCTGGAGCTTCACACTGAATGCCTGCTCTTCGGTCCTGGAGACTCAGCAGTGACAGCACCGTCGGTGTCTATCAGTTCATTTCAGCAAATATTTACCGAGTGTCTCCACTGTGCTGGGCACTGTGGGAGGCTCCAGGGAGGTAGAGAGACAAAGTTCTGGCCCTGGAGGAATTCAGTCTTTGTTGGGCAGACCAACAAAACTGAAGATCCACCTGAGGCTCAGAGGAGCCTAACAACTCAGGGGACTCACTTTTTGCAATCCCTGGAGTCTCTCTCAGTTAATTTTCTGGTCAGAGGGTACAGCTGAATTGGCTCTAGCTTCTGGCCAGATTCTTCATCGCTTCAGAGGCTGTTTTCTGGTTTATTCCGTCTCCTGGCTCCTACAAGAAGTCTCACAGGTCTGTGCCCACATCCTTCCAGCATTGACTCATCTAGCCTCTATAAAGGATGATACTACGCTCCTCACCAAATCAAGGTGGAGGAGGGCTGCGAGAGAAGTCTCTGTAGGGCTTTGGAGGAGAAAGTGTGGGTCCTTGGAGAGGTGGGCAGCTTCCACACGGGCCAGTTGGCAGACTCCGGGTTGCCCAAGTAATGTGCCTTAAGCTCTCTTCTGGGGGTTCTTACACCTACAAATATTGACTAGCCTATCAAGCTGCAGGCAGCTGGAAGCTCCACTCCACAGCGGGTCAGAGGGCAGTTCACCTCTGGTGAATGTCTACTAGGTAATTTACATCTGTTGTTACCCTTCCTTTTCAGAAACCCATGTGAGTTTGTCAAGGATGTACCCGCTTTACGGAAGAGGAAATTGGGATGCAGAGAGGCTACACGACTCACCCAAAATACTATTGTAAATGTCTGAGTCAAGATTCACATTCAGTTTGGCCTAAATCCAGAGGCTACCATCTTGCTTTGTTTAAGATGAGACCCCCTACCCTGACCACAATAATAGTAATAGTAACATGGACCACAACTGGCATTGATTGAGATCTTACTCTTCTCCGCTTAACTTCAGAGAAATTGTAGGGAGCTTTCTGCTCAGGGGTGTCCCTTGGGGGAAGGCCTGGGTAGCCTCTGTGGAAATGACATGAATCTGTAGTCCTCTTTCCACAGGACCTAGAAGCAGTGACCCCACAGTTCAACTAGCCAGATAGGAAATCTGCAGACATGAGGCCAAACTCCCCAGAAATGCCCACACCCTACCTGTGCACTCACCTGGTCGGTGGTAAGAAGCCCACCGTCCAGCATCAGGGTGAAGTTCAGGCTGGCACGGGATTTAGCTTCGAAGAGTTTAAAGTATATGGTACCTTATGAAAAGTAGCTGTAATATGGGTATCTCTGGGACTCTCTGAAGCCACAATGGCCAGCTCATGTGCAGCAGCTTCAGGAGGTCCAAGCACACCCTCTTCCCCCGGGAGCCCTCTACACTGGAAGAGAAGTGGTTCTCCAGGACAACTCAGGTTGGCCCCCAGCTGGCCAGTTTTGTCCCTTACCAAAGTGACTACAAGAAGGAAAAAGCGGTGTAATAAAAGAGGAGGGGGAGATCATTAAGGAATTTTCCAGGATTTATCTGGTGCATAACAGTGCCTGGCCCACTAGTCCATCGCCTGTGCAGAAACACCCAGGAAGCCACAGAAAAGGATGTGGACAAACGTAATAAAAAGATGAGAACTTTGAGTAAGAGAGAATAAATTTTCTAATGTATGTGCATGCACACAAGAAGCTACTATCTACACTTCAGCATTGAAGGAATGGAGTCCTAGAGAAGAGGGAAATTGCAGCACAGTCTTGCTGAGGACTGACAAGCAGGGGTGGGACAGGCACATTTGAAGTCTTTAAGACTAGGAAAAATACAGAGAAGGAATGCTGAGTCACCATAGCCCTTTGGAAATGTAGGACTAACAAGGGACATGGAACTCAAAATTGGAAAGTGGAGTAACTGAACCTATTCACACAGTGTTCAGTCTCTTTGGAGAGGGCAAAACAGAGAAAGAACAAAAACGATCAGGTGTCAACTGGAAGGCATGCTGGACAGAGAGGCTGCATGGGTCTAGGAATCTGTTTTCCTCCCCACACCAGCTCTGTGGCTTTAGAGTCATATCACCCGTCAGAGCCTTAGTTATCTCATTTGGATGGCATATGTGGAGTGTCTTCCTGGTCCATTCACATTTGTCTCCTCTTGGAACCTGGCTGTGAGCACCTCCAAGTATGGGCATGGATACCCCTGTATGAGAAGAACCTCAAGGTGGCAGACCCCACGTTGGTTCAAGATCTGAACTCATGCCCAGAGGGACACTCCTGGAGGTGTCCAGCCTCTCCAGCCTACATGCAGAGTCTGGTGGGACCTAACAAACCTTTAGGGAAGGAGACCTTTGGGCTAACCTTTGGTTTCCCTGTTGTTCCCCGGACCAGAGCCACAGGGTCGCGAGTCTTCCCCCAGATCCCTCTCTGGAGAGCTTGGCCAACAGCAGCAACAGAGCTCTCCCTAAAGCTGGCCCCCAAGAGCTGAGCACCTCCTGTCTGGGCAAAGGTGTTACCGCCCCAGAAGCTGTCACTCAGAAGCAGATACCAGAGATCAAAGAGAAGACCCAAGGAGAGGCTCGGGGGCCTGTTAGATTCCACTTGCTTCAAAGACAGTGAGGTTGAGGGCTGGCAAGCAGTATGGAGACCTGAAGTCTTCAAAGCCTGCTGCGATGTCAAGAGCGTTGGCCAGAGCTCGCTTCACGGGTGGTTGCTCAGTGCTGTGACACAGTGGTGGCACTTGTGGGGTAAAGGCAGCAGGGCTAGTTCTCCTCTAACCCAACGAAGGTGGTTGCGAATAGAGTGTCATCCTGAAACAGAAACAGCAGTGTGTGTGAGCCTGTTAAGAATGTTAATTCCCAGAGTTCCTGTGGAGCTGCAAATCCATCCTGTCTCTTCAATGGCAAAGAAGAAGTCTGATTTCCCCAGTGGCTCCTACTAGTCCCTCTCTCCTCCTCCTTCCTGCGGTGTTTATAGTCGGAACTTCAAGGCCCGGGCTTGATCACATGCTCTCTTGTTTTCCTCATGCCAGCAAGGTCTCCCTCTGCCAACCAGACAATTAGTTCCCGGAGGGTAGATTCCATGACTGTTGACAACGTAGCACTTGACTAGATAGCTGTTTGCATTTTTCAAGTCTCTTTCCTACCCATTTGAACCACTTTCCAGTAATTCAACCATGCAGGACAAGGGTATCCATACCCATACAACAGACGTGGTCGCTGACACAGGAAGAAGGGGAATGCCTTGATGGGCTCGCCCTGCTATTTGGAACCAGCAATGAGATCCCGTGTTGGACTTCTGCTACACACTGCCTCCCATGAGGTTTTATGTAGACGTCCTCGCACCATGCCCTAAAAACAGGATAGGCTCAAGAAACTCTTGATAATTTACCTTTTAAAATAGTTCTTTATATCTTAAAAGTTCCAAACCTCAGTGTGGCCGATTAAAGGTGGCTACATTTTTTTAAATTTTTTTTTCCCCCATCAATAGATTAGATCTAATTCCTATCCCCTTGAAGCTGGACTAGACTTAGTGGTTTGCTGTAAACAACAGAACATGCTGGACTTGAGACATTGCAAAGGTCCTTGTTTGCCAGGAAACTTACTCTTGGAGCCCAGAGCCACCCTGAAAAAAGTGATTATCTCAAGGCCATCCTGCCAGAGAGGCCAAGGTGGGCCCTCCACTTAGGTGGGTGGTCCCTCCACTTAGGTGGGTGGTCCCAGCTGAGCCAAGCTCCCAGCCATCCTGCAAAGATCCAAGACATGGAAGAGAAGCCCTGTTGAGTCTTGCAGATTAGCCCATCACCATCCGAATGCCAATAAGTGGCCTTCATCTCTGGACACAGGACACAAGGATTACCCAGATGAATCAAACTGTTAAGGTTTGGGTAGTTTGTTGCACAGAAGTAGAAAAATGGAGCATCCGGAAAATTCCCTGGTCTCCCCTGGGGCCCCTTCAAGAGCACACATCAACATGTAAACAGTAGCTAGGTTCCTGAAGGCTCACATCCTGCTCAGCTCCATATGTTAGGTCCTCCAGCATCATTTTAGCCTCCTTACCTCTTACTAATATTGGGTGAAATTGTGTGGATTTTCTTAGTTTCCCGGAAAACTGATTTCTAGTTAGGAACATGCTCAAAACGTGAATCGTATGATTGGCTGTGGGGGTGTTCACCTAAAATCATACATTTTTGAGCACCTCCTTGTTCTCAACAATGGGTCCAGTCCTATGTATCGTTCAAAATACAACTTAGATGCTTTCTTTGTGATAAAATATTTCTTGTGCTCCTACTCTGAAGATAGTTCTCCTTTTCTAGGCTCAGAGCGGTATGTCTGTATTTTTATGATGCTGATTACATTCTGCCTTCTCTATGGTTCTATTTAAGCCTAAGTCTCCTATGCTGCTCAAGGTCCTTAAGTTAGTTGACTTTTACCTATTGATCTTATTTGCTTACAGACCCTTCCTTATTGCCTATTGTGGAAGAAATACTACACGCTTACATACATGTATCTTCTTGGCATACAGGGAGACTCTGTGCTGTGAGGTTAGAAGAGGTCCACAAGATTGACTTTTTGCCAATGGGATGTGAACAGTAGTGATGTATGCCACATGTATGCTGAGGTCAGCACTCAGAGCCTCTCCGTGATCTCTGTCTCTGCCACAGGGAATTTGGAGGCTCTGTGTCCCTAAAGCCTTAACTACATGTATACATGAAATACATCTGGGGGAAAATTGTGATGTTTGGGAGTTCCATCTAAATCTAAACCTAGTCTTTGCTTGTGTCATACATTTGCTGGAAACCTTCCTTTTCATGAATGGTTTGGGTTCAGAGATAAGAGCATGACAACTGCTTTCAAGATGAAATAAAAAGTGCAATTCAGAGTTCAGAATGCCCTACCAAGACGCTTTCATCTGGAGGCTGTCCTGCTGACGGCCCCTTGTGAGGAGGGTGCATGTGAGCTGTGCCAGTAGCCAGAGCTAAGTGTGTCTAGCAAGGACTATAGCACATAGTTTATGGTAGCAATTACTGAGCCAGATTTTTAAGTAGCCATGATACCTTTAGTTACGGGCAAAGTTGGGGAGGTCAACATAATAAGTGTTTGCATTTTCAGGGCCCTGGGAATCTATAAAAATCACTGGAGTATATTATTTCACTCCTACTCTGCCTTCTTAGCCTTCTTATCTGATTTAAAACATTCTCAACACAGGGTGTAAAATTAAACACATATCACCAGCTCATACTAGCACAACAGAGTAAAAGGGGGAAACAAACCTTTTAAGATATAATTGTGAAAGGCAGAGCCTACCACTCCTTCACATGGATAGAATTCACAGTTCTAGCTATCGACTTTTTTTTTTTTTAGTATATAATTTTTGTTAAATGCTAAAATAATCTCAAGTGTACAGAACGTTTGCAAATATAATTAAAATAAATTATTTGAATGAACTATGTGGGAGTAAGTTGTTGACTTTGAACCCCATTACCTAAAAATCCTTATTAAGGACATTATTCTAAATAATTATCAAAATCAGGAAACTGACATTGGTACATGGTTACCATTTCTCCTAGATTTACTGAAATATTATTAGCATATAAAACGGTGTAACTTTTGGGGCACCTGGGTGGCTCAGTCGTTAAGCATCTGCCTTTGTCTCAGGTCATGGTCCCAGGGTCCTGGGATTGAGCCCCGCATGGGCTCCCTACTCTGCAGGAAGCCTGCTTTTCCTTCTCCCACTCCCCCTGCTTGTGTTTCCTCTCTCACTGTCTCTCTCTCTGTCAAAAAAATAAACAAAATTAAAAAAAAAACTGCGTAACTTTAAGGTGTGCAATGTAATGTTTTAATACGTATGTATATTGTGAAATGATTAACACAATGTCAGCTAACACCTCAATCACTTCACACAATTATCATTTGTTGTTGGTGGTGCTGAGAACATTTAAGATCTACTCTCTTAGTAAGTGTCAAGCATACAATAAAGCATTTTTAACTATAGTCACCATGCTGTTCATTAGGCCCCCAGAACTCATTCTTCTTGTCAGTGGAGCATGATCACTGTTTAATCATCAGACGCCATCGGGTTTCTGACACAGCCCAGTTACAGCCTTCCCAGCAACAGGATCCAGTCTAGAATCATGTGTATTGCATGTACACATGTCTCTTTAGTCTCTTCTTATCTAGAACAGTTCTTAATCTTTCCTTGACTTTCATGCTCTTTACTCTTTCCACATTTGTAGTCCAACTGTCTTGAAGAATGTCCTTCGATTTGGGTTTCTCTTATGTTTTCTCAAGATTAGATTCAAGAGTATTATGGAAATGAGGCTACGATCTTCTTATCAGATCCTATCATGTGGCACGTGATTTCAATTCCTCCCGTTTTTGGTAAAGTTCGTTTGAGCACTTGATTCAGACTGTGTCTGCCAGACATCTTCGCTGTAAAGTTGCACTTTCTCTCTTTAAAGTTAGTAAATATATTGTGAGTAGTTACTTTAAAAATCTGCAAATGTTCTATTTCTCATCAAACATTCATTTGATTCATGTATTCCATTTATGAATGTGTATGTATGTATGTATGTATCTATCTATCTTCTATTTCATTCAGTGGGTTATAATCGCTGCTTTCATTAGTCATTCCGATGCTCAGATTGTCCCAGTTTGGGCTGGTGAGAACACCTTCAAGCTGGTTTGTGTGTGCTTGTGACATGTCATCATTGTCCTTTGAGTATCTCCTTGCTTTACTTTTCAGTATTCCAACTCATCTTGTATATTCTCACTCTAATCCTGGAATCAGCCATTTTTTTCTGGAGAATTTTTGTTCCTTTTAGTGAAAAATTGTATTTGGAAGTCAAGAAATGGGTATTAGAGGTGTGCACTGCTTTGGGGGTGTCCTTGCTTCCAGGGTTTCTTTGTGGGCAGGGCTACGAATACACATACACAGAGCGGTATCTAAAAACTGCATGTTCACATTGATATTTCTAATTCAAAACCAACATCATGGGGTTCATTCTAATGTTTTTTTCCATACTGTAACTCCCATCTTTCTCCAGCAAGGAAACTGTATTCTGTTATCCATAATATATTGCCGATTGTTTATTTGCCTATATATGACCAGTCTCTCATTATTGCTACCATCTTCTTCCTCACCATGAGTGCCCATCTCACCCGTGTTGGCTCCAATATCTTGTGTTGGGTCATGCCCCTTTTGGCCTACTCAGGTTCAACATCTTACATTGGGTTGTCTCAACAAACGCCCTCCTTAATCTACTTGGAGTTCAAAATCCCACACTGGCTGCCCCTCATGTGACTCTTCCTCACTCTGCTTGGGCTCTGACCATACGCTGAGCTGTCCCATGCTGGAACACTGTCCTTACCTCTACAGGCTGAGTCCTCACTCCAGCCACCTCACACAGAGCCCCACCTCACTCTGCTTGAATCTAACACCTCCACAGAGTCATCCCATGTTTGGCCATTCTCCCCATCTTGCTTAGGCTTAGAAACTTCACACTGGGGAGACTTTCTCACTTTCTTTGGTCTTGCTTTAGGACAAGTGTTTGAGATGGACAAGAGTAACTGAAGCTGCAGTCTGAGGACGAAGGTGAACTTGTGCACTTCTGCTCTCCCTCTCTTGATGGATGTGGTGATAAGGAAGTTGAAACACTGCATAGAGTCACCATTAGAATGCTCTGGATGGAACACATGTGTTCCCCAATGAGTAGACCCTATTTTATTGCTTGTCAGGTGACAAAATGTGCCCGAGAAGACTTATCTGGCTTTTCCACACTCACCAAGGGGGTAGAGCCAGGATTCAGACAAGTCTACCTCCCTGTCTATAGGGACTATAACACATCTCATTGGCCAGCCAGCCAGAAGTGCTTTAATAAATGTCTGTTAAGGGAATGCTCAGGTAGTATTGAGGTCTCTGTGAAGAAAACATGAAGTGTAAGTTGGGGGTGGGTGCTTTTATGAGTTTAGAAAACTTTTAACTCAAGCCTCCCTCAGGGAATTTTCCCTACTTTTCTTCCTGGGATGTAAAGACAGGCATTTATTTTAGAAGAAGCTGTTCATACTGCAAAGCGGAGAAGTATTTCTTGAACATCTTCGAGAGAATAATGTTTTATCCAGAATAAGGAAGTAATATTTATTGGACTTTTATTATGTATCTGACCCATTCTAGTGCTTTGCTCCTATCAAGTTAAGTTGGGAACTGTTATTCTCTATCTAGGGATTAGGACACAGAGAGTTTAGGTAGTGTCTGAGGTTATAGAACTGGAGAGAATCAGAAGTAGTATTTTAATCCGTGCTAATTGGTTCTTGGGCCCAGTCCTTGATCATTAAGTTCCATTAACTTACAGATTTTGCAGCAACTGGTTCTACTATTTAGCAAAATATATTTTTTCATAAAGCTGTTATGACAATTAAGTCAATGGCTATGAAACACTTTTTGAAACATAAAAGTTATACAATTTTATGTTCATATTATTATTTATTGAGTTTTTATATTAAGAGCTCCCCCACTTTTTGTGTTTTTGATAAAGACATTAGAGCATGAATTTCAAATTTTAAGTCAGAAATGAGTGAATCTAGATATTTACTGAATACTAGGTACCAAGCATAATAATCAGAAACATGTCTTTTAAAAGCTAATAATATATATATATATATTTTTTTTTTCTCTTGTCATATACTTTTATCAGTCTTTTTGTTTGTCTGTTTTTGTTTGTATACTTCACAAATCTTACCTTGTGGCCCATTTGGGCTGAGCCTTCTCTTTTATCTTCCCTTTTTTTCCCTCTCTCTCTCTCTCTTTTTTTCCTTTTTTCTTTTCCCTTTTTTTCTTTCTTCTTCTCTATTTCTTTTTCTTTTCTTTTTTCTCTCATTTGGGTGAGGAACCCTGATTGCACAGAAGCGTTCCAGGGTGCACCTTGACTGCACCACAATCGATAAGTCCAGCTGCATCTGTTCAGTCATCTCTTACCAAAATGACTAGGAGGAGGAATACCCAAGAGAAGAAAAATACAGAGGATGGACCTTCCGCAACAGAGCTAATGGCTATCGACATAGACAATATGTCAGAAAAGGAATTCAGACTAACAATTATCCAGGCAATAGCTAGGTTGGAGAAAGCCATGGATGACCAAACAGAATTGACTGGGGCAGAACTGAAAGCCACCAGGGATGATGTTCACAATGTTAGGGCAGAACTGAAAGCCACCAGGGATGATGTTCAAAATGCTCTCAATGAGTTCCAATCTCATATAAAATCTCTAAAAGCTAGGGTAACTGAGACAGAAGATAGAATTAGTGATCTGGAGGACAAACAGAGAGAAAGGATCAGGAGGAAGCCTGGAACAAACAGCTCAGAAGCCACGAAAACAGAATCAGGGAAATAAATGATGCCATGAAACGTTCCAACGTCAGAATTATTGGAATCCCTGAAGGGGAGGAAAAAGAAAGAAGTCTACAAGATATAGTGGAAGAAGTTGTCTATGAAAATTTTCTCAATCTCACGAATGGAAACAACGTTCATGTACTAGAGGCAGAGAGATTTCCTCCCAAGATTTTAAATTATCAAAAGTCCTCACGACAGCTTATAGTTAAAATGAGGAATTATGTTTCACGACAGACCCTCTTAAAAGCAGCTAGGACAAAGAAGCTCCTTACGTACAGAGGAAAGCCCATTAGAATAACGTCAGACCTTTCCACAGAGACCTGGCAAGCCAGGAAGGGCTGGAAGAATATATTCAGAGTCCTAAATGAGAAGAACATGCAACCAAGAATACTCTATCCAGCAAGACTGACATTTAAAATGGATGGAGAGATAAAGAGTTTCCAAGACCGGCAGGGCTTAAAAGACTATGCAACCACCAAGCCGACACTGCAGGAAATATTAAGGGGGGTCCTATAAAAGAGAAAAAATCCTAAGAATATCATTGAACAGAAATATAGAAACAATCTACAGACAGAAAGACTTCAAAGGTAACACGATGTCAATAAAAACCTATGTCTCAATAATCACTCTCAATGTGAATGGCCTAAATGCACCCATAAAATGACACAGGGTTGCAGATTGGATAAAACGACAGGACCCATCCATATGTTGTCTACAAGAGACCCATTTTGAACCTAAGGATACACCCAGACTGAAAGTGAAGGGATGGAGAAACATCTTTCATGCCAATGGGCCTCAAAAGAAGGCCGGGGTAGCGATTCTCATATCAGATAAATTAGATTTTAAACTAAAGACTGTAGTCAGAGATACAGAAGGACATTACATAATTCTTAAAGGGACTATCCGCCAAGATGATCTAACAATTGTGAATATCTATGCCTCCAATATGGGAGCACCCAATTACATAAGAAAACTATTAATCAAGATAAAGAGTCATATTGATATGAATACAATAATAGTAGGAGATCTTAATATGCCTCTCTCAGAAATAGACAGATCATCGAAGCAGAAAATTAATAAAGAAATAAGAGCATTGAATGAAACATTGGACCAGATGGACCTCATAGACATATACAGAACATTCCACCCTAAAACAACAGAAGACTCATTCTTCTCAAGTGCACATGGAACCTTCTCCAGAATAGACCACATACTGGGTCACAAAGCAGGACTCAACCGATACCAAAAGACTGACATTATTCCCTGCATATTCTCAGATCACAATGCTTTGAAACTGGAACTCAATCACAAGGAAAAGTTCGGAAGGAACTCAAACACCTGGAAGCTAAAGACCACCTTGCTTAAGAATGCTTGGATCAACCAGGAGATCAAAGATGAACTTAAACAATTCATGGAAACCAATGAGAATGAATACACTTCGGTCCAAAACCTATGGGATACAGCAAAGGCGGTTCTAAGGGGGAAATACATAGCCATCCAAGCTTCCCTCAAAAACATTGAAAAATCCAGAATACACCAGCTATCTCTACATCTTAAAGAACTGGAGAATCAACAACAAATCAAGCCAACTCCACATGCAAGAAGGGAAATAATCAAGATTAGAGCAGAGATCAATGAGGTAGAAACCAGAGATACAGTAGAATGTATCAATGAAACTAGAAGCTGGTTTTTTGAAAGAATCAATAAGATCGATAAACCATTGGCCACACTAATCCAAAAGAAAAGAGAGAAAGCCCAAATTAATAAAATTATGAATGAAAAGGGAGAGATCACAACTAACACCAAGAGAATAGAAAAAAACATCAGAAATTATTACCAACAGTTATATGCCAATAAGCTAAGCAACCTAGATGAAATGGATGCATTCCTGGAAAACTACAAACTCCCAAAATTGAACCAGGAAGAAATTGACAACCTGAATAGACTGATATCTAGTAACGAGATTGAAGCAGTGATCAAAAACCTCCCAAAAAACAAGAGCCCAGGACCTGACGGATTCCCTGGGGAATTCTACCAAACTTTCACAGAAGAAATAACCCCAATTCTCCTGAAGCTGTTCCAAAAAATTGAAGCAGAAGGAAAACTTCCAGACTCTTTTGATGAAGCCAGCATTAGACTGATCCCCAAACCAGGCAAAGACCGTACCAAAAAGGAGAATTTCAGACCAATATCACTGATGAATATGGATGCAAAGATTCTCAACAAGATCCTAGCAAACAGGATCCAGCAGCACATTAAAAAGATTATCCATTACGACCAGGTGGGATTCATCCCTGGGTTGCAAGGTTGGTTCAACATTCGCAAATCAATCAATGTGATAGAACAAATCAATAAGAGAAGAGAGAAGTACCACATGGTCCTCGCAACTGATGCAGAAAAAGCATTTGACAAAATCCAGCATCCGTTCCTGATGAAAACGCTTCAAAGTATAGGGATAGAGGGAACATTCCTGAACTTCATAAAATCTATCTATGAAAGACCCACAGCAAATATCATCCTCAATGGGAAAAAGCTTGCAGCCTTCCCGTTGAGATCAGGAACACGACAAGGATGCCCACTCTCACCACTCTTGTTCAACATAGTATTAGAAGTTCTAGCAATGGCAATCAGACAACAAAGAGAAATAAAAGGTATCCAAATTGGCAAGGAAGAAGTCGAACTCTCTCTCTTCACAGATGACATGATTCTTTATATGGAAAACCCCAAAGACTCCACCCCCAAACGACTAGAACTCATACAGCAATTCAGTAACGTGGCAGGATACAAAGTCAATGTACAGAAATCAGTGGCTTTCTTATACACTAACAATGAAAATACAGAACGGGAAATTAGAGAATCGATTCCATTTACTATAGCACCAAGAACCATAAGATACCTGGGAATAAACCTAACCAAAGAGGTAAAGGACCTGTACTCGAGGAACTACAGAACACTCATGAAAGAAATTGAAGAAGACACAAAAAGATGGAAGACTGTTCCATGCTCTTGGATTGAAGAATAAACATTGTTAAAATGTCTATACTGCCTAGAGCAATCTATACTTTTAATGTCATTCCGATCAAAATTCCACCAGTATTTTTCAAAGAGCTGGAGCAAATAATCCTAAAATTTGTATGGAATCAGAAGAGACCCCGAATTGCTAAGGAAATGTTGAAAAACAAAAACAAAACTGGCGGCATCATGTTACCCGATTTCAAGCTTTACAACAAAGCTGTGATCACCAAGACAGCGTGGTACTGGCATAAAAACAGACACATAGACCAGTGGAACAGAGTGGAGAGCCCATATATGGACCCTCCACTCTATGGTCAAATAATCTTCGACAAAACAGGAAAAAATATACAATGGAAAAAAGACAGTCTCTTCAATAAATGGTGCTGGGAAAACTGGACAGCAATATGTAGAAGAATGAAACTCGACCATTCTCTTACACCGTACACAAAGATAAACTCAAAATGGATAAAAGACCTCAACCTGAGACAGGAATCTATCAGAATCCTAGAGGAGAACATAGGCAGTAACCTCTTCGATATCAGCCACAGCAACTTCTTTCAAGATAAGTCTCCAAAGGCCAAGGAAACAAAAGCAAAAATGAACTTTTGGGACTTCATCAAGATCAAAAGCTTCTGCACAGCAAAGGAAACAGTCAACAAAACAAAGAGGCAACCCACGGAATGGGAGAAGATATTTGCAAATGACAGTACAGACAAAAGGTTGATATCCAGGATCTATAAAGAACTTCTCAAACTCAACACACACAAAACAGATAATCATATCAAAAAATGAGCAGAAGAGAAGATGGCGGAGAAGTAGCAGCCTGAGACTACATCAGGTAGGAGGAGATCAGCTCGATAGCTTATCTAAACATTGCAAACACCTACAAATCCAATGGGAGAGCGAAGAGAAGAAGAGCAGCAACTCTATAAACAGAAAATCAACCACTTTCTGAAAGGTAGGACTGGCAGAGAAGTGAATCTAAAACGACGGGAAGATAGACCGCGGGAGGAGGGGCCGGCTCCCGGCAAGCGGCGGAGCAACGGAGCACAAAATCAGGACTTTTAAAAGTCTGTTCCACTGAGGGACATTGCTCCAGAGGCTAAACCAGGGTGAAGCCCACGCGGGGTCAGCGTGGCCCCAGGCCCCGCAGGGTCACAGAAGGATCGGGGGTGTCAGAGTGTCGGAGAGCTCGCAGGTATTAGAACGGAGAAGCCGGCTGCAGAGACAGAGCCGAGGACTGAACTCTCAGCTCGGGGTTACCTTGAACTGGTCGCGGGCTGTGTGAGCTCGGAGCGTGGCTAGAGGCTGGGAATACGGGAGTGATTGGGTGCTGTCCTCTGGGGGCGCACTGAGGAGTGGGGCCCCAGGCTCTCGGCTCCTCCGGGCCGGAGACTGGGAGGCCGCCATTTTCATTCCCGTCCTCTGGAACTCTACGGAAAGTGTTCAGGGAACAGAAGCTCCCAAAAGCGAACCCGAGCCGATTACTTAGTCCGGCCGCCGGTAAGGGCGGTGCAATCCCGCATTGGGCAAAGACACTTGAGAGTCACTACAAGAGGCCCCTCCCCCAGAAGATCAACAAAATATCCAGCCAGGACGAAGTTCATCTATCAAGGAGAAAGCAGGTTCAATTCCTAAGACAGCAGAGCAATTCCAGAGGAGGAGAAAGCAAAGCACGGAACTCATGGCTTTCTCCCCATGATTCTTTAGTCTTGCAGCTACTTCAATTTTTTTTTTCTTTTTTCAATTTTTTTTTCTTTTTTCTTTTTGCTTCTTCTGCTAAATTTTTTAAAACTTTTCTTTTTTAACGTTTTTTGACTAGTTCATCTAAATATATATTTTTTTCTTTCTTTTTTATATTTTTTTGTTTTATTTTTTAAATTTTTTTCTTTTTTTTTTCTTTTTTTTTCAGAACCTGTTTTTATCCCCTTTCTCCCCCCCACAATTAGGGGTCTCTTCTGATTTGGTTACAGCGCATTTTTCTGGGGTCTTTGCCACCCTTTTAGTAGTTTATTTGCTCCTTCATATCCTCTTATCTGGACAAAATGACAAGGCAGAAAAAATCACCACAAACAAAAGAACAAGAGACAGTACCGAAGGCTAGGGACCTAATCAACACAGACATGGGTAATATGTCAGATCAAGAGTTCAGAATGGCAATTCTGAACATCCTAGCCGGGCTCGAGAAAGGCATGGAAGATATTAGAGAAACCCTCTCTGGAGATATTAAAGCCCTTTCTGGAGAAATTAAAGAACTAAAATCTAACCAAGTTGAAATCAAAAAAGCTATTAATGAGGTGCAATCAAAAATGGAGGCTCTCACTGCTAGGATAAATGAGGCAGAAGAAAGAATTAGTGATATAGAAGACCAAATGACAGAGAATAAGGAAGCCAAGCAAAAGAGGGACAAACAGCTACTGGACCATGAGGGGAGAATTCGAGAGATAAGTGACACCATAAGACGAAACAACATTAGAATAATTGGGATTCCAGAAGAAGAAGAAACAGAGAGGGGAGCAGAAGGTCTAGTGGAGAGAATCATTGGAGAGAATTTCCCTAATATGGCAAAGGGAACAAGCATCAAAATCCAGGAGATGCAGAGAAGCCCCCTCAAAGTCAACAAGAATAGGTCCACACCCCGTCACCTAATAGTAAAATTAAAAAAAAAAAAAAAGTAAAAAGTCTTAGTGACAAAGAGAAAATCCTGAAAGCAGCCCGAGAAAAGAAGTCTGTAACATACAATGGTAAAAATATTAGATTGGCGGCAGACTTATCCACAGAGACCTGGCAGGCCAGAAAGAGCTGGCATGATATATTCAGAGCACTCAACGAGAAAAACATGTAGCCAAGAATACTCTATCCAGCTAGGCTATCATTGAAAATAGAAGGAGAGATCAAAAGCTTCCAGGACAAACAAAAACTGAAAGAATTTGCAAACACCAAACCAGCTCTACAGGAAATATTGAAAGGGGTCCTCTAAGCAAAGAGAGAGCCTAAAAGTAGTAGATCAGAAAGGTACAGAGACAATATACAGTAACAGTCACCTTACAGGCTAATAATGGCACTAAATTCATATCTCTCAATAGTTACCCTGAATGTTAATGGGCTAAATGCCCCAATCAAAAGACACAGGGTATCAGAATGGATAAAAAAACAAAACCCATCAGTATGTTGCCTACAAGAAACTCATTTTAGACGCGAAGACATTGAATCGAGATTTTTAATCTCGACATTTAAATCGAGATTTAAAGTGAGGGGGTGGAAAACAATTTACCATGCTAATGGGCATCAGAAGAAAGCTGGGGTGGCAATCCTTATATCAGATCAATTAGATTTCAAGCCAAAGACTATAATAAGAGATGAGGAAGGACACTATATCCTACTCAAAGAGTCTGTCCAACAAGAAGATCTAACAATTTTAAATATCTATGCCCCTAACGTGGGAGCCGCCAACTATATCAACCAATTAATAACAAAATCAAAGAAACACATCAATAATAATACAATAATAGTAGGGGACTTGAACCCTCCCCTCACTGAAATGGACAGATCATTCAAGCCAAAGATCAACAAGGAAATAAAGGCCTTAAATGACACACTGGACCAGGTGGACATCACAGATATATTCAGAACATTTCATCCCAAAGCAACAGAATACACATTCTTCTCTAGTGCACATGGAACCTTCTCCAGAATAGATCACATCCTGGGTCACAAATCAGGTCTCAACCGGTATCAAAAGATTAGGATTATTCCCTGCATGTTTTCAGACCACAATGCTCTGAAGCTAGAACTCAATCACAAGAGGAAAGCTGGAAAGAACCCAAATACATGGAGACTAAACAGCATCCTTCTAAAGAATGAATGGGTTAACCAGGAAATTAAAGAAGAATTGAAAAAATTCATGGAAACAAATGATAATGAAAACACAACAGTTCAAAATCTGTGGGACACAGCAAAGGCAGTCCTGAGAGGAAAATATATAGCGGTACAAGCCTTTCTCAAGAAACAAGAAAGGTCTCAAGTACACAACCTAACCCTACACGTAAAGGAGCTGGAGAAAGAACAAGAAAGAAACCCTAAACCCAGCAGGAGAAGAGAAATCATAAAGATCAGAGCAGAAATCAATGAAATAGAAACCAAAAAAACAATAGAAAAAATCAATGAAACTAGGAGCTGGTTCTTTGAAAGAATCAATAAGATTGATAAACCCCTGGCCAGACTCATCAAAAAGAAAAGAGAAAGGACCCAAAGCAATAAAATGATGAATGAAAGAGGAGAGATCACAACTAACACCAAAGAAATACAGACAATTATAAGAACATACTATGAGCAACTCTACGCCAACAAATTTGACAATCTGGAAGGAATGGATGCATTCCTAGAGACATATAAACTACCACAACTGAACCAGGAAGAAATAGAAAACCTGAACAGGCCCATAACCAGTAAGGAGATTGAAACAGTCATCAAAAATCTCCAAACAAACAAAAGCCCAGGGCCAGACGGCTTCCCAGGGGAATTCTACCAAACATTTAAAGAAGAACTCATTCCTATTCTCCTGAAACTGTTCCAAAAAATAGAAATGGAAGGAAAACTTCCAAACTCATTCTATGAGGCCAGCATCACCTTGATCCCAAAACCAGACAAGGATCCCACCAAAAAAGAGAACTACAGACCAATATCCTTGATGAACACAGACGCAAAAATTCTCGCCAAAATACTAGCCAATAGGATTCAACAGTACATTAAAAGGATTATTCACCACGATCAAGTGGGATTTATTCCAGGGCTGCAGGGTTGGTTCAACATCCGCAAATCAATCAATGTGATAGAACACATTAATAAAAGAAAGAACAAGAACCATATGATACTCTCCATAGATGCTGAAAAAGCATTTGACAAAGTACAGCATCCCTTCCTGATCAAAACTCTTCAAAGTGTGGGGATAGAGGGCACATACCTCAATATTATCAAAGCCATCTATGAAAAACCCACCGCAAATATCATTCTCAATGGAGAAAAACTGAAAGCTTTTCCGCTAAGGTCAGGAACACGGCAGGGATGTCCATTATCACCACTGCTATTCAACATAGTACTAGAAGTCCTAGCCTCAGCAATCAGACAACAAAAAGAAATTAAAGGCATCCAAATTGGTAAAGAAGAAGTCAAACTATCACTCTTCGCAGATGATATGATACTATATGTGGAAAACCCAAAAGACTCCACTCCAAAACTGCTAGAACTTGTCCAGGAATTCAGTAAAGTGTCAGGATATAAAATCAATGCACAGAAATCAGTTGCATTTCTGTACACCAACAACAAGACTGAAGAAAGAGAAATTAAGGAGTCAATCCCATTTACAATTGTACCCAAAACTATAAGATACCTAGGAATAAACCTAACCAAAGAGACTAAGAATCTATACACAGAAAATTATAAAGTACTCATGAAAGAAATTGAGGAAGACACAAAAAAATGGAAAAATGTTCCATGCTCCTGGATTGGAAGAATAAATATTGTGAAAATGTCTATGCTACCTAAAGCAATCTACACATTTAATGGAATCCCTATCAAAATACCATCCATTTTTTTCAAAGAAATGGAACAAATAATCCTCAAATTTATATGGAACCAGAAAAGACCTCGAATAGCCAAAGGAATATTGAAAAAGAAAGCCAAAGTTGGTGGCATCACAATTCCAGACTTCAAGCTCTATTACAAAGCTGTCATCATCAAGACAGCATGGTACTGGCACAAAAACAGACACATAGATCAGTGGAACAGAATAGAGAGCCCAGAAATCGACCCTCAACTCTATGGTCAACTAATCTTTGACAAAGCAGGAAAGAATGTCCAATGGAAAAAAGACAGCCTCTTCAATAAATGGTGCTGGGAAAATTGGACAGCCACATGCAGAAAAATGAAATTGGACCACTTCCTTACACCACACACGAAAATAGACTCCAAATGGATGAAGGACCTCAATGTGAGAAAGGAATCCATCAAAATCCTTGAGGAGAATGCAGGCAGCAACCTCTTCGACCTCAGCCGTAGCAACATCTTCCTAGGAACAACGGCAAAGGCAAGGGAAGCAAGGGCAAAAATGAACTATTGGGATTTCATCAAGATCAAAAGCTTCTGCACAGCAAAGGAAACAGTTAACAAAACCAAAAGACAACTGACAGAATGGGAGAAGATATTTGCAAACGACACATCAGATAAAGGGCTAGTATCCAAAATCTATAAGGAACTTAGCAAACTCAACACCCAAAGAACAAACAATCCAATCAAGAAATGGGCAGAGGACATGAACAGACATTTCTGCAAAGAAGACATCCAGATGGCCAACAGACACATGAAAAAGTGCTCCACGTCACTCAGCATCAGGGAAATACAAATCAAAACCACAATGAGATATCACCTCACACCAGTCAGAATGGCTAAAATTAACAAGTCAGGAAATGACAGATGCTGGAGAGGATGCGGAGAAAGGGGAACCCTCCTCCACTGTTGGTGGGAATGCAAGCTGGTGCAACCACTCTGGAAAACAGCATGGAGGTTCCTCAAAATGTTGAAAATAGAACTACCCTATGACCCAGCAATTGCACTACTGGGTATTTACCCTAAAGATACAAACATAGTGATCCGAAGGGGCACGTGTACCCGAATGTTTATAGCAGCAATGTCTACAATAGCCAAACTATGGAAAGAACCTAGATGTCCATCAACAGATGAATGGATAAAGAAGAGGTGGTATATATACACAATGGAATACTACGCAGCCATCAAAAGAAATGAAATCATGCCATTTGTGACGACGTGGATGGAACTAGCGCGTATCATGCTTAGTGAAATAAGTCAATCGGAGAAAGACAACTATCATATGATCTCCCTGATATGAGGACATGGAGAAGCAACATGGGGGGTTAGGGGGATAGGAGAAGAATAAATGAAACAAGATGGGATTGGGAGGGAGACAAACCATAAATGACTCTTAATCTCACAAAACAAACTGGGGGTTGCTGGGGGGAGGTGGGATTGGGAGAGGGGGAGGGGGCTATGGACATTGGGGAGGGTAAGTGCTATCGTGAGTGCTGTGAAGTGTGTAAACCTGGTGATTCACAGACCTGTACCCCTGGGGATAAAAATACATTATATGTTTATTAAAAAAAAATTTGGAAGGAGAGGCGAACCATAAGAGACTATGGACTCTGAAAAACAACCTGAGGGTTTTGAAGGGTCAGGGGTGGGAGGTTGGGGGAACAGGTGGTGGGTAATGGGGAGGGCACGTTTTGCATGGAGCACTGGGTGTTGTGCAAAAAGAATGAATACTGTAGCTGAAAAAATAAATAAAATGGAAAAAAAAATGTGCAGAAGATATGAACAGACACTTCTCCAAGGAAGACATACAAGTGGCTATCAGACACATGAAAAAATGTTCATCATCACTAGCCATCAGGGAGATTCAAATTAAAACCACATTGAGATACCACCTGATACCAGTTAGAATGGCCAAAATTAGCAAGACAGGAAACAACGTGTGTTGGAAAGGATGTGGAGAAAGGGGAACCCTCTTACACTTTTGGTGGGAATGCAAGTTAGTGCAGCCACTTTGGAGAACAGTGTGGAGATTCCTCAAGAAATTAAGAATAGAGCTTCCCTATGACCCTGCAATTGCACTGCTGGGTATTTATCCCAAAGATACAGATGTAGTGAAAAGAAGGGCCATCTGTACCCCAATGTTTATTGCAGCAATGGCTATGGTCGCCAAACTGTGGAAAGAACCAAGATGCCCTTCAATGGATGAATGGATAAGGAAGATGGTGGTACATATACACAATGGAGTATTATGCCTCCATCAGAAAGGATGAATACCCAACTTTTGTAGCAACATGGACGGGACTGGAAGAGATTATGCTGAGTGAAATAAATCAAACAGAGAGAGTCAAGTATCATATGGTCTCACTTATTTGTGGAGCATAACAAATAACATGGAGGACATGGGGAGATGGAGAGGAGAGGGAGTTGAGGGAAACTGGAAGGGGAGATGAACCATGAGAGACTATGGACTCTGAAAAACAACCAGAGGATTTTGAAGGGGCGGGGGGGGGTGGGAGGTCGAGGAACCAGGTGGTGGGTAATAGGGAGGGCACGTACTGCATGGAGCACTGGTTGTGATGCCAAAACAATGAACACTGTTATGCTGTAAATAAACAAATAGAAAAAATAAAAAAATTATTATTTTGTATAATAATTCAAAAAAGGGAGACGAACAAGTGAAGTAGCCATTCAAATGCCCTGTAATAATCACTGAGTTTAAGAGGGTGCTGCAAGGAGGGAAAAGGAAGGGAACATAAGATGCTCAAGTAGAAGTCTATGAGGTCAGCGTCTTGGCAGCATATCAGTTTCACCTTACATGGTTCAACTGAGTGAACTTTCTGGAAGGGACTTTTTAGTCCCTTTAGAGTTTAGTCCCTTTAGAATTGTGGGTAGGGTATTTCCTGATGTTGAGATGTTGAGGGACCCAGAGTCCACCAAATCATGGGAACCACTTGAAATTCTAAACCAAAAAGATCAAGAAAGTACACATGAGCCCATGGAGCTGGAAATATAGCTAGATTGCAACCTTCCAAAGCTGTATGTATCAGGGATTAGATGCTAAAGCAGGTGTTGGAGAGCAGGGAAGAAATACTTGGGTCTATTACTTCTACTTTCTAATTTCCTATTGGTATCTCCCATCAGCATAACCCAAAGTCAGCAAAACCATGAAAGTCAACTGTCAAAGGAACCTATGTAATGTGCTCTCCAGGGGTCAGCTAACCAGACACAGAGCAGGGTAGAGGTCAGGAAATGGATCTGGGATGCAAGCAAGTGGAGACAGCTATCTATCTATCTATCTATCATCTATCTATCTATCTATCTATCTATCTATCTATCTCATGGAGGGCTTCCTGGAAGAGGTGATTCTTTAATTAGATTTGAAGTATAAAGAAGAGTTTTCTAGGCTAAGATGGCAAGGGAAGGAATAGAAGACATGCCCTGCAGAGAGTTTCCTCTGTTTAAAATCATGACTCAGTAAGTAAACTGCAATATCTTCAAAATGAACGGAATGTGAAGGAAGTGTGAGAAAAACAGAGTGTTAGATGACAAAGGAGAATTCTTAGATTAGTAACATCTATAGCTTTCACTCCAGTCATGTCATATCTTCTCCTCACTATCCTTATTTCTCTGCTTTAAACTATATCAGATTGTATTTCTAAGAGAAAATAAAACCATCTTGTTCCTTGAAAGGATCTCAAAAGTATCAACTCCTGGATCAGGCTGGCAACCTCACTAAGCCATCCAGAGCAAGTGGCATCTATTTCATAAATGAAAGAGCCTTCCCTGAGTTACTCGGCAGAGGCTGACTAATGGGCACAGTTGTGGAATCTGTGCGGTCACTGACCTTTAAGCTCTCTGCCTGTGGGAGACCTACTCAAAGCTTGGAGGATCAGTGGTGCCACTGTATGGAGCCTGGACCATCATGGGCTCCAGGTGTGGCTCAGAAGAAATGGACCCCATCGTTTAACCAGTGCCAAGGGCACATGTGCTTTTTGGCTTGGCAGCTCTTTGTGGATTCCAGCACAAGAATCCCAGGCTTCCCTCTTCCACTTGGGGGCTCACACTGTGGCCTGTCCATCTGTGTAGGATGAAGCCCTGGGGAGCAGGGCCAGAAAACAGAACCAGAAATGTCCTTGTGGGCTTAAATGTCATAAAATGCATTCCTGGTCCAGTTTACTGACCTTTCCCCCAGTGGCTACTAAAAAGTTAATCCTTGAAATTGAATTGCCTGAAAGGACAATGAATAAAAACTGGGAGCTACACATCATTAAGTCCCTGGGGAGAAAATAAAACAGCAGCCCTGCCTCAAAGTAATCTTAAAGGTCAGATATTCTGAATATGTTAACTTTGTCCCTGATGATTAGAATTACAAAATTTTTCCCTAAGGGACCAAAAAAAAAAAAAAATTGTCTTAAGGGGTAAAAAAAAGAATAGGATTTTTTTTTTTGTTTAAATAAAGACACAAGAATATTATCCAAGGCTTAGAGAGGGAATAAAAGAATGGAAGAAAAGATGAAAGATGAAAAATTGGTATAAGGTAAACTAAAGGAGAGAGAACTAGGACCAGAGCATTTGGACAAGTAGGCAGAGGAAGTACAGAAAGACAAGAGTCATGCCCATCAGTGGAGGGAGGGCTCAGAACTAACCATGTGTAGGGCAGGCATAGTGGCTTGGCCAGAGTAGGATGCAAGGGACCTTTGCTGGTCCAGGTCATTGTCCATAAGTCTCTAGCCTCAGAAAAACACCTGGAGTACTTCCTTGCTTCAGCTATGATATCAAAAGTCTCTGTTAAAATGGAAATTCCATTGACAGTTATAAACAGTTTAATAGGAAGTAATTTATCAAAGGCCTTTCAGTCCCCTTTTTGTAACCTGAAGGACATTTTGGAAAGAGAAGACCAGGGTGTCAGAAGAGATGCAGGGATAGGACATTGTTTGAACATGAGTGAAGACTGGAAACTACAGTGGAGTGGGGCCTTGGGCCTCTATATACAGAAATTCTGAGAATAGATTTTACCTACTTCCTCATTTATCTAGGATCAGAATAGGCTATCACTCCTTTATATTTAGTTCATTTATTTATTATAGGTCCACCATGAACTGCATAGCAGACTTGCATGTGCTGTGGTGTTCAAGGCAGGGTATAATCCCTGCATGGGCCACAGAGAAAGCTCAGAAAATTCTAAGAAGGGCAGAGAACAAATTAGAGCCAGTGCATTAACTATCACTCATTGGTGCACCAAGAAGGAACTGGGCAGTGTCCTGGCTACAGGTGCAATGTCCATTGGCACAGTCCTTACTGGCCATAAACAGTGAGTCTAATAGTGGTTTAGGCCAAGACCAAGTTTGGTGGGTGGAATAGTGTCTCCCCAAAATTCATGTCCACTGGGAACCATAGAATGTGACGTTAACTGAAAAGAGGTTTTTTTGCAGACAATTAGTTAGAATGAGAGAGTGTTC
This sequence comes from Meles meles, assembly GCF_922984935.1. NCBI lineage: Eukaryota > Metazoa > Chordata > Mammalia > Carnivora > Mustelidae > Meles > Meles meles. The sequence goes on along the minus strand of NC_060067.1, from coordinate 167,763,441 downwards.
CATTAGGATGAGCTCTAAATTTGATGATTGGTATCTGTAAGAGAAAGGAGAGAGACTTAGATACAGAGACACAGGGGAGACCCAAGGAAGAAGGCCATGTGATGATGGAGGCAGTGATGAGAAGGAAACAACTAGAAACCAAGGAATGCTGAGGATTACCTGCAACCACCAGAAGCCAAGAGAGAGGCAAGGGACTGTTTCCCCCAGAGTTTCTGAAAAGAACCAGCACTGCTAACATTGTGATCTTGGACTTCCAGCCTTCGGAACAATGACAGAATAAATGTCTGTTGTTTTTAAAACTCCCAGTGTGCAGTCCTCTGTTATGCAAATAATACATCAGTTTCTAGGGCTGCCCTTCTTTCCCTAAGATCATTCTGGGCAAGCAAGGAGACACAGAGAGAGTGCAGGACCCCACATAAGAGCTCAACGCCGACAGACCATCTGAGATTGCAGAGCTTATGTGGGATCTCATGGCCAGAAATCACATGGCAAGTGTGGGGTAGATGCACCGGCTGCCGCAGCATTCTTCAGCAATGGAGCAGCTGCGTAGGATGGTCCTGCCTGTCTGTGGCTTGCTTCAGCCAGTCTTAAGGGTACTGGGCTCTCAGAATCAATTGATTTCACTGATATTCATTATCCTCCTTCTTTGCAAAGCTCCTCTCTCCCTCTTTAAAAAAAGTCTCTCTTTCCACCATCAGATATTTTGTGTGTTGGTGAGAAACATGACTATAAACTAGCTAATGGCCTAGAACTTCCCCTAGGCTGGGGTCAGTTTCGGATTTCTTTAGAGGACAGATTTGAGAGAGCAACTAGTTGAGCTTCATTTCATCAGCCACAAAGAAAAATCATGGGAATATGCATCTATCATTCACCTAAGGTAATGTAAACTACAAAATAGGTGCCCCCCACCCCAACAAACAAACAAAAATCTCAGAACTCCTAAGTATACGATGCTACAGAGGTAGAGATGGCCACTGAGAGGCCAGGTCTGGTCACCATGTGGAGGACAGAAGTTGAATGCCCAGTGGAGGCTGCGTTAAATTTTCTTTAGAAGATTCTAAGAACATGAGCTTCTCTGCATTCGAGTCTTTGCCAACCAATGCTGTGGCAGTGAGCTCTCTGAAAGGCACAGGCATAGCAGATATGAAACATTTAAACACTCAAAGGGCACTGGAAAACCTTATTCAAACTTAAGTGACTTTGAATGTGATACCCTGATTATCTACTAGAGGGAATTATAAGAAGTAAATGGTAAGGCATATAGGGGAGTTTGGAATAAGGAATTATCCAAAAGCTCCATTAAGCCTGAGAGGGCTTATTAGAGATGCTTCCTAATGTTTGGTTTCAAAGATACATTTAACTAGGCTTCATTGGCTCTTCTTTCTGAGCCTTTACTTGAGCCCTAGAGGTGGGGAGTATTTCATAGCAGGATAGAGTTGTATTTGCTAATTCTTGAGGATTAGTACAAAGAGTATTAATGAGATCTCAATCAGGGCCTGCTGTGGTTATGCGGGCCCAATTTGGATTTTATTGCTTTTTACAATATTTCCTAAGAATCAGGATTCTATCCAGCTTGAAAAAAATATATATGTTCAGTGTCTACTCTAGGGCTGGCAACAGGCTTAATAATATGTTACCATGAAGATAAGGTTTGGAGAGGTAGAAGTTAAATGCAGAAATTTCTACTCAAACAGCACTGCCCTCAGACCTGGGTAAGAAGGACTATTGCCTGAGACCTGTACCCCAGGGACCTCACACTTTGGAAGGCATTCCTTGAATTTTCTAAGCCCCTCTCTGATGCCTGGGATGAACAGAATCCATTAGTGCAGTTGAAGCAGAGAATCCAGAGCCCAGACAGGGGTCTCTATACTTTGCAACACTCTCAAATCCTTCACACCCTCCCCCAACATTAGCACATGGGGGTACACACATGCACAGAGAGAAACATATATAAGGCCCCTCTTTTTTGATTAATTGAATTTAAATTTTATTTTATTTTTTTTCAGTGTTCCAAGATGCATTGTTTATGCACCACACCCAGGGCTCCATGAAATACGTGCCCTCCTTAATACCCACCACTAGGCTCACCTAAATCCCTCCCTTCCAAAACCCTCAGTTTGTTTCTCAGAGTCCACAGTCTCTCATGGTTTATCTCTCCCTCCAATTTCCTCCAATTCACTTTTTTTAAATTTATTTATTTTTTCAGCGTAACAGTATTCATTATTTGCACAACACCCAGTGCTCCATGCAAAACGTGCCCTCCATATTACCCACCACCTGTTCCCCCAACCTCCCACCCCTGACCCTTCAAAACCCTCAGGTTGTTTTTCAGAGTCCATAGTCTCTTATGGTTCACCTCCCCTTCCAATTTTTTTTTTTTTATAAACATATAATGTATTTTTATCCCCAGGGGTACAGGTCTGTGGATCGCCAGGTTTACACACTCCACAGCACTTACGATAGCACATACCCTCCCCAATGTCCATAACCCCCTCCCCCTCTCCCAACCCCACCTCCCCCAGCAACCCCCAGTTTGTTTTGTGAGATTAAGAGTCATTTATGGTTTGTCTCCCTCCCAATCCCATCTTGTTTCATTTATTCTTCTCCTATCCCCCTAACCCCCCATGTTGCTTCTCCATGTCCTCATATCAGGGAGATCATATGATAGTTGTCTTTCTCCGATTGACTTATTTCACTAAGCATGATACGCTCTAGTTCCATCCATGTCGTCGCAAATGGCAAGATTTCATTTCTTTTGATGGCTGCATAGTATTCCATTGTGTGTATATACCACCTCTTCTTTATCCATTCATCTGTTGATGGACATCTAGGTTCTTTCCATAGTTTGGCTATTGTAGACATTGCTGCTATAAACATTCGGGTACATGTGCCCCTTCGGATCACTATGTTTGTATCTTTAGGGTAAATACCCAGTAGTGCAATTGCTGGGTCATAGGGTAGTTCTATTTTCAACATTTTGAGGAACCTCCATGCTGTTTTCCAGAGTGGTTGCACCAGCTTGCATTCCCACCAACAGTGGAGGAGGGTTCCCCTTTCTCCGCATCCTCGCCAGCATCGTCATTTCCTGACTTGTTATTTTTAGCCATTCTGACTGGTGTGAGGTGATATCTCATTGTGGTTTTGATTTGTATTTCCCTGATGCCGAGTGATGTGGAGCACTTTTTCATGTGTCTGTTGGCCATCTGGATGTCTTCTTTGCAGAAATATCTGTTCATGTCCTCTGCCCATTTCTTGATTGGATTGTTTGTTCTTTGGGTGTTGAGTTTGCTAAGTTCCTTATAGATTTTGGATACTAGCCCTTTATCTGATGTGTCGTTTGCAAATATCTTCTCCCATTCTGTCAGTTGTCTTTTGGTTTTGTTAACTGTTTCCTTTGCTGTGCAGAAGCTTTTGATCTTGATGAAATCCCAATAGTTCATTTTTGCCCTTGCTTCCCTTGCCTTTGCCGTTGTTCCTAGGAAGATGTTGCTACGGCTGAGGTCGAAGAGATTGCTGCCTGTGTTCTCCTCAAGGATTTTGATGGATTCCTTTCTCACATTGAGGTCCTTCATCCATTTGGAGTCTATTTTCATGTGTGGTGTAAGGTCCAATTCACTTTTCCTTTCCTTCTCATAATGTCCTCCATGTTATTCCTTATGCTCCACAGGTAAGTGAAACCCTTTGATAATTGACTCTCTCTGCTTGACTTATTTCGCTCAGCATGATCTCTGCCAGTCCCATTCATGTTGATAGAAAAGTTGGGTATTCATCCTGATAAGGCCCCTCTTACTATGTATGTGTGTGTGTGTGTGTGTGTACATGCATATATACAGTATATATATATATATATATATATATATATATACTGGGTCTCAGTTTCATGGGGAAAGTCTACTGTGCACATTGCTCCTACCAGCTGGTGTGGTACTTCTTTCACAGAACCAGAAGAGAGTGGATGCCAGATGGTGCAGATCTTGGGTGGCTCTCATTTATTTAATTTCAAATGCAAGATACATTCAGTTCTCTGGGCTACCACCAACTCTTCATTGAGCCATGAGTATGAGTCCATTCATGTTCTGCCCATGGTTACACCTCTAGTCTATGAGACCAAAGGGTGGTAGGGATATGACGGCAATGGAGAATTGCCTGCATTTCTCTTCAGCCTGAGTTAGAAACACGACTAGAAATACTCTTATATTTTCATATCTTATGGCAATGTGTCCAAACCTACAGGAAAGTAAGAGAATGGGTGCTTGGCTGCTTGATCTGACACGTGACACATAGAAGCATAAGGTAACTCAGCTTTGGGCCAGTTGAGAAATTTAGCCTTGGGAAGCCCTGAGGGCAAGGACTAGGGCCACCACAATAGCACCCTCGGCTTGAGAGAGCTTGATTCCTTTGTAGATCTCACAAGCAGATATTGAAAAAATGTGTACTAAAGGTGGGGCAAAGAAATACTGGGACTGGGGTAACTGGTGCATTTTCTAGGCTTAATCTCTTTGACAAAATCATGGCTGGATTAGACATAAAGAGGACTTTGGCTAAAGTACAGTCTCAGGGAGGTTCTCCTGCAGTAGAGTGTAGAAAAGTTTGGAGGCTATTTCAGTTATCAGAATAGAGAATTGTGGCTGGAAGGAGCACTGTCTGTGGTTCTTTTTTAGCACAAGTTGTAGCCAAGAAGGGAAGGCTTTAGACACATGGTACAGTAAGCAAAACACCTTACTTTGTTGTAATTATGGAATGAACTGATGTACAAAGAAATGGTTTGTGATCTATAAGTATTTCCTCCACATGCAAGTTGTTATCCTTAGTACTTTTCTACAACTCTCTTCCTCCTTTTAAACACTTGTTTCAGGGGCGTCTGGGTGACTCAGTCATTTAAGCATTTAGCCAAAGGCTAGATCATGATCTCTGGGTCCTGGGATTGAGCCCTACATCAGGCTTCCTGCTCAGCAGGGAGTCTGCTTCCCTCTTCCTCTCCTTCTGCCTCTCCCCACTGCTCATTCTCTTTCACTGTCTCAAATAAATAAATAAAATCTGTAAAAAAAAAAAAAAAATAAAAGCACTTGCTTCAGCTGTGGGATCTCTGGAGCCTCTCCCCAGAGCTTGTTCTCTCTTCAGCACGGGTGTGTACCTGTCCCGTTTCAGTTAGACAGATCAGTGGAGTTGTTGGCCCTGAGCAATAGCTCAGATGTGAGTCCTTTGATTTCTTCTTTCCTTTAATGTTTTCAAAGAAGAGGAAGATCTCCTTCCCCTTGTGAATGCAGCTTAGCTGCTAGGAAAGAACACCGAAACAAGTAGAAGCTAGGGCCAATTAAAGCCCAGGCTGACCTGAAGACCAGAGTCCACACGGTGACCTGGGGAATCTCCCACATGTTGGAGATCATGGACTACTGAGACGGCTGCTCAGGACATTTCTGGGAAATATAAACTGAGGTGAGTGGCCTCTTGGGAGAAGCCAGAAGCTACTCATCAGTATCTGATGCGTCCAGACAACCATGCCCAGGTTCCCCTGACCTTGTGTCAGCCCTTGGACACCATTTACTAACAAATCCCCATACCTTCCCTGAGTGCCAGGAGAGAAGACTTCTCACCAGAGCTTACGGAGCACATTGGGCTGGGTGAAATGTCAGCCTTGGAACCCTGGAGTGAGAAAGATATTAATTAGCTAGTAGCTTGGGAGGAAAGGCCTCCTGCTCCTTGAGAGGCTGTATGTAATTCCCTCCCACATGTGAGAGTTATGTGATTCTATAGACCAAAGGTTCAGTATCAAGTCTAGATTCTGGACTCCTTTCGTGCACGTTTTCTAAAGAGCTAGGATCTTCACGAGCTTCCTTTAGTCTCTGGCACCTGACACAACTTTGCTGTGTTGAACCTGAACTTGGACTTGAGATAAGAGTTCTTTAACTTATGCATCCATAGATAAAATTTATTATTTATTATTATTTATTTATTATTTATTATTATTATTTATTTACAAATAATAATATATTGTTGGAGTTGCATAATAATAATGATAATATAAATTATTCTGCACTTCCAACATTTCATATCCTTTGAAAACACTTGTGTCTTCTACCAACTCTTAACTGAAAATTTCGTACAATAAAGAAAAAAACTTGCATGCCACATATAAGCTGAATCAAGGTATTATATCCACAAAAAACATACAATAGAGACAGGGGCCAAGTTAGATATGTGTATATTGATGGCATGACTTGAATAAATATTTATTCTCCTTCATTTTCAATCCATGTGCAAAGTAAAAGCACTCCTCTGTCCTTTCCCCTCTCAGCAGGTATATACAGTTGTGCCGAGTCCCATCTGGAGGACCTGTAGAGTCTGACACTGTGATGTCCTTCCTGTCCTCTTGCATGGACTCCAGTATAAGCTCATGGGCAGCCTGTGTCAGTAACAGCAGTCAGGAGAGCTGTGGAGGTCAAGGAGAGTGAGTGCTGTGGGGAAGGAAGAGCAGCACAGATGTTGGTGGAGAGAGGAAGCCTGTGGCAGGCTTACTGATGTATCCACTCATTTCCTGCCTATTTCCTAATGCAAAGTAGGCCAGGGGAAAAGGAGCAGGGGCCACAAAAGTTGCTGCTTGTTGGTCAGTACAAATTATTGGAAACACGTGGTTTCCCCATCCCTTCAAATTGCGTTCCGTCTGAAAAATTACTACTGCTTTCTCCACTGCTATTTTATCTAAGTGTCTCTTCAATTCATTTGTTTTTGACTGAAAAGAAAAAAAAAGTCTTTAGAAAAGTTCAATAATATCATACATTTCTATCTATAGCAAAAGCAATATATGAAAAGTCTTTCAAATTGTGCTTATAAAATATTTTTCTGCTTTGTTACTTACACATTCCACTTTGTGGTCCCAGAAATATGTCATCAGCAATTGTTTCCTGAGGTTGGGCATTTTCTACTCTATTAGAGAAAATTCTGTGCATGTGTTCGTTACATTCATAAGGTCCTTTGTCCTATATTAGGACAAAATGCATATGCATTTTTTTTTTAAACAGAGAACATCACTCTAATATACTATAGGTTGCGGTGGAAATGGCACAAACCCTCTTATAAAACAATTTAACTGAAGGTTATCCAGAGCCTTAAAATTTTAATTGGTACTGTTTAAACTAACAATTTCACTTCTTATCATTAATGCCAAAGGAATTTTTTTTTTTTAAGATTTATTTATTTGAAAGTGAGTAAGAGAGCATGAGGAAGGGAAGAAGCAGACTCCCCACTGAGCATTGAGCCTGGCATGGGGCTCAGTCTCAGGACCCTGGGATCATGACCTGAGCCAAAGGCAGTCACTTAACTGACTGAGCCACCCAGGTGCCCCCAAAGAAATATTTTAAAACATCGAAGATACACATATACAAAGATGTTCACTACAGTGTTACTTACATGCATTTTAAAACTGTAAACAACCTATACTCTCAACAAGTAAAGAATGTTTCTATATACTGGTAAATCCATTTAACAGAATGTTATGTAGCAATTAAAATGCTATTTATAAAGAGAACAGTAAAATGTGAAAAATTGATGACATATTTTAAGGACAACAAGATGTACAATACATATCTAATATTCATATGACTATGTACAAATTTGCATATTAAAAAAAGATGTTAAGGGACCCTCAACTTGTTAATGGTTACAAGGTTTGAATGCTCATTAGAATGGATGGTTTCTACATTTTTTTATTCTATTTTTTTATGTTTTCTTTTCCTAAAGCTTTTTAGTGAACATGGCTACTTTCAATTGGAAATAAACAAATGAAATGCATAGTATTCATGTAACATGGTGATAAATTTCTATAGGTGCATAGTAAGCACAGAGTTTTTGGTCACACATACATTCATATAGGAAAAGGGTGTGGAAAGATGGAAAGGGCATTGGCTTCAAACTAAGGAAATGGGTTCAAATCCTGTCTCTATAACCAATGCTGTGACATTGGACAAGTCATTTGTCACCTCTTGTCTGCCATATTCTATCTGTAAAATGAAGGGATTTCTCTAGGAGTTTCTATGGTTACCATAACTTTTTGTGATATAGAATCTAAACATGTAGAGGTTTGAGACCATAACTACAGTAGAATTTAATTGGATGAATCTTTTGAAAATCCAGTAATTTGGGTACTACTAGATGTTAAGAATGCCATGCTTAAATTTAAAAAAAAAAAAAAAAAAGAAGAGCGAATGCCACGCTTTAGTTCTTGATCTTACATTGTTATCTGGTGACAAATTTCTCATAGCAATTAGAACATCGCTCTTGTATATAACATCCAAAGAGGAAGAAAAGAAAGCTGCAAAGATTTCAGTCTGAGACATGCCAACAAGTTGAACTTAGCTCTCAAACTGGATATTAGATACCAAACACATATTAGACACCACTATTTTACAGATAAGGAAATAAACCCAGAGAGGCGAAGTCACATGGATAGGGAGGAACCAAGACAGGTCTCCAACCTTGGTCCCATGTCTCTCAGTCCAGTGTGTTCTCTCCTGTGGCTAGGGTTGTTGACAACAAAATCAGATTAAATTCAATTAATGACTATTGAAAATATAAACAATTAGAAATAACCATGCTACTTTACATGTGCATAGAGCTTTAAAGTTTCCAAAGTGCCCAGAACAAAACTGGTTATCCTGGGTATGAATGTTTTTTTAATACAATACTTGTTTCACATTTTTGGTTCTGCAAAGGCTATTAAATATTCCCAAATTTTTTATTTAAACGATAGTTTCCACACTCAACCTTGAAATTTATTCTTTTAACAAATATTTCTTGGGCACAGCTCTTAGGGCTGGGTGCACCAGCCTGGTCCACATACTCATGGAGCTTATGTCCCTTAGTTCCCTGCCAACTGAAGGTGCTCCTGGACTTTATTTGGGGAGATCAAAGCTATATGCGTGAAGTAACAGGAGTATAATAAGAAAGGATCCAATATCATAGGCTGAGTGCTATTTATAACTTCAAATTCTGTATGATTTCAAATTGGGCTAAGTCAGAATAGGCTGAAACAATCCAGACTGAGGTTAAACTTGGAATGAGAGAAGCAGAGAGCCCATGCAAACACATGGGAACTAGGGCTGAAATTCTAATGAGAGCAGGAGAAAGGGAAAGGGACATTAGTATATATTAAACACTGACTATTCTCATGAATCTTATTGTGGACTTGTTTTCTAGAATTAGGTACTATTATCCTAATTTTACAGACAAGGAAGCCAAAACTCAGCAGAAGTATATGGATGTTAGGGGAAAAAAAAAAAAAAAAAAGAAAGAAAGAAAGAAAGAAAGAAACAAAAAGAAAAAAACAAAAACAAAAAACAACCTTGGCACATCTTCTCCTTCTCTAATAAGCCAGTTTGGATTTCGTCATTAGACCACTGGGTAAATGTTGAATCTCTCCAAGCAATGGGCCGTGTGAACCATGGCCTCGAGAGAGGGTAGGGACAAGATCCCAGAAAAGGACCTGCTTTCAGTGTCGTTATGCTAGACTCCATCAGTCTCTCAATCCCGCAAGCACCAGACTCTCACTCTCCCACCCCACTTCAAAAATATATGTTTTATGTTGTCTTTAATAGAGGACTCATGTCTTATTGATCCCAGTCTGCATGCTGGCCCTGAAGCATGCAGACTCAAATGAGAGAGAGAAAAAAAATCAATTTGGATCCCAGGGAGCAGAGCTGTTTCCAAGTTTACTGGATTATCTTTTCTTTTTTTCTCCCTCCCTCTTTTAAACTATGGAAGGACTGCCCTGTGTCCTATATTTGGACAAGGACCATGGGGCCAAAGCAGCACTTCCTGTGGTCAGCAGCTATGTTATTCAACAAGGAGATCAGGTGTGACTCCTGTCCTGGATCAGATGGCCTAGGGAGTTCACAGTCAGCTGTATTGAATGCCAGCAGGTCACTGCCAGAAAACAGTAACTGATGCTGATGAGCCGTCTTGTGTGTGTTAACTATCTTGCCTTGACAAACACCACAGTCTTCACATCCATGTATTTCCTGCTCTAATCAATTCAGAAAGAATCCCTTGAGCCTTTAGCATTTAGCACTGCACACTGTACATACCTGTGAATTAAAAGATAAGACCCTAGCTTTCAAAGGGTGTCATATGAAATAATTAGAACTTTCTGTAAGACTGTCATACATTTTCCTGTGTAACATCAGGAGCTATCATTGTGAAATTTCTAAGAGGTCAGAAAAGAAAAGGGTCAATGAGAGATGGAATTGTTAGAGGGTAGACCAGTTCGTCTTACATTTAACAATGGATAGTATTTGGGGAGAGTGTGGGAAAAAGTGGTGTTTCAGTATCTGCAATTCAGCTTCCATGCCCATTGCTTATCATATACACTGTAAAGTTTCATTCAGTCATCTACTGAATATCTGTTCTGTGTCAGGGACTGTATTCTGCACTACAGATACAGAAATGATTATGACATAATCCCTGATATAAGGAGATGCTGTACCATCATCTAAAGGGAATACCATTCATTGTGCTGTAGTTATTTGTGTTGAGTCTAATTCCTGTTACTGGTAAATATATAAAGTACAATGGGAACATAAACGAGTGGCTATTTCTGAGGGACAGGGACAGATGAACCAGAAAAAAAACAAACCAGAAATGAGCTGACATTTCAACTTTGACTCAAAAGTCCAAGCATTCACATGCAGACAAAAACATTCATAACAGAGGAAACAGACCAAGCAAAAGAGCAGAGATGGGAAAGCACTTCATATGACATTGGAGATGGAAAGAAGTAGACAGATTAAAATCATATTTGGGAGAAAAATCAATGGTCTTTAAAGACTAATTGGATATGGCAGGCATTGTTTTTGGTATTAATACCTTGTCCAGATCCCCGTTACCATCCCATCCATACTGCGGCAGGTTAATCCATACCCTAGGTGCTATGAGTGTTGGCTTCTAAGTCCTCACAGTGACACCTTCTCTTGATTTTTGACTCTCTGAACAGGAGCTGTCTTATTAAGGCAGCTTGTAGCAATGACTGACTGATGTGAGGATACAAAAGACTGGCCTCTTGACTTTAAGGCAGGGTCAGTCCTGCAGTGCTCTCTGCTCCAGAGCTCCTTGTGTGGCAGAGGGAAGCTGGTCTCCAGATGAGGACACATCTCAGGCTCCACTTTTGGAGAACCCAGCCTCAGACAGGATAGGGTAAGAGGAGGTGGAAAGTCAGTATGATTCCTAGGTTTCATTTGAGGTAAGTAGGTGGTGGCTGAAAATGCAGTGAGTGAAAGAGCATTAGAGAAGTAAGTTTGTGAGAGGAGATACATTGAGTTTTGTTTACATGAGAGCAAGTGAAATATGCAGGAAGCAATTGGATATCTGTTGGTCTGCAGCCCCCGGCATCTTTACCAAATGTGGCTAGAAGACCATTGAAACTATGAGGTTGCCTAGAGAAAAATGTAGAATGAAGAAGTAAAGAAGGCCTAGGGTAAACTGAGGAAGGTGAACATTACACACTGAGCAGGGAAGTGGAAGGCTGTGAAGGAACTTTGCTCTTTTTCTTTATTACCTCCAGGCAAGTTATGTTTATATATCCTGTTGTCATTCTCCTAGTATAGCGATTTTAAACTTGTGATCCAGCATGTGTGTGTGGTGTGTGTGTGTGTGTGTGTGTGTGTGTGTTTGTGTTAGGCATAAAATGAAAACATTCAATGAAATGAAATCTACTCTCACTATTAGCAAGATGTGCTCTAATATTTTCTTTTAAAAGCATCTTTGTAAGGCAAATTGATATACAAGAACTGACCGTATTTACTGTGTACAATTTAATGAGTTCAGACATATGCAAACATTAGTGATACCATTGCCCAAATCAAGGTAATAGACATGTCCGACACCCTGGAGAGTTTCCCTTTGTTTACTTTGTTGTTGTTTTGTGCTGAGAACACTTAATGTGAGATGTGCCCTCTTAACAAATTTGGAATTGCACAGTACCATATTGTTTACTATAGTCCCTATGCTATACAGCAAATCTCTAGAACTTACTCATCTGTGTAATGGAAACTTCATACCCACTGAATAACAGCTCCCCACTTCTTTCACCACCCAGCCCTTGGCAGTCATGATTATTTCCTCTGCTTCTATGAGTCTATTTTAGATACCTCATAGAAGTGGAATCGTGTAGCATTTGTCTTTCTGTGACTGACTTACTTCACTTAGCATAATGTGTTCCAGGTCCATCCACATTGTTCCAAGTGACAGGATTGCCTTCATTTTTAGGGCTGAACAATATTTTATTTTATACATAGTGCAGGCTATTCTATTCTATTCTGAAAAATAATGGTGTATAATCTACTAAATTGATTTTTTAAACCACTGATTGTTTATGAACTGCAGCTTTAAAAACATTTAAAATGGTAACTTATAAGTGCATTGGTCTTTTCTCCCAAGTTGTCAGTGTAGAAAATGTAACATGTGTTTTGACTCCTGCTTTAGAAATTAGCACATTTTGGGGCGCCTGGGTGGCTCAGTGGTTTAGGCCACTGCCTTCGGCTCAGGTCATGATCTCAGGGTCCTGGGATCGAGTCCCGCATCGGGCTCTCTGCTCGGCAGGGAGCCTGCTTCCCTCTCACTCTCTCTGCTTGCCTCTCTGCCTACTTGTGATCTCTCTCTGTCAAATAAATAAATAAAATTAAAAAAAAAAAAGAAATTAGCACATTTTACTTCCTTTTTCTATATACTATTTCCCCATTTTTATTGTATTTTTATATGTTATTCTTACTACTGTTAAATAAATATTTCTGTATTTTATATATTCTGTTAAATTACCTTTGATCAAAAAATATAATTTTAACAAACTCAATTTTGTAATATGTATGTATGTATATATACACACACATATACATATATACATTTATGTTTGTGTGTATGCATGCAGAAGACCAGAAAGCTATATGTTAAAAGATTTATATTGTTTCATAGTATTTGTATTTTAGGAGGTTTTAATTCCTCTTTGTGCTTTTCTATAGTTCTTATTTTTTAAACAAAGCATCAGTGATAATTCTAATCAGTAATAAAGTCAGAAAGTAAAAAAGAACTTAACATTAGGAAAATTCACTGATATTATTGTTGATTTATACAATTTTTACTATTTTTGCAATCACAACTGTGTTTTGCTTGGTGATATATTCCATATTTTTAATGGAGAAAGTTCTTTCATCCTTTCTTCTTCTTTTCATCCTCTCTGCACAGTGCTCATTCCTGTGAACAGAAGGCTGTGTCCTTTCTCACCTCCATTCAGAAAGGGGCCAAATATCATCCAAAGTGTGATCAGTGTACGCTCAGGCAATCAGGTAATACTGCTGTTCCTGATCTTGAATCTTTGGAATCACCCACCAGCAATGGAAACTATGATCTTTAGATTTAAGATATCTAGGACACCCTTGTATCAAGTAGACGGTTTCTGGGGCAAACAAGTGACATTTGAAAATCAAGCAGTCTCATGCTTTAGTTTGTTTCTTTGGGGAAAATATCATGGAAATCAAATCCTATTAAGACACATATTTGTCACAGGGTTGATGCTCCAAAATAAAACTTAAACCACAAAAAAATTCTTTCATATTCGGAAATCAGATTGTATCCTCATTTTTCTTGATTTTAATGATTTAAACTTTAAGTTTTTATATTTCATTTTTTTTTTGTTCGTATGAATTTTATTTTTGTCTATGTTGTGTACATCCAATCTCCAACAGCAGAGTCAGGGGTTTCCTAGGAAAGCCTATGACAATGACCAAAGCAGTATTCCCTAAGGGTGAGCCCTGAGGCTACCTGTGTATCCATGGAGCTCAGTCGAGACCTATGGACTCAGAGTTTCTGGGTGTGTGGCCCAGGAATCTGTATTTTTTACAAGTCTTTCCTTTCCATTAGCACCCCCTATGACTAATATGTATCTTAGACATCAAAACCCAGCCTCCTAAAGGAAAAAAAAACAAAGACAAATCATTGATTTATACAAGATAAAACTCCCACTGAACCCCCAGTATGGCCAGTGGCTAATTCTATACCTTTGGGGTAAACTTCATCACCACCTTAAATGATAATTTTCTCAGGGTCTCTGTGTGGCTCTGTTGGTTAAGTGTCTGCCTTCAGCTCAAGTCATGATCCTGGGGTTCTGGGATTGAGTCCTGAATCGGGTCTCTCTGCTCTGTGGGGAGCCTGGTTCTCCCTCTTCCTCGGTCCCTCTCTCTCTCTGTGTCTCTGATGAATAAAAAAAAAAAATCTTTAAAAAATGATAATTTTCTCCAGTACGAAATGATGGATTTAGGTTAAACAATATGTTAGATTCTTTCGGTTCTAATCTTTCAGTAGATTCTTTGGTTCTATCTGGCTCTCAGTTTACTGTTTTCTAAAATAAAATAATGCATTTGCACTGCCTATGTAATAAGCATATGAGCTTATGAAGGTCAAATGAGTTAATGGTTTGTTAAAGCACTATATTATTATTACTGTTGTTCTTGCCCATTTGTTCTTTATCCCTTAGAGTGAATAAAACAAACTGCATATTCATTGCAATTTTGGCCTAGTCATTTCTCCCTTCAGCAATCTAGATGCTCTCTCAAAGTATAAAGCAGAGGTTCCTGGGTGGCTCAGTCGTTAAGCATAAGCCTTTGGCTCAGATCATGATCCTAGGGTCCTGGGATCGAGCCCCACATGGGGCTTCCTGTTCAGCAGGGAAGCCTGCTTCTCCCTCTCACACTCCCCCTGCTTGTGTTCTCTCTCTCGCTGTGTCTCTCTCTGTCAAAATATAAAGTAATTTTTCCTTCTGCCTTACTGGGGCAGAGACTAGACAGGTGTCCATATAAGTGTTTGTTAGGCACACAGCTAAACCATCTTTCCTTTGCTATCAGGTATGGTTATGTTACTGAATCCCAGTTAATGGAGTGTGAAAAAATATGCTTGGCCCTTAAAATATTTTCCTTGTGATCCTCCACGCTTTCTCTTACCCTTCTGCCACGTGAATGTCCCAAATGCCCTTACACTACCCTGACCCCAGTTGCCTCTAGCCTTGGATTGCATTTTCAGTGCACAAGAAGTAAATGTCTATTGTCTCAGATCACTGAAATCTTAGGATTTATCTATACATTAGCCAGATTTTACCTTAATAAACATATTTTCCTCATCAGGTACAGGGAATATTTGTTTTCATTTGTATGATAAAAGAACTTTTTCCTTGCCTAGAAGGTGACAAGATGACAATGTTTCTCAGGAATATGGATAAAATGTGTCTGCTTTGTAATTTCTAAGGGCTGTCATTGGTATGAAGCTATCTGTTTCAGCTCAAATGTCACCTCCTTAGGGTTCCTTGGCTTTTCTATTGAAAATATTCTATACACACACCCCCGACCCGGTAACTTAATTTCATTATTTCAGGTAACATTTTTTAATGAAAGTGATTAGTTTTGAGAATATATTGTGTTTTCTGCTGGTTTGTTTATTATCTGTCTCTCCCATGAAAATGAAGGTTCCACAATGGCAGGATTCTTCTGTCTTGGTCACAGATATATTCTCAGAGCCTAAGACACATGTTGATACAGAGTCAGCATTCAGTTGTTTTAACAAGTCTTTCTGTCTAGGTCAATAAATGTCTGCCGTGTTGAGCTCCACAGATGACTTCTTGGTCATTCCATATCAGTAATGTTGTCTTGGAGTTGTAATCTAAGTCCATGTGTTTTCAGCTCATTTCATAATTTTTCCTGTGCATTTGAGAAGTCCTTTGAGTTAGGAAGCTGAACTGGGACTAATGTAGGATGGAAAAGATAAAAGGAAAAGGAGGATAGGAGGACCCCTGAGAGACACTAGTAAAAGGATCCTGAGGTGAGAGTGTGACTTCATGGAGAGTGAGAAGGCATGTTTGTGGATGCATGTGCATACACACATGTGTCTAAGAGAGATATGAACATAATATTCAGGGCTTATTCCCTAACTGGATGTTTCTCAGTTAATTATTATAAAGCATTGCAAGCGCCTTTTCCCCATGACTAAATGCTTTTAATCATATATTTATACTCCCCATATTATAACAGAAAACTAGCATCTAACTGAGGTTCTGCCTAAGTTTGATGCTAAAATCATTTTCCTCCCAATTTCTGGAAAAGCACTTGCGTTTACAATTGGATAAAACCGAACCTTTAGAATTTCTCCACCTGTTTTCCCCAGTTAGTGTTTTTTTTTTTTTTTTTCAGCCTATTCAATGGGGAAAATGTGGTGTGTTGGGACACTTGGTTCTAAATTCTCTGATTTTATACGTGACTAAGCAAATTCCTTAACTCCTGTGTATCCGCTTCCTATGTATGCTAAGAGCTGTGGTTTCTGCCGCTTCTCATCATTTTTGTAGAGGTTCTTTATTGCATAGGTGTTACTATGCAAACTTATGTTTAAAGCTCCAGTTCCCCACCCACCCCACACCTCGGAATGGATGAGCTGTCCATGGTGCTGAAGGTGGACGGGGTGATTCTCCTTCTTTGGGTGTTTTCTGTAGCAATGTGCACTTCAGAAGGTGGCCTGCTGGGGCAGGTTGTTCTCCTGCCAGCAGCACAGTTGTGGTTCTATACTCCTACCTGTGATGTAGAAAACTCACCGCTTGTCCTGTTTACCAGCAGATATATTTGAAATAAGAGTTAAGATGTAGACTTGTTGGAAATATTGTTAAATTCTGTTTCTGTTCCGGGATACCTTAGTACTAGAGTCCCTAAAACTAGGCTTTTGAGCTCTAATAAAACAAGTTATTTTCAAAAAAAAAGAAAACAAAATAGCTCCACAACATGTTCACATAACTTTACCCTAAGTCCCAACCAGGTGAACTACTAAGAATTCTAATCCTGGGGCACCTGGGTGGCTCAGTGGGTTAAGCCTCTGTCTTCAGCTCAGGTCATGATCTTAGGGTCCTGGGATCGAGTCCCACATTGGGCTCTCTGCTTGGCAGGGAGTCTCTACCTCCTCTCTCTCTCTCTCTGCTTGCCTCTCTGCCTACTTGTGATCTCTCGCTGTCAAATAAATAAAATCTTAAAAAAAAAAAAAGAATTCTAACCCTAAGATCAAGCTCCATTTATGTAGTAAGATCAATCTGTGACTTGTAGTTAAAGAGAATTTCAGGAATGTTCTAATCTTTTGTACATAAGGGAGTCCAAGATCTCATCAAAAGACTTTTCCTTGTTGGCCTGACACTGACCTATGGAGGAGGAAGTAACATAGTGGAAGAGAGTGAAGTAGAATAGAGGTCAGCACAAGGTTTAGAATTTGTTTATAGTCTTCCTTTAATCAAAAACTCTAATAATAATGAACTACATATGTGAACTTCATAACATCCATCTGGCCATTTTGCAGGCTGAACCCTTGGAATGTGTGTGTGTGTGCACGTGTGTATGTGTGTGTGTGTGTGCGCATACCCAAGATTTCAAAGTGTGAAAGAAATAGCTAGGTTAATGGTATAAATTGGGAAATTATGTTTTCAATATCTGTGATATACTTAACCCAGACCTAAATCAAAATTAAAGTGTGAATTTTTGGATGTGCTGATTTTTATGCTGAAAGGAATGAATTTAACTGGCCTTATGTGAATAGGATAAGTTTGGGGGCAGGGGCAATTGTGGTCTAGAAGCATTGATTGAATGAAAGAGGAATCAAGTAAACGAAGCAGTTTGAGTAATCAAACCAGACATTAGGATGATTTTCTGTAGCCTAGAGTGTTCCTCGATCTGTTAAGAATACATTAACTGCCCAGCAGTATCAAATGGAAGAGAATTGCAAGTAGGAAGCCTCCTTTATGGACTATGGATGAAGAAGATAATGTCTTACTTTATTCCTCATTTTTTCAGAAGACACAACAACAGAAGACTGGAAAGTGCTTCCTTAGCCAGGATAGGACTACGGTAAAAGGCACCATTATCAAGTATAGTCTCATCCGTTCTTATATATTTTACAGTTTACATATAGCTGATCTACATGGCAATCCTGGGAGACTGCAGCCTTTATTGTACACATAAGAAAATGGACTTATGAAGGTTCAGTGACCTGCCCAAAGTCATAAAGTTAGTAAGTATGAATCTAGAATGGAGACAAAGATAATTTTTACTTCAAAATCAATGTTCCTTTCATTACATTATAGTCATATTATTAACTAAAGTAAAAATGTACTTTATCTATCTAAATTTTCCTTTGAACTTCTTTAAATGACAAGGACAAATATTTAGCAAATTTGTGAATTATTAACTCCACACTGATGGAGAAGGAGTAATTTCAGAGGTTTTAGATTCCTTCTATACCTCTCATTTCAACCCCAACATTTAAACCAGTTATAATAGTTAATGCCTTTTTGAGTGTTGATTATATGCCAAGCACTGTGGAAAGTGCTCAGTAAGCATTATACTATTTAATCCTTAACAATAATTCAGTGTAGTAAGTATTACTAGTATCCCCTATCGGCAACAAGGAAACTGACTTAGATAGGTTCAGTGACTTGACAGGAGGTCACTAGTAAAAATAATAGCAATGTGTGCTGAGTAACTGCAACATGGCAGGCATGGCTCAAAGCGTATTGCAAGTCCAAGGTCACTTAATACAGTTTACTCCCAAAATAGAGTGTTTAGGTTTGGGCAGAGTGTCCTGGTTTCCTCCTGTTGTTTTAGCATAATTATCAACAGAGCCTCTTTTTACTCTAACAAGTACCCTTGTTTGAAGGACCAAAGTGTTTGATCACCCTAGAAGGCAGGTGCTCTTACTATTTCCCTCTTACAGAGGAATGAGATAAGGTAGAGAGAAGCTAAGTAACATACCCTAAGCCATCTAACTGAAAAGTTGCCAAGCCAGGACTCAAACCCAGGTGGCTTAATTGATCTTTGTAGCCGTCATGTTCTTAGCAATCTTTTTTACTTGCCTTCCATTTACCACCACTTTTGTAGAGTAGCCAGGACCTATCCTAAAGTGTTCTTAGATTCTTCTCACAGAGAGTGGTCCCTATCCTGATGTCAGACTACCTTTATCTTCCAAGCAAATTGACACTTTAAACCTCATTCCTTCAGAACCCTCCCAGGGAATAGAAGATAATCCAAGGAGAAAAAAGAAGCACTCATAGAATACATTTTTAATATTTTTAATATATTATATCCCTTAATCTAAGATCCTTAAAGCTTCCCTGTGAGTTATATATCATAATTTCTATTACCCCAATGAGAAAACAGAGGCTTAGAGAGGTTAAATAACTAGTCCAAGCTTTCATAGTCAGGAAATCAGGGAACCAGAACTTGACTCATTTCTGCCTCATTCCAAACTCCAGGCAGTTTCATTGGGGACCCTGTCTTCAACCATAAAATAATCTCCAAAGTCCTGCCACAGCTCCTAGACTGTAATTTTTCCACCTTAATCATAAAATTCTACCCAATTTGATGTTCGTGTCATCTTTGTCAGGTTTAGAGTTTCACATACATGCTTTTAAGCTGGGGAACCCCAGTGCCTTTACCCTGTTATAATTTCAAGCATCATGACAGCCTCAATAGGGTTGAAAATCCTTCTGGGGCGTCTGGGTGGCTCAGTCATTAAGCGTCTGCCTTCAGCTTGGTTCATGGTCCTGGAGTCCTGGGATCGAGTCCCACATCAGGCTTCCTGCTCCCCTGGAAGCCTGCTTCTCCCTCTCCCTCTCCCCCTGCTTGTGTTCTCTCTCTCACTGTGTCTCTCACTGTCAAAAACAAACAAACAAACAAATGAATAAAATCTTAAAAAAAAAAAGCCCTTCTGAATGTGATGAGATCCACTCCCTGAGATAATTGTGAAGAGCCTGAAGATAGTCTTATACACAGGTACTGTGCCAAGGAGGGGCTCCCTCACTTCTACCATCTCCCCAAGTTTCAATTCAGACCATCTCTGCTGCTCACACTGACCTGAGATGCAGGCCCTCGGCACTGGGTATGATGCCACTCAGACCAAGGGCTATCCTGATTAACAGGGGATGGTGCGTCTCCCATTTCATACTTCATTAAGGAAAGATGAAGCAGGCCACGCTTGCAAATGATGACAATAATGAGCTTCCGGTTATCTACCCTGACTTTCTCTCCCCTGCTCCCCACCTGCTGTTTCTCTGAGGGCCTTGCCAGTGAGTCCAAGTAGATTCTGTCATGTTGGACATGCTTCAGCCACTAGGAGAGGGCTGCTTTGTGGAAGTAGGGCTGGAGTAAAGCCATTCTCCTTGCAAACCCAGGGGAGTGGCTGTGTGACTATTCTGATTCTTCCTATGGGAGGTAAGGCTCGAAGTCCCTCTCTCAGTGTTTCTTAATGAGGCAGCCATGCTGAGGGAGTGATCTGTATGTGGATTGCTGAAGCATAAAAGATACCAAGTGGGTGGCTTAAGAGGAAAATGAAAGGTTTTTTTTGTGCTCTGGCAGCTAATGAAATCAGAAAGAGAAATGGAACTCACCCAATGTTGAGAGAATGGGAAAAAAATACCCAGATTAATTTTTTTATAAAATGAGAGCAGCTCACTGAAATGTCAAAATATCTTTTCATTTAGGTTAAACAAAGGGAAAGGATAATGTGGTTTCAGTCGCATTTGTTGGCCAAAAATCTTGAAGCTGTGTTTATCCTATCTATAATTTTTACAGCAATTTTGCTGTTCAAATTGACTATGAAAACGCACATCTGTGTAAGATGTTAACGTGAATTATAACCGAATGTAGAAATATGCTTATGGAAAAGAGCATGAACCTGGTATATACAGAGCTATGTCCATGATACATATGTTCTATGGTCATAAAGGTACGGCATGCCGGTAATCGAACACAGCTTGCTTCTCATGGCGAGGATAAACACTTAGCAAATGTGTGAATTATCTCTGTGTTTCAACTCAATGCAGGCTGAGAAAGAGAAATTTCAGAAATTGGGCCATAGATTCCACACCTGGAAAGTTCATGAGCTTCCAGCAATGAAACAATTTATGACAGATTTTCATCTGAAGGTGTGAATTGAAGCTGTTTTTATTTATCCCCTCATCCTGGCCTTGTTTGGCTTTGACCAAGATAAAATTTCCTTAGCTCACTCATATGCTGTCTTCCTCTTTGGCTTGCTTTTTCTTGAACTTTTGACTTCTATCAGTTCTTCTTGCTGCTCCTTGTGGAATTTTGTTTCATAATAAAATTAAAATATTAAAAATATTTCTAAACTCTCTTAAAATAAAATTAGACGTTGTCCCTGATAATACCACTGTGCCTGCGGGCTCTCAGGTGGAACCTGTTCATCCTTTTGAGACCTTGGTCCCAAAGTCCCCACCACTGGAAAGGTTTACTCCTTATACCTGCTTCCCCTCTTCAGGGATGCATGTTTTCAGCCACAATTTGCCCCACTTCTTCTCAGCACTCCATCAAACTTCAGGCTAATTCTTCACATTATTCAAGGGTGATAATAGCTGTCCAAGACTAGTACTCTCCACACTATTTGCTTTCAGTTTTGAATGATGACAGTGCTTGTGTTGGTAATTTCCTGGCCTCAATTCAGTGACTGACCTCCCAACTGCCCTGTCACAATGCCCTCCCATGACCACATGTTGATAAGTTCTATATTTGCAATGTGAAAATATCCCACTCTCCACCCATAGCTTTCTTTCCTTTGCTTCATTCCAGGTTTCAATTTGATTGGTTTCATCTCATTATGGGGATCTCAGTTCCGTGAGCCCCTAACTTTCTCTAAAAGTTCTCTAAAGGTTCAGACACCTGAAGCTGGTCCATCAAAGATCTCTGACCTCTGCCTAATTTCCAAATGCTCCTTTTCCTTCATCCCATTTGATCTCTTATTTGTACCTGTAGCTGGCACTTTCTATAATGAAACCATCTTCTCCTTTGGCTTTTGTGTTGTCTACATATTCATCTTCTCCCTCTTCCTGTCAGCTGGCTTGAGTATCTCCTCTTCTCACTGTGTGCAAAGGGCTTCTTTCTGAGTCATTTTCTGGTTTTCCTTGCTTCTTAATCTGTATAATCCCTAAGGATTTTCTTCACAACTTTCTTTTGAAGGATTTTTCTCTTCAGCACTCCCAATAGCCTGTTGCCTGGCCCCAAACAACCCACATACAAAATGTTCAATACTGAACTACTTCTGCTCCAGTGTATGCTTTTTCTGATGAAAGGTCATAGTCATTCAAGCCCAGCTTCTGAGCATCATCCTTGTTTTCACACTTCATCCCTCCCAACCAAAGAATGAGTCACTAAGTTGTATCAATTCCAGCTCTTAAAGTTTTCTCACATTTTTCCTGTCCCTTCATCTGCACTGATATGACTACAGCTTCAACCTTAAGCATCAGTTTCCTGGATACTGTAGCAGACTTCCAGCTGGTTGGAAACTGCCCTTTCCACTACCACCAGTGTCAGTTTCTTCTTTTATTTATTTATTTATTTATTTATTTATTTTTTATTTATTTGACAGAGAGAGAGAAGTCACAAGTAGTCAGAGAGGCAGGCAGAGAGAGAGGGAGAAACAGGCTCCTCACTGAACCGAGAGCCCGATGTGGGGCTCGATCCCAGGACCCTGAGATCATGACCTGAGCCGAAGGCAGAGGCTTAAACCACTGAGCCACCCAGGCGCCCCCCAGTGTCAGTTTCTTGAAGCAAAGATTCATTTATAAATTTTCCCTGACCTGAGCCTTTCAATCCCTCCTTTTCCCAGCACTGCAAAATCAAACTTCAGAACATGTCTATCAAGATGCTTTATGATCTGATCTTTGCCTATTTACCTATCTTCATCTTTATTCATTGCACTAAACATTCCATGATGCCAAGCCACCTGTTCTTACCAAAACATGTCATGGACACACATCTTTGTACATGAAGCTCTCTTTCATCCTGGAATAGTTTTCCTTTTCCATACCAAAAAAAAAAATTATTTGTCATTCAAGACCTAATTCAAGTATTACCTCGATCTTCAGCTTATCTCTTTAACATCATCTAAAACTCCTCCTCTTGATATCCATCCCTACTCATAGTAGAATTCTGTATCTCCCTCAAGTATGCCATGTTCTCTACTTTTGTTTCTCCCTTCACTCTTACTATCCCTTTCACCTGCCTAATATCCTACCCAAGATTCACATCTCAGCTTTAGATGGCATTTCCTTTGAGAAATAGGTGGCCCTGACCCCTGAAGTAAGTTAAATCCCCTTGTTTCATGGCTCCACTGTAGCCATGTTTGTATTTTCTGCCCTCGGTAGACACCGAAAACACATAAAACTATGTGTATGGTACTCTTCTCATCAAAAAGCTGACTGTTTGCAGCTTTATTTACAAATAAAAGCTTATTCCTTATGCCTTGATTAGAAATGTTTGTGTTGGAATGTGCTGAACTTGACATATTGTTTTGAAATGCAAGCTTTGTGAAATTCAATTTATGAAATCCAAACACAATTTCAGCCTATTAGGGGCTTGTAACCAAGAAATAACTTGCTAGTTAAATAAACCATTAGCTTTGGAAATCAAAGCATAAACAGATGAATTTTCTATGTGTGCTTTCCTGCGGTGGCTATTAGCCCAGGAATTAGCCAAGAAATTATGCACTATAACGAATGAATTGATAGAACTTCAAGTGGAAGAAACTCCTAGGGCCAGTGAAGTGCTCTGTCATTGAAAGGGTATGAGGTGTAACTAAGCTACTTTGCATGGTGAAAGCTGGATGCTGGTGCTAACTCACTCCTCTCTGCACCATCTATTTGATTTTCTTTTGAGTTTATACCAAGGGATTGGTGGACAGTGTCAGTGGTATGTCTTGGATATAGACAATAGTGTGTGTGTGTGTGTGTGTGTGTGTGTGTGTGTGTGTGTGTGTGTGTGTTTTGTAGAGAATTTAAAAAATAATAATATTGACAAAAGTTGGTCAACATTTTCTTATCACCATGTACTGGCAATTCTAATCAATGTCAGTGATAAAATCCTTCTCCCTCCAATGATTCTTTTGTTGGCCTACATTTTAAATAATTATTGCAATTACTATTGAGCTATAATAATTCATACATAAACTTAAAATTAGCACATTTTTATTACTTTCCTTTAAGCAAACATTGCTTATATTCTTATAAGCATATAATAAGAATATTGCAAATATTCTTATATGGAAGTTAATTTGTAGAACTCCCAGTTGCACAGCTGGCCCTGACACATGTGGACTGAGTATAGCTGTTTATTTGCAGAATGAATATATAACAGTTCCAAATCATTCAAACTTATTCCCAGGACACAGTCGGTGGTACTACATAGTTATGTCTTTGAACAGTTGATAAGAAATAAACATTAATAGTATTGTGCTTCCAAAGACAAAGAAACATAACTTGAGCCACTTTAATTCTATCATTCCATATGACCCCTTTGAATTTTTGTGGTTATAACTTAAAACAGTAAAAAGAATGAGATCTGAAGAGATTCAATAATTTTTACTTGGTGGGTCCAAATTTTAATTCGTACATGAAATATATTTATTTCATTGCATTATAATTACTGAAAATAGCTTTTTTATGTAGAGGAACAGGGTGTTAAGGCAATCTGCTTTAGGTGGCAAGTGTATCATGTTTGCCACTCTCTCCTTAACCATCCCCTCCTTCTTCTTTCCCAGGAATTATGATAGGCCTTGCACACATGTGATCTCCCCTTTCCTTGAGGCCTTCATTACTTACAGTAGGTGGGGCCAAGCCAAGAAGCCTGGTTGAACAACTGTGACCTTAAGACTGCCTATACTATGATTCTACATTCCCATCCTAAGTCTATTTTCTCATTATTTCCCAACTTTACACCTCTGTTTTACATATTTGCCTGGTCCCTTCTATTTTTCTCCTCTGCGCCTTGTTCCTTCTCTTATATCCCCTTGCTCACACTCTTCTGTCTTCCTGGAATATCCCCTAACCTCCTTATCCTGTTCCTAAATCACAAATCCTTCATGAAGCCCCTTCTGACTGTTTCATACCCCCCAAATATTTCTCAACTCTCCAAACACCCATAGTGTTTGTGGTGTTTACATTGCTTTTGTTTTGCTGATTGACAAGGATTTATATTTTATTTTTATTATTATATTTTATTATTAATTGTTATATAAACATATAATATTTATTATATTATATATAAACATATATTATATATGCAATACATATATAATATATGATATATGATATATGTATATTATATAAATATATAAAATATTAATTATTATTTTATTAAATGCATACAATATAAAAGTTAGTGTTCTGGCCACTTTGAAGTATGCATTAACTATGCTTAATGTCATTGTGACATTAAGTGTTTAAATTTTTTTTTTTCTCTTATTATTCTCCATTTTATTTATTTTTTTCAGCGTAACAGTATTCATTCTTTTTGCACAACACCCAGTGCTCCATGCAAAACGTGCCCTCCCCATTACCCACCACCTGTTCCCCCAACCTCCCACCCCTGACCCTTCAAAACCCTCAGGTTGTTTTTCAGAGTCCATAGTCTCTTATGGTTCGCCTCCCCTCCCCAATGTCCATAGCCCGCTCCCCCTCTCCCAATCCCACCTCCCCCCAGCAACCCCCAGTTTGTTTTGTGAGATTAAGAGTCATTTATGGTTTGTCTCCCTCCCAATCCCATCTTGTTTCATTTATTCTTCTCCTATCCCCCTATAAGTGTTTAAATTTTTGTGCAACCATCATCAGGACTCTTCTCCAGAGCCCTTTCATCTTGCAAAACTATGACCCCATACCTATTAAATAATTATTCCTCATTCTCCTTTGCTCCTAGTCCATGACAACCATCATTTTGTTTTCTGTAACTATGAATTTGACTACTACCTTCTTCATGTAAGTGGAATCATACAACATTTTCTTTCTTTCCTTTTTTTTTTGAAAGGCTTATTTTACTTAATGTAAAGTCCTCAAGTTTTAACCATGTTGCATGTAGCATATGACAGAGCTTTCATCCTTGTTAACACCAAATAATATTCCATTGTATGTATACACCACAATTTGTTGAGTGTGTACTTGGGTTGCTTCGACTTTTTATCAACTGTGAATAGTGTTGCTATGAACATAAATGTGCAAATCTCTTTAAGAACTTGCTTTCAATTCTTTTGAATATATATATATATATATATATATATATATATACACACACATTTTCTCCTATTCTGTGGGTTGCCTTTACTATGTTTATAGCATTCTTTAATGCACAGCTTTTAATTTTGATATAGTCTCTTTTTTTTATTTGCCACCTATCTTTCAGTGACATAGTCAAGAATTCTTGCCAGAGACAATGTCATGAAGTTTTTCTCCTATATTTTTTTTCTAAGAGTTTTATAGCTTTAGCTCTTATTCTTTGGTCCATTCTGAGTTAATTTTTGTATGTGATATGAAGCAAGGGTCTAATTTCATTCTTTTGCAGGTAGAGACCCAGTTTTTCCTGCTTCAAGTGTTGAGAAGACCATCCTTTACCCATGGAATGGTGTTGGCAGCCTTTTGGCGTATCGTTGGACCATATATGTGAGGGTTTATTCTGGGCTCTTTATTTTATTCTGTGAGTGTAGATATGTGTCTTTATGCCAGCACCATACTGTTTTTATTACTGTAGCTTCATAGTACACTTTAAAATCAGGAACTGAGAGGCCTCCAACTTTGTTCTTTTTCAAGATTATTTTGCCTATTTGGAGGTCTCCTAAGACTCTATATGAATTTTTGCATGAATTTTTCTATGTCTGATAAAAACATCATTAGGATTTTGACAATTTTTTTGAATTACATTGAATCTACAGATTGCTTTGGGTAGTATTAAAATCTTAACAATATTAAGTATTTCAATCAATAAACATGGAATATCTTTTCACCTCTTGGTATCTTCTTAATTTATTTCAGCAATTCTTTGTAGTTTTCAGTGTGCAAATCTTTTGCCTCCTTTGTAAAACACATATTAAGTATATTATTCTCTTTAATGCTATAGTAAATGAAATTGTTTTTCTTAATTTCCTTTTAGGATTATTCACTGTTAGTGTAAAGTAATGCAAAATTGACTTCTTGTGTTAGTTTTTTATACTGCAAATTTACTGAATGTATTGATCAATTCTAGGTTTTTTTGTTGCTGTTTTATTTTATTTTTTGTCTATTTTTTGTGTGGAATATTTAGGATTTTCTACATCTAAGCTCATATCTGTGAACAGAGGTAATTTTACTTCTTCTTTTCCAATTTTAATTCATTTCCTTGCTAATTTATCTTGCTAGAACTTCTAGTACTATGTTGAATGCAAGTAGTGTAAGTGGGCATCCTCACCTTGTTTCTTAGAGGAAAACTTTTGGTCTTTCCCATTGAGTACGATGGTAGCTGTGGGGACAGTTGGTTTCTAGTAGAGAGATCTTCAAAGGCCCACACCTACAACTGACATTTATTAAGCACCTTCTAAATTCCCCAAAATAGATAGGCCCTTTTCATATGTTGCTCATTTCGAATTCACAAAAACTTTATGAGGGAGTTTTCCCCACTTAATAAATGTGGAAATTAAAATTCATAGAAATCAAGTAAATAGCCAAGTTTATGAAGTTAGTAAATGACCGGTATGGTATTTGAATTCCATTTTATCTCACTTAAAAGTCCACATTCTTTTCACTTTATCAGTTGCTCTTTGAAAGAGGGACCAGATCTCCCTGGACTTACATTTCTTTTGCACTTCTGCAATGTCAAGCACAGCTAGGCCCATCCAAATACTCAATGTCTTGTGGATGGATCCATTGCCAACATAAAAATCCATTTCTAAATGCCCTGAGAGATTTCCTTGTCCTTGTTGAAAGGGGAAGCTGGATTTCTCAGGCAGCTGAATGCACTTTTAACTTGCCAAACACAATGCTTGAAGTGGGCTACAGTCTGTCACTGGGCCACGAAGCCTGCTTCCAAAGTCACTCACTCTCCAGTCTACATTCACAGCTCTCTCTGTTCCACCCTCTGCAGTCTCTTACTTTGGGCTCCTACTGCCCGACTCAGCAACAGCAGGGTTTCTGCTGCTTTTTTCTTCTCATGTGTGCCTGGAGTCACCACAGCCCCAACGCCAGGGGCACATTACTCTAGAGGTACCTGCTGAGGGAACCTGCTGAGAACCCTTTCCTTTCCTAAGACTTCCTTTCCTCTTGGCCAGAATGGAGAAAAACAATCCATGGCAAGGAAAACCAAAGGAAGCCCATCCTTTCCTTTGTCAAAAGGAAGGGTTAAAAACAACTTTTCAGGCTAGATCCCAGTTTCCAGAATTGACATCTTCCAAATATTCACAGCTTTGGCCAGAGATGGTGTAGATAAGAGACAACTCTGCCCTTAGGACATCCCTTGGATTTTGAACTTTGCAAAGGGGCAGAGTAAGGCCACCAAGGGAAAAACAAACAAACAAAACATGACTCTCATTTATTAGGATAACCACATATCCACGTTTTCTGGGACGTCTTGATTACAAACAATTCTGTTCATGTGCCATAAGACTGAATGGCTGTTATGTGTTGGACTATTTATTTTGATTCTTGGTTCAGGAAAGATGATCACTATAATAGGAAAAATAAATTAAAAAGACAAAAATGTCTTAAGACTGCATCTCTTATTACAGTCTTCTGTGAGAATACATCCTAGTGTATGCTTGCAAGTGATGTGTGTGTGTGTGTGTGTGTGTGTGTGTTCTATGACTATATCTCCAGATGTTGATTAAAATTTAAGTCCATATGGAGCAATAATCTTTAACCTCCACCAGCTTCCCTTAAATCCACACATATATTGAGTTAGATTGTTTGGGCAGCTCTTAGATCACCTGAAGGATCCAGGATGAGCACATGAGTGAGAGTGTAGAAATTCTTGTGGTATTATTCCCTGCCTGCATATGGAAAGGAGACAGGGAGAGAGAGGGGTATATTTTCACTTCCATCTGGGAAAAGCCAAACTTTCTCTGAGAGTCCAGAGAGATGGTTTTGGCCTTGGAAAATCTAGTTCTGACACTTTACACCTGAACTTCCTATTCTGACTTATTCCCTTTGCTTCCTGTAATGTAGGGGACAGGATTCTGAGGGAGTCTGGCATTGGACAGTATGTAACCATGGATATGTCAAGCAATATGGAAAACCTTGGGCTCTACATTGCAGAAGAAAGAGCCAAGATTTCAGAGTTACTGCAGTCCAGCCTTAGCCACTTAATATTTGTGTGACCTTGATCAAGTTACTTAGTTTTCTGATACTCAGGATTCTCATTTGCAAAATGGAATTAGTTCTTCTCAGAGTCCTGTGATAATTAGGAAGAACATATGTAAAGCAGTTGGCACATTGTACAAACTCAAATAATGGCAGCTAGTACTATTATTGGAGCTGATGTATTCAACAATCCTGTTTAGATGAGAAATACTGGAGCTCAGAGAAGTGAAATAACTTATCAATGTCATGTAGCTAGTTGATGAAATGCCCAGGACTAGAACCTAGTGATCTTTCTCTAAGTCACTTCACCTCCTAAGATTTTCAACACTGGGAGATATTAGAACTAAAATACACTCTTGCTTCTCTTGAGGATGCTATAGTTTAATGAAAGATAGATATATGAAAAAAAAAACCCACAAGGGTATTTAAATAAGAAATGGAGAAATAAATGTTTTCATGTATATTTGCTCAAATACTTAGAGTGGGTCTGTGCAGTTAGCTACACAATTGAATAGTAGTGCAACAATGTATTTGGCTCCTGCTTGTAGGTAAGTGTAGTAGCTTATTTTTTCCATTTCAATTTTCTGGGAACTTACAAAGCCTATAATTGTAGAAGTCCTTTGCTTCACTCTGTATGCATGTTCACTTTTTTTTTTTTTGTAAACCAATTTTTAATCCCCCTTTATCTTAGGAAAGCTGAGTCCTTTAACAAAGATATCAAGATACATCCAGGAAGAATCAAAATAAACTTCCTCGCCCACACTGAGAATTTATAACCACCCTCCCATCTTCTTCTTCCGCCAGTGTTTCTGTGTATTTGTGTTTGTCCTGATAGTATATAAATCTTATACTTGGGGTTCTTTTTGACGAGGTTCTGCCCTTTTTTTGCTTATATATATATATATTTTTTTTTCTCTCTTGTCATATACTTTTATCAGTGTTTTTGTTTGTATACTTCATAAATCTTACCTTGGGGCCCATTTGGGCTGAGCCTTCTCTTTTACCTTCCCTTTTTTTTCCCCTCTCTCTCTCTCTTTGTTTTTCTTTTTATTTTCTTTTTTCTCTCATTTGGGTGGGGAATCCCGATGCTCAGAAGCGTTCCAGGGTGCACCTTGACTGCACCACAGTCGATACATCCAGCTACATCGGTTCAGTCATCTCTCACCAAAATGACTAGGAGGAGGAACGCCCAACAGAAGAAAAATACAGAGGATGGGCCTTCTGCAACAGAGCTAATGGCTATTAACATAGACAATATGTCGGAAAAGGAATTCAGGCTAACAATTATCCAGGCAATATCTAGGTTGGAGAAAGCCATGGATGACCAAATGGAATTGATTAGGGCAGAACTGAAAGCCACCAGGGATGATGTTCACAAAGTTCTCAATGAGTTCCAATCTAATCTAAATTCTCTAAAAGCTAGGGTAACTGAGACAGAAGATATAATTAGTGATCTGGAGGACAAACAGTTATGTTCACTTTTTAAAAAATTTTTAAAATAAAGAATTTGCCCAGTGGATTCTCAAGACAGCCTATGAGGAATGTAACTGGGTTCCCCAGACACATACTGTTTGTTCCTACCAAAGGGAGGACCTGATTCCTTTGTCCTCAAGGTGACTAGGGCTGTCCCACAAATGGTAAGTAAGCAGAAAGACAGGGTAAACATCTCTTCTGTTTATCATCATGTACTCTGTAGCACAATGTAGCACATTGTAGGTGCTTAATAAATATTGCCTAAGCAAATTATATGTAAATTATACTCTCTTATACCCCTGGTTCACAGGACTTCTGTACTATAGCAAAAGATGCCAGCACACAAAATGTTTGTCTGTCATTTGGCTTATGTGAGACATAAAAACTTCTCATCAGGGGATGGTGATACTGAAAAGCTCTTCTTTCCAGCCTGGGTAGTCTCATCAGAACCGCTGTAAACTCCTTTGAATTCTCCTTGCTTCAAAGACCTCCTAGTCACCAGCAACATGACTTTACAAGATCCAGATAAAGACCAGCCTTCCTCATGGATTTGTACTTTAGCATACAGCTATGTGTACACTCTATGCTTATACATGTATCTTGTAATGTACTTGCACTCATCCTTGTGTGTAAGTGTTTTCACCACAACAAGGCCTGTTAGTACCTTGAGAGCAGGGACTATTCTCCTTTGGCTTGTTTTGCTCCATGAACAATTGCTTCAAAAGACTTCTAGTTCTTGGGGGATATGGCTACTAATCTTACAGTACTCATGTTGTAATGACCTTGTTTCCATTTACGCTTCTCCTTCAAGGATGCTGGGACCCAGTGCACACTGTCTCTAGCAACTGCAGTCTTCATTTTGAGCCAAGTGCCCCTGTGTCCTTTTAACTCTTCTACATTATTTTCATTTCACATACTTTTCTCTCATGATAGGCTTCTGTAACTAGGTTATACATGACTAAATACGAAATGTAAAATGATCCATTTGAAAGTGCCAATGGTTAAAGATGACCTACCCATCTTAGGTTGGTCATTTTGCTCTGAAATAAGGGAAATGAAGCTATATATAAATCAAAAGGAAAATATCTAGAACAGTGCAAGTTCAGGTAACATGGTGGTCGAATTGGGCCTCTTGGCATCTCTGCAGTTTCCCACAAAATATAACTTTCTGCATCTAGAAGTGGAGTTACTGGTGCTTAGAGTCTAAAAGAAATCAGAACTAAAGGTCGAGCTTATTCTTTTCTTCCACTTTCTGAATCGGTCTTTTAACCCCTTGAAAGCTGTCCGCAGGTTGAGGGCTTAAGGCTACCCACAAAGCTGCTCATATCTGCTTTCCCTGAGTTCACACATGAGAGAGAGAGAGAAAAAAAATGTTTTAGTAGAGGGAATGAGCTGCAAGGTTTGGTTTCCCAATCCTCTCCCATTTTCAGGAGCCCAGGCAGAGGAAGAAGCAAAGAGGTATTTGAAAAAAAGAAAAAAAGAAAGAAAGAAAAAAAAAACTTCAAAAGGAGGAATGATTTCAGGACAATGCAATCCCAAAATATCAGAACTTCCGTTCTCATTTTATAGATGAATAAAGCTGAGACTCAGGGAGGTGAGCGACTAACCCAATCTCATTGTTCATCAAGGCTGATAATCACCTCTTTGGAAGACTGAGGAACCGCTGGTAGCTCTATAGCTTCTCCCACCTTAGGACTCACATTCTGAACAGAACCTCAGCCTGCTTCCCCATGGCCCCTGCTCTGCAGGCTGGCTGTCCACTGAAGGTCTAGACAAAGCTCCACTACCTCACTAAGGATACTGTTACTGAGTTCTCCCTTCTTATCTGATGGAAGGCAACATTTCTCTAGGTGTGATCTGTTCACCACCAGAAGGAATCCCTGTGTAACTTCCGACACCTATTCAGACTTACTGACTCAATTTCTGGGGATGGTTCTGAGGATTTACATTTTAGTATATGTGCTGCCGAAGCGAGCACGGATTTACATTTTAATAAGCCCCTAAGATGCCTAGGTGATGTCCAGGCACATTCTTGTCTCAGAACTGCAAGTCTGCAAGTCAAGGGGAATGTGGTGGGGAAAGCCACATGCTTTCCATCCCCTCTCCATCACAGGCAGCCCAGCTGACCTCTCACCAGTGGACCTGACTTTATGTTACAGCTGGGGAAGGACTGTCAAGACAAGGACTTTCCCCCAAATCAGAAGTATTTGGCAAAGCAAACCTTTTATGTAGCTATATGTGTTGAGAAACACTAGTTCATTTCTTCATCTCTGATTAAAAATCTTTGTAAGCTAACCTAAAACCATAATGCTTTTCCTCTTTCCCTCAGTTCTGCTCTGCCCTCCTTCCTCTCCAACCTCACAACTCCCTTTTACACGTTTCTAATCTTATAGGACTTTAAGCCCTTATTTACCTTCCTCTTAATTTCAATCCAGAAGGCCAGGGGCATAAACATTTTTCTGCCATAGATGATACAGAAGAATGATAATAACAAAAGGGTGGTGATGCCCCAATATTGACTTCAGTGAAGACATGCAGTTAAGTTTCAGTACTGTCCAGGGCACACTTACTTTCACTTGCCCAAATAGCTTCAGATTATGAAATCAAATGCTTCCTTCTTTTAAAAAAATCAGTTGTCTCTCTCACTAATGGGGATCGTGATTAGTTTAATAACCCAGCATTGCATTCATGCCTGTGCAAGCCTCATGCCTGCCTACATATGTTGAGCTGTTAGTGGCAGCTTATATGGGAGAGAACAAGGATGAACGGGACAGTAGCAGAGAGAAAAGTGGAGAGTAGAAGAGGGAGAGGAGGCTCGGTTTCTCTTCTGAGGAAGTTAATTGAATGATGTATGAGAGGAAATATTCTTGTCAGAGGGGAGATGCTGCACAGTGAGTTTGAGAGCCAGAGAGCCCCAGTTTCCCTGGGGCATTGCCTGGTGAGAGACAGAAGGGTTTGTTTTGTTGTGATCAACTGAGAAAAAGACCAGTGAAGTACAGGCAGCAGGGGAAGGACTGCCAAGGGATGGTACTGAAGCTGTTTTGTTCTTAGGCACCAATGTAATTATCTCTTTAATAGCAACCTCGATAAACCAGTCTAGGTAAGGAGACACTGTACATGGTCTGTTTATCTGGTGGGTTGAAGAACTTCAGGATGCATAGGCAAGTATATACATATGCATACACACATATATAAACACGCACATATACCACACTTACACACATTGGCACAAAAAAACACCGTCACACTCAGTCACACAAACATAAAGATACACATACATAGATACAAACACACACATATACAACTGTATATGTTGTATATACTGCGTATATGTTGTATATAACTGCCTACATGCAATCATGCTGACACATGGCCATTTGTACCAGTCTTATATACAGATGTGCCCAGACTGACTTACACACACAAGTCAGATTACAATACAAAATGTGCCTATGGCATGCTGGCCATGAGAATCATTGGAAATCACATTGAGCTAAGGATGAGGATCTAGATAGCATGAGGGCAGTGGCCAAGTCTCCTGGTCGTCAGAGCACCAAAGTGCTGGGTACACAGTAGGTACACAATATGGTCCCACTGATTGATGGCCTCTATGGCTTACCTTATTGACTTCTGCCATGGTTTGAGCATGACAATCATGGGAAAACTGTCTCCCCTCCAAACCTTTGGGATAAATGCTTGGAGTGTCTTGGAGCTTGTTGTTGGCTGAAATTATGTGCTTATGGAGCCCTCTCACTTATCCCTTGACTCTCCACTCCCAGAACCCCACCTCACAGTCAAGTGGAAAATTTTATTTCTTTTCAAAAGCAAAAGATCCCCAGGGCTCTCTGTGGCATACCTGATATCTCAGACAGGTCTCCCTGAAGAGGGTCCTTTTCTCCTTCATAGCAGGAAGGAAACTTGAAGTGTCAAAATAAGAGCCAGGCAATGCTTACTGACATACCTACAGCTTATCAACAATGCGTACGTCATCATTATCTTTAAAGATGACTTTTCAAAACAATGCCCAGCCAATGCTTGTTTGTTTGGTCAGGGTGAAGCAAAGTAGAACAGCATATTTGTTCTCTGAGTCACTGGAGAAAGGTAGCATCTGCACCCCATGCCTTCGGAGATAGCATCTGCACTTAAGCAGCAAGAGGTCTGAGTCCCAGATGAAGGAGCTTAGAAACAGTTCCCTTTCCCTGTGGAGTTCTTGATTACAATGAACTCTACCTTCATTTCCTATGCACTTGTTATTGATTCTGGCATATATACTACTTAGTGTTTGAACAGGAGGGAGAAGAGATTGGGATGCTAATTTTGAACTTTTAATTCCATCCTTTTCTCCTCCACATACTTTCTTTGCTTTATTTTTTCCTTTCACTTTTATTTACTTTTTGAAGATTTTATTTATTCATTTGACAGAGAGAGAGACAGTGAGAGCAGGAACATGAGCAGGGGGAGTGGGAGAGGGAGAAGCAGGCTTCCCACAGAGCAGGGAGCCCAATGTGGGCTTCAAACCCAGGACCCTGGAATCATGACCAGAGCAGACGCTTAACGACGGTGCCAGCCAGGCACCTCTCTTTCCTCCCTCATTCATTTCTATTCTCTTTCTTCCTCTTCTACTGAACCCCAAACAGCAGCAGGATGGCTACTACTGCCTTTTCAGCCACACCTTGAAGACTTGGAAGTCCAAGGATTATGGACTCCCTTTGCATGGATCCCTGTCTTCAGCATGAACCACTTTTAGCCCATTTTCTGAAGAGTGGGCATGAGGTTGTGACATCAGGAAGTCTAAGCTTTTAGTTCCAGGGGTGGCTGTACTGGTAGTTTTAAGGGAATTAATTTTTCGTCCTTGACCTCCATAGTCTCCAGGTACCAGCTTAGATCCTCTTTGCTCTTTCCTCACTGCTCACTACATAAAAAATCTTTCTTACTTTACAAAACCAATGCATTCATCCTTCCCAAACTTCGATCTGGGACACCGTTCTAAGGGGTGAATGCTTCCAGGAAGACAAACCTCCTTTCATAAGTGAGACTCATGGGACAGCTTCCTCTTCTTCCTGATTTTATACATTTTCCTATTAGGGATGAAGCATAGTGATCAAAATAGATGTGTTAGCCCCTTTGGGGAGGGCATAGACAATGGGAATGATGACAGTTCTGTTTAATAGCCTCACCTCTCCCAAGCCCTGACTTTTGTCAAAGAATGCTTTGCTGTTGTGGGAGAAAATGGTGAAAGCGAAGCAATGAGAGAATTGGTAAGAAATATTGAATGCTAAAAATGTCTCCTTTTTCACAAATTTAATCACAAGCAATTATGTTCAGCTATTCTCAATACTCATACTTGGGAAGTGTCATTATCTGCAAAGAAAAGCTCCTTGGAACAGCTGAAACAGTAAGGTTAGTGACACAGATTCTATTAAATATAATGGGAATGTTTTCAAGGGCTACCAAATGATAAATCCTGTGGAAAAGACTTCACCTGGTTCCTTTTAAATTCATTGTATGTTATTCAGTAAGCTAGTTAAGACCTATTTTATCAAATTGTATCATGAAATATTTATTCCACTTAGTTC
The DNA here is from genome assembly GCF_922984935.1 of Meles meles. Lineage (NCBI taxonomy): Eukaryota > Metazoa > Chordata > Mammalia > Carnivora > Mustelidae > Meles > Meles meles. The sequence continues at coordinate 167,727,234 of NC_060067.1, read as the reverse complement.
TCAGTTTATTTTTTTCTTATGAAATGCTTAATATTTTCTAACTCTGATTAATAAAAAAAAAGGATATTCTAGCTGCAACACCAATTTGTTGTTATAGGTATATACCTTTCTCTTTTATTAAATATATGGGGAAAATCTTGTTCTTGAGGTCTCACAAAATTAATGGCATTATTTTTGAAGTTATATGCATTATTCTTATTTAATGATTTTCAAAAACTGAAAGACAAATTCGATTCACGCATGTACAGACATTCACCAAGGGACTACCAGGAGTTTTATACTCCTCGCTTCATAAGTAACACATTCTTTTTTTTTTTCCCCCTACAAGTCACACTACATCATTTCAAATTAAGTAGTAAGAAACAGGATATAGATTTATTATTGTTCTTATAAATTATAGAAATAGGGGTGCCTGGGTGTTGCAGTCAGATAAGTGTAGACTCTTGATTTCAGCTCAGGTCATGATCTCAGGGTCATGAGATCGAGTCCCCACCCATCAGGCTCCATGATGGGCATGGACCCTACCTAAGATTCTCTTTCTTCCTCTTACTCTCTCCCTCCCCACTTCTCCCCCATCACCCACTCATGTGTACGCAGACACACCCACACTCACTCTCTCAAAAAAAAAATCACAGGAATAGACTATATAATCTTGCTACCAGTTTAATCTTGATTTGACTGTTTTTAGTAAGCTGTTTTAAAAATTCTGTAATATATTACTCAGTGATTTTTAATAATATTTCTAAAATGTGTATTAATCTACTCATTTGAATTGAAAAATGAAGTCAGACATTTTATGACATAAAGTGAGTCCGATTAGGCTGCTGGTTTGACAGTGATGACTGGTATTTCTAGGTGCTGAGTATACTAACTCCAAACTTAAAGGATGTGATGAGATCAAAGCAGTTTATGGAAAGATCTTGTATTGTCAAAGATGTATTGAAATTAGCAATATTTTCAATTTTCCCAACTGTATGAGTATAGCATGCTAAGCAACATATCTGTAAGTGGGGAAAAAAGTAATGAGTATAATCAATAGTCATTTAATAAATCTGGCAGTCTTTGGGTGATTATTCTCAGATATTGAGAAAGTGAATGGTTCTAATCATTAAAAAATAAACAAGTAAATTAATGAAAATTTACACACACACACACACATCCTTTTCAGTCCAGGTGGTTTCCAATTTTTGCTTTGAGCAATAGTGAAGAAGAACCTAATCAAACTGTCAGTAAACACTGTCAGCAAATGTGTTAGTAAACCAATCACAAAAAATAATTTAAAATCAATCACCAAGTGATTTTTAGCCTATAGGAAGGATTAAAACAAAAACAAAAACAATGGAACATTCAACCTTGCTGTAACACTTTCACCTCTTTCAAGTGAGTAAATCTTAGTGCTAACATTTGTGAAAATGTAAGACACACATAGAAAATGAAAAAACATGGGCAGAAATCTTCTGGGTGGCATATGAGCACTAATGTTTCAGCATGACTGGCCTGAAGGTCTCTCCCATATCAGACAACCTATGACTAGCACTCCACATCTGCCTCCTACACCTCTCTTGGACTCTCCCTTCTCCCATCCGGGAAACCCCAGGCTGCCCAAGGCCTCTCCTGCCTCACTGCCACGGCTCACCTAGCCTGCCTGCCTCAATGTGAACCATGCTCCACTCCATTATGCCGCTGACCCATCCCGCCTCATCCAAACCTCTTCTCTCAGCAGAGCCTCTTCACATCATTTTCTACTCATTTTTATGTCAAGAAAACAAGGCTGGGGACACCTGGGTGGCTCAGTTGGTTAAGCGGCTGCCTTCAGCTCAGGTCATGATCCCAGCGTCCTGGGATTGAGTTCCACATTGGGCTCTGTGCTAGGCGGGGAGCCTGCTTCTCTCTCTATCTCTGCCTGCCACTCTGTCTGCCTGTGCTCGCTCTCGCTCTCTCTCTCTGAAAAATAAATAAATAAAATCTTTAAAAAAAAGAAAAAGAAAAAGAAAAAGAAAAAGAAAAAGAAAACAAGGCTGTGTAAGTTACACCTTGTCAGACCTTCCACCTTCATTACGAGGCCTGGGAGGGAGCCTCCAACGCCACTCCCTCTTAAGCTTAAACAGGGTAGGTGAACTTTGTCTGCCTTGAGCCCACCCAGGCTAACCTCATGATTCCTGCTTTTGTGTGTCACTGCAAAAAGCCCAATGCCATTTTTCTCTGTCTGCGTTTTAACCGTCTCTTTACCCATCCCCAGCCCTGCCCCCCTACTCATGAACACAGTCTACTAACTCATGATCCACTAGCCGCAAAACACTCTTTCCTAAGCCCTTTATCTAAATTCTCTCTTTACTTTCTCGTCCTGACTACAATGTGACCCCTTCCTGAGGACACTGCTTTTCTGGAACTCTCTGAGTGGTGGCTGTTTATTCATCCTCATCCTTTGTGCTGTTGAGCATGAGATGAGTTATAAGTGCCTCATCCTTCTCATCGTCACTTCTGGTCTGTTTTCTCTTGTCTTTCATTTATTTATTACATTAACATATAATGTATTATTTGTTTCAGGAGTACAGATCACAGATCTGTGAATTATCAGCCTTACAGAATTCACAGCACTCCCCATTGCACATACCTTCCCCAATGTCCATCACCCAGCCACCCTATGCCTCTCTCTCCCCTCAGCAGCCCTGTTTGTTTCCTGAGATTAAGAGTCTCTTATTATAATTTCCCTTCCTCTCTGGCTTCATCTTGTTTCATTTTCCTCTCCCTTTCCCTATGATCCTCTGTCTTGTTTCTCAAATTCCTCATATCAGGGAGATCATATGATAATTAACTTATTTTCATTTAGCATAATACCTGCTAGTTCCATCCACATTGTTGCAAATGCCAAGATTTTGTTTTTTGATGGCTGCATAACATTCCATTGTATATAGATACAACATCTTCTTTATCCATTCATCTGTTGATGGACATCTAGACTCTTTCCATAGTTTGCCTATTGTGGACATTGCTGCTATAAACATTCAGGTGCACGTGCCCCATCATGCAATTGCTGGGTCATAGGGTAGCTCTATTTTCAACTATTTGAGGAACCTCCATATTGTTTTCCCGAGTGGCTACACCAGCTTGCATTCCCACCAACAATGTAGAAGGGTTCCACTTTCTCCGCATCCTCACCAACACCTGTTGTTTCTGACTGGTTAATTTTAGCTGTTCTGACTGCTGTAAGGTGGTATCTCAGTGGTTTTGATTTGTATTTCCCTGATGTCAAGTTATGCTGAGCACTTTTTCATGTGTCTATTGGTCATTTGGGTGTCTTTGCAGAAATGTCTGTTCATGTCTTCTGCCCATTTTCTGATTGGAGTATTTGTCCTTTGGGTGTTGGGTTTGATAAGTACTTTATAGATTTTGGATACTAGCCCTTGATCTGATATGTCGTTTGCAAATATCTTCTCCGATTCTGTCGGTTGTCTTTAGGTTTTCTTGACTGTTTCCTTTGCTGTGCAAAAGCTTATTATCTTGATGAAGTCCCAATAGTTCATTTTTGCCTTTGCTTCCCTTGCCTTTGGTGATATTTCTAGGAAGTAGTTGCTGCAGCTGAGGTCGAAGAGGTTCCCTTGTCTTTCTTTTAAACTTGCGGCATTGAATCTTCTGTCTTCAGAGTTCACCAGCCACTGTTCTTCCTTTCTGCAGTTAACTGTACCTCTCTCCAACTCTGTCCTTGCCTTAATGCTGGTTGATTTCCATTTACACATTTATAATCCCCTTAACTCTTGACCTTGACTTCCTTTCTTCCAATGAATGTATCCTCCCTTGTATTTTACCGCTTGATCTTATGACTATACCCTACCCTGTTCTTCCTAATGCAGTCTACTTTCTGAGATCATCTTTTATTTTTCCAGCTCATTCCCTCTAGTCCTCTGACTTCATCAAACTCTTGATACTACTCAATATACTTGGCTTAAAGTAAATTATTATAATCCTTATAACCATCTCAGCATACACTCTCACTTCCTTGCCCCTCATTTTAAAACTGTTTTAGGAGAGGGGCACCTGGGTGGCTCAGTGGGTTAAAGCCTCTGCCTTTGGCTCAGGTCATGATCCCAGGGTCCTGGGATTGAGCCCCACATCGGGCTCTCTGCTCCGCGGAGAGCCTGCTTCTTCCTCTCTCTCTGCCTGCCTCTCTGCCTACTTGTGATCTCTGTCTGTCAAATAAATAAATAAAATCTTAAAAAAAACTTTTAGGAGAGCTAAGACCCTAAACAAACTTCACTACCTCTATACTTAAACCCATGCAGCCAACCTGAAATAAAGAAAAACATAAAAGCATGCAGATACTCTTACTGTCAGTTGGTGGCCACAAACCATTAGTTAAACCACAATGCTCCCTGACATTCATACTGTCTTTCACATACTTGTCTCCCTCTGAAAATCATCAACATCTGTTCCTTCATCAGTATTCTCAACTGACAACATTCCTTCCCACTTCACTGATAAAACTGAAGCAATCAGAGGGGAATGTCCATATGCTTCTACCACCATATCTACACACATACCAACATCTACACCTACAAACTCTGCCTTCCTAAGTCTTTAATGAGATGAACTGTCCATGTTCCTCTCTAAGGTCCCTGCCCCTCACTTACTGAAAGATATCATTCTGATAATTCTCTCCTCTGTCTCTATGTCATCCATATTTCCCTCTCTGATGAGTTATTAACTATCACCATAACATGATGTGCTAATTTTCCTGTCTTAAAAAATAATTTGATCCATAGCTGCTCTCATTTTTCTGTTCCACTTTACATCAAATTCCTAAACATATTTGTCTCTACCCACTACCTCCAATTTGTGTCCTCTTGTTTTGTCTTAATCCCATGCCAAATAAGATTTTGCCATCAACCACTTCAACAGGACCATTCATGTTTGTTTAAGGTCAAAATGACTTCAATGTCGCTAAATTCATAATCAATGACTAAATCTGATAATGTTTGGCCTTTAATAAGTACTTCACAATTATTCATTTCCTACTCCTAGAAGCACTTTTGTCTCTTGGCTTCCTAAACATCACATACTTGGTTTTACTCCTGATTTACTGTTCACATTTCAATCTCTCATTCTATTTCCTCCTCTTCTCCCTTATCTCTTATTATTGGAGTGCCTCCAGGTTCAAGTCTTGGATCCTGATTCTTTTCTATTACACTCACCCTGATCTCATCCTGTCTCATGGCTTTATATCCCATCCGTGTGCTAATGACTTCCATATCTGGCACAGGCTTTCCCCCTTCACTCCTGACTCCACACAACTGCCTATTCAGCAGTGGTGCCTAATAGAAACAGCAAACTTAACATGTCCAAATGATCTTGTGTTACACATTTCTTCACCAAAACTCATAACAATTTCGTTCTTCAATTTGGACAGGCTAAAATCCTGGATGCCATCCTTGATTCCTGTCTCTCACACTCCATGTTACATGACATGAAATCATGTTAGCTTTTCTTTTAAAATAAACCCTCATCTGGGCCCTTTTCACCAACTCTTCTGCTACTACTCTGATCTTGTCTAGATTTTTGTAAGAAACACCTAATAGCCCTGTCCTCACATTGTCACCTACCCCCTCATAGTCTTTTCTCAATACAGCAGCCAGAGTGAGCTATTCCTATACTCAAAGGCTCAAAACACTCCAATGGCTCCCCAGATCGCTCCAAGTAAGAGCCTATGTACTTACAATGGCCTACAAAGGCTAACAATCTGACGCCCATTACCTCTCGGACCTAGTCTCCTATGACCCTCCTCTCATTCTGCTATAGCCCCAGTGGCCTTTTCATTGTTCCTCAAATACTTCAGGCTATTGGACATTTGTACTGGCTCTTTCCTCTGCCTGGAGCTCCCCTCCTCTGGGTAGCTGTAAGACACATTTTCCTTCTTTGCCTTTTGTTGTTGTTGTTGTTCAAGTATTATTCTCTTATTAAGATGTACTCTGACTGCCAACTTTAAAATTGTACTCCCTCTATTTTTTGTCTCTCCCTAGGACATGCGTCAAAGAGAGAAGGTTTTGTTGTCTGTTTTTGTTCATTGCTGTGACCTCAGTGCCTAGAAGATTGCCTAGAAATAAGAAGTGTTAATGAATACAGTTGATCCACAGAATACATGGATCCTGAATTTGCATATTCTCCTACTTGCTAAATGTATTTGTAACTCCCAAGCCCATGCTCATTACACATTTGTGATTATTCACAGACATGCGCCGAGCAATGAGAAATTTGAGTCACCTGATGCGCATGTTCTCTCAGCTGAGGTTAAATGAGGCAACGCTCTGCCCTCTTGTTTCAACTGTCATACTGTAAATACATTTTCTTTCTGTGGTCTATTTAGTGCCATATTTTCCACAGTTTTGTGTCTTTTGTTGGTGATTTCACTGTTAAAAATGGAATTGTCCCTTATTTCCTGGCACTGGATGTTTTTCTGAAGAAGTCTGAAAGCAGCCTGGATTTTCTTCCTTCATTTAAGGAAATTCAGCATTAAAAATATCTTGGAATAATTTTTGTCTGCATTTTTTGGGTTCTCTATTTCAGGAACACTTTTTATCCATATGTTGTATCATTTGACTGCCCTTGTTATCTATCACTTTATCTGATCATTTAATCTCCCCCTTTCCTTTCCTTTCTACTCACTCAAAAAGGACTTTTATTTCAAGGCTTTAATTAAAGTTTCAGCCATATCTATTTTGTGTCTGGCTGCTCTAGTGACGACTTTCCTAATGATACTGCTTCAAGTGCTCAGTTCCCTTACTTTGTATCACTCTTTTAATCTCATTCTATTCTTTTGACATTTTGTTTTTAACCACCTTTAGAAAAAAAACAAAACAGAATTCATGTTATCAAGTTATTCCATGGCCTGAAGCACTTGACTTGCAAGGATTCTTCTGTTTCCTTGGGTTAGGTTTTCTGTCACTTGAGTTATTTTTCTGTTCTTTGTAGCTGTGCTTTCTTTCTTGGTGTTCCTGTGATAAGTTTCTACAGCGACCATGTACACTCACTTTGTACCTCTCACTGGTGCCAGGTATGGGAAACTCAGACTGCCACCGTGAGGTGAGGGCAAAGTCTTTGTAGCATCTTTCCCATCTTATTGAGACATTTTTGGTTTCCCTTCTGAGCCAGATTTGAGATATATGTCCATACTACTTTTCAGTGCCTTGGTTCAGAGTCGATTAAAAAGCTCAGCCGGAGCTGTATGAAATTTGTTGGATAAACTCCACTTATTTGATTCTAGACTTTCTTCTAAGATTAAAAAAATACCCTATGTTGGAGATCACCATGGTGATCAAGGGGTAGGGAAATACCCTTGTTAGATCATTCCCCTAATTTAGACTGGAATTCTGAGAAAATGGCCAATCCAAGTAGTTTTCCCTACCTCTGCTGAGATTGCATAATGGTTAGGGTTAACTTTTCCTGGTTTCCTTATGTATACCAAGCAGCTATGATGCCATAGGATTTTATGAGTCTCAAATAGAATATTGCATATACTGGTTGATCATCATGCTACAGTAGATACTCTTAGGTGTGATTATTTTTTGCAGTAATTGATGAAGATTCCCTTCCTGAGAGCAATTTCTTTACCTTTGTCCCAGACTGACTACTCACACTTCAATTCTGCTCCTTTCCAAATGGGGTTGCCTTTTTGAGATTTTGTTAACTTACTACGTTAGTCTCTTGTCACCTGTGGGGGGAGGATGTTGGGAGAAAAGGACTTGTGATGAACTACACCCAAGTATTCTATTGATTTCCTTAGGAACCACTTTAAACGTTTGTGACGTGAAGTTGCTGATAGCAAGAATTTTATTTGTTGTTGATGTTAGCTTCATAGGATATAGGGTGGGATATTGTTTATCTTTTTCCACTCATCATGTCTACTTAGAAGTTCAAACATGATGAAAGGCAGAGAGGCAGGCACCCTGTGCAGGGGCCTGAGTGAGGCAAGAAGAGGCAGACGTGCACAAAAGGAGGTGGTGAAGGGCAGGGGCTGGTTAGCAGTGAAGGAAATAATGAGTGATGCACCACAATAGGGGGAAGCTAGACTTTTACGGATGGTCAGAAGAATTTGGAACCCAGAAGAAAAAAATTGAGGTTAGTGGTGGTATTAAGACTAATGTCTGTGTTGTTGATCTTCCACAATGAGCTCCTTAGGAGTTCGCTTGTTGGCATTCTATCATTCCTTAAGTGAAACAGTAGGCTTCTGCAGCCATGTGGCCCAAAAGTTCTGACTGGGGTGAACATGCACCTCTTGTTCTTTAGTAAAACAGAGACCACCTGGAAAGGAGACAGATGCACAAGTCACCAAAGTTCTGTCTGCTTTTTTTTTTTTTCCTCCCCCCAGATTCCAGTTTTGCTATGTATAGCTGAGTTTACCTGGTCCATGTTTTATCTGCCTCTGGAATTCGAGAGGACAAATAGCTCTAGAAGCCACTTCTAATGACATACTTATAACTCAGGGCACCAACTCTAGCTTGGGCATCAGAGAGAAGGACAATTAATTCATGACTTCATAAGGACCATGAGTTTGTTCACTCAGTCTAGTTAATATTGCTCCTAAATTGTCTTGTCCCAGGGACCCAAAGTCATTGACTGACTATCCATATGTATCCAGAGCCAGTGCCGAAGCCTGGTACGATAGATTTTCCTTAATTCAGTGAAGAAAAAGTAGATCAGTCTGACAGCACTCCCGAAGTTGGAGAATATCCCTGGAGTCCTCTCCTCCCCTCCCACCACTCGCCCTCTCTAATTTAGCACCAACTTCTTTCCAAGAAGCTTGAATCTGCCAGTGGGGTGAGGAATCATCCAGCAGGCGGGTTATTTTAAATCTTTAATAGACATATTACTTTACATTATGGCTTCATCATCCGCCCCTCAGTGTGAGCACAAAGAGAACATCCATCACAATTAGTGTAACATCCCAAACACATAAAAAAGATGAAAATGTGCAGCTGAGTTGGGTGTAAGGGAGCCCAGGCTCTCCGAGTGGCTTTCTGTTAGACCATGGGCACGCAGCCAGGCCTGCATGCAGCTCTCCCAGGGGCCAAGAAAGGGATTAATAAGGGTATGCTCTGAGCCCGGAGTATTGCTCCTCTTCTCCAGAAAGGCAGAACCTGCTAGTGTGAGCTGAAACTGGAGCTGTCATTTACAAAGCTCTGCTCTGACTTCTGTTACTGGCCAAGCAGAGGCCACTGGCCAAAACCAGATCCAGGGCAATTAGAAAAGGGCATCTTATTTACTAAGTCCATACTTTAGCCGGCTTTCACTTCTATTTGCTCATGGAAGCCCCATGACCACTACATGAGGTAGATACTACTATTTTTTTTTTTTTTTTTTTTTTTACAGAGAAGAAAACTGAGGTTCAGAAATTTCCATGACTTAGCTCAGTCTGTTTCCAAAGGTTATTTCCTGAAAATGTGGTCCCTGGACAAGACAAGTGTGTATGGAACTGAAGCTGGGAGAGACCATGCTGCTCCAAGTTTGGAGGCAAAAGTGGTGCATTACCCAGTTGTGAGAACCAGGTGTCCCTTCCCTCACTACCCCCCACTGCCCTTCACCTACATGTAATCTTTCATAATGCTCAGCAAACCACTGCTCACATTTTTTTATTATGTGCATGCATTTATGTATCTAGGTAACTATTTCTCTCTCTTTTGGGCTAAAGCAGAGTTGAGTTACTCTACGGCTCAGTTCTCAGCACTGCCTGCATCCTTCAGCACAAGGCCTCTCTCTCCTACTTGTTCCTCCCATTCAGTCCCTGACCCTCACTTCCATTCCCTCACCTGCATAGACGTCTAACTCTGTTGGCCTTTTAACAGTTTGTATGTGTGTATATGCTTTTGGTTTACATAATAGTATTTTGTTATTGACCTCATTTTTCTTCTTATCTCTCCCATTAACATTATGCTTTTAGATATAGCCACAATTGCTCCGGGGGCATCTAGCTCACCAGATTTTAACTCATGAGTGCATAATGTTACGCATTCACACATTTACTTATTCCCATTCCTGGAGACAGACCCTCTAGTTTACCTTCAACTCCTGAGCACTGCACACAGTACAATTCAACAAACGTCAACAGCCTTATCTTCTCAAGGTCTGCACCAAACTTCATCTGTCCATTCCTCATTCTTTGACTTCCTACATTCACCTCACTTGAAGTCCCTATCATCCCTTGTCTGGATTATTACAAAGTCTCCCTGCTTCTCACTTCTTCTGGCACTAAATTCAACATGCCCTTCAAGGCCCAATTTGCCCTCCTCTCAACTCCATCATCACATATTTTCTCTTCCAGCCATTTGCTGCAGAAGCCACAGGCCAAGATGAGAGATGATTATTGTAAATTCCAGGAGTGTTCTACCTGCTTAGGTTTTGTCGTCTCCACTGGAAAGAGGAATTGTAATCTATTCAACTCATCACAGAGCCTGTGTAGTACATATGTAGTGTGTTCAAATGGCTTTACACACACAGTAGTCTAGTTTTGTGTGTCATAGGTACCCTCTTTCTATGTGTCAGGAAAGAAATTCCTCCTGGGGAGTATGCCTCAGCAGCAGATAGATGGAGTCTTTCACTGCCAGATGGACAGGGTTATGGAGATAACTCTCCATAAGAGAGTGATAAATGGTGAGAGTGGATAAAGAAGTAATAAACCTCAATTAATCCCCGGTGACCTATTTGTCTATGCATGCGTATTTAAGCCTGTGCCTAAGTATATGCACATGCATGTAGGTAGGGGCAAAAAAGGGGAAGATGAAGGCAAGTTCCATGCCATATTTCCTTCGGCAAGTTTTGTAAATGCAAGCCTTTTCCAAGTAGGATACAAAACAGGGCCCAGGTATTTTTCCTACATAGCCACCTTGTCTGCTTCTTTCCTGAAGCATCCTGAAGTGGCAGAAGCAGCTGAAAGGATCAGGAAGTTGTCCTGCCATCAAAGTGGGCAAAGCAAAGTACTGAGCTGTAGGACTGGAGGTTGTAAGGCAGGATACTGCCCATCCTGGGCTGTCAATTTATTTGTGTTTTACCCCTGACTATGATACCTTTTGTTTGCTAGTCATTTTCCTGGATCTCAAGATTACTTTTTTTTTTCTTTTGTTCACTAAGATTAGCTGAGAGCATTCATCCCCTCTTCCTAAATGGGTTCCTTTGGAAGTTCCTTATTTATTCTTGATCCCATTTTGGGGGTCTCTCTTTAGCAATAGATGTTAACATCTTAGTAACCCACTAACAACTACTTGTTCTATTCTCTTTGGAGCTAAGGGTGGCCCAAGGGATTACACAGTCACAGAGAAATGAGTGGAAGTGGCTTGTGGCTCTAGAGAGAGGGGTTGCTTGCACCCCTATCCTCCTTTTATGCTTCTCTTTCCATGGACTAGAATGTGTAGCTGTTGGTGGGAGCTTAAATAGCCTTTTCAGCTGTATTTAGAAGCCTTAGGTTGAGACTGAGCCATGAGATGGAAGGAGCCTATGTCACCAGCCCTACAGATCTGTCCTATCAGTCCTGGTATGCTTATGCTAGGCTTGCTGGTAAAGGAGAAATAACTTCTGTTTCATTTAACTCCCTACATTTTAGCCTTTGTTGGAGTAGCTAAACCTGTATTGTCCCCAAGCTGGGGCTAAGTTACATAGCTACCAAATATCGTAGGCACCAAATCCACGATTTCTAAATAGCTATGGCTGGTGAGTGACATTGGAGCTGTCAGAATATTTCAGGAAAATGCAACAGGGCTGGGGATTGTTTAAGCAATGCCTAGAAATTGTCACTGTGTGTTATAATTTTATTAATTGATACATGAGTTTATAGGCACATTTTTTTTCCATTTTATTTATTTTTTCAGCGTAACAGTATTCATTGTTTTTGCACAACACCCAGTGCTCCATGCAAAACGTGCCCTCCCTATTATCCACCACCTGTTCCCCCAACCTCCCACCCCTGACCCTTCAAAACCCTCAGGTTGTTTTCAGAGTCCATAGTCTCTTATGGTTCGCCTCCCCTTCCAAATTTTTTTTTTTTTAATAAACATATAATGTATTTTTATCCCCGGGGTACAGGTCTGTGAATCGCCAGGTTTACACACTTCACAGCACTCATGATAGCACATACCCTCCTCAATGTCCATAGCCCCCTCCCCCTCTCCCAATCCCACCTCCCCCCAGCAACCCCCAGTTTGTTTTGTGAGATTAAGAGTCATTTATGGTTTGTCTCCCTCCCAATCCCATCTTGTTTCATTTATTCTTCTCCTATCCCCCTAACCCCCCATGTTGCTTCTCCATGTCCTCATATCAGGGAGATCATATGACAGTTGTCTTTCTCCGATTGACTTATTTCACTAAGCATGATACGCTCTAGTTCCATCCATGTCGTCGCAAATGGCAAGATTTCATTTCTTTTGATGGCTGCATAGTATTCCATTGTGTATATATACCACATCTTCTTTATCCATTCATCTGTTGATGGACATCTAGGTTCTTTCCATAGTTTGGCTATTGTAGACATTGCTGCTATAAACATTCGGGTACACGTGCCCCTTCGGATCACTATGTTTGTATCTTTAGGGTAAATACCCAGTAGTGCAATTGCTGGGTCATAGGGTAGTTCTATTTTCAACATTTTGAGGAACCTCCATGCTGTTTTCCAGAGTGGTTGCACCAGCTTGCATTCCCACCAACAGTGGAGGAGGGTTCCCCTTTCTCTGCATCCTCGCCAGCATCTGTCATTTCCTGACTTGTTAATTTTAGCCATTCTGACTGGTGTGAGGTGATTATCTCATTGTGGTTTTGATTTGTATTTCCCTGATGCCGAGTGACGTGGAGCACTTTTTCATGTGTCTGTTGGCCATCTGGATGTCTTCTTTGCAGAAATGTCTGTTCATATCCTCTGCCCATTTCTTGATTGGATTGTTTGTTCTCTGGATGTTGAGTTTGCTAAGTTCCTTATAGATTTTGGATACTAGCCCTTTATCTGATATGTCGTTTGCAAATATCTTCTCCCATTCTGTCAGTTGTCTTTTGGTTTTGTTAACTGTTTCCTTTGCTGTGCAAAAGCTTTTGATCTTGATGAAATCCCAATAGTTCATTTTTGCCCTTGCTTCCCTTGCCTTTGCTGTTGTTCCTAGGAAGATGTTGCTGTGGCTGAGGTCAAAGAGGTTGCTGCCTGTGTTCGCCTCAAGGATTTTGATGGATTCCTTTCTCACATTGAGGTCCTTCATCCATTTGGAGTCTATTTTCATGTGTGGTGTAAGGAAGTGGTCCAATTTCATTTTTCTGCATGTGGCTGTCCAATTTTCCCAGCACCATTTATTGAAGAGGCTGTCTTTTTTCCATTGGACATTCTTTCCTGCTTTGTCGAAGATTAGTTGACCATAGAGTTGAGGGTCGATTTCTGGGCTCTCTATTCTGTTCCACTGATCTATGTGTCTGTTTTTGTGTATAGGCACATTTTTGAATTGCCATAAACCATCGGCATAAATATCCAAAATAGTTACTTTTGCTCTACTGTTATGGGGTCTGCAAAAGACAAAGTGTTACCAGATTCCTTTTCTGAGAGGTGTTAAGTCTGCAGCAACTTGATGGAACAGCAAGAGCTCAAGGCATTGGTACAATGTTTTTTTCCTCTAAGTAGTTGAGCAACCCTTGGAAGTAAAATAAAAGAATTTGTAGTATCTCTTTCTGATACAAACTTCTACGAATTTATGACTTGGAGTCTGAATGCCAAAACCAGGACAGAGGTCTCCATTAGCCACTTATTAACTAAATTTGCATAAGCTGTTAACTCCCTGACCTTTAGCATTCTTCTTTTAAATGTAAATTTAAAACCCTGGCCAAGACAATTTCATAAAGAAACTGTAAGAACCAAGCAGAATAGCAGCCCTAAAAGTGCTCATACAACAAACGAAAGGACATCATGATTTGTATTCCTTTTGGTTTTTGATTTTTTCTTTTCATTCCTATTAATGGGACAATACTGGCCTTACTCTTACACTAGTGCATGTTCCCAGAGCCCATATCTGTGCCAGTAGGTCTATGGTACATATTGAGCCCTCTTTCTCTATTCACGACAGAAGACTTTTTGCTATTGGGATCTATTGTGACTGTCATACGGAATCTACTGTGATCCTATGATACTGAATTAAGGGAGTAGGAGGGGGATACTTAGCCTGAAGAGAGAGTGAGAAGGGATTGGATATAAAAGAGGCTAAGCAGACCATGTGAGAGAGGAGAGAGAGGGAGGGGAAGACAGGGAGCCTGGGTGAGGGGTTTAGGGAGAGTGCCAGAGATCAGGGACTGTGTGTGAAGGCTGCGGAGTAGCTGTGGGATGTGAGAAAATTGGAAGTAGTCAAAGAGGCTTTGCAAAGAGTTGCTGTGGCTTATAAGTTAGATCTGCTTTCACATTCTTCAAGAGACATAAATAATGCTGTGATTCCTGTTTGTTTACTGTTTGATGGTGGGTTTGCCTCTTTAAAGATGAGTCCCTACAGAGACTGTGTAATATAGCCGGTCATTTATCGTATCATGATGGGTTGAAAACTATTCAGTTTTCTCAAAATGTCCAAAATGTTATTTCCTATATAGTTAATATATAGTGTTATATTAGTTTCAGGTGTACAATATAGTGATTCAACAATTCCATACATCACCCAGTGCTCTTAATCCCCTAACCTGTCCTCCACCCATCTCCCCTCGAGTAACCCTCTGTTCTCTAGAATGTTTTCTGGTTTATCTCTTTCTTTTCTTCCTTGTTTGTTTTATTTCTTAAATTACACATATAAGGGAGACGATATGGTATTTGTTTTCCTCTGACTGACTTATTTTGCTTAGCATTATACTCCCTAGCTCCACCTACTTTTGCAAAGGGCAAGATTTCATTCTTTTTTTCAATGACTATATAAAGAAGAAGTATATGTGTGTGTATGTATATATATGTATATATTTCTTTATTTATTCACCTATTGATGGACACTTGTACTGCTTCCAAAATTTGGCTATTATAAATAATGTTGCCATAAACATAACTGTGCCTGTACCCTTTTGAATTACGTTTTTATATTTTTGGAGTATGTGATTACTGGATCACAAGGTTGCTCTGTTTGAAAACTTTGTGGGAACCTCCATGTACTGTTTGTGTATGCACCAGTTTGCTGCAGTGTATGTTTTGTTTTGTGTGTTCACCAGTGGCTGCACTGGTTTGCCTTCCCACCAAAAATGCAAGAGGGCTTCTTTTTCTCCACATCCCCTGTGTTTTTTGTGGTTTTGATTTAAGCCATTCGGAGAGACATGAAGTGATATCTCTGTTAGGTCCGTGGTCAAAGGAATGAGACTGATACAAAGTGAGGGTCAAGCAAAGCTTTATTTTGCACCAAGCATCAAGAATCAAACTGACTGTTCGGGGCTGCCTCTTACAGAGAGGGCAACCCTTCCCTGCCTTACAGACTAATTTTTATGGAGCAAAGGCCATGTGGTTGAGCCTGGCCACACACAGGTGGCCAATGAGATTGCAACACACAGAGAAAGCTGCACAGTCATGCTAGGTCACACACAGGTGGCCAACTGAATTACAATTCACCCCATAGTAGCTATTTGAACTAGCCTATCACCTTGGTCAGAATTGGCACCCAAAAGGCGGGGCCCACACTCCTTGGTAGCTAGGGAGACAGTATGCGTGCCCCACTGATTGGATGTCTCCACCTGGCCCGACTCATCCCTGCATTCAGGCTGTTATCTCCACCTAACCTGACCCGCCCTGGTATTTGGGCTCTGTTATCAGGGACTGGTCAACCATATTTTACTGGTTTCCTGGACTTGCTTTTAAGTAAGTCCCCTGGTGGGAGGGGCAGGGTCAGTTTAAGTTTTACTGCATAAACAACAAAATGGCTCTTCAACTGAGGTGGTAGCACTCTGGTTAAATAGGCCCTTACATCTCATGGTGGTTCTGATTTGCATTTCTCTGATGATGAGTGGTGTTGAACATCTTTTCATGTGTCTGTTGGCTGTCTGTCTTTCTTATTTGGGGAAATATCTATTCATGTCTTCTGCTCATTTCTAATTGGATTAACTAGTTTTTTGTGTCATTGAGTTGTCTCAGTTCTTTATATATTTTGGATACTAACCCTTATCAAGTACGTCATTTACAAATACTTCTCATATTCAGTAGGTTGTTTTTTGGTTTTGTTGGTTGTTTTCTTTGCTGTGCAGAACTTTGTTATTTTGATGTAGTCCCAATAGTGTATTTTTGCTTTTATTTCCCTGGCCTTAAGAGACATGTCTAGAAAAATGTTGCTATGGCTGATGTCAGAGTCATTACTATCTGTGCTCTTTTCTAGGATTTTTATAAATTCACATTTCACATTGAGGTCCTTAATCCATTTTGGATTTTGTTTTTGTGTATTGTATAAAAAAGTAGTCTGGTTTCATTCTTTTTCACATAGCTGTCCAGTTTTCCCAACACTATTTGTTGAGGAGACTATCTTTTTCCCATTGCATATTCTTGCCTCCTTTATTGCAGATTAATTGACTATACAATTATGGGTTTATTTCTGGACTCTTTGTTCTATCCATTGATCTGTCTCTACTTTTGTCCCAGTACCATATTATTTTGATTACTGTAGTTTTATAATATTACCTGAAGCCTGAAATTGTGATAATTCCAGCTTTGTTCTTTCTCAGGATTACTTTGGCTATTTGGGGTCTTTTGTGGTTTCACACAAATTTTAGGATTGTTTGTTCTGCTTCTGTGAAAAATGCTGTTCATGTTTTGGTATGAATTGCATTAAATTTATAGATTTCTTTGGTTAATATAGACATTTTAACAGTATTTGTTCTTCTAATCCATGAGTATGGAATGTCTTTTCAGTTCTTTGTGTTGTCTTCAATTTCTTTCATCTGTGTGTTATAGTTTTCAGACTATAAAAACAGACTATAAAAACTATTTCAGGTCTTTCACCTCCTTGATTAAGTTTATTCCCAGGTATTTTATTCTTTCTGGTGTAGTTGTAAATGGGGTTGTTTTCTTAATTTCCCTTTCTGCTACTTCATTATTACTGTATAGAAATCCAAGGATTTTTGTATTTGATTTTGTATCTTGTGACCTTACTGAATTCCTTTATCAGATCTAGGAGTTTTTTGATGGAGTATTTAGGGTTTTCTATTATATAGTATGTCATCTGAAAACAGTGAAAGTTAATGCTTCTTTGCCAATTTCAATGCTTTTTATTTCTTTTATTTGTCTGATTGCTATGGCTAGGACTTCTAGTACTATGTTGGATAAAAGTGATGAGGGTGGGGGCGCCTGGGTGGCTCAGTGGGTTAAAGCCTCTGCCTTTGGCTCAGGTCATGATCCCAGGGTTCTGGGATCGAGCCCCGCATCCAGCTCTCTGCTCAGCGGGGAGCCTGCTTCCTCCTCTCTCTCTCTGCCTACCTCTCTGCCTACTTTTAATCTCTTTCTGTCAAATAAATAAATAAATCTTAAAAACAAACAAAAAAACAAACAAAAAACAACAACAACAAAAAAACATTGGCCCAACTTGGAAATCGATGATTTAAAAAAAAAAAAAAAGTGATGAGGGTGGACATCTTTTTTTTGTTCCTGAACTTAGATGATATTAAGTGAGGGTTTTTCATATATGGTTCTTATTATGTTGAAGTTTGCTCCCTGTGGACCAACTTTGATTAGGGCTTCCATTATAAATGGATATTATACTTTGTCAAATGATTTTTCTCATCTATTGAAATGATCACATGGTTTTTATTCTTTCTCTTATTAATGCAATGTATTTCATTGATTGATTTACAAATATTGAGTCACCTTGCATCCCAGGAATAAATCCCATGTGATTGTGGCAAATTTTTTTTAAAAATTATTGTTGAATTTGGTTTGTTAATATTTTGTTGCAGAGTTTTGCATCTATGTTCATCAGAGATATTGCTCTGCAGTTCTCTCTGTCTTTTTTATTTTTTATTTTTTGTAGTGTCTTTATATGGTTTTGGTATCAGGGTAATGCTGGGCCTCATACAATGAATTTAGAAGCTTTCCTTCTTCTTCTATTTTTTTGGAATAATTTGGAAGAATAGATATTAACTCTTCTTTAAATGATTAGTAGAATTCAACTGTAGAAACATCTGGTCTAGGGGCGCCTGGGTGGCTCAGTGGGTTAAGCCGCTGCCTTTGGCTCAGGTCATGATCTCAGGGTCCTGGGATCGAGTCCCGCATTGGGCTCTCTGCTCAGCAGGGAGCCTGCTTCCCTCTCACTCTCTCTGCCTGCCTCTCTACTTGCGATCTCTCTCTGTCAAATAAATAAATAAAATCTTAAAAAAAAAAAAGAAACATCTGGTGTTGGATATTTCTGTTGGGAAATTTGTTTTGCTTCATTTTGTTTTTTCTGATTCAGTGTGATTGTTGGTAATCAATCTGTTCAAATTTTCTATTTCTTCTTGATTCAGTTTTGGGAGGTTATATGTTTCTGGGAATTTATCCATTTCTTCTAGGTTGTTCAATTTGTTGGTATATAATATTTCAAGATATTCTCTTATAATCCTTTGTATTTTTGTGGTGTTGGTTGTCGTTAGTCCTCTCTCATTTTTTATTTTATTTGAGGAATGAGTTCCTGGTGTCATTGATGTGTTATTTATTTATTTGTTTGTTTATGTTTCTATTCTGTTTATTTATTCTCTAATCTTTATTATTTTCTTCCTTCTTCCTTCTAGTGGTTTTTGTTTGTCCTTTTTTCTGGTTCCTTTAGATGTAAGGTTACCTTATTTGAGATTTTTCTTACTTCTTTATTTTTAAGATTTTATTTATTTTATTATTTATTTGACAGAGAGAGAGAGATATCACAAGTAGGCAGAGAGGCAGGCAGAAAGAGGGGCAGGCAGGCTCCCAGCCAAGCAGAGAGCCTAATGTGGAGCTTGATCTGAGGACCCTGAGATCATGACCTGAGCTGAAGGCAGAGGCTTAACCCACTGAGTCACTCAGGCACCCCAAGATTTTTCCTACTTCTTGAGGTAAGCTTGTATTGCTATAAACTGCCCACTTAAAACAGCTTTTGCTGCATCCTAAAGATTTTGGACACTTATGTTTAAATTTTTATTTGTCTTCATGTATTTTTTGGTTTCCTCTTTGATTTCTTGATTGATCCCTTAATTGCTTAGTAACATATTTTTTAACCTCCATGTATTTTTATTCTTTCCAGATATTACCTTGTGGTTGATTTGTAGTTTCATAGCTTTGTGATAGGAAAAGATACATGATATATCATCAATCTTTTTTAATTTGTTGAGACTTGTTTCATGGCCCAATATATGATCTGTTCTGGAGAATATTACATCTGCACTTGAAAAGAATGTGTATTCTGCTGTTTTAGCATTGTGAAAATATCTGTTAGATCCATCTAATCCATTGTGTCATTCAAAGCCACTGTTTCTTTTTTTTTAATTATTTTTTAAACGTTTTTTACTTTTAATTAACATATAATATAGTATTAGCCCCAGGGGTACAGGTCTGTGTATCATCAGGCTTACACACTTCATAGCACTCACCATAACACATACCCTCCCCAGTGTCCATAACCCAACCACCCTCTCCCTTCCCCCTTCCCCCAGCAACCCTCAATTTGTTTTGTGAGATTAAGGGTCTCTTATGGTTTGTCTTCCTCCCAATCCTCTTGTTTCATTTTTTCCTTCCCTACCCCTCAAGCTCCCCATGTTGCCTCTCACATTTCTCATATCAGGGAGATCATATAATAATTGTCTTTCTCTGATTGACTTATTTCACTCAGCATAATATCCTTTAGTTCCATCCACATCGTTACAAATGGCAAGATTTCATTTCTTTTGATTCCATAGTATTCCATTGTGTGTGTGTGTATGTATGTGTGTATATATATGTGTATGTATATCTATATATACACATATATATACCACATCTTCTTTATCCATTCATCTGTTGATGAACATCTAGGTTCTTTCCATAGTTTGGCTATTGTGGACATTGCTGCTCTAAACATTCAGGTGTACGTGCCCCTTCAGATCACTACATTCATATCTTTAGGGTAAATACCCAGTAGTGCGATTGCTGGGTCGTAGGGTAACTCTATTTTCAACTTTTTGAGGAAACTCCAGGCTGTTTCCAGAGTGTCAAAGCCATTGTTTCTTATTGATCTTTTGTTCAGATGAGCTGTCCATTGATGTACATAGCATGTTAAAGTTCCCTGCTATTATTGTATTACTTTTGTTTACTTCCTTTATGTTTATTACTAGCTTCTTAATGTATTTGGGTGCTTCCATGTTGGGTGCATAAATATTTGTAATTGTTGTATCATCCTGTTGGATTATTCCCTCTATGATTATCCAGTGTCTGCCTTTGTTTTAGTCTGTTTTGTCTTATATAAGTATTGCTACCCTGACTTTCTTCTGACATCCGTTTGTATGATAGATGTTTCTCCATCCCCTCATTTTCAATCCACAAGTGTCTTTAGATCTTAAACAAGTCTCCTATAGGCAGCAGATAGAAGGTTCTTGCTTTTTCATCCATTCTCTCATCCTATGTCTTTTTATTGGAGTATTCAGTCCATTTTAATTCAAAGTAATTATTGACAGGTATGTGCTTATTACCATTTTGTTACCTTTTTTATGATTGTTTCTCTGATTTTTTTTTCTGTTATTTTCTTCTCTTGCTCTCTTCTCTCACTATAAGTTGGCTATCTTTAGTAATACACTTGGATTCCTTTCTCTTTATTTTTTGCATATCTGTTACTGGTGTTTGATTTGTGATTTGTATATAACATTTTATGCATATAGCAGTCTTTATGAAGTTGATGGTCTCTTACGTTTGAACCCATTCTTTACTTCTTTCCCCACCAATGCTTCAGTTATATGGTGTCATACTTCACATCCTTTTATTTTGTGAGTTCTTTAACTGATTTTTATAGATATGCTTTGCTCTTACTTATAGTCTTTACTTTCCACTCAGAGTCCTCTTTAACATTTCCTGGTATAGGGATTAATTCCTTTAACTTTTGTTTGTCTGGGAAACTCTTTATACTTCCTTCTAATTCTGAATAATAGACTTGGTGGATAGAGTATTTTTAGTTGTAGGTTTTTGCTCTTTTAGCACTTTAAATATATCAGACCACTCTCTTCTGGACTGTAAAGTTTCTGCTGAAAAATCAGCTGCTAGCCCTTGTATGTAACTGTCTTCTTTTCTCTTGCTGCTTTTAAAAATGTCTTTTTATCACTACTTTTTGTCATTAATTACTATGTGTCTTGGTAATTATGGACCTCCTTGGTTTAATTTCTTAGAGGATTTGCTGTGCTTCCTAAATCTAGATTTCTATTTCTATTTCCTTCTCCAGATTTGGAGAATTTAAATTTAAATGAGAGTTTAGCTATCATTACTTCATTTTTAAAATTATGTTCAGCTAGTCAACATATACCAGATCATTAGTTTTTTGATGTAGTGTTCAATGATTCATTAGTTGCATATAACACCCAGTGCTCATAACAATGTGTGCCCTCCTTAATACCCATTACCTGGCTACCTCAAGTCCCCACCCCTCTCCCTTCTGAAACCCTCAGTTTGTTTCCCAGAGTCCAGAGTTTCTCATGATTTGACTCCCTCTCTGACTTCTTCCTCTTCCATTTTCTCTTCCTTCCACTATGGTCCTTTGTGCTAGTTCTTATGTTCCACATATGTGTGAAACCATATGATAATTATCTTTCTCTGGCTTGACTTATTTCACTTAGCACAATTCCCTTCAGTTCCATCCATATCAATGCAAATGGTGGGTATTCATCCCTTCTGAGGGCTGAGTAATATTCCATTGTGTATACGAATCACATCTTCTTTATCCATTCATCTTTTGAAGGGAACCTCAGCAACTTCCACAGTTTGGCTATTGTGGACATTGCTGCTATGAACGTTGGGGTGAATATGCCCCTTCTTTTCACTACATCTATATCTTTGGGGTAAATACCTAGTAGTGCAATTGATGGTTCATAAGGTAGCTCTATTTTTAACGTCTTGAGCGACCTCCATACTGTTTTCCAGAGTAGCTGTACCAGCTTACATTCCCACCAACAGTGTAAGAGGGTTCCACTTTCTCCACATCCTCAGCAACCTTTGTTGTTTCCTGACTTGTTAATTTTTGCCATTCTAACTGGTGTAAGGTGGTATCTCACTGTTGTTTTCATTTGTATTTCCCTGATGGCTAATGAACATTTTTTCACATGTCTGTTAGTCATTTCTATGTCTTCTTTGGAGAAAGGTCTGTTCATGTCTTCTGTCCATTTTTTGATTGGATTATTTGGTTTTGGGGGGTGTTGAGTTTGAGAAGTTCTTTATAGATCTTGGATACGAGCCCTTTATCTGTAATGTTATTTGCAAATATCTTCTCCCACTCCATGGGTTACCCCTTAGTTTTATTGACTATTTTACTTTGTGTAGAAGCTTTTTATTTTGATGAAGTCCCAAAAGTTCATTTTTGCTTTTGTTTCCCTTGCTTTTGGAGACATGTCTTGCAAGAAGTTGCTGTGGCCAATGTTGAAAATGTTACTGCCCATGTTCCCCTCTAGAATTTTGATGGATTCCCACCTTACATTGAGTTATTCATTCATTTTGAGTTTATTTTTGTTCATGGTGTAAGAGAATGATCCAGTTTCATTCTTCCTCATGTGGCTTTCCAATTTTCCCAGCACCATTTATTGAAGAGACTTTTTCCATTTTATATTTTTCCTCATTTGTCAAAAACTAGTTGGCCTTAGAGTTGAGAGTCCATTTCTGTAGTCTCTATCCTGTTCTATTTATCTATGTGTCTGTTTTTGTATCAATACCATACTGTCTTGATGATCACAGCTTTGTAATATAACTTGAAGTCCAGCAATGTGATGACCCCAGCTTTGTTTTTCTTTTTCAACATTCCCCTGGTGATTTTTTCTTTCCTCATTCCATACAAATTTTAGGATTGTTTATTCCAGCTTTGTGAAAAATGCCAATGGTACTTTGATAAGAATGGCATTGAAAGTATAGATTGCTTTGGATAGCATAGACATTTTAACAATGTTTATCCTTCCAATCCATGAGCATGGAATGTTTTTCCATCTCTTTGTTTCTTCCTCAATTTCTTTCATAAGTGTTCTGTATTTTCTAGAGTATAGATCATTCACCTCTTTGGTTAGGTTTATTCCTAGGTATCTTATGTTTGGTTTGTTGTTGTTGTTGTTGTTGTTTGGTGCTATTGTAAATGGAATTGATTCCTTGATTTCTCTTTCTTCAGTTACATTATTTGTGTATAGAAATGCAACTGATTTCTGTACATTGATTTTGTATCCTTCCACGTTGCTGAATTGCTTTATGAGTTCTAGTAATTTGGAGGTGGAATATTTTGGGTTTTTCATGTATAGTATCATGTCATTTGTGTAGAGAAAGAGTTTGACTTCTTCTCTGCCCATCTGAATGCCTTTTATATCTTTTTGTTGCCTGATTGCTGAGACTTCTAGTACTACGTTGAACAATAATGATGAGAGTGGGAATCCTTGTCATGTTCCTGACCTTAAGTGGAAAATTCTCAGCTTTTCCTCACTGAGAATGATATTCACTATGGGCTTTTAAGATATTGTGTTATGTTCCTTCTATCCCTACACTCTGAAGAGTTTTAATCAAGAAAGAATGCTGTATTTTGTCAAATGCTTTTTTTAATATCAATTGAGAGGATCATATGGTTCTTGTCTTTTCTTTCATTAATGTCCTCTATCACATTGGTTGACTTGCAAATGTTGAACCACCCTTACATCTCAAGAATAAATTCCACTTGGTCATGAAGGACAATCCTTTTAATGTATTGTTGAATCCTATTGGCTAGGATCTTGTTTAATATTTTTCCATCCATGTTTATCAGGGAAATTGTTCTGTAATTCTCCTTTTTGGTGGGGTCTTTGCCTGGTTTTCAGATTAGGGTAATACTGGCCTCATAGAATGAGTTTAGAAGTTTTCCTTCTATTTCTGTTTTTTGAAACAGCTTCAGTAGAATAGGTATTATTTATTCTTTAAATGTTTGGTAAAAATTTCCCTGGGAAGTCATCTGGCCCTGGACTCTTATTTTTTGGGATGTTTTTGATTACTGCTTCAATTTTGTTACTGGTTATTGGTCTATTCAGACTGTCTATTTCTTCATGTTTCAATCTTGGTAGTTTATAAGTTTCCAGGAAGGCATCCATTTCTCCAGTTTGATTAATTTGTTGACATACAGTTACTGGTAATAATTTCTAATAATTGTTTCTATTTCTTTCGTGTTATTCAGGATCTCTTCCCTTTCATTCATGATTTTATTGATTTGAGTCATTTCTCTCTCTCTTTTTTTTTGGATAAGTCTGGCCAGAGGTTTATTGATCGTATTAATTCTTTCAAGGAACCAGCTTCTAGTTTTGTTGATCTGTTCTGCTGGTTTTTTTTTTTTTTTCTGGTTTCTATTTCATTGATTTCTGCTCTAGTCTTTATTATTTTTCTTCTCCTGCTTGTTTTAGGCTTTATTTGCTGTTCTTTCTCCAGGTCCTTTAGGTGTAAGGTTAGCTTGTATATTCAGGATTTTTCTAAGATTTTGAGAGAGGCTTGAATGGCTATCTATTTCTCCCTTAGGACTGCCTTTGCAGTATCCCATAGAAATTGAGGAAGAAACAAAGAGATAGAAAAACATTCCATGCTCATGGATTGGAAGGATAAACATTGTTAAAATGTCTATGCTCTCCCATAGTTTTTGGACCAATGTGTTTCCATTTTCATTAGTTTCCATGAATTGTTTAAGTTCTTCTTTAATTTTCTGGTTGACCCAATCATTCTTTAGCAGGATGTTTTTTTAACTTCCATGTGTTTGAAATCCTTCCAAATTTTTTCTTGTGATTGAATTCCAGTTTCAAAGCCCTGTGGTCTGGTAACATGCAGGGAATGATCTCAATCTTTTGGTATCAGTTGAGACCTGATTTGTGACCTAATATGTGGTCTATTCTGGAGAAACTTTCATGTGCACTTGAGAAGAATGAGTTGTCTGTTTTTTAATGATGGAATACAACTGTATTCCATGATGGAATACAACTGTATACAGCTGCAAAGTCCATCTGGTCCAATGTGTCATCCAAAGCTCTCATTTCTTTGTTGATCTTCTGCTTAGATGATCTGTCCACTGCTGTGAGTGGAGTGTTGGGGTCTCCTACTATTAATATATTGTTATTAATATGTTTTTTATTTTGGTTATTAATTGGTTTAAATAATTGGCTGTTCCCATGTTGGGGGAATAGATATTTACAATTGTTAGATCTTCTTGTTGGAAAGACCCTTTAAGTATGATATAGTGTCCCACTACACCTCTTATTATTGTCTTTGGTTTAAAATCTAATTTGTTGGATATGAGAATTCCTACCCGAGCTTTCTTTTGAAGTCCATTAGCATGGTAGATGGTTCTCCATCCCCTCACTTTCAATCTGAAGGTGACCTTAGGTTCAAAATGAGTCTCTTGTAGACAACATATGTATTGGTGCTGCTTTTTTATCCAATCTGCAACCCTGTTTCATTTGATGGGAGCAGTTAGCCCCTTTACAGTTAGAGTGACTGTTGAAAGATATGAATTTAGTGCCATTGTACTGCCTGTAATTCCCCTGTTTCTGTAGATTTTCTCTTTCTTTCTGGTCTTTGTGACTCTTAGGGTCTCTCTTTTTTTATAGAATACCCCTTACTATTTCTTGCAGGGCTGGGTTGGTGGTTGGATTTCTTTTTAAGTTTCTGCCTGTCCTGAAAGCTTTTTGTCTCTCCATGTATTCTGAATGTCAGCCTTACTGGATAAAGTATTCTTGGCTACATGCTCTTTTCATTTAGTACCCTGCATATGTCTCTCCAGCCCTTTCTGACTTTTCAGGTTTCTGTGGACAGGTCTAATATTATTCTGATGTTTCTCCCTCCATATATAAGGAATCTCTTCTGGCTGTTCTCAGGATTGTTTCCTTCGGTGTAAAATTTGCAAGCTTCACTATTATATGTTAGGGTATTGATCTATTTTTATTAATTTTGGGAGGGGCCCTCTGTCTCTTGGACTTGAATGCTTGTTTCCTTCCCCAGATTAGGGGAGTTCTCAGCTATGATTTGCTCAAATATATCTTTAGACTTCTCTTTCTCTCCAGTCCTTCAGGGATCCCAATAATTCTGACACTGGAATGTTTCACAGCATCATTAATTTCTGCAATCTTTTCCTCATGTGCTACAAGAAGCCTATCTTTGTTTTCTTCCATTTCCTTCTTTTCCATCAGCTTATCTTCTAGATCACTACTTCTTTCTGCCTCATTTACTCTGGCTATTAGAGTATCCAATTTAGACTGCATCTAATTCATAGAATTATTTTAGTTTGGCCTGATTGGATATCGTTTCTGACCTTAGAGTTTCTATATTGTTGCTAATGCCTTTTTAAAACCTAGCTATTGACTTCATGATTGCTATCCTGAAGTCTATCTCTGACATCTTGCTTATATCCATATCCATCAGTTATGTGGCAGATGACATTGTCTCTGTTTCTTTTCTTTTCTGAGAGTTTTTCCTCCTAGTCATTCCGTTGAGGGATGGTTGAGTGAATGAGGAAACACCAACTGTGACCCAAGAAAATGCAGCCTAGGAAAATCCGGAACGTTCAGAATCCCCAACTGAAAAAACAAAGTTAAAATGAAACACAAGAAGAAAATTTATAAAATTTAAAAAATTAAAAAAAAATTAAAGGGGAAGGGGGCAATAACCTCTCAATGTGAACAAAGCAGGGTGTTTCCATTGTTTCTGGGTGTATTTTGGTCTCTGTTTGTTAGAGGAGACTCCTTCCTAAAATTATGAGGAAACTAAAACTTGTATATATATAAAGGTAAAATTGAACAGTGAAAAAAGGACTACAATAACGTATATATCTATAAAAATATAGACAGGAGAAAATATAAGTTAAAAAGCTACTATGAGGGGCGCCTGGGTGGCTCAGCTGGTTAAAGCCTCTGCCTTCAGCTCAGGTCATGATCCCAGGGTCCTGGGATCGAGCCCCACATTGGGCTCTCTGCTTAGCTGGGAGCCTGCTTCCTCCTCTCTCTCTGCCTGCCTCTCTGCCTACTTGTGATCTCTGTCTGTCAAATAAATAAATCTTTAAAAAAAAAAAAGCTACTATGAAATATAAGTTGATATAATAAACATCTAATTGAGATGAGAAAAAAGTAAAAGTAATAGAGAACAAACACAAGAGAAAGAATAAAAAGAAAAAGAATTTTATCTAAAAAATAAACCAGTGAGTCCACATCTGGAGTTCAATATACTATTTTCCCCTGCCATTGGGATTTTATAGTCTTATGGGGTCCATAGGGTTGTTGTCCTCTTGTTCTTCCAAACTGTCTTCTGAGGGATGGGCCTGCTGCAGTATTTCTCAGGCAACCCAGCTTGGGCAGAGTTGCCCTGCCCCTGTCAGGGGGATGGGCTTTGTGGAAACAGAGGTTTTATTTTGTTTTTGTTCTCTGGCAGCTTTCTATGTGTCTTCCAAGGGTCAGAGCAAAAATGACCATATCCAAACCTCTGTCCCAGAACAGAGAAATTGCAGTCTGCTCTCTTCACTAAACCCTCTAGGACAAAGTCTCCATTTCTTTATGTGCTGCTGAAAACCACAGCCTCTTGTGGTACACAGCCAAAATGACTCTCTCAGAGGTCTTCCCAGGGACCCAGGAGCGTCCCTGCCCTTTATGCTTCTAAAATGTTAAGCAGCCCCAGGCATGCATGCACACCCACAGGTCCTGGATCCTATGTGGACACTGCTCTAGAGCTCTGTCCTGGCTGCTACCACTCTGTGAGTCTTTGCCTGGTTCCTGGCAAAGGCTCCTGATTTTTTCAGGCTGCGCAGGAGAGGAGCAAGTCTCAACCAGCCTGGCTTGCAGTTTATGGCAATCCGACCTGAGACACCCTTCCTGGGCTCGCTGACCATAACCTGTTTCCTGACTCCACTGCTCAGGTACTTTGCAGGTCCAGGAAGTCTCTCTGGCTCCAGAACTTCTCATATCCTGATACCACAGTGTTCCACCTAGAATTCTGGCTTTTCATTTCCAGAACCCCTTTCAAAGAAGGATGTCTCTCTCTAGAACAGATTTTTAAGGATTCTTGCTTTTGTGCTCTGGTGTTGTATTATTTTCCAGGAGCAACTTATGGAGGCTCCCTCCTCATTATTATTATTATCATTTTTTAAGATTTTATTTATTTGGCAGAGACATAGCAAGAGAGGGAACACAAGCAGGGGGAGTGGGAGAGGGAGAAACAGGTGCGCTAATGAGCAGGGAGCCCGATGCGGGGCTCATTCCCAGAACCCTGGGATCATGACCTCAGCCAAAGTCAAATGCTTAATGACTAAGCCATCCAGGGCCCTCCCTCTCCCTTCTGTTTATCTTCTGATCTCTCACCATAGATTCATGACTCTGCCTTTCCTACCTTGCAAAAAGCAGTGCTTTTCTCACTGTAGAGATATAGATATATATTCTTATACCTCAGACTGGTTTTGTGGATGTTCAGAATGGTTTGGTAGATATCCAGTTAAATTCAAGGAACCAGCTGGAACAGGGTCCACTACTCCTCCACCATCTTGCCTCCTCCCCAGCTCTATTTCTTTAAATAAATTTTGTGCTTTCCCTTTTTTTTTTTAATCTCTTCTCCATCTGAGATCCATATAATACAAATGTTATTACGCTTGATGGTATTGTTGAGTTTCTTAAGTCTATTTCATTGTTTTAAATTATTCTTAGTTTTTTCTCTCTCTTATTCAGCTTGATTGTTTTCTCTTACTCTGTCCTCCAGGTCACTGATCTGTTCTTCTGCTTTCTCTAGTCTAATATCTATCTAGTGTTATTTTAATTTGTTATTGAGTTCTTCATCTCTGATTGTTTTTTTTTTTATGATTTCTGTTTCTTTGTTAAGTGTTTCACTGATGTCCACCACTCTTTTCTCAATTCCAGTGAGTATCTTTATGATCACTGCTTTAAATTCTATATCAGACACATTACTTTTCATCATTTTGCTTAGGTCTCTTGCTGTGATTTTGTCCTATTCTTTCATTTGGGATATATTCCTCAGTCTCCTCATTTTGCCTAACTCTCTGTGTCTGTCTCTATGTATTAGGAAAGTCAGTTATGTCTTCTGTTCTTGAAAGTAGTGGCCTTATGAAGAAGAGGTCCTGCAATGTTCCCTCTTCACCAGAACCTGGAGCTTCAGGTGTGTCTCCTATGTATGTTGTGTGTGCCCTCTTGTTATGGCTAAACCACTTTTGCCTTCAGTCCAGCCATCTGTGATGACTCTCTTTGCCTGTCGTGGCCAGAGTTTGGTTCCTGTATTGTTAGTAAGCTAGTCTGAGTGCCTTGGGATTGAGTTGATCAGACCAGGCATTTGTCAAAGATGCTGTAGCACCAAAATGCAGATACATTCCCTGTGCTGTCCTCTGAGAGACTTTCATTGGTGGGTGGGGTCTACTGTCAGACAGATGTTTTCCCTGAGCCCATTGCTGGAACTGCAGTTGGGGTGGTATGTGTGGTTATTTTCTCTTCTCCACAGGGAGAAGTTACTTTGGAGTAATGCTGGTTCCTGTCAGGCCACTTACACACATTACCAGACTTGTGAAACTTCTTTGGATAGACCTGTGACAAAGACATATTGGTGGGGGCCAGGGCCACAGGAAAATGTGGGTGAGGAGTGCACAATGTGAGCAAGGTTTGTGCAGCTCTGCTGTGGGAGGAGACATGGAACAGAAGCCTGTTTGGAAGGGGTATTTTTGCGGGAGAACGTGGGGTTGGAGCACAGTGTTCGTATGTTAGATAGCAAGTGTTGGCACCACACTGGTTCCTGTAGGTGTCAGTGTGTCTATGCTGGGAGTCAGGGAGGGAATGGCTCCCACCAGCATTTTAGTTCCTGGAGATGTCACCCAAGGATTCCTACCTCTCTAGCCCATACTCTGAGATTAGTAAATAAATCTCCCTCCTGTGTTCCTTAGGTGTTTTTCAAACTGCTCTTTCTGTGCTGTATCGTCACAGGACTATTTGATGTGTTGTCACTTCAAGGGTGGGAACTCAGTTTCTTATTGCTCTCCGATTCTCCTAGAGCTGAGCCCACTGATTTCTTAATGTTTCAGGTAATAAGCCCTGTTGATTATAAGAACTCACAAAATTATGCCCCTTTGGTTTTCAAAGCCAAATAAGATGGGGATTTCCGATGCCCATGGTGCCTGGTGTGGAGTCTGTTCTTCTCCC
Organism: Meles meles; assembly: GCF_922984935.1. NCBI lineage: Eukaryota > Metazoa > Chordata > Mammalia > Carnivora > Mustelidae > Meles > Meles meles. The sequence goes on along the minus strand of NC_060067.1, from coordinate 167,696,952 downwards.
CTCTCTGCACCCACAGCATCCCTCCTTCTCACAGACAGTCTCACAGGCCTCTTTAGTGCCCAACCACATCTCTGCCCTTCCTACACTCTTTGATGTGACATCTTCTCTAGTGGAGAGTCTGCTCTTCAAGTCTTTGGGTCATTTTCTGGGTTATTCACACTGATCTGTGTGTTACCTAGTGTATCCATGGGACAAGGTAAGCTTAGAGTCCTCCTGCTCCTCCATCTTCCCTGGAAGTCTATTCAGTTTTGTTTTGTTTCGGATATCTGTAACAAGTGGAATATTCTGTGGACCACCTCCAAAGGGAAGATGTGTGGTGTTTGGAGATGGACAGTCAGGAGGGCAGTGGCTTTGGTCTTTCTTGTTTGGGTCCCTGTGCTGGCTGGATGTCACACAAAAGAACCAGCCACCTGTGCTCTGGGTCAGGGCCAGTTTGCAGGGTTCAGCTAAAGGCCTGTTGCCAATCATTAGTATTTTCCAGGCTGCACATTGAACAGAATGGCTGAGGCCGTGCAAACTAAATGCTACCTGAATATTTTAACTATGAGAATCAGAGAGGCTTGTAAACAAGGGATGTAGGAGGTGGTAGTTTTGTGGAGTGGTGACTCAGAGTCCTAATCTTTGTTCTGCTGTTGTGTTGTGGTGAAAGGGTTTGGGTGATGTCCAGCAACATCAGTGATGGGAAAGCTGGTGGGTGAAGGATGAGGGCGTTCCAATGTAGTCAAGTTACACTGGATTCCTATCAGTTGTCAGAACAACTTGAGTTGATACTCTGGTCTATGTACCATGGGTGGCCATCTCTAAAGTTTCTGGGCAATGTTGGGGGGATTTCTATCCTGAGAAAACCTGGCTTCTATAGGCTGAGCACACTCCCTATCATCCTGTTTTCCTCCAGCCATCTTCTATTCCCAAGTTTTGAGGGCGACAATTACAGAAGCTAATTGAAGCAACTCTCTGAAATGATGTATGTAACTGCAGAATTTTTCAAGGAGGGATAGGTGGTAGATCTAAAATGGCCTAGAGCGGTTTTGACTACCCCCTTGCAGCATTTCACCTTGCCATCCTCCTCTATACCCTTCCATACCAGATGTCAGTAGCACTGAAAGGCCTCCCGAGGTGGTCCACAGTCTAGTGTGCAGTTTGTTTGGGGCATATAACAAATGTTTATTCTAACTGGCAGTGTAGCATAATGGTTAGAAACAAGGATTTTGGAACCAACCTGCTTGACTTGAAATCCCAGCTCTGATATTTACTAGCTGTGTGATATTGAAGAAATTACTTAATCTGTCTGGGCCTGTACAGTTGAACCAATGAGAATGTTAAACTCCTAGTGTTTGTTGTGAAGATTAAGTGAGTTAATAATTTGTAGAAATAGAAGAGGCCTGGTGCATAGGTGAGTTTAAGAAAGGATCACTGGTATAGCTAAGTGTAGAACAATGCTTCTCAAAACATGGTCCGAGGACCACCCACATCGGAGTCATAGTAAGGCCAGGAATAGGGAGAGGAGCCTGTTAGGTAGGAAGATGCATTTGGGCGCTGCTCAGACAGGGGGAGCCAAGTGTCAACAAGCACTGTAGGTGATTCTTAAGGAAAGATCAAGAAATCACCGTTGTAGGCAGAGTTCTACGGATGCTCCCCCACACAAGGGCTGCTGCACCATGGTTATCAAACACTAATCGAGGTGTTGCTGTGAAAAGATTTTTCAGACAAAATTTAAGTCCCTAGTCAGGTGACCTTAAGATATGGAAATGATCCTGGAGGGCTTGATCTATCACAGGAATCCTCTAAAAAAGACAGAGAGGGTTAATTTGCCAGAAGCATTATCCAAAGCATTGCTGGTTTAAAATAGAATCACGTGAGAAGGAACAGAGGTAGTCTTAAGAAAGTCAAAGACTTCTCTCAGGACCCTGGTGCCCGTGCTACAACCAAAGGAACTGAGTTCCACCAACTCAACTGCATGAGGCTGGAAACAGTTTCATCCCCCAGCGTTTGGGAAAAAAAAAAAAAACAGAAAAACATAAGCCCACTGACATCTTGACGTCATTCTTGTTGAGACCATGAGCAGAGGACCCAGTTGAGCCTTCCAGGACTTCTGCTACAGAACTGTGAGATAATTAATGGGTGCTATTTTAAGCCGCTAAGTTTGAGTCAAGTTGTAACACAGCATTAGATGGTAACTGAAAAGACCACAGGTGGAGTGGGAAGGGCACTGGCCTTGGAATAGATTATTAGATGTGTATCCTCTGGCAGTTACTGAAATGCTTTTTGTTCATCTATAAAGTAGGCACAATAAATAATACTTCAAAATCTGTGCTGAGAATTAAGTGAAATGAAATACGCAAAAAGGCTTTTGCAGCACAAAACACATTTCACAATACAGAAATTCCTGAATTTTTCATTTCCAAACATATTCTCTCCTTTGGAGCTTATTCAAAGCACCAACAAAACAAGCTTTTTGTAAACCAAGTGTGCCCCGAACAATGCTTTCTGATTCTGAGGCTGAATTGATTATTGTCCCAATTTTGATAAGTACTCCTTTAATACTGCCTGGGGCTATGAGCCTTGGGCCATTTCTGCCCAGCGGCTGTTGGTTCCTGGGAAGTTGTTCTTGCACCTTCTGGAAGGGCTTAACCTCATTTTGGGAGCATTCTCTCCATATCCCAGAGCTTTAGCAAACACTCCTGAAGCAGATGCTCCTTGCAGCTCTGGTGGGTGTGAGTAAGCCATATGGAAAGCTGCTTTTTTTCCCCTCCTTTTTTTTTTTTTTCCTTCTCTTCTCTTTTCTTTTTCTTTTTCTTTTTCTTTTTTTTTAAGTTATTGTCATGCTACTGTTGTAGGATTGCAAGGTTCTTGTCTCACTGAGTCAAAGAATGAATCTTGTGGACACAAAAGTAAAATGAAAGTGAAATGAAAGTTATTAAGTGAAGGTGAGAACAAAAAGAAAAGAAAAAGCCCTCTTGAATGAGAAGGATCCTAAATGGATGGCCACTGAGGGCTTTCAATGGTGGTCTTTCGTTGAGAACTGACTGGGAAGCTTGTGGCCTTGAGATTCTTGTACCTTTTGGTTTGTTCCCTTATCTCTTGTTCAGCTCTGTCTCAGTGTCTCCATCTGCCAGGAGTAATTTCAGAGCCCAGTCAGGAGAGTCAGGGGCCTACTATCTCTCTGGCCTGTACCTTAACCCCTTTCCTATTCATGGGATTAGACCTATAGGCAGAAAGAGTTACACTGGGATTGTGAGCAGTGACTGTGTACTTTTTTATTAGCGGGGGTTAGGGATGGCACAAGCCTCCAAGGAAACTGAGAGGAAGGCTTTCAGGAATTTAGGGGCTAGCTGCTGCCAAGATACCGTTACTTTTAAACATAAAGGTACTGAGTCAGCCATGAGTTCCATGAGGTCACACTGTGCATGTTTCAGTTGTCTACCAGTGGGCTAAGAGCTGTAAGGAGATTTTAAGTTACGTATCTTTTGCCTTTGTTTCCCACATCACTGCTGCCACTAGTAACTCCAATTTTCCTTTAAGGGATATGAGGTTCTCGTCTGATAAACCTCTTGGGTAGAAGGATACCCTAGGAACATGTGAGAGCCACAGTGGGGCCTCCCTGAGAAAATTAGTGAACTATTGATTAGTGGTGTTTTAAAGTACAGACCAAAGCTGATGGAATCGCGTAAGAGAAATAATTTTAGATGTACCTGTCCAAAGGTGGCATGACGCCATAGCCAACAGGAAAAGAATTTTAGGGGGAGAATCTGCTGCAAGAGGCAAGGCTGGGAGGCCCAGCACTGCACATTACCATGGTGTGTTAATCACATGGATTGTGATTTGCAGCTTTTCCAGAAATGACTGATGAGAAATTTCATTAAAGTTCTATGTTGCATGCCATGTAAAACCTTCTTCTTCTCTCCATGTGAAATCTAAGTGAAATATGCATGATTTTCTAATGCAGTGCTTTGAGGGATATGGTCGGGTACTATACATAGACTCAAGTTGGATATAATTAAAGAACCAAAGCTCAGCATGGTGAAGCTAGAAATCTGGTGCAATTCTTGAGTGCCTACTATGGGGCAAGTGTGGTGTTGGGAAATGGGTGCATAATACATGCATATATGTATCTAGGAGTATGTACACAGATATGCACATACTACAGGCAAAAGTTTGAATCATCACAATCATCTTGCAGAATATCATTATTCCTTGTTAGCAGGAGAGAAAGCTCAGAGCTATTAAGTGCTGTGTCAGTACAAGATTGGGGGCTGGGATTGCAAACCAGTACATGTGCTTTCCATTGTACCACACTGTCTGCTTTAAGGATGAAATGAAATATGAGGAAAAAGACTTATAATTTTCTTATTTCATCTATAACTTTCAGAAATTCTAATGCTAAGAAACATGAGAGGAGTCAAGACTCAGAGAGCTCAGGCCAACTCTCCTAGTATCATTAATCTGAGAAGGGGTCGAGGTGAAAGAGTGAGGCTCACTTGCTGAGTGACATTGTCAGGGTAGTTTGAGGAAAACATTCCACTTTCTCTTCTTAATACTGTCTAACAGAGGGAAACAAATATCTTCACCTTTCTGCCCTTTAATAGAGAAATCTGTGCCCAGAATTTTCAAATAGCAACTCAAGAAACAAATAACCTTTGTCCCACTAATTTATCATTTTTGTAACTCAATAATAGGTCTCTTCCAGCTGGGCCAATGTATTATAATGAAGCATGTCAGAGAGATCTTGAAGCTTAATGAATACAAAGAAATTAAACTCCCAAACCTGCTGATTTGAACAATCACCACTGCCCTCCCCATCCCCTCTTTTTGGTATATTTCTGAGCCATTAAAGAAACTAATTACTTTCTCTTCCATTTGCCCACTAACCAAGGTCAGACTTGAATGTGTAAGCAATGAATGCCTCACCCCCTTGACTTTACATCAACACAGGCAGAAATTACCTCTTGTGGTGATGAAGCTTTCTCTCCCACCTTTTTTGCTGAAGGCATATAGTATTTTATAGAAACATTAGGTGAGGACCTGACTTTATAATAATCACATGACTTAGAGCAAAAAATCATACATGCCTGAGGATGAAAGAGAAAAGAAGTACAGGGGGCCTGTATTGAGCTTCCAGGAGCTGCTGACAGAGCCATTTGCCACCTGGAGGGAAATGATGGCAAGGGGGTGAAAGAGATTAGTGGTGACCTATCAAGGACACGTTGGTGGGAGGGAGGAGGAAGCCAGCTTTCTAGATACCTTCAAGTAATGGAAAGCATCCCTTGTGTGGGTGACAGAACTCAGTCTCAGGATTGATAGAAACACCACATCACTGGTAGAGGGATGTGGGGAAATCAGTTGACCAGGAGGGAGTAGGGGGCTCAGAGCAGGGGCTCCACTTTCAAGCAGAACTAGAACACCTCTTGTTACTTGTGGGGAGACCCAGGGTAGGTTACTAGATATCTTTGTCTTTCCTTCTATAAAGTGGGCATGGTCACTCAGTAGGCTTTTTTGGACCAATGCCTAGCAAATTGTAGTTGTCAACAAATCATAGGTAGATTTATTGTTAAGGTAAATTCCAGGTATAGATGGAAAGCTTGAATTCCAGAGTAATATTAGAGAATGCCACCACTGCAGACCACAGCCTCATTGACCCTCCTACTGAAGAGAAGTGAATCAGATTCATCAGGTCAGATGACCAGAGTCCCTGAGGCCAGTGGTTCTAACTCTAACTCTCCTTTACCCAAGTTGTTATGGCTTGGGATATTGAAACCAGGCCAGGGTGGAACCTGGGAAGGCTGCCAGGGGTCACAAGGGCACTGATCTTGGATCCAGGAGCTGTAACACCACCTTTTCTTCCAATTCAGTATGGGAGTTTGAGAAAGTCATTTCTTCATCTATAAATCTAGGGCAAAAAGGACTGAACTAGCTATCTTCCTAATCTCTTCCAGTTGTAATATTGAGACTTGCAGGTGTGGAAGACAAGGTTCCTAAAAGACGTTGTATCTCATTCCTTCCTGCTGAGGTTCACAATCCTATCCCATGAGGGTCTCATCTGATCCCAGCATACTCACTGGGTATTAAGGCTCTTTTCTGGACTCAATATTTCTTGCTTCCCACCTCCAAATGTCCATTCAGAGACTCTGGCTGTCCCTGATGTCCATAGCTGACTGCTCTGGGGAAAGAGGGAGGTCAGATGCTTCCAGTCAATTTTTAATCATAGATGGCAGGTGTTGAAGACCTGGATGTATGAATGCTTTTCATCTTAACCAACATGCTGCTAGCTCCCAGCAGCTCTCTCACATAACCTGAATGATCTATACATCTGTCACCTGCCACAGTAAGCTAGAGGCTGAGCTGCAAATTTCCAGTTGCCCCACTTCTTTTCAAACACATTCTCATTCTTTTTTGCAATAATAAACTTTTTTGCTGAAGAGCCTTATCCCATTCCTACACTACCTCTCACACAGCCCACCACATTTTCCCTCTTCATAATACAGAGTTCCCCTGCATCTCCTAATACAGTGGGTGGAATCAGACTCTGTCCCCTTTACCCGGCCTGCTGGAGGACTGTGGTTTCCTTTAATAAAACTTGCACTGATGGATTTGGTCAAGAGTCAAGGACTAGTAAACTTTAATGGTCTCTGTGGGAAAATGGCCTCTTATTTCCTTTTCCTCCTCCTGAACTTCAGAGCACAGTATCCATACTACTACCTTCCACAGCTGAGGTACATCAAATCCAAATGGGGTCTCACAGAGATCCCAGGTTCCTGGAAGAGATTTCTAAATTTATTTAATGCATCATGGTGTCCTTCTGTAGCTAGCATTAACCCCAATATTCTGAGAAATAGGTCTATGTCTTTAGGCAAAGAATGTGTCACTGATCTTCCTTTCTTTATTTATGTTCTTGAAATGAGGATAACTGGCTAAGGTTCTAGGTTAAGAGAAGGGTCTGGTTCTTAAGGAAATAATCTTATCAGTTGTGCTCCTTTCCAAACCCCATTTGGTCAGGGGACCTTCAAGGCAGAGTGGGAAGAGGATATCTATTAACCCTCAATTGTAGAGCTAGACACTTTACACCACTAGTGGAAAACAGTTTTCTTAGGGTCAGGTAGGTAATACAAATAAACTGGCCTTCAGTACAGGTGAGACAATAAGGAAAGATGGAGTCTGAGGAGATCTGGAGAAAATAAGCCATATCCAGAAGGTAGTTACTCCTTAGCTTTAACTGGTCAATCTTTTGGGGAAACAGATAAAAGTTTACCGGATCTTTCAATATTTCAAGAGAATACAGAAATAAAGATTTTTAAATTTTGAAATATTTTATAATTGACAAATAATTAAAAAATAGGAAACATTATATCATATTCTACAGAATATGTTAAATATTAACATAAAATATATCTGCCAACCAGATATGATCCAAACTTTTCTAGTTTTCAATCTTTGTTTTATAGGTTTGATCTCATTATTTTCAACAACTCTGGAAGGTGGATTTTATTATGTTGTTTTACAGTGGTAGAAACTGAAAATCAGGAACGTCAAGGGATTTTCATGGAGTCATACATCTAGTAAGTGGTAGAGCAGGCTGCCCTCTGTTGCTGTGCGTGGTTGTACAGTCAGGCAGGCATGAATGTTTCCTCTCCCTTCCTTCTTCACATATTTCATGGCTTTCCAGGACTTCATGAATCTTCTTATGAATTTGCCAGATTTGACCCCCAACTACTTGAGAACTCGAAAAACATCTGCAGAAAAATGTACTTGTTTCTGAGTCATTGTGTTGCTATGGCTCATTCAAATGTGGTTTCTTAAGTCTCAAATAATGTTATTTTTTTTTTCCTTTTTACCTTCTTTTTTGGAAACAAGATATCGTTCCCTGGCTTTTATATAAAGGAAATAAAATCAAATTTCTAGGCATTCCTAGTCAAAAAATACGTACAGAATTGAACTACTTTTTCTTGGTTACCAAGTAGGTTTGGAGCTCGAAGGGGGTTGAAGAATTGGCATTTTCTTTTGAGCCTATATGATACTGTGAAATGGGAATCATTGGCTTCTTTTTGCAGATAAGAAAATTGAGTTCAGAACATTTAAGTTACATGCCCAAGGTCTCACAATGCCCAAGGTCATATAATGCCCAAGTGATAGAGCCAGAATTTAGATTTCCTGATTCTAAATTCAATAATCTTTGCTCTGCACCATGCTACTTCTGAATTTTATGGTAAGTTTGTCTGTGCTAGCAATGTTAACAGAATATCCGAGGAATTCTACTTTTGAATAGTGTTATTTCTTGGGTCAGAAAAAAGAAAATAAAATATGTCTTGGATTTAACAGTATAATAAGGGGTTTATATATATAGTACCAAAACAGGAGGAAGCTAATCCCAACCTAACCCTTCTTGAAATTAATGAGATTTATTATTTTCTCAAAAAATTGTCAATGATATATGGAATTATCACAAAATAACATGTACTATTTTACAAAAGTCGATGAGTCTGCAATTGTATAATTGCATATAACCCTCTGTGCTCTTGTTGTCTATATTTTATAACTATATGTGCTATAAACCCCATGATTGCTATGTTTTTGTTTAAAAAGTCAATAATAGTCTTTTATGTATGTCATCTAGGGTATATTTATATGTCGGCTTAGAACTTTACCCATTGAATATACCTTTATATTTATATACATGAAATGTATATAATGAATAAATATATATTTGTTTCTAAAATACATTTGGGGGGCCTGGGTGGCTCAGTGGGTTAAGCCTCTGCCTTCATCTTGGGTCATGATCTCAGGGTCCTGGGATCGAGCCCTGTATCGGGCTCTCTGCTCAGCGGGGAGCCTGCTTCCCCCTCTCTTTCTCTTTCTCTCTCTCTCTGCCTACTTGTGATCTCTGTCAAATAAATAAATAAAATCTTAAAAAAATACATTTAGATTTGTATATATAATTATATTTAATATGTAATATATAATTTATATTTTATATATAATACATATAATATAAAATATGTATATATATGTTAATATGCAGATGTACAATGTATTTACATATACATATATAATTATATATTTATATAGAAGTATATGAAAACTGAAAGACATACTTATTGGATAGAATTCTAAGTTGACATTTTTTTTTTTCTTTAAGCACTTTATGCCATTCTACTGCCTCTTGTTGACAGTATCTCTAGAGAAAAGTTAGTCATCTTTTCATCATTGTTCCCCAGGATGTATTGTGTCTTTTTTTAAATTTTTTTTTTGTCTGCTTTTAGATCTGCTTTTTATCATTTATTTTAGGCTGTTTGATTACTGTGTTCCTAAGTGTGGTTTCTTTGTGATTATCCTGCCTGGGATTTATTGGCCTGAGATCTGTGAGTTGATGTCTTTCAACAGTTTATTGCTTATCGTTCCTGGTATTTCTGCTGCCCCACACTCTTCCTTCTTTCCTCTGGGACTACTTGTAAGTTGAAACATTTGCTATTATACAACAGGTCTAGGATGTTCTTTTCTATTTTTCATTCACTCATCTTTGTTTTTGTGCTTTAGTTTAGACTGTTGATGTATCTTTAGGTTTATTAGCCCTCTCCTTTTCTGTGTTCCGTACTCTGCTAATCCACTTAATAAAGTCTTATTTATGATACTATATTTTTCATTTCTAGCATTTACATTTGTTTCTTTTTTTGTAGTTTCCACGTCTCTGACCCTTGCCATGCTTCACACATGTATTTGCCTTTCCACTATATCCTTTAACATTTTTCTATAATTATTTTAGATTCGGATCACTCCAACATCTAGGCCATCTGTGGCACTGCTTCTACTGACTATTTCCTGTCTTGAATTTGGATCACATTTTCATGCCTTTTTGTGTTCTTATATATAAAACACACAAAAGAGCACTAACAACTGAAGCCAGCAGTGTTTGTTTTTGTAACACTTCACTATTGTTTTTCTGTTTTGCCATAGGAGGAGGGCTAAGTCAACCTGATGTGGGTTAGCCTGGGCTCAAAAGGGTCTAGACTTTGTCACCCCTTTAGTTTCACTCAGTTCCCTACCAGAGAATACCTGAAGAACAGGATGGATGTTTTCTTTTCATTAAGAACTAAGATCTCACAGCTGATGATATTCTGGAAATTTGCTCTGATTCATCACTGAGTCATCAGCTTTCAGATACATGGGAGACTTCTCCCTGTTTTATAGCTGAATGGAAAGTTTTGAGTCATTAATGACTTTTGTCTGCCATCAAGTCCTACTTGCTGCTCTCTGTGCTTTGAAAGTTTGCATTCAGCTCAGTAGTCCAGGCTTTGAAGGTCTTGGAAAACACAAATGCCTTAGGAGCTCTCTTTTCTTAGTTTGCTCAAGTTTCTGTCTTCAGTCCTCTGATAGTGTTTAGAATATTTATTTATTTATGATTATTTAGGTGGAAGTAAAGATCCCATAACTTTTTTCATCTATATCATAAGCAAGATTATTTTGTTTACTTTTGTTATTGCTATTGGTGTTGCTGGTGGTGGTGGTGATGATAGCAGTGGGGTGTGTGTGTGTGTGTGTGTGTGTGTGTGTGTGTTATCTATGAAAGCAGGATTTATGTCTTATTAGCTTGACCTATGCAGTGTCTATACCCATGACATATATTTTTCTATTATTGTCATAGGTAATTTTATCCTTGTAGGTCACACTTCTGGTCACAACTCTCATGACCCTACTATTTTGCAAATAGCTTTTGATGCTCCTTCATGTACCTCCCACCTCCTTGCTACGCATTTTCAATTTTGTCCACTAAAATTAGGTATAGCTAAAAAGGAGTGATCTTTTCTCTCACTCCCCCTTATGTGCACACACACATACACACATACAGACACACACACATGCACATTCACGAGGAAGATAGAACAATTAATCTACTTTTGGAATATGGCTTGAGTCAGTGTTTTGGTGGCATTCCCACTGACATGTAAAATTAGCTCCTGTAGCATGTCAACAAAGTGTCTCATCATAGACCAGATTTCTTAACACATTTGGAAAGAGTCAGGAAAAAAAATAATAATTCAGAACCTCAAAAAAAAAAATGAACAGGGGAAAATGAACTTTTAACTCTTTTCTTGAAAATATCTTAAGGCCTGGAGGACCTAACCCAGCACTGCACCCAGTTTTTATCCCAGGGGATATGACCAGTAAAAGGACAGTCAGAGATGAATGCCAGTAGGCCTTTTGGAAGGACTCCGAGCCAAGAAGTTCAGCTGTGAGAAGAGAGAAGGTAAACATGTAGTTCCATGTCAAGTGCCTGGAAACAAATGAAGGATTGTGGGGGGAAGGGTCCACAGTGACTTCCTGGCTCAGACCTGATGGCTCTGATTATTTCATATTGGAAGGCACTACTTTCCATAAAGCATTAACACTTCACTATTCAATTCGAATAATTTAATTTCAACTTGATGCAATTCAATTCAATCCAACTGATATGTTAAGTATATATTAGGTAACTACTATATGTCTAATGCTGTGTTAGTCACTGTGATGATTACAGAAAAAGGAATGTACAAAATGGTTCTGTTCTCAAGGAGATTATGAGTATAATTCTACTGTCGAAAATGAGGGCTACTCATTATTCAACTAAAATTAGAGAACAAAATAGGAGAACTGGACCGAAAGTCAGATCAGGTTATAAATTCCAGATCAGAACTTTGCTGATCAGGTCATTTAATTTTTCTGTACCTTACTTTCTTCCTCTGAGAAAGGAGGGCTTGTAATAGATCAGTGGTTCTCAAACTTATTGTATTTAATATTCCCTTTTATAACAAATAATTTGTAATGCCTCACTTACCAAATTGAAATGAAAATTGCAGATATTATAACATACTTATATACATAGTAAAATCAGTATAATGACCTAACTATAATATAAATTGGAAGTAAAAAGCTAGTATTTTAAAATAAATAATATCTACTTCAAAATGTAAATTTTTAGAAACACCTACAATAGATAATGCAATGAAATAGTCACATAATTGTACCTGCTTATAATGAATATTTGGGTTCAAGAAAAGTGAGGTCAGAAGTTGTTGTGTGCAAGACATACATTAAATGAAAGGGCAGAGTTATAAACACATATATTCTAGGACTAGGTAACTAGTAACAGACCAGACTTACTTGTGCATGAAATGAGAGAGAGAGACAAATAGCTTTAAATGAAGCAGGGGCAACGTACCAATTCAAATTACAGGCTGTTGAGGTAGAGAAATGAGGAAGCATGTTATTTCTCACAAGTGAGCTTATCTTTATTTATAAATGTAGTGTCAGAATAATGCCTGATGTTGTGACATGGGGTAGGATAGTGACAAGGCATCATGGAAAGCATATCTCTGGTGTGAAATCTCGCCACATGTCAAGGCATGCATTCAGCCTCTGGGTGTCCAGTGGGACACTCAAGGTTTATGTAGGAGATGAGGCAGTTCTCTGCTATGCAGGACTGTCTCCAGCATTGCTGAACTTTTCAGATCCCTGTTCTCTTTCCACCACATGCTACCACTACTTTGTAATTATGAGAACCCAAAACATCCTCATAAAATTTAAAAATACCTTCCAGTGAAGGGGTCTTTAATATGTTTCAAGTTCCACCAGGCACTATTTTAATAATTCAGAGCAAAATAAGTAGAATATATTATAAACTTAATGGCAAGTTGTTTGGGAAGATCCGTGAGAACAGACCACCTCGATGGAAGAAGTAGACCTTGAATTGGCCTAGAAGGATGGCTAGAATTTGGCCAGCAAGTGTGGCTTATTCAAGCACTTCATTGTGTTGATAAACAGAATAATCGAGATTGCAGAGAAGGCCCTTATAGCATGGAGGTGTTGGTAATTTGACAATTCCTGAGTCTGCTCCTTATGTAACTGCGATGCTTATGTGGATCTTAAATGATGCCTACATGTTCATTACACCAGATCACAAATTGAAAGAAGCTCAATGCCCTTTAAAGGAAATATGCTGCATTCATTAACATTCCACAGTTTTAGACTTTTCATAATTCAAATTGAGTTTAAAATGGCAATGATTCTGAATTACAGAGGTTTTAGCTTAGCCAAAGAGAGATTTTCAAAAACAGCCACATGGGACCAAGTGCAGGGAAGTGGTTCCAATAGGTTTAGAGTTGTCCCGGAGATTCTGGGTGCCTTGGCCCTCGCTGATTTGTCAAGTGTCCATGAGAGTGTCCATCCTGCAAATACAAAGCCCTCCTCCAACTACCTGGCACTTCATTGAGTTCCCTGTGGATGGTGCTAAGGTCTAGGCTTTAAGAGCAGCTTGGGAACCTTTTTGTTACATGGAAGTTTAATAGCTCTTAAGTCTGAGGAAATATGTCATCTCACCCGAGTGCATTAATAGCTGAGGGACAACAAAAGCAAGCACATCTGAGACGCGGCTCTTGGTTGGTGCTTCAGAGGAACAGCTGTGAGCAGCAGGTACCGTGGAAAAGCAATAGAAAGCTTGAAAAAGAAACTTTGCAGTGAGGCCTGGCAGGGAGAAGGGTATGAAAACCAGCCTCTTGGGGCATGGTGGACTTCATAACCTTGTGCCCTCTCCCAAGTCATTACAGGTAGGGATGGTTCAGAGCCCTTCTCTCCTGGCAGTGTGACAGATCAGGATTGCAGCCATGTCAGGGGAATCTGGCTCATAGGTATCTTTCCCCAGTTGACTCTTTAACCCACTTATTACTGTGGGATTTCTGGAGAGAAGGACATATAAGTGTAGCGAACATTAAAAAGGGCAGGCTCTGGAGGTCATAGTGGGACAGAACAAGAAAGAGTTTTGTTTTCAGAGTCAAACCTGATTGCTGGCTGGGCCTGGTCACTCTGCATCTGTGTAGCTGCCCAGGCTCCACAGGACAGGCCTCTGCCCACCACACCAGCCTTCATGCTCTCCATGCTCTCTGGGCCCTGCCATGTTCCTTTCCCCTGGTTCTTCAAAAAAGCCCCTTACTCCTTTGAACCATTCAGATCATAGCCCGGAAGGTTTCCAGTCTTTCCCTCAGGTCATGCCATGGCATTTCTCTGGCTAACTACTACTACTACTACTTCTTCTTCTTCTTCTTCTTTTTTACAGTTTTATTTATTAGACAGAGAGAGAGAGAGAGGGAGAGAGAAAGGGAGAGGAACCACAAGCAGGGGGAGAGGGAGAAGCAGGCTTCCTGCTGAGGAAGGAGCCCGATGCACGGCTTGATCCCAGGACCTTGAGACCATGACCTGAGCCGAAGGCAGACGCTTAATGACTGAGCCACCCATTCTGGCTAACTTCTACTCTGGAAGTACATGGCACACCCCAGAGAATAACTGATGAAAGCTCAGTAAAGGGACCTGGGGCAAGGGTGTGGGCAGGCTTAGGGGAACCAACAAGCCATGGCAAGACACCAGGAACTGGCAAAGAGGGCAATGTTTGTTTCCCAGGCCTAAAGCGTCAGCAGGAGGAGCAAGTACAGGCACTTAGTGAGAACTGGGCTATGGACTGGGGTTCCCAGAAAGCAGCACCCACTTCCAGGGCAGCTGCTGGACACCAGAGAATGAACATAGAAAAACCATGTCCTTCCCAGACAGCGTGGCAGCCAGAAATCACAGGAAAGAGGCCACAGCCTCACTTCTATCTCTCAAATCTCAAAGAAGTCGAGGTTACTGGAAAACTGAATTGATAGCCAGACTCATAACTCAAGGGATTCTGGAAAATACAGTTGGATGAGAACACCCATGTAGGTCCTGCCACACCTCTGGGTCTTTATTAATGTCTCCCTTCTGTCTAACCCCCTTCTAGCTATGACAGTTCTCATCCTCACCTGATCTGGATCTCTGCTCATGCTTCCTTCCCGGGGACGCCCCCCCCCTCCTTCATAGGAGGTGGTCCCCATCATTCTTCATTTTTCTATCTTGCTCTAGGGACTTCATAGCTTATCCCTCAGTACCTGAAATTAAAGCCTATTCATTTACTCTTTTCTCTCTATAACAGTATGCAGCACATGTGAACAGTTGTCATTTTTCCTTTTCTCAATCCCCCTGTGTTCCCTGCCTGTTTTTCAGTAGAATTTGTTGAAAGGATGTTGAATGAATAATCTAGGAGAAGAGAAGTTTTGGGCCAGATATTGAAGGACCATTATGACACACACTGGGAGTTAGGGAAGCGGTTTTAATAGAGGTGATGCTGGAAGGGACTCGGGCAGAGAATGCTTATGATGCTACCCGTGATGTCAAGGTAGTTACTCTGGCTGCTGCAAAGTAGCAAAGTAGACAGCTGGTCAGTAGGGCAAGGGTCGGCCATCTTGCTTGCAGACACTCTGCTGGGCCCATGGCAGGTGTGTAAGTGGGTGGGGAAGCTGGCAAGCTTTGTAAGTATAAAATGCCTAATCCCTGTACCCTTAAGAGTCAGAGATCTATTTGGGGAAATTAGAGTAGCATGCATGAAATATGTGGAACATACTGAGAAGTACAGATCAACACAGCAGGAGTTCACAGGTCCCCAGAATACCCTCAAGAAAGGAAAAGTTGTCTTGGAGGACCCTTGATCCAAAGGACTTCCTGGAAGTTATAGGATGAGTGATGCACCAGCAGAAAATCCAGGCTAGCTAGGAATGTAAGAGAAATGCCTAGGAACTAGTTGGAAAAGGACTGACTAGAGACTGCCTGGCACTGGGAGGAATCAAATACATTCTTTTTCAAACTCATTGAATAAACACCTGAATAATCTAAATCCAGTGAAAATTTCTGAGTGCTCTTGTCCTCCCCTTTAAAGCAGCCTACTCTGGGACCACATCTTCCTGCTTGGAATGCTCTCTGTCCTTGACTTCAGTCTCCCTCTCTGACTCTTCTTCCTTTTCCAGTAGGGATTTTATCCTTTGCCATGTTTTGTCTCCCTCCTCAGAGCGTCATTACTCTTGATGACTCAACTTGGTCTTTCTTGTTCTCCCACTCACCTCGACATCCAATCATCACCAGATCTTGTCAGTTCTACCTCCTAAACTTATTTTAAATCCTCCTTTTTATATTTTTATGATAATGTCCCTATAAAATTCACTGTCTTCTATAGACTGTCTATAACTCTATCCACCCATCAGGTCACCTTACAATGCCTCTTGTCTCCTCCAATCCACACAACAGTGGCCCTTCTAAATAATAACTGTGAGCTTATGATTTTCTACCCAAAGCCATTCAGTGACTTCCCTTGGTCCCTATGATCAAACAGAAATTCATTAATGCTGATTAAAAGGCCCTAGATGCTGTGGCTCCAGTTGCTTATCTCAAACCATCTCCATCTCTATCTAACTCCCACCAATTTACTCTAAGAAACCATGATCTATCATGCCTCAGGGCATTTGCACGGGTCACTCCCTGGACTGGAACGCAACCTGCCCACATCTTTCCTCTCACTAACTCCTACTCACTACTTGGCTATCATTTCCTTCAGAAGTTCTTTCTGACCCCTCTCGTCTAGGTTAGTTTCTGCTCCCACATGATTCTACCACAGTTATCATTGTATTATTATCAATTTAATGATATTTGTTATCATTGTACTACTATTACCTATTTTACTTTTTATGTGTCTCCCCATAGACTGGTATTGGATCTTGCTTTCTACATATTATATCCCCAGTGAATGCCAAATACATAGTAAGTGCTAACCATAGTTTTATTGAGTGAATGCATATATAAATAATTTCCACCTACCTAATTTTTTCCACCTATTTTAATTGCCACTACCCATACAAAACCCCGTACTGGGTGTATCTTACTTACTTACTTACCCTAACTTCTCGATCTCTATCTTTCTTTCACATGGCTGCTTGTTCTGTTACACCCCTCTGGTGGAAGCCTTTTGCAACTTGGCATCCTAGGCCTTCCATGGGATGACAGTTCATTCCTAGGTCCCGTGTTCTAGCCCCGCGGATCTACTAACTGTTCCCCATCTTTTCTCCCCTTTAGTGGTTTTCAACATGTTGCCTCTACTTGGAAAAAAAGTGTCTATTTAGTCTGAACTCCCTTCACCCTCTTCTTTAGATTGAAATTGATTACTCTTCCCACTGAACACTACCTGATTTACATAATAGAAAGAGCAGATATTACATCTCGCACAAGCTACTTCATTTGGGGCATTTTCGTATTCTTGCCTATAAATGAGACTAATGATATCTATATCATCATAATAGTTTTTGCTCATCCAGTTCTTGCATGTGCTATGTGCTGGGTAGCCTGCTAAGTACTCTCTCTATATTAATTCATTTAATCAGTAAACCTGACCCCTTTTACAGATAGAATGGAGGCAGAGAGAAGTTAAGTAGCTTCCCCAGTGTTACAGAGCCAGGGGCAGCAGAGCTGAGATTCAACCTGCAGGTCTGTGCCCTCAGTCATACTGCCTAATGGAAGGGAAGAGTGAAGTAGGGGATGAAGATGCTTAGTACAGAATGCAGCTCCAGCAGACACTGAGTGGGATTCTATGGGCCCTGAAGTCAGGTGGATTTGAGACTGATTTGCCTATTTAGGAGCTGGCTGACTTGGTTTTTTGTTTTTTGTTGTTGTTGTTGTTTTAAGATTTTATTTATTTATTTGACAGAGAGAGAACACAAAGTTGGCAGAGAGGCAGGCAGAGAGAAAGAGGGGGGAAGCAGGCTCCCTGCACAGCAGGGAGTGGGGCTCGATCCCAGGACCCTGAGATCATGACCTGGGGTGAAGGCAGAGGCTTTAACCCACTGAGTCATCCAGGCACACCGGAGCTGGCTGACTTTGAATAGGTTATTTATCTAAGCCTTAGTCACCTAATCTAAAAACTAGAATACTGTCACTATTTATCCCACAGGATTTTTCTGAAGATTAAAACACACACACACATGCACACACATACACACACACATACACATATATGCACAACATAGAATAGTCTTAGACTAGTACCTGGCACACAGCTATATCTTCATTAATGTGCATTTTTATAATATATCACAATCACCATTATTATTTTATCACATTCTGTTTTGTGCTATAGTTATTTGTATTACAATTTTAATCCCTTCTTTAAGATTGTAATCTTTCTGTTCATGGCATATGTCTTAAACTCCTGTACAAGGTTTGTTAAATGAGTGAATAGATGATCATTTCATTGTGATTCATTTAAACAATTATGGACGGGTTGGTGAATTGAAGAGGGAATAGGGATTTTGGGCCAAGAAAAATTCCCAAAAATGGAAGTAACCATGATGTCAATTCTTCCCTACTCCACCATTCTTTCTTCCTTCCTTCCTTCTCTCTCTTTCTTCCCTTCCTCCCTCCCTCTTTTCCTCCCTTTCTTTCCTTCCTACCTTCCTCACTTCCTTCCTTCCATCCCTGATCCACCTACCATTCCCACTCAAAGAGTAAAAGGAGAGAGGGCTGGGGCTTTCCTCTTTTCATCCTGTTGAAGCAGATGCACAATATCCATCATATAACTGGGTTTGAAGGAGTCAGATTCTTCCTTCAAAGAAGAAATCCCATTAACATTTTTAATTCAAAAGTGTCCCTTTATATCTTTGTATGTTATATGTAGCCTAGCGTAATGAGGTATAGAAACAGTAAGGAATTTTGGAAAGAATCAGGGCTTTGGCGGAATGTGGTTGTAGCCCTGACTCAACATTGACAGAGTGATTCTGGGCAAATCATCTAAACAAAGGGCGTCTCATTTCCTCATTTGTAAAATGTTGTGAGATCAAATTGAAGTGTACTCGGGAAACTTTGTAAGACCTTCCTTGGGGTTTTGCTGTTGATCTTGTGCTAAATGTGGATTTCCTAGGGGTCTGAATTGTCATTATCTTCTTCCCAATGTACAGACAAGTCATGTCAGAGAAATGCGTTCCTACTGGAGGTGGAGCAAGAGTTTCAGGAAAAGAAAATGTGGGCAGGAGTATTAAGGATC
The DNA here is from genome assembly GCF_922984935.1 of Meles meles. NCBI lineage: Eukaryota > Metazoa > Chordata > Mammalia > Carnivora > Mustelidae > Meles > Meles meles. The sequence continues at coordinate 167,678,057 of NC_060067.1, read as the reverse complement.
AGCTAGCCCAGCAATTCTCAAACTTCTGCTACCTCCGATTTTTACCACATCTGTGAAATCTCTGCACTATTATTGACACAATATTTTCCTTTAATACCACTCACCTTTTTACTTAAACAACTATAGGAAGGAGACCTTATTTCATTGCTATAAATGGAAAAGCAGTATTACTTCCTATAAATGGAAGGCGAAAAAGAAATACAATAAGAACTCAGCAATGCCATTAAATTCTAGGTAAGTTCTGCTGCTTGCCAAGGTTCTGGAAGGCGGAAAAAGAAATACAATAAGAACTCAGCAATGCCATTAAATTCTAGGTAGGTTCTGCTGCTTGCCAAGGTTCTGAGCCTGAGGCCTACTTTCTCTCCCTTGAAAAGGTAAATTAGCAGATATTAGAGAGGTGTTAACTGAAAACTTGAAGTGAGCCGAGCTGAGACTGGAAGGATTGAAAGATAATTGAAAAGGAGATAAATTTCTCACTCCGAATTAAATGTAGCTTAATGCTGTATTCATGCCCCACCTCAAGTCATCTCCACTACCCACATTTTAGAGAAAAAGTTGCCTTAGTCTAGCCTTCTCTTTCCACCAGTGGGAAAAACTGAGGCCCGGGTGGGTCACAACTTTGGATCATATCGCAGAGAAGCTTTCCTGGCCCAAGCTCTGACCCAGGTGTGCTGGTCGCCTGAAGGTCATATCACCACGGCCACCACCAAGAGGCAGGCCTTCTGTGGTCACCAGCTCCTTTACCCACCCTGAGGGCACTTGCATTTATTACTTCACTCAGTCTTCACAGCAGCCCTGTGAGATGGACAGGTTCCACTTGACTTTGGCCTTCTCATAAACATGGGAACGGAAGCCTCAGGAGGTCACCTGATATTTTAACACTGGCAGGTGGCAGAGCCAGGTCCCAATACAGCCTCCTAGCTACACATTCTTCTTTCTACCAGATGGCCCAGCCTGTCAAAAAAGGCCATCTTGACTTGGTTTCATCTCCTGCTTGGTGACTGAAATATAGATGACATACACAGATTATATTCTCTGTGAGCAAGGCCTTTCACACAGTTGGAGTTTTCAAGCTCACCCTCTCATTCTGTCTGAGGCATTTCGATAAGGAAAATAAGCTTTCCAAGTAAAATCCCATCTCTTTGGTCCAGCATCACGTGAGAAGCAAGGAGATGACAAATTGCTGGCCAGGAAGTTAGTAGGTCTTGCTATGGTCAGGCTGAGTGGCCCAGGGACTATGCTGCTGGGCCAGGGCTGGGAGAAGGCTTACAGGGCTAAGGGCTTGCAGTGGACAGACACACTCAGCTACACCTGGAACTCCCTTCTCCCCCTGTGCACAGGATTTCCAGTAACAACTCTTGGTGCCACTCACTTTGTCTAAAATGAATTACACAATCCCAGATTCCTTAATACATAGGTGAGTTGCTGCAACCTGTGCTCTGTGCTTTCCCCATAAACTACATGATCAAGTCTGAACTACTTAGCCTGGCATTCAAGTGTTTTCATGGGGTAGAGGAGTGATGGCTCCAGGCTGCATGAGCCACCATCCCCAAACTCACCTGCCTACTCAGACCTTACTTAGCCTTGCAGAGGAAACTCAAGACCCATTCCTGAAAGCCTGTCAGAGTGCCCAGCCAGCAAGTGACCGTTTTATTCTTATATTTATTTCATATTTTTAAAGGAGATTGTATGTCTCTTTGCATTTTAAAATTTTTATCCGTTATTTATATATTTAAGTTTTAATGTATGGTTACATGGCATCTTAGAAACAGACTGTAATTTGTTTAGGTCAGGGTGTGTCATGTTCTTTGAGGTCCGTGGCTGTCTGCTCAGTATTCCATATGAAGTAGATGCTCAATGCGATATTCACATGGTCAGGAAATGCCTTCCCAATCACAGTATAATAATAAAGTGTTAAAAGTCTTAAGGACCAGGCAAAGGTGTGGGAGTTGTGCTTATTTCGCACTCCTAACACTGGTTGCTGCAACGCCTTTTCTCTCTCCAAACCTAAGGGAAAATAGTTCCTTTCCGCTGAGCCAGTGGATAGAAGGAGAGTCGCTGCTGATCCACTCTCAGGTTTTCGTAATTCCCCTTCTCACTGGTGGTCCCCCTTTCTGTCCCAACCAGAATGGACACAGAGAGCTTGAGCACCCCCTCTTTCATACTTCTCTCCTTTCCCTTTCCCCCTGTGCGGTGGGTGGCAGACTCCATTCCCTTGGCCCCCCCAGACACTGTAGAGACTAATTCACTGCCAGGACTAAGGAGTCAGGGAGTAGACTCCAGTGAGCACCAGAGTCTCGGAAGGAAAGAGTCTGTGCTGCCTGGGCAGTAATTGTCCGGGAGGCCCGTTGTCATGGCGACTCTAGAGGCAGGCACAGTGTGGAGAGACAGGAAGAAATAAACTAGGCAAGGGACTAGAGAAGAGGAGATTGATTTGGGAAAGACAAAGGGAGCCTGGGAAGCCAAGCCCACTGCTGCAGGAGGTGAAAGGGGGTGAACCAGAAGCATGGAGAGGTGGAAGGAGGGAAGCAGGAGTTGAACAGGGGAGACTGACAGGGAGAGGGGAGGAAGCCAGGAGAGGAGAGGGGCTGAGCTGTGTGCAGGGCAGGCGCTGGGAGGGGTGGGGAGCCAGCCGGCTCTCAGAGTAGTCCTTAATTATCGCCCTGATGTCTTACATCTCTATCTGCTCTTTGATCTCCTGTGTTGCACATTAAGTATGAGCAACTGAATGCCTGCGTCTCATGTTTAAGAACGCGATGAGGCGCGACTTCAAAGCCAGGAGTGGAACAAGACAGTGGTGGGCCCGGCGTTCCTGCGGCCTGTGTGCTGGCCCAATTAGGTTAAATGGGGCCCTGAAATCCTCCTGATCTAAGCCAGCTTCCACACTTGTGCCTGCCAGCAGCTGCCAGGCTTAATGAGATGAATAGCCCCAGGTCGGCCAGCTGACCCTTCCCCAGGAGTCCCAGGTTCTCAGAAGGGCTGTTGGGAAGCTGGCGTCTGGACTCGGGCCACGTGGGATGAGCTCCTGGGGGAGGTCCTAGGCAGCTGGGTCTGGTCCATTCTCCATGTGGCTGGGAGGCATCCGTTCAGTGACAGGGCAATAGGAGGGATGGTCGATTCCTGACCTTTGCCTTCATGTCCAAGTTTCAGCTCCTATTGCCCTGATCCCTGATGTTGGAGTCAGGGTCTAGTCTGTCAAGAGTAATGATCTAACTGCCTTCCTTGGGCCTCAGTTTCCCCTTCCCTAAATGCAGGGATGAGGCTGGAGACTGCCAGTGTTTTCTCCAATGCTGTGATACGTGCTTGGATCATCCTGAACACCTTTTGTGGCACTCCTGCCTGGCAGACCCTACAATAACTGAGAGGCCCCCAAAAGAAGGCCTTTCTGTCCTGCCTACAGGGCACACAGCCCTTTTCAGGGATCTCATAGTGACTGGGTCACACTTGCCTGAGAGAAGAGGAGACAACCCAGAAGTTTATTCAAATTGAGTTAGAGGAAATACAATGAGGGTATTTACATCTTGAAAAAATACATCTAGAAAGAAGGCCATAATTCACCCAAAGGAATCTCTGAGGACACACACGTTGAATTTTATATTTAAGAGAAGGTGGAGAGACTGGTTGCCTTCAAATTCTGCCAAAAAGGGGAAACTCTTATTCTGTCTATGGTTTTCTGGGGGTAGAGGGGGGCACATTAATCTGGGGGTTATGAGCAAGAGTTGCAAATTTTAGCTTGTATCTTCAGGCATTTAGACCATCTGAGCTCAGTGGTCATTGATCTGGGCACAGGGAGGCTGGCAGAAGGAGTGTACCTGAAGTGCCTCAGAGCAGCTCACAACCAGGATGTGAGCTGGAGCAGCTCACAACCAGGAACCAGCTCACAACCAGCAGCTCACAACCAGTTCTGGGCAGAACAATTTTACTTTCTGGAGCATCTGCAGAACAAAGAGCTCGGTCCCATTTCCCACCTGGCTCACTGTCCTCACCCTTGAGACTGTCATTCAAGAGCCTTCCACAGACATCTTCTCAGCCACCATCCCCTTCAGAAGCTGTGTCTGAGCTACAGATAAGCCCTCAGCACCAGGCCTGCTGGCAGTGACAGACGTTATTTTATGGAAGGTGCTCCAGAAGTGAAATCCACAGCTCCAGAGGGTCACAGGAGGTAAAGGAAGGAGGCTGTGCATTGATGTTACTCTCTTTCTTAGATGAAAAGCTGACCAGGGTGAGGGGAAGGCTCGAGCAGAAAGGCGCTCTTTTCTTCCCCTGGCCTTTGGGAGGCTTCAGGTCTCAGGCAGCCCTGCCTTGGATTCTGAGCTCATGAATAGATTGATGGAATGCTACCAGGCCCAATGGACCCCAGATATTTGTTTGTGAGTGTGAGGCCCCAGGAAAAAGCAGTGACTTTCCATGTCCTCCTGGAGGCCTCTGACAACCCAAGTGAAGCCAAAACTAGCTGTGGTGGGGCTCTCCCTGACAAGTACACAGAAGGGGCAGCGCTTGGAAGCTCTTCATTAGAAGGCTTCTCTGCGCAGCGTGACAGGACGCTTCAGAGCAGGCTTTGGGCTGGAACCATGGGCTACATTCTACATCTTCCTGTGTGATCATGGAGTAGTTATATAATGGTCCTCAGTTTCCTCATTTGTGAAGTATGGGCAATAACTGACCTATGTTATAGCCCTGTTGTGAGGATGAAAGGACGACAGTGGTGACTGGCGCTTCATAGTCCGTCAGTGTTATCTGCTATGGTCATCCATGATGTCCTTTGGTTCTCACATGATGTCTGTGGGCAACAGAAATGGTATAAGCCCCTTTAATAGGAACAGAATGAGAGACTTTGTCCAGCTCACAAGTGGTGGAATTCTGTTCATTGTCACTTCTTCCATGATGCCGTATATGGTGGAGAAAAGGAAGCTTCGGTCTCGACGCATGTGGTGGTCATTGATTTTACTCACAATTATTTCTAGTTCTCCCTTATTCTGAACATATGGTTGGATTGTAATACAAGTTAGGGCCATGTGACTTGATTTGACAAATAACATGTGATCAGAAGAGGTATTTTTTTCATTTTTTGCCCTGAAAGAAAGACTGAGATCCCTGTCTACTAAGTTGCTCCCATGAGCCTCTCAATATCTCAGATGAAGTACAGAGATTCAGACTGGGCAAACACCATGGGCAGAGATGGGTTTTGAATTGGGCTTTCCCTGCCCTTGTCTTGGGCTGCCCCGTTTCAAGAACCTGATCTCCATGTCTAAGAGATTTAGTCAGGGCTGTTATTCAGAGGATCCTCTCTCCGGCATGAGGTCTGGAAGAAGCCTTATAACAAATACCCCCTCATATTCTAGAGGAGGAAAGCGAGGTTGGGGACCTGAAGTCAAGTTCCACCCAATTCCTGAAAGGCAGGACCAACTGCAAAATTCACATGACCTAGGGCAAGATTAAAATGCAGGCCCCCTTACTTCATAAGTATTAGGAATTTCATATTAGTGGCTGTGGAGTGTTAAACCCAGCACAGGGACCTTCAAAGCATTCTTCACAGTTGCCCACCCTGCATCTCCCTGAAGCTGGCTCTGCTGGATGAACTGACCACTTCATAAGGCAAGGAACGGAAATCCACTTCAGACCTCAGTACACTTCCACCCCCTCGAAATGCTTGAGTAAAGTACAAAAGGAGTTCCGTGACAAATCGTCCAGGTTAGAAAAGGACTGCAAACCTGAGTGTTGCTGTGTGGGCCATGACCCACTTCTTCACACTTTCTTCTTTTTTTTTTAAAGATTTTATTTATTTATTTGACAGAGAGATCACAAGTAGATAGAGAGGCAGGCAGAGGGAGAGAGAGAGGGAAGCAGGCTCCCTGTTGAGAGAGAGCCCGATGCGGGACTCAATCCCAGGACCCCGAGATCATGACCTGAGCCGAAGGCAGCAGCTTATCCCACTGAGCCACCCAGGCGCCCCTTCACACTTTTGTTTGCAGAACAGGAAGATGCTCCCTGTCCTGTTATTGTGATGCAATTGAGAAGGCAACAATTCAGAGATTAAATTTGGCCATGAATCCTAGAAAGCCAGATACCATTTTTATGTGTGCTGTTTTAAATGTTCTTGGGATCTAGGGAAAAATTCAGAATGCAGGGAAGGGGACGCATGTTAGGGGTTTATCAGAATCCACACCTGCACTGTTGACTTCCTTGTTTGTTTTCTGACTTCCCTGCTAAAGTGTTAATGCCGCAAGGGCAGACCCTTGCCTGGCTTCATCTCTCTTCCCTAGGTACAGAACGCTGTGGAAAGTGGGTTGTCAATCAGTGCTTGTGGTGTGAATAAATGATGACGGACACCATGATGAACCAGACAGGCCTGCTGCACTGTGGAGCTGCGGAAATCCTTGCTCATCCATGGGTGCAGAGCTGTGTGTGTGTGCGTGTGTGTGTGCATGCACGCGTGTGTCTGTGTCCTTCCCCTTCTCCAACCAAACCTGAACTTAAGTCAGGACAAGACATATTTCGGTATAAATGACTGCCTCAGCATATCAGGTGACTCTTTCCACAGAGTTTGCCTTTTTACCAGGGATTAAAATGCCTTGCTTGCTTCCATCAATCATCAATCACCAAATATTTACTGAACGTCTAGAATACACACATTCAAATAAAGTAAACATTTATCTACTGATTATAGCGGGATTAGATGCCATGAGGACTTAGGGAGAGAAGACTAATTGTGTGATATCAGGCCCCAGCCACCTCCTCAGGGGTGGGCGCCAGAGTGGGATTCAGGGCTTGATGCCTTTCTAGCTCCCTGGAGTCACGGAGTCCTCCGTCATGCTGTCTGGATGTCTCTTTGCCTTTGGGCAAGGCCAAGCTCCTAACAGGGATCCAGAAAGGGACAGGGCAGGATCTGAAGGTGTCGCTCCTGCGCCTCGGAAGACCCAGCTTGCCTCCACCCCTCCCCAGGGTGTCACAGAAAGAAAGGAGCTGGTGGAGTCAGCAACGCTCCCAAGTTAACAAACACAGCCTCTTCCTCTTCAATTCTCTCTCTCGGTTTACTGAAATGGTAATTTTAAGTCTCTAATAGCTCCTCAGGGCACTGAGGTGAGGCAAGAAGGGGATGTATTTATGTTCACATCTGCCAGCCTGTCTTCTCCAGTGATGGCGAGGCTGATGGTGCTGCTGATGAAAGCCGCCCCCTCCGCTCCACTGGTGAGGAGGGGAGCAGGCTCTTTGCATCTCCCAGGTGACCAGGTGACCGGCCTGCCTGCTGCTCTCCACTCTGGGCCAGCCCGCCATGTCCTCTCAGGCTTCAAGACAGCCCTGGTGGTCCATGCATATTCATGCTGAGCGGCAGCACCCTCCTCAGAAGGGCCGACATCCTGGGCATTTATTAATCACTGTCTCCAGCTCTCTCAGGGCCACCAGACAGGAAGCCCCTTTGTAGGAAGGCTGCAACGACCGTTGTCATTGCCAACAATGGGCTTAGCAGAGTGGAAAAGAGCAGTAACAGCATTAATGAGGTGCCTGCTCTGGAGGCTGAGCACCGGGGAAGGGATCCGCGTCCTCCTCCACCCGAAGTGTGACGGCGAGCACTCAGCACAGCAGCACTGAACCGTCACCACAGGGGCGACAGTACTCGCCACCGGGCTCCACTGAGAGCTCAGTTAGCACTGCCAGGGATGCTCTCCTATCAGATGGTTTCAACCTTGGGAGACCAGTGTTCATATCCCAGTTTTATAGGTGAAAACTGGCATTTGGGGAAGAGAAGTGATTGATCCAAAATCATGCAGCTATGAAGTGATAGACTCTATTCAAGTCTCCTGACTCCTAATCCTGGGCTCTCTCTGCCATCCTATAGCCATCCCTGCAGGAGGGTTATGATTGAAGGCATTTCCCAAGAGTTTTCCAAGGAGCCTGGCTCTCCTCTCTCTTAGCCGTTTCGTGCACACCAGTTTGTCTAAGCTGTGTTTCTGGTAGGACTTCCACAGGTTTCCAGCTGAGTAAGAAATCAGAGCTGAGAGAGATAGGAGAGATCCTAAACTCTTAAACTCCTTATTTTAACAAATTAGGAAATTTGGGGAGCCTGGGTGGCTTACTCGGTTAAGTGTCTGATTGTTGATTTCAACTCAGGTCATGATCTCAGTGTCATGAGATCAAGGGGATTTTTCTCCTTCTCTCTCTCTCTGCCCCCCCACCTCAAAAAATAAAATAATAAGTTAGGAAATTAAAATGACAGCCAAATCTAAAACCTGGATCTTCCTCAACCTTGTTCTAGATCTTTCTCCTCCCCTCTATGCCCTGCCTTTTCACCAAGCTCAGACTCCTGTGCCTAGATCTTTCTCCCAGCAATAATCTGCATCCACCCAGAGAAACCTGCTTTATCTCCCCTGACCCCAACCTGTTAACTCCATTCAGATCCCCCCAGGTAAGCCCTCTCATCACCTCAAAGATGAACTATGCTCAGTTCTACCTTTGCTTCTTTGTGTGTGCTGGCTCCTCATCTTTTTTCTTTAAGTGCAATTTTTTCCCTGGTCTCTGAAATTTTTAAGTGCATCTTCATTATGGATGTATATCCAGCTCTCTCCTATCTTTCCTTCCCACAACTTCTACTACATACCTTTGTTATACTTAGTTGTCTCTACAGGTAAGTCCTTGGTTAGATCAAGGCAGGGTGTGGTGCTTTATTCAGCTCCTAGATTTTCTTCATTGTCTGGTAGGGACCAGACGCAGAGAGGTTCCTCAGGACATACTTAAGAATTAATAGATGATAATGTTGCCCATTTATAACTCTATCTCCAAAGTCTGTGCCCTTGCTTGCTCTCAGAGTAGCACACAGCAATCCTTTCTTGAATGCAAGAAATGTTTAATGAGAAGGCATTATATGCTGGCCACCATGGTATAGGTGACTGTTGTCTGCGGGAGGGGACTGAAGTCACAGGCCAGGAGAATCAAGGAAAGAAAAGAACCTGTGGCTGAAAGGCCAGCCAGCAGGGCCCCTGACAACACTGGAGTGTGCCGCAGTGTGCCCATTACGCACATTTGCCCTTCCACTGCCCATTTCAGCCACGTCCACACCTTCTGCCATTTGTGCTGTGACCCCGAATTTCCAATCTTGCCCTACCTAATCTCCAGACCTGCCAGCCTGTCGTGATTAACATTTTCCTTTCTTCTATTAAATTTTTCCAGCTGGATCTCCCTTTTACAAGGCTCCATGCATTCCATATAGAATCACTAGTGGCTGGTAACCATTTTTTGTTCTTCCCATTGGAGACAGTGACAAATCAATGATTCTAATGGGGGAACTCCAGGTGCTAGACGCAAGTCATTAGAAGAGTTGTCGGGGACAGAGTTAGGGCTTTCCACATGCTTCTCAAGAAATAACATGGAGTTGATAGCAATTGTTGTTTATATAACTTTCAGTTTCTCTCAGCTCTTCTACAAGCAGTTAATTCTCCACAGTGAACTAATGAATGATATAGGATTACATCCAACTATAAACTGGAACCCCAAACTGTGCTAAGAAAAATAGCTAGAAGACATGGCGGGGCCCCACTCTGAGAGCAGACCGACAAATTCTGACCACCAGACTGGTTTTTTGTTGGACGAGAATCTGTGCAGCATAGGAAGGACACAGTTCCAATAAGTAGAAATATTTCAGGAATCTAATAAAAAGAGAAAATGAAAGGAAGACAAAGGGCCTGCCATCAGTTAAACATTTGCATATATTAGCATGGGGTAAAGAACGAGGTAAAAAAAAAAATGGGCTCCTATAGCTAGATTTTATCAAAGGTGCAACAGGGAAGGATCCTTCTAACATAATGAATGGATTTGATGACATCCATAGAGAATGTTGGAAGAAGAGTTGGAAAGATATTGCAATAATCTTGGCAAATGATAGGGACATGAAGATGGAAAGAAGTTGAGGCTTCTGAAAGGTGTTTTGGAAACAGAATTGGCAGGACTTGTTGACTGATTGGATATAGAGGACGAGGAGAGAGAGCTATCAGAGTGAGCCCAGTTTTCTGGCATGAACAACTTAATAGAAGTTTTCCCATTTCTTGAGATGGGATGGACTGGAAAGGAAACTAGTTGAGAGGAATAAGAATTTAGGCTCAGACAAGGTGAGACTAACAAGTCATGTATCAAATAGAGATGTCAAGTAGACAACCAAATATACAAGAATGAAGTTCTAAGGTGGGGTTTGCATTAGAGATATAAATTTGGAAGTTGCCAGCATCTAGAGGGCATTGAAAGCTGGTAGAATAAATGAGATAATTCATTCTCTCTATAGGGAGCAAGAAAAGAGAAGTGGTCACAGCTCCTCAAGGCATGGGGTGTTAGAACTTGGGAAGTCATGGAAGCAAAGGAGGCTGAGTGTGAGTAGCCATATGTGAAAGAAAAACCTAGTAGGCTGTGACATCCAAATAAGCCAAAAGAAGAGAGTTTTAAGGAGGAGGGTCACGGACTGTACTATATATTGCCAGAAAGGCAAGTAAAATGCAGTGAAGAAAGGATCCAGTAGATCTGGCAACATGGAGGACATTGGTGACCTGAATTGAAGAAGATTAAATGAGAGCA